>NC_064820.1:192498750-193145000 GCF_024166365.1 Elephas maximus indicus | reverse complement strand
CAGAGTCTACTCAACGGCACCCAACAACAACATAAAATCCTTAACTGATGAGAAAAATGTATGTAAAAAATTCGTCACAGGCCATGGCATGCTGTCATAAGCTGACTCTGACTCACGGTGACCCATGTGTGTTGGACTAGAACTGTGCTCCACAGGGTTTTTAATGGCTGATTTTTCTAAAGTAGATTGCCAGGCCTTTCTTCTGAGGTGCCTCTGGGTGAACTCGAATCTCCAACCTTTCACTCAGCAGTGGAGCGTGTGAACCCCTTATACCACCCAGAGACTCCAAGGGAATGTGGTAAAACTCGTTAAATGCTAATACTAGCCCTCCTTCCCCCATTGCACTCTTTGCCCTCTTCCTGTTCCCTCTTCCTCCGCCCACCCCCTCTGGCCTTATCTGTCCTCCCCAGGGCCCTCCCTGAGCCCTGCAGCACTCACAGGCCCACACCAGCTTCTCCCTGCACTAGGTCAGGAACCCTCTGTCCTCTCAATTTGCCTAATTCACTTATTTTTTTCAAGATCCTGATTGCAGACCTTGCAGGGAGAACAGGCCACGCTGTAAACAAGCCTTCTGTAAAGGTTGGCCTGCTTGGGAGGCCTGCAAACCTGTGTGCATGAGCCTGGTCAGGATTACATTGCTTTTACGATCACAAATGAAATACATAAGCAGAAATCCTTTGCTTGTTTTTGTTTTTTCAAGATCTAGGCCTGTTGTTTAGGGAAGTAAAACCCCAAAACCCAAAGAGTGTTAAATTCTGAGGATAATTTGAAGAGGTTGGCACTGGGCAGGAAGGCTGGAGGAAGATGAGTGAGGACTGGTGTCCCCTGGCCTTAGGAAGGACAGGGTCCACTTTAGAACTCAGGGCAGAGTCAGAGGGGCCCAGAGGCTAAAGAGATGGCAGATGGGGAGACTGAGGTCCAGACAGATTTTTGGAAGTAGGTCACCAGGACTTTCTTCCTAGTCCATCTTAGTCTGAAAACTCTGCTGAAACCTGTCCACCATGGGTGACCCTCACCTGGAAATAGCAAAACCAAGAACCTGATTTTTTTTCCTAACTCCCTATCTCACCCCCCTGACCTTGGCAAGAGGGCCCCCAGCCCTAGGCCCTGCAAGCTAGAAGGCCCTGCTCTGGCCCCACTCTTCCTTACAGTAAGGAGTCTTTAGGGCCAACGGGGTGGGCCCAGTTAGAGCAATGCACCTTCCCTCAGACGATATTCCAGGCTCCCGGGGCCCTGGGCTCTTTGTCTAAATGCCCAAGCCCACTTCTGAGGCTTCCCCAGGGCTCTTCCCCAGTTCCATTTTCCTGTGGGTGGACCAAATGGTCCATATGTGCTCCTCTAGGCCCAAGGGCTGGCCAAGGGGCAGCTATGTGCAGAGGGTGTGGGTGGAGTTCGGACCTGGGAGCCAGGGTCCTGATCTCTGCTAGAGTCCCCAGATGGGGCAGGAGAACGTCATGTGGTAGTGGGAATCTCCAAGGGGTCTCCCAGCTAAAGCCTGGCCTTCTAGGACACCAGGAAGCTATATCGTTGCTGTTAGTTGCTGTTAAGTCAGCTCCTACTCATAGTGACCCTATGTACAACAGAAGGAAATGCTGTCCAGTCCTGTGCCATCTTCACAATCACTGGTATGCTCGAATCCATTGTTGCCACCACAGTGAATCATGAGAGCCTTCCAACCTAAAAAAAAAAAAAATTTTTTTTTTTTTTTGCAACCTGGGGGACTCATTTTCCAGCGTTGTGTCAGACAATATTCTGTGGTGATCCGTAGGGTTGGCACCGGCTGATTTTTGGAAGTAGGTCACCAGGCCTTTCTTCGTAGTCCATCTTAGCCTGGAAACTCCACTGAAACCTGTCCATCATGAGTGACCCTGCTGGTATTGAACACCAAAGGCATAGCTTCCACCATCACAGTGTGATGAACTGATAGATGGGTGGTGGATTTGTCATGTGAAGAGATAAAATACGTTGTTTAACAGTTTTTGAATTTGATTTATGACTTTTGAAATATTTAGACATATGGCTTGTGGGCTTCCATTTGCACTCTGGCCCTATCCAGGGTGGGCCTGCCATTCAGGGAGCACCCAGTCACACAGTGCAGCCTTCGGTTGGGTCTGATGGGGAGAGAGGAGAGCCTGGGAAAGTTGGGAGGAGAAGGGAGTGAACATGACTTGCTCCTTCTATGTGCAGGTATGTTCGATGGAGGACCTAGGGTCGGCCTCACATCACTTTTTCAGCTGAGCAATTGAGACTTGCAAATGCTCTGGCCAAGGTCGCACAGTTAGGACAAGACAACCAAAGGGATGACACCTTCACAAATGGGAAGTTACTTTTGAAGTTACAAAAGAAGGGGATGGGGAGAGATGTGTTGGGCCTTCCTGGGGTCCCCTCGGTACTTGTAGGCCTTTCTGTCTGGGGATCTGCCTGGCGCTTTTCCAGGCTGCGGAGACCCCCCACAGCTTGCTGCTATAGTTGAACCTCCACTGTTGACTTGATTTATCAGGAAGGAGCTTGATTTAGGGGAGGTGGGGGTGACCCAAAATCTGGAACCCAGTGTGTCTGTGGATACAAGAGGTTGGCATGAGATTTCCCGGGAAGGCTGTCATCCCTTTTCCTTTCCCAGGAAGCCCAAGTCCATGCTGACATGACTTCCTAAGTATGGGAGACCCTTATCATTCCCGAAATTCTGTTCAATTGTCTCTGATAAAATGATCTGAACCAGAGGGCTTCGTCAGACCCAACATTCGTCCATTAGAACTTCCAAATCCTTCTCCCATCTGCCTTTCTCATTTCTTCTCTCCCATTCTCCTTTCTTCAGGCCCTGGACTCCACTTACAGCTCCCTAAGCAACCCCAGTGCCTTTGCACATGCTGCTTCTGCCTAACCAGGATGGCTTTTCTTTCCTTTCCTCTCCCTGCCAGCTTTTTACCCACCAGGAGCCAGCTCAGTCCCTGGCTCCTTGTCCCCTTGCCTCCTCCTATCAAATAATTCAATACACTGTGCACTAATTGCTATCTGTCTGTCTGTCTCCTTTAGTCACTTGTGAGCTCCTAGGGGGCTGGGGGAGCCCTGGTGGCACAGTGGTTAAGAGCTATGGCTGCTAACCACAAAGGTCAGCAGTTTGAATCCAACAGCTGCTCTTTGGAAACTCCATGGGGTTGTTCTACTCTGTCCTATAGGATCGCTATGAGTTCCAGTGCAAAGCTCAGGGCCTGGTACTCCAGAGGTGCTCAGGAGAGGCCTGCTGAGTGTTGGCGTCTCCTCTCTCAGGGGTTTTTCTCTAATCATGATCTTGTTTGTATTTACGTACCTGAGGAGGACTGCCCATGACAGCTATTTTTCACTGCGGAGGCTGAGAGCACTTGACCAAGGTCTCTGGGCCACTTACCCTGCAATCTCTCCCAACCGCCCAGGCTCCTGTCTCTGGGGGCTGGGCGTCTGCAGAGCTGTCCTGGTGACTTCTTTCCCTGCTTGAATGGGGGCGGGGAGCCCCAGCTGCCCTTGCTTCAGGCTGCCTGACCAAAGCCCCGAGCGGCATTAGGCCTTTTTTGCAGCAAGTGCTAGACTTTGCACTGGGGCGAGGAGGAAGAGCAGAATGGTAGGGCGAGACCCCAGGTGGGAGCATTTCCAGGCAGGAGCTGGGTCCAACCCCAGGGACAGGCCAACACAGTGCTGGGAAGAGGGGAAAGTTCAGTTGCAAAACCCCGTGTGTGGCAGCCTTGCTGCTGAGTCATCCTTGAAGTCCTGAGGCCTGCTTGGGACCAAAGTCAGGGGCCGAAAGCTCAACCCCACCTCCACCCCTGCCCCCGACCCTGCCCCTGCCCTTGCTCCCTCCCTGTGACTGCCACGCCATTGAATCCCTGACCTTCCACCTCCCATCCTTCCTGGGGTTTTATTTGTCCAGCATAGCCCGCTCTTCCCTGGAGGACAGCACCCCCATCTCACTTTGGAGACCCCTTCCCCACTCTCACGCAGCCCAGAAAGGGATGTTGGATTCTCTTCTCCCTTTCCAATCACAAAGGATGGTTCCATAGCCTGCTTAGCCCACCAGAACATTCTCTCAAGTCATGATTGGCTCCTGGATGGGAACCTGAGTCAAGCTGGGCAAATGAGACTCAGTTCCAAGACTGCTGTCAGAGTGTTGGGAAAGAGGCCCTCTCTTTCTCTACAGGGATTGCCAGCTGTGAGAATGTGCCCGCCTGGGGCAGCTGGGGGCCTCTGGGCACAGTGGTTGCCTGAGAATGAGGCCATCCCAGGGGAAAGTAGGACCAGAAGGTGGTGAAAGAAGGAGATCCAGCCTTCTCTTCATGCCTGAAGCTCAAAATCTACCTCTGAACTTCTCAGCTATGGGGAGTAATACTTCCTTTTTTTTGCTTAAGCACATTGGCTTAAGCAAGAGATTTCCAATGAATAAACTACAAAAACCAAGCCAGTTGCCGTCAGGCTGAATCCCACTCATGGCGGCCCCAGGTGTGTCAGCGTGGAACTATGCTCCGGAGGGTTTTCAACGGCTGATTTTTTGGAAAGTAGATCACCAGGCCTTTCTTCCAAGGCACCTCTGGGTGAATTCAAACCTCCAACCTTTTGGTTAGCAGCTGAGTGCTCAGTCATTTGCACCACCAAGGACTCCCTTTCTGATGAGTATTATTAGATAATAATGATTCTGGCTTTCTCTCTGTGCCCTCATTTAAGCTTCACCAAGGGCCTTGATAATTCTACCCTGGATTATTGTACTAGACTACCAGCTAAAAATTACAAGAGAATAATAGTAATGGTTTAGTAACTGTTGCTTGTATGACTTCATACTTATTACAGTCACCTTGAAAATTGATATTGGCATTGTACTGATGAAGAGACTTACAGTCAGAGAGATACGGGGCTCGTACACAGTAAGTAGCAGAGCTGAGACTCCGACTCAGATCGTCTGACTCCAAAGCCATGCTCTTTGAACACAGCTCACTGCCTTGCCCTGCTCCGTCCAACTTTAGGTACTGCTACCCATTTTGACTTTCTCATGGGGATGCCTGATGTCTTTCTCCCACAAGAGCAAAATTCTAGGCAGAAATGCGTGACCATTTTAGCTTTGGTCTCTCAAAGCACAGAACCATAAGTTAAGCCAGATTGTTAATATCCTGGGCTTCACGGACCCTGTTTTGGGGGCACTAACTCTAATTTTGGTTCATTGTTTTTCTCTTGCCTTTATTTCACTTTCTCCTCAATGTCCATTCTCAGCTTTAGTTTTGCTGCCGTGCTGTCATTGGCCAGGTGTGGGTTACATGTCCATCACTGGCGTAATCCCTGAGATCAGGGGATGTGTGACCTGGTTAGGCACCCTTGGGGGATATGCTTTGCCCTGCATCTTGGTCAGCCCCACCCAAGCCAGCTGGATGGAAAGAGAGGAAAGACAATTCCCCAGAGGAAAGTCAGGCTGCTGTTACAGGGCGGTGGGGGGGGGGGGGGGGGAGGGCGCGGGGCGGTAGCTGCTCCCTCTCACACCTGCCTAAGACCTCATCCACCCAATGCAACAATCATTTACTCAGCTCCGTAGAGGACTTTCTAGAGGAGGTGACATTGGAGCTGGGCCTTAAAGAACGAATAGGAGTTCGCTACATAGAGAATGAGGTGCTCTCCTAATTCCCTGTACTGTCCCTTTCCTTTTATTAAGACTGACCACACTGTACCTAGTTGTCCAACATCTGTGTTTTCTGCTGAGCTCCCTGGGGGTGGAGATTGTCTGTCTGGTTTGAGGTGTCTCCCATGCCTGAAAGTATCACACTGAGCCCTAGGCCAGGCAATGGAAGGACAGAGAGAGACCTGACACAGGCTTGTCACTGGTCCAGATGGCAAGGAGCTCACAATCTGGAGGGCAAGTGAACTGTGAACAAGCCACCCAAACACCAAGAGATGAAGCCACAAACAAGGAAGCAGAAAGCATCATGGGGGTAATACATTTTGTCTGGGTGAAGGGAACAGGAAAAACCATACTAGGAGTTCTGAGTGTGCTGGTCCTCAAAGGATGTGGCTGCTGTCATCAAGGAGAGATGGTGGCATGAGAAATCGAGTGTGTTCTTGGAAGAGAATGTGGCTGGGTGTACAAGACAGGGGAGGGAAGGAGGAGCCTAGACTGAGGAATGTTGTCTGTTGCCGTGGAGAAGGCCCAAGACTCATGGCAACCCCATGCACAATGGAACAAAATGCTGCCCAGTCCTGTGCCTGATTCCCTTGGGAGAGGAAGGGTTAATTCCCGAGATGAAGAAAAGCCTGGAAGGGGAAACCAAAAAAGAGAGACCTAGGCAGCCTGAGACTTGAACAAGGGAAGGGAGCACAGACCAAGGAAGGGACAGGTCAGTAGCTGAACTCAATAAAACCTCCTATGCTGGCCCGTGTGCTGGCTAGACACTGAGATCAGTAAACCAGGACTCCTGGCCCAACAGACTCACAGGCTGATTGGAGAGACTTACAAGGTGATGAGCAAAGATAATAGAGTGAGCTGAGTCCTGTGACAGAGGGAACCCTAGGGGTCTGTGGGAACACTGGGAGCATCTATCTGAGCCCAGGGGTTTGGAGAAGGTTCATTAGAGGAGGTGACACTGGAGCAGGGCATTAAAGGATGAATAGGAGTTTGCTGCACAGAGAATAAGGTAGTCTCATAATTGCCTGTAGCCTCCCTTTACTTTTCTTAAGACTGATTACACTGTAACTACTTGTCCAATGTCTGTGCTCTCTGCTGAGCTCCATGAGGGTGGAGATGTTGTCTGTCTGATTCACTGCGGCATCTCCTATGCCTAAGAGAGTGCCTGGCATAGAGCGCTGTGGTTGTTGTCAGCTGCTGACAAGACGGCCCCCAATTCATGGTGACCCCATGTACAGTGGATCGAAATGCTGCTGAGTCCTCCGCCATCTCCACGATCAGTTGTGGATCAGACTGTTGTGGCCCACAGGGTTTTCACTGGCTGATTTTTGGAAGTAAATCACCAGGCCTTTCTTCCTAGTCCATCTTATTCTGCAAGCATCACTAAAACGTGGTCAACATCATAGCAAGACGCAAGCCTCCACCGACACAGGGGGAGTGATATGCACGAGGTACATTGTCTGGGAATCGAACCCAGGTCTCCTGTGTGGAACGCAAGAATTCTGCCACTGAACCACCACTGCCCTCGTTAGTGGCTTGGTAGCCAAAGACAAATTCATCGAAAAACAAAAATATGGCAGCAGCTCTTTGGGATTTATGGGGAACGCGGACGAAGGACGCTGGCCTTGGGCCCTGTTCATTGAACACTTGAATCACTAGTTGGGAGGTGGTACAAGCTGCTCTAAAAATCCTCTAAGGTGCTATGTGACTGTCATCTGCTCAAGATGAACAGAGCTTGATTACCTGCAGAAGAGCTGAGAGATTCTGATAGATTATCACTGCTTTTATTTTCCCTTAATTCGGCTGATTAAACTAACTGCAGTTAATCAAAGATTCTGCCCTACCCAGCAGGCCTTGTTCTAAGCACTGGGAACCAAACAGACAAAAGTCCCTCCGCTCCCAGAATTTAGGCTTCAAGCAGGAGGAGACACTCCAAACCCCAAATAAACAAGCAGCCTATATATAGTGTGCTAGCTTTTTCCTTTTGTTTTTCTATGTTAAGCAATGCTGCTATGAACATCTCAGAGCTAAGGATGCTCATACATCCTTGCTTACGTAATTTGCTTCTAAGTCATGCTGCTTGCTTCTTCTTTAACCATAAAGTCAAAAGGAGATTTGGTCTAGACATGTGCCTGTCAATCAGCAATTGGCCAAAGTCCCATGACCTGATGTTTCTCATTCAAGCATTTGGGGGGATTAAGGACAGAAGCATTAAAGCCCCAGAAGCTAAATGTCTCCAGATCAGTAAGTGGGAAAACAAGACCCAGGTATCCCACCCCACAGGTGAAGCAGTTCTCAGTCTCCATCTTATGACCGCAAGACCAATGTTCTCTGCTCTAGACAAGGTGGTGGCACGGGGTGGTAGACATATGTCACATAGCGAAGGTGTTATTTGGAGTCCCAAATTATAAAAATAAAACTGTGGTGCAAATAGTTAATGTGCTCAGCTGCTAACTGAAAGTTTGGCAGCTGGAGTCCAGCCAGAGGAGTCTCAGGAGAAAGGCCTAGTGACCTGCTTCTAAAAAACCAGCCACTGAAAATACTCTGGAGCACAGTTCAACTATGGCATACATGGGGTTGCCGTGAGTCGGAAGTGACTGGACAGTAACTGGTTAAAAGCCAAAAAAATAAATAAAACCAGCCCAAGCCTGTTGCTATGGAGTCTGTCTGTTCTATTCCGACTCAGGACTCACGGCGACTCCATGTGTTTCAGAGCAGAACGGCGCTCCACAAGGTTTTCAAGGCTGTGACCCTTTGGATGTAGATCACAAAACCTTTCCTCTGAGACACCTCTGAGCTGGTTCAAACCTTTCGGTTAGTAGTTGTCTTAGTTATCTGGTGCTGCTGTAACAGAAATACCGCAAGTGGGTGGCTTTACCAACATCTAGGAGGCTAGTAGTCCTAATTTGGGGTGCCAGCTCCAGGGGAAGGCTTTCTCTCTGTGTTGGCTCTGGAGGAAGGTCCTTGTCTTTTCTTAGCTTCTGTTCTTGGGGAAACTTTATGTTCTCCTTCCATCTTTTATATCTCAAAAAAGATTGACTCAAGATACACCCTATACTAATCTGCTTTGTTAATATAACAAAAGTCAATCCACTCCCAATTGAGAGTGTAACTACAGGCATAGAGGTTAGGATTTACAACACATAATTTGGGGAGACATAATCCAATTCATAGCAGTAGCCAAGGGCCACCCAAGGACTCCCTTTGGGTCATACTGACACTGAAATAAATTTGTTGTTCATCTGAAATTCAGATTTAACTGGGAGTTCTGTATTTTATCTGGCAACCCTAAATCTACAACCCTCAGAGGTAGGCAATATCAATGTCTCCATTTGATCACTGAGAAAACTGAGGCCCAAAAAGTAAATTGTCTAAGGTTAATATATCTAGGGGGTGACAGAACTGTAACTCTTCCCCTTTTACTGGTCCCCTGGCGAATGCTCGCCCCTGGGTTGTATTATCAAGGCATGCAGGATGCCCAAAGGCAAAATCTGAGTACCTTAGAGCAAGAAGGGCAGAAAAAGCATAAGGGGAGGCAGCAGAGGGACCCAGCTACCCGCAAGTTGTGTGCAATATGACTGCGCCTGTGGGACTATGAGCCCGACATAGCAGAGGACAGAGGAGGGTTTTGACTCTTAGTGACATCTTGTTTTCAGTTGCTTACTGTACCCGGGCCTCAGCACTCCAGCCAACAAGGCTAGAAATGCAGAAAGCCATCTGGAGCCGCGTGCTGAGTCATAGGCCGGAGAAAAACAAGAACATCATGACGGCAGAGGCAGGGGTGGGGAGAAAACCTCCTGGAGATGGAAGTAGGCACCGGAAATAGACATTGCTCCCTTTGACGAATCTGTGGGAAGGTCCGAGTCTCTACTGACCACCGCGTGATTGCGAGACAGTTAGCCAGTTCCTATTAAATATTGACTGAATGCAGAGCTCCTTTCTGTGAGAACAGGAATAAGTCAGTTGGCAAAGCCCTGGACTTTCATTTATTTATTTTCTTTTTGTTTTTTATGAAACCTCTATTCAATCCTGGCTCATCTTCTCTTACTACCTGTCTGCCCTTGGGCAGTCGACATAAACTTTCTTACCCTGTTTCTTCTTCGGTAATAACAACCCCCATGTCAACTGAGATAGAGTGAAGAGTAAATGAAATAGAATTTTTAAAAAGTATCTTGCACGGATGGACCACAGGTGGTCAAAAAATGATAGGCTATATTCTCACCCAGTTAGAAAGCCAGTTGCCCTGGAATTAACTTCAATTCACGGTGATCTTACGTGTGTCAGAGCAGAACTGTGCTCCACAGGGTTTTCAATGACTGATTTTTTGGAAGGAGATTGCCAGGCCTTTCTTCTGACATGGCTCTGGTTGGACTCGAACCATCAACCTTTAGGTTAGCAGCTGTGCGCATTATCTGCACCACCCCGGGACTATGGATTGAATGATGTCCCCACAAAAGATAAGTTGAAGTCCTAACCTCCAGTATCTGTGAATGTGATCTTATCTGGAAACAGAATCTTTGCTAAGTTAACATGGAGTCATACAGGAATAGGCTGAACCCTAATCTGATATGAGTGCTGTCCTTATGGAAAAGAAGAGACACAGAGATGCCTGGGGAAGATGGCCTCGTGGAGACGTATCTCCAAGCCAAGGAAAGCTAAGTAATGCCTGGAGCTAGCAGATTCTGGAAGAGAAGAGCAAGAACCTTCTGCTAGAGTGGACAGAGAGAACATGGCCCTGACAATGCCCTGAATTCAGACTCCTAGCCTGAAGAACTATGAGATGATACATTTCTGTTCTTACAAGCCACCCAGTTTGTGGCATTCTGTTACAGCAGCTGGGAAAATAATAAACAAGTATATAAACAGCACCAGGCAGCGGGGTGATTCAAAGCCATAGGAGAGGTTGGTCATCAGAGGTACAGAAGTCCTGGGCTGGGAGGGGATTCCTGAGAGCTGCACCCATGGAAAGAAAGGGCTTTCTAGAAGATGAGGATGGGAAGTAGAGCTAGACCTTGAGCAATGAGATGGAGCAGGTCACAGAGCAAAGGTAGATTGGGCCAAGGCACAGATACTGGGCTTGGCCAGGTGTGGGCAAGGTTTTATGGGAGACCAGCTGGCTGAGCCCAGGCTATGTTTGGAGAACAAAAGGAGGAATAGCCAGTTGGCAAAGTCTGGCTGAGAAAGGCTTTTATTAGTTCCCAGGATGATCTAGTCTTTGGCCCAGCTGAAGTGAATGACAACCTTGGTACAGTGCTGCTTAGAGGATGTCTGCATACCACACAGGGGGCCTGGTCAGCAGTGCTGAAGTTGCACCTGCTACTGAGAAGGAAGGAGTAGGTGGGCATGGCCTGTCTTGCCAATGGCTTCAGTCTTTGACCCCCTTGGGTTAGAGGAGGTCATGACATTTCCATTGCCCTCAGAGAATTCTCAGCCAGAAGCTAAGAGTGGTTAAAGCAAACCAAGAGATGGTACAACCTTTCTGTAGGTCAGCTGGGCAGTATATGTCAAGGGGATTAAAACTACACACACCCTTTGATGCAACAGTCTCACTGCTAGGAGGTGATCCTAGGGAAATGGTCAGGGAGGTGTATAGAACCGTGTGCAAACACAAGGATGGTCGCTACAGCATTAATTACAAACGTAAGACTCAGAAATGCCCCACCTGGCCAATAACAGGGGCTTGGTTAAAAATTAGGTGGCACACACAAAAAAAAGACCAGACTTACTGGCCTGACAGAGACTGGAGAAACCCCAAGAGTATGGCCCCCAGACACCCCTTCAGCTCAGTAATGAAGTCACTCCTGAGGTTCACCCTTCAGCCAAAGATTGGACAGTCCCGTAAAACAAAACAAGGCTAAAGGGGCACAACAGCCCAGGGGCAGGGACTAGAAAGCAGAAGGGGACAGGAAAGCTAGTAATAGGGAACCCAAGGTCTAGAAGGGAGAGTGTTGACATGTCTGGAGTTGTTAACCAACGTCATAAAACAATATGTGTTGTAACTGTTTAATTAGAAGCTAGTTTGTTCCGTAAACCTTCATCTAAAGTAAAATAAAAAAATTAAAAAATTGGGTGGCACAAACGGTTTGTGTTCAACTACTAATGGAGAGGTTGGAGGTTCAAATCCACCCAGTGGCACTGTGAAGAAAGGCCTGGCAATCTACATCTGAAAAATCAGCCATTGAAAACCCTACGGAACACACTTCTATTCTGACACATATGGGTCACTATGAGTCAGAGATGACTGAATGGCAATGGTTTTTTGGGGGGTTAAAAATTATCGTACAAGGATACAATAGAATACTACACTGCCAGCAGCTGGCTTTGCAATTTAGTACCTGTATGAATAATTAGGTAAGTTATTCTACCCATCAAACCCCAGTATTCTCCTCTGTAAAATGGAGATGTCTATGTTCACTCATCGCTGTGAAGCGTGATGCTTGGGTACTGGCTCTGCAGCCAGACTGCCTGCGCTTGAACCCACCTGTACCATTTCCTAGCTGTGAGCTTGGGTGAGCTACTTAGCCTATATAGCTCAGTTTTCTAATCTGTAAAGTGGGAGGATAATAGTACTTGCCTCATAGTATCATTGTTAAGACTAAACGAATAAGATAGAGTGCTTTGAAGAGGCCTTGGCACAAAGTAAGCGCTCCCTAAACATTACGCATTATTGCCATTAGCATTGTGTGGTTGTTGTTAGCTGCTGTCAAGTCAGTCCCTGACCCATGGCGACCCCAAGCACAACGAAAGGAAACGCTGCCCGGCCCTGTGCTATCTCTCCATGATGGGTTGCAGATCAGACCATTGAGATTTCTAGGGTTTTCATTGTCTGATTTTCAGAAGTAGATCTCCAGGGCTTTCTTCCTAGTCTGTCTTAGTCTGGAACTCTACTGAAACCTGTTCGGGGCCATAGCAACACGCAAGCCTCCACTGACAGATGGGTGGTGGCTGTGCATGAGATACATTGGAAGGAAATCAAACCTGGGTCTCCTGAGTGGAAAGCAGGAATTCTACCACTGAACCATCAGTGCCCCCCGTTTGCCTTACAAAGATCTTGAAAGGTAAAGTGAGAGGCTTTCAGAAAAGCTCAAGAACAGCTTAGCACATGACCACAATAAGTGGTATCTGTGCCTACTACCCTTCTTCCACCATTACTGCCAATACTGCTACTTCATCGGTTTTTCACAGGAAACATAAATAAAGGTATCATATGTCATTTTGTTTAGAGAGGAAATGCCTTACCCACCAGGAGGGCCCTTCGCCAACTTAAAGCAATGGATCTGCTTTCTCACCTCAGATTTCTGTCTGATCAAGGTCACGTGGAAGAATTTCCTGGCATTTCCCAGTGTCATGGTCTCTAATTCATTTAAGGAGCCACCTTTTAAATTTCAGGCTTGACATTTGGATAAGGATGTGAATGGAGCCCACTCTGGTGAGTGGCCCTGGGATCACTGTACACCTAACCTCTTGCCTGTCTCCAAACTTCAGTCATTTGAGGACCACCATAATTTTGCTATCGCTACATATCACTTGTCCTAGTTTTCCTTTCTTAATTTTCTTTAACTTATCTCACACTTAAAACTTAAATACATTTATTTAAAACAAAAGCACTTACTACCATAGGGACAGCCAATAGCAATAGGAGCTAGCCATAAAAGTCAATACCATGGAAATAAAACAACGTTATTAAATTGTAGAAGAATAGGGTTCCTGCTGAAGGCTCTGGGTTTGAGGCCTGTTTGATTTCCATTGCAAAGCGAGATTAGAGAGGTGTTAACAGTTTAGAGGGATGTTGAAGACCTGTTAGTACCAACATGTGGTTAGCATGCTAGGCTGCTAACCTAAAGGCTGGAGATTCGAGTCCACCCAGAGGTGCCTCAGAAGAGAATCCTGATGACCTACTTCTGAAAAACCAGCCGTTGAAAACAGTATGGAGCCCAGTTCTACTCTGACGCACATGGGGTGGCCGTAAGTCGGAATCAACTCGTTTTAGTACCAACGTGAGATTTGCTTCTCAGTGTAATAAAAAAGATTGAAAAAAAGTTTAAACAAGAAAAACTTTCTTACCATATGAGTCTATGTTTTTATGTCCTTGTCTGTTCTCCGAGGGCTCTGTCTTTGGTTGGGTTCTCCAGAGAAGCGAAGCCATTCACACCCAGGCAGTCCGGCTGCAGAGGCTGCACCCAGGCGTCACACTTCACAGGGGTGAGTGAACACAGACATCTCCGTTTTACGGAGGAGGACACTAGGGCTTGATGGGTAGAGCAATTTACCTAATTATTCACACACAGCTATTAAATTGCAAAGCCAACTACTGGCAGTGTAGTAGTCTACTCT
Source organism: Elephas maximus indicus (assembly GCF_024166365.1). Classification (NCBI taxonomy): domain Eukaryota; kingdom Metazoa; phylum Chordata; class Mammalia; order Proboscidea; family Elephantidae; genus Elephas; species Elephas maximus. The sequence goes on along the minus strand of NC_064820.1, from coordinate 193,131,037 downwards.
ATGAGTGTACAATTTTTTTTTTTTTAACTAAAAACAAACAAAAAACCCCATTGTCATTGAGTCAACTCTGACTCATGGTGACCCCATATGTTTCAGAGTAGAAGTGTGTTCCATAGGGTTTTCAATGCCTGACTTTTCAGAAGTAGATCACCAGGCCTTTCTTCACAGTGCCACTGGGTAGATTTGAACCTCCAGCCTCTCCATTAGTAGTTGAGCACAAACTATTTTTGCCACCTAATTTTTAAACAAGCCCCTTTTACTGGTCAGTAGGGGCATTTCTGAGCCGTATGTTTGTAAGTAACGCTGCAGCAACCGTCTTGTGTGTACACACAGCTTTGCACACCTCCCTGATCATGTCCCTAGGATCACCTACTAGCAGTGAGACTTGCATCAAAAGGTGTGTGTAGTTTTAATCCCCTTGACATATATTGCCCAGCTGACCTGCAGAAAGGTTGTATCATCTCTTGGTTTGCTTTAACTACACTTAGTTTCTGGTTGGGAATTCTCTGAGGGCAATGGAAAAGTCATTATCTTCTTAACCAGGGGGGCCAAAGGATGAGGCCATTGGCAAGACAGGCCATGCCCACTTACTCCTTCCTTCCCAGTAGCAGGTGCAACTTCAGCACTGCTGACCAGGCCCCCTGTGTGGTATGCAGACATCCTCTAAGCAGCACTGTACCAAGGCTGTCTGTCATTCACTTCAGCTGGGCCAAGAACTGCATCATTCTAGAAACTAATAAAAGCCCTTCTCAGCAAGATTTTGCCAACTGGCTATTCCTCCTTTTGCCCTCCAAACACAGCCTGGGCTCAGCCAGCTGATCTCCAGTGTAACCCTGCCCACACCTGGCCAAGCCCAGTATCTATGCCTTGGTCCAACCTACCTTTGCTCTGTGACCCGCTCCATCTCACTGCTTAAGGTCTAGTTCTACTCCCCACCCTCACCTTTTAGAAAGGACCCAGACTGTGGAGGGTCTGGAGTGTCAGGCTCGGAAAGCTGGCAGCAGCACGCAGGCTGAGGCAGACCCTGTGGACTTAGGAGCAGGGAGGTGGCATGAAAACAGGAATATTCAAGGGGTGATGAAGAGGTGGCTCCTCACAGGCTCTCAGAGAAAGGAAACATCTGCAGGAAGAAAGTGCAGAGGCTGCCGATTGAGGGGAAGGATCTCAAAGTTAGTGAGGAGTCGTTGGCTTGTTTCTTCCTAAATTCTAAGCTGGACAGAGAGGGGATTTGGCAACTTCCTTTTTCATCTTAAGCACAGCCATCTGCTCAGTTCAACAGGCAGAGAAGACCCATCCCCAGGAAATGTGCATTCATCTGTGGGTATGTGAAGGATCCCACGTCTCTGCTCCTCATAGAGATCCAGGGCCCCAGGCCATCCCACAGGACCACCTGCTTATCATCGTCCGCCCTGCTGTCATCAGCAGGCAGAAAAACATTCTGGGCACAGAAATGAACACCAAAGAACTTTTTGAGGGAGCCTCACAGAATTTTGTTGTTAGCTGCCATTGAGTTGACCCCAACTCATGGTGACCCCACGTACAAGAGAACGACACACTGCCCGGTTCTGCACTATCCCCATGAAGCCACAGAATTTTAGGGCCTGGACATCCTCAGAGAAGGGCTCTTCTCTAATTCAGCTTTATCATCTCGGTGAGAGGAAAGAATCCTCCAAAAGTGACCTAATAAGCTAGTAGCAGAGGCCGAGTTGGTCTATCCTAATTTTTCTCAGCAGAGAACCGAATTACGTGAAAGGATGGGCCCTGGCCCTGGTAGACAGGAAGGGGCCTGTGATGATTAAGGTTGTTTGTCAGCTCGACTGGGCCATGATTCTCAGAGGTTCAGCAGTTAAGTAAGGATGTAGTTTGGCGGTTATGTAATGATGTAATTTGGAAGTTACGTAAGGATGTAGTTTGGCAGTTATGTAATGATGTAGCCATCCTCTATGATGTGATCTGATGTGACCAGTCAATCAGTTGTAAGAGGAGTTTCATTGCAGGTATGGCCTGCATCCAATATATGTATGAACATTCTGGCAAAACTCACTTGCTTGCTCCAGAACCTGCATCTGGTTTCTGGTTCGTCATCATCTGACCTCTGGTTCTTGGGACTTGAGCCAGTGGTCTGCTATTTTGCCTACCAATGTTGGGACTGATCGGCCTCCATAGCCTGTGATCCAGCAGCCTACCATCTTACCAGCCAATCTTGGGTTCATTCAGCCGCTGAAGGCATATGAGTCAGGTGAAGCCTCCAGCCTGACACCTGACTCATGGACTTGGGACTTGCCAGCCTTTACCATTGCATAGGCCATTTCGGCTCTGCTGAAACCTGTCCACCATGGCTGACCCTGCTAGTATTTGACATTCCAGTGGTATAGCTTCCAGCGTCACAGCAGCATGGAAGCCACCAAACTGATAAACTGACAGATGGATGGCAGGAAAAAGAAAAGACATAGTCACTGCCCTGGAGAAGTTCTGGGTTGCAACTAGAAGCTAGAAGGACACACAGCTCATTTACTACAAAGTGGTTCATGCAGTGAATCAGAAATCCACACCCCTGGTCCCTGTTCACATGGCACTGTTTCTATTTTAATTAGGGCTCCAAGCATCAGAAACCCACTCTGGTGAATTAAATATATGTATATTTAAAGGGCATTAGAAGTAAAAGCTGAAAAACTAGGCCTTGGAAGGCAGAGAAACAATTGCTTCTTAGGGAGTTGAGATAGTCAAAAATAACGCCAGAGCAAAAAACCAAACCCAGTGTCGTCGAGTCGATTCCGACTCATAGCAACCGTATAGGACAGAGTAGAACTGCCCCATAAAGTTTCCAAGGAGCACCTGGCAGATTCGAACCGCCGACCCTTTGGTTAGCAGCCTTAGCACTTAACCACTACACCACTAGTGTTTCCATGCCAGGGCAAAAGAACATGCTTTTTTCCATTCTCATTAGAAAAACTGACTCTCTGCCCAATATTCTAATTTCAGGAAGAAAGATTCTGATGGCCAAGCTTGGGTATCATGCCAGCCCCTTGGACAGGCTAGGGGCACCACGATCAGAAATTCCACCGAAACTGTGTGTTGCAGGGCGTGGGCACAGGTGGTCGCTGATGGGAAATGGGACATCAAGGATGCTACGAAGGTGAAGGGCTCAGTTGCCTGCTACCTTCTCTTCAAGAAGTGGCTACCCATTGTCTTCTCCAGGGCCTTCTGCACCCTGGTCACTGCCTTCTGTCTAGAATATTCTCAGTCATCATGGACAGCCCTGTGCAGACACCTGCCTTCCTGGGCACAAGTGTCTTATCCTGTCACTTCGAACTTTATCATCTTGGAGCATGGGCTGTGTCCCTTGGCACAGCTAGTACAAGGCCTGGCACAGCAAAGATACTTCATAAGTGTTGCTGAGTACTTTCTTGAGCATTTTAACAGGCACTTTGCCATGCTGATCCTGCTGTCCTTCCCCTGGCCCACTACTCTTCAGCCAAACCACTCACTCCAAGCAAGTACTCACCCCAGAGCCTTTGCTGTTGCTTCCACTCATGTTGCCTGCCTGAGGATCTTCTCCTGGCTCAGTGGCTCTCAACCAGGGGTGATTTTGCCCCTGCCTGCCCCCTCCAGGGAAACTCTGGTGGTGTAGTGGTAAAGTGCTACAGCTGCTAACCAAAGGGTAGGCAGTTCGAATCTTCCAGGCACTCCTTGGAAACTCTATAGGGCAGTTCTACTCTGTCCTATAGGGTCGCTATGAGCCGGAATCGACTCGACAGCACTGGGTTTGGTTTTTTGGTTGGTTTGCCCCCTCCAAAGGACATTTTTTTGATGTCACGTTGGGGGTGAGGGTTTGCTACTAGCCTCTGGTGGATAGAGACCAGGGATGCTTCTAAACATCTGTCTTAATTATCTAGTGCTGCTATAACAGAAATACCACAAGCGGATGGCTTTAACAAACAGAAATTTGTTCTTTCACAGTCTAGGAGGATAGTAGTCTGAATTCAGGACACCAGCTCCAAGGAAGGCTTTCTCTCTGTCAGATCTGGGGAAAGGTCCTTGTCATCAGTCTTCCCCCAGTCTAGCAGCTTCTGAGCACAGGGACCCCAGGCCCAAAGCACATACTCCACTTGTGGCTCTTCTTTCTTGGCGGAATGAGGCCCTTCTCCTCTCTCCTCACTTCTCTCTTTTGTATCTCAAAAGAGATTGACTCAAAACACAACTAATCCTGTAGATTGAGTCCTGCCTCATTAACATAACTGCCTCTAACCCTGCCTCATTAACATCATCCAAAAACCCAGTGCCATAGAGTCAATTCCGACTCGTAGCAACCCTTCAGGAGAGAGTAGAACTGCCCCGTAGAGTTTCCAAGGAGCACCTGGTGGATTCGAACTGCCAACCCTTTGGTTAGCAGCCTAGCACTTAACCACTACACCAGCAGGGTTTCCATTAACATCATAGAGGTTAGGATGTACAATTCATAGGATAATTATATCAGATCACAAAATGGTGGACAACCACACAACACTGGGAATCATGGCCTAGCCAAGTTGACACACATTTTGAGAGGACATAATTCAATCCATAACAACATCCTACAGGACGGGCCCACAAAAAAGAATTAAAAAACCCAAAACTTCTATAATGCTAAAACTCAGAAACCCTTCGGAAAGGCTGAATCCTCAGGCCTCGGCTCAATGGTCCTCCTCTCAAGGAGGCCTTCCTGACCAGCTACCCACTTCTTCCTCACATGTCCCCTGTTGTGTGTTCTTCATGGCACTTTATTGCCACCTAAAATGATCGTGGCTGTTTATTCAGTTGCTTGTTAACTGCCTGTCTTCTGAACTGGACTGTCAGTTCTATTCAGTTCTATGAGAGCCAGGACCTTGTGAGTCTTTTCTTCTTCTTTTTAAAAACAGGTAACTTTTCTCAGAGACTTTGGCCAAAGTCATTTATTTTTAAACAACTTCCCATTCCATTCTCCCCCCCACCCCCCGTCCCTGGTAACCACTGATCTATTTTTGTCTCTATGCATCTGCCTATCCTAGATATTTCATATAAGTGGGGTCATACAAGACTTGTCCTTTTGTGTCTGACTTACTGCACTCAGTATAATGTTTTCAAAGTTCATTCTTGTTGTATCATGGATCAGAACTTCATTTCTCTTTATGGCCGAGTAATACTTCACTGTGTGGATATACCATATTTTGTTTATCCATTCATCTGTTGAAGGGTGCTTGGGTTGTTTCCACCTTTTGGCTATTGTAAACAGTGCTGCAGTGAACATTGGTGTACAAGAATCTGTTTGAGTCTCTGCTTTCAAGTCTTTTGAGTATATACCTAGGAGTGGAATTGCTGGGTAATATAGTAATTCTACGTGTAAATTTTTGAGGAACTGCCAAATGTTTTCCATAGCGACAGCACAATTTTACATTTCCGCCAGCAATGGTTGAGGGTTCCGATTTCTCAGTGTCCCTGCCCACACTTGTTATTTTCTGTTTTTCTGATAATAGCCATCCTGGGGGTGAGGGGGATGAGGTGGTATCTCAATGTGGTTTTGATTTGCATCTCCCTAATGACTAAGACCCTGTGGGTCTGGTTCTCCTCTCTGCCATCCCCAGCATGTAGAACAGCACCTGGTACACAGTGGCTTAATAAAAATGTGTCAAATGAATGTTTAAAAAAGGAAAGTGGCCTCGGCTCCGCAAATATCAGAGGCCAGAGAGCTTCGTCGTGAAACCTGGCTTCTTTCAGTCTAGTCATCTTTTTGCGTGTATGTGTTTATTTCCCCAGCTTGTTTAAATTCAGCCTCTGTTGCTTGCTGGCTGTGCTGGCTGGCAAATTCCTTAAGCCTCCTGGGCCTTATTTTCTGCATCTGTAAAATAGGGCTGGAGTTCCTGGGTGGTGCAAATGGTTAGTGCACTTTCGACTGATAACCGAAAGGTTGGAGGTTCAAGTCCACTCAGAGGTGCTTCAGAAGAGAGACCCGGTGATCTACTTCCTGAAAATCAGCCTTTGAAAGCCCTGTGGAGCATAGTTCTACTCTGACACGTGGGGGGTTGCCATGAGTCACAGTCAACTCGATGGAGATTGGTGGCAGTTAAACTAGGGCCAATCGTAATAATTCCTTTCTCCCAGAGGTGTAGTGGGGACTAAATAAATTTATTCATAAAGTGATGAGCAAAATACAGACTTCACACCCCAGCCCAGGGGCAAGGACGAGAAGGCAGGAGGGGACTGGAAAGCTGGTAATGGGGAACCCAATGTCAAGAAGAGGAGAGTGTTGACGTCATGGGGTTGGCAACCAATGTCACAAAATAATATGTGTATGAATTGTTTAATGAGAAACTAATTTGCTCTGTAAATCTTCATCTAAAGTACAATAAAAAAAAAAAAAGTAGACTTCAGAAAAAAACTCAGTAGACTTAGCTATCATCATCATCACCATCATTTAGCTGGGGTGGGTGGTGAGGATGACAGAATGGGCTCTGGTGCCCCTCCCAGAAGATTAGAAAATTAATACAGCTTTCAAGGCCAAAAGCTGTCCCCATTTGGTTTTGCCAGCTCCTGTCCATCGATGAAATAAACCGGATGAAGCCTTTATCCGTCCCCTGTTTTGAGAAGAGGAGGCAAGCAGAGAGTGTGGATTTAATGTGGCAGATGGTGGTGTCCTTGAATTACGAAACTAAAGGAGGAAATTAAAGTGTCCCATTGCGAAAGGTAGGGGCCGGCAGAGGAGGGGGTGGGAACATAGCGGAGAGCAGGAAGAAGGCGTCTTATCAATAGGGCAATGGCTCTTCTTGAGGGTAGATAAAGCCCTAGAACAATATAATTTTACAGCCAAAAATAATTGTAGTCCAACTCCATTGTTTTACATAGGTAAATGAGGCCCAGAGAGGAAAAGGGACCTTCAAGGTCACGTGCATAGCCAGAGTAGAGTGGAGCTGCAAATCATAACTTTCGTTTTCTTGAAGTATTATTTTTCTACCCCAGGCCAAGGTCAGTGGAAGACCCCGTCCCAGGGCATCCTGACTTTGGGCACCTCTGCTCTGCTCTCTGGGTGGTGCAAATGGTTTGCACTTGGCTGCTAATTGAAAGGTTGGCAGTTCGAGCCCACCTAGAGGCACCATGGAAGAAACGCCTGGTGATATGCTTCCATAAAGATTGCTGTTGTTAGGTGCCCATCCATTCAACTCTGACTCATGGTGACCCCATGTGTGCAGAGTACAACTGCTCTATAGGGTTTTCAAGGCTGTGACCTTTTGGAAGTAGATTATAGTAAAGATTATAGCCAAAACTTATACCTGCATCCTAATACAGCACCTAACACCTGCTTCTTGCTGCTGTCAATCTACTCAACTCAACTCATGGCCACCCCATGTGTGTCAGAGTAGTATTGTGCACTACAGGGTTTTCAATGGCTGATTTTTCTAAAGTAGGTTGCCAGGCTTTTCTTCCAAGGTGCCTTTGGGTGGACTCAAAATTCCAACCTTTCGGTTAGAGGCTGAGCATGTTAACCATCTGCAACACCTGCTAAGGGCTCAGCAAATAGTAGTGGCTGATGACAGACCGTCTGGGGACGCCCATCTCTCAGTCAGCACCACAAGACTCCAGAGAACATTGCCAACGAGGCACGCGGCTCTTCGTCACTGGCTCAGATTTTAATCCTAAATGGACAAATGGGCCCCCTGTCTAGTAGTTACACTGCCTCAGGATGAGGCCTGTGTTTCCCAGCCTTTCCTTTCAGCATAGAGCCTTCCCCCAACTACACTGTGGGCTATTTGCATTGAAATTGCTATTCTCTCAGTGTAGAGCCCTTAGGTCAGCTGGAGTTCCCACTTTCCTTGGAGTCAGTTTGAAATCTCCATTTCTCACTTGAGGATCCTCCATGGCCTCCTTCCCCTCAGTGACAGCAAGATGTGGTCACGTATATTCATCGTAGAGACCTAATATCCCAAGAAAGTTGCACAAATCCCATACAAGGAGAAGGTGCGGTGGTGGGAGGTCAGGACTCTGGCCCATGTAATTGCAGGAAGGAGACTCCATGGTGGGTCAGCTTCAGGATCTGGGTCTCATTTTCTGATGGATTCAGAAAACACCTACTAAGCGCGATGTCCACCACTCGTCTGCAGTGTGTTGAACTGTGGTGGCTTGTGCGCTGCTATGATTCTGGAAGCTATGCCACAGGTATTTCAAATACCAGTGCCAGCAGGGCCACCCATGGTGGACAGGTTTCAGCGGAGCTTTCAGATTAAGACAGACTAGGAAGAAAGGCCTGGTGATCTACTTCTGAAAATCAGCCAATGAAAACCTTACGGTTAACACAGAACATCGTCCAACTGACTTGCTTTGGACACGGCATTGGGAAAGACCAGTCCCTGAAGGAGGACAATCATGTTTTGTGAAGTAGAGGGTTATCGAGGGCCTCTAGCTATTTCGTGTAAGGTTGGTACAATAGCCACAAACAAGTCTGCGATCGTGAAGATGACACAGGACTGGGCAATGTTTCCTTCTGCTGTACATAAGGTCGCCATGAGTGGGAGCCAACTCAATGACAACTAACAACAACAAGCGCCATGCTGGGTGCTTAGAAGAGAGAAGTAAGAAACACTTCCTGGCCCCCAGGAGATCACTGTCAAATAAAGAAGACAGAAAAGCAAAAGAACATCATAAGACAGTCAAATAATTGCTTTAATAAAGATCAGAATAGATTCCAGTCAGAGTCGTTGGGGGCTGTTGAGTTGATTCTGACTCTTAGTGACCACATGTGACACAGCTTCCCCCTAGGGTTGCTATAAATTGGAATTTACTGGACAGCAACAGGTTTGGTTTTGGTTTTTTAATCTTTGCAGATCGACAGGTCTTTGTCTGCAGAGCAGCTCGGGGGGTTCGAGCTGCCAAACTTTCAGATAGCAGCCGAGCACTTAAAGAGCTTTGCGCCACCAGGGCTCCTTCCAATCAAAGTAGAGGCTTTCAAATAGTGCATATCGTGAACCATAGTCACATGCGTGTGCGCACTGGCTAACATGGCTAGAGCCCCCACTATGCCCCAGGCACTCTTCTAAGCACTTTCCATATATATTAACTCATTTAATTCTCATGACAGGCCATGAGGTAAAGTGTTATCACTATCCTTGTTTTACAGATGAGAACACTGAGGCACAGAAAGATTAAGTCACTTACCCAAGGTAACTGGCAGTAAACCGTAGAGCCAGGACTTAAACCTGGGCAGTCTAGCTTCAGAGTGTGGCTTCATCCTAGGCTATAGCACACCTGACAAAGAGTAAGGCACTCTTGCGTTCTCTAATCTAGGTCACCTTTTAAAGAGTGCTGGTCAAGATCATGAAACTGATTTTCTGTACCCCCTATGAGCTGTAAGTCATGGTGTCTTCGTTACCTAGAGCTGCCGTAACAAAAAATACTGTAAGTGGATGGCTTTAAAGAACAGAAATTTATTTTCTCACAGATCAGGAGTTTAGAAGTCCAAGTTCAGGCTGTGGCTCTAGGGGAGGTCCTTTCTTGTCCATTTCAGCTTCTAGCAGCTGCCAGCATTCCTTGGCATTCCTCAGTTTGTAGGTGCATCCATCTCAGTCGGCTGTCTTCCCTTCCCCTGTGTGTGTCTATTTTGCTGTTTCCTTTTTTGATAAATATATAGGTGACAAATTATTTGCCTTTTCAACAACCATCACATGTACAATTCTATGACACTATTTATTTTATCATGTTGTTCAACTATTATCAGTTTCCAAATTTTCCCATCACCTTTAACAGAAGCGCAGTGTGCCCTAAGCAGTGAGTCCCGCCTTTTCCCCTCCCTCCCGCTGCCCCATAACCACTAATAAACTTGAGTCTTTATACACTTGCCTATCATCGATATTTCATGTAAGAGAAATTGTATAATATTTATTCCTTTGTGACTGACTTATTTCATTCAGCATAATGCTTTCAAGGTCCATCCATGTTGTAGCATATGTGAGGAAGTGATTAAGTTTAGACTGACCCTACTCTGTCTTGACCTCATTAATGTAACAAAGAAAACATTTATTTTCATATAAGGTCATGTTTACAGGTACAAAAAAACTCATTGCCATAGAGTCGATTCTGACTCAGAGCAACCTTATAGGACAGAATAGAGCTGCCCCATAGCATTTCCAAGAAGTAGCTGGTGGATTCGACCTTTGGGTTGGCAGCGGAGCTCATTGCCACTGTGCCACCAGGGCTCCACTTACAGATACAGGTATATTTTGGTGGGACACAATTCAACCATAACACGTGGCTTGTGAAGAATTAATTGGACCGTAGGAGGAGTGGCTAAGCGCCTGAAGAATCAGGCAGGGCATTCCAGGGAAGAGATGCTTGTGGCCGACTTGCAGGATGACTAGGAATTTGCCAGATGGACAGGGGATGAGCGGAATATTTCCTGAAGAAGGATGAGCAGGTACCAAAGCCAAAGTTGTTCATGAACAAGTATGGAGGTTTAGGTCTAGGGTACTCAAGTCGTATGGCGGTACTCAGGTGTGATGTGGGCTGAACAGGGGGTAAGACATGATGCTGGAGAGGCTGGCAAAGACCAGGAATGCCATGCATAGGAGCATGGGCTTTGTCCTGAGGGCAATGGGGAGCCATGGAGGCATTTATGTAGGGGAAGGACATGGTCTGTTAGAAAGATCACTCTAGCTCTAGTGTGGAAGGCTGCCAGGACAGGAAGAAACTGGAGGCAAGGAGATAGTGAAGAGGTGGGTATAATCAGAGCCACCAGGAAGGGTTAGGCGGATTCTGCTTTGCACAGAGGCCCCTCCTACCATTCGCCAATGTGTGTCACGGAACTGCATTCACCCAGTGGAGGTGCCTATGTCTAATTCACTCAATGACATTTTAGAGGCTGGTGCTGGCCCTAGACGTGACAGTCCAGGAGGGCAGGGACAGGGCAAGGCAGTGGCATTTGAAGAAGAGATGGGGGATCAAATGTATGAGATGTAATGGGGCCAAGTAACCTTGCCTTGGTGATCAACCAGATGTCAGGGCTGAGAGGGAGCAAAGAGGTGTGAGTGGTCTTGGATTTCTGGTTTAGCTCAACCAGATCCACATTTAATCTTTCTGTAATCTGACACAAATCCAGTTAATCCACTGCCGTCGAGTCGATTTCGACTCCTAGCGATCCTATATGACAGCGTAGAACTGCTCCATAGAGTTTCCAAGGAGCGCCTGGCACAAAGGGTCAGCAAATCTTTTTCTGAAAAGGGTCAGATAGTGAATATTTTAGGCTTTGTGAGCCATATATGGTCTCTGTTGCGACTATTCAACTCTGCCACTGTAGCATAAAAGCAGCCGTAGACAATGCATAAATGATGGGGTGCGGTTGTGTTCCAATAAAACTTTATTTATAAACATAGGTGGTGGGCTAGGTTTGGCCTGAGGGTCATGGTTTGCTGACCCCTGCTCTACATTAAGAGGTGGGAAAACTGCCAAATAGTCTGCCAGTTGGGTGTGCCAGGTTGCTGTTGAATGAGAGAAAGGCAAGCACCCCATGGAGCTCACACCTCATCAGATACAGCATAGATTATCTTTCCTTGAACGATAAACCAAAAAAACTACCTGTTGCTGTTGAGTCAACTCCAACTCCTGGCAACCCCATGTGTTACAGAGTAGAGTTGCTCCATAGGGTTTTTCTTGGCTGTAATCTTTATGGAAGCAGATCACCAGGTCTTTCTTCCACGGTGCTACTGAGTGGGTTTGAATTGCCAAACTTTACGTTAGTAGTTGAGCATGTTGTCTGCATCACCCAGGGACTTGGTCATAAAAAGAAGTATAAGAAATTGAAGAGTGATTCCAATGTCTAGTTAAGGAGCCCAGCTCTGGGAGGATGGAGGCAAGGTGTCTCAGCCAGGATGTGCAGTCTTCTGTTCCAGTCAGGCTTGATCTGATGCTTCCGCTGGTTACAAATAACACACAGCAATAATCCTAGCTAACGTTATTGAGGAATTTCTGGGTAGTGCGAACAGTCAACACACTTGGCTGCTAATCAAAAGGTTGGAGGCTTGTGTCCACCCAGAGGCACCTTGGAAGAAAGGCCTGGCAATCTACTTCTGAAAAGTCAACCACTGAAAATGCTACGGAGCCCAGTTCTACCCTGACACACATGGCGTCACCATGAGTTGGAGTTGACGCGACAGCAACTCGTTTTTTAACGTTATTGAACACTCGCTCCACACTGGGCATTGGGCCAAGAACTTTCCTTGAATTATCTCATTTAATCCGGACAATACCCAGTGAGGCAGGTATGTATTACTCTTACTTCCCATTTTACAAACGAGGAGACTGAGGCATAAAGTGGTTCAATAACTTATCCACAGCCATATGCCTAGAAAGTGGCAGAACCAGGGCTTGGAGCTCAGGCAATCCAATCCCAGAATCTGTGCCCCAACCCCTCTCCTAAATGGATGGTGTCGGTGCACATGGACACCATGGTCATTATGGCAAACCCACCTTTAGCTTACGAAGCCAGCAGGGACTCAGGACCCTAAAACACAGGCTGAAGCTGCTCAAACATGTGGGGCTTTTTTGCCCTCTGTTCCACGTGGCACTGTTAGGAGAAGCAAGCAGATGTGGAGGGGATAAACCCATCTGTTTCAAAACCACAATCGACAGCACAAAGGAGGCACGTGTCTCAGCAATTTCTGATATTGAGTGAAATGGTTGTCAGAGTGTGTTCGGATGAAAGGACTCTAATTATATATGATGGTTCAACTCGACGGCAAGGGGTTGATCTTCACCTGAGGGGTGGGGGCAGACAATGAGAGCAGACAATTGATCTTCCAGTGACCACTCAGCAAACATCCAGTGTCTGAGTCTCCTAGTGCTGCTGCTGTAACACAGATACCTCCAGTGGCAGGCTTTAAAGAACAGACATTTATTTCTCCAGTTCTGGAGGCTGAAAGTTCAAATCACGGTCTTAGTAGTGTCGATTACTTCCTGGTAGGTGGTGCTGGGTGGCCCTTGGTTCCTTGGCTTGTGAAGGGTCCTCACATGGCTTCTGTCTTCCCCAGTTTGTGCTGCTTCTGTGTCTAATCTGCTTTTTTCATAACTCAGAAGTGGTTAAACTCAGGACACACCCTACACTGACATGGCCTTATTAACATAATAAAGAAAATCCTATCCCCAAACAGGATTGCATCCACAGGTGTAGGGTTTAGGATTCCAACACATAATTCCATTTCAATCCATAGCACCCACCGAGGGCTCCTATGACACCAATCTCTGCTCTCCTGCAGGTCACCATCTGGGAGGGAGCCAGGCACAGAAACGTTCAAATGCCTTGGACGTTATGCCACAGTGGGTAAGTCCAGGGCCCACTGGGGACACAGGCTGGGGACATCTTTCTTAGCCTAGGCAGAGATGCCTGGAGCTGAGCCCAGATGATCCAGGGATTGGAGTGGTGGTGAGGGATATTCCAGGCAGAGGGAATAGCATCTTCAAAAGGTGGCGGGGGAGGGGGGGCTGAGGTCATCCTGGAGCGAAGAGACCATGTAGAAAGGATGTGATTGGAGGGCCCGGAGACAGGTCCTGGGGATGACCACCCCCAGCCAATCTGCATGGACCACCCTGGGCTGGATGCCACCTCATTATCAGCCCATCTCTGCAACTAGAATGGCCTTTGAGTTCTAGATAAAGCACAAAGCCCTTGCCAAGAATATGGCGAAGCCAGGAACACTGTGCTGATGCTGCATCTTGAAATAGTAAAACAAACAATAATATATCACTTCTATTGCATCATCCATTTCACCTGGCACTTCCGGAGGCATCATCTTGCTGGTACTCACTAAGCATTTGAAGATGGGTGATATTAATATCGCCATCACCCTTGTTGTATTCTTAAAAATATTAACAGCTTCCTTTTGGGAGCCCTCACAGTGGGCCAGCCATGAGCTAAGTGGCTTGTATGTCATACCATATCTAACAGAGCAGAGCTGAGGCGCAGAGAAGTACAATGACTTTCTCAAGGTCACACGGTGGGAAAAGAGTGGAACCAGGATCCAAACCTACGACTGCCTGATGACTGCACGAAGCACCTTCCCTCAGCCTTCCCGCCTCGACATCTTATGTTTTTAAGAACTTTATGGGTTCCTCGGGGCATTTTCATTTATTGTTACATTTATTCCTCCAAAGACTCTCCTGACTTTAACAGGTGAGGAATCTTGGTTCAGAGAAGTAAAATGTTCTCCCCAACATCACATAGCTTTTGAAGGGGCAGACTGGATACTTGAACCAGGGACTTACCATTCCAAGGCCAAAGCTCCATCTCCTTTACCACAGCTCCCAAGTTCATGACAAAAATGGGCAGCTAACATTCCAACCCTGGTACAACTCTTATAAAACTCATGTGCTCTTAAGCTCTACATTGGCAGGTATCTATCAAGCAATCAAAAGACAAATACCTAGTAGAACAGAATGCACAGCTCACAACCAGAGTGACATCATAAGGAGCAGGTGAGCTAAGCAAATTTAACATCCTTTGAGAGACTGGCAGGCTGGGAGATAAGGCTAAAGCCATTGACGTTGTCAGTTTCCCTGATTCTGAAGGACGACTTTACACTTCACAGAAATAGCTGGGGGTTGGGATGGGGGAAAAGCCATACAGCACACAGCCACAGAGGCACACACATATAATACAGGTACACTGACACACACAAGGGCACAGAGAGACACACAGACAGATAGATACACACAAAAGGATGTATACCAAAAGCCACACACATATAGACACACACAGACATATATATATACCCACGCCCGCAACTCACACATATGCACAGTCATTCACAGAGAGATACACATACATAGACAGTGATACATATAAATACAGATACACACACAAATCCACAGACACACAGAGATACACAAATAAACATACAGAGACACATTGAAAAAAGACAACAACAAAAAAACCAAACCTATTGCCATCGAGTAGATTCCGACTCATAGCGACCCTATAGGACAGAGTAGAACCGCCCCATAAGGTTTCCAAGGAGCGGCTGGTGGATTCAAACTGTCCACGTCTTGGTTAGCAGCTGAGTTCTTAACCACTGTACCACCAGGGCTCCCACAAACACACAGACACACAAAAATACACACACACCCCCCAACTCAGACAAACACGCAGTCACTTACAGATGCGTACACATAGACGTACAGAGACCCAAATATAATATGGACACACACAGATCCGAAGACACACAGAGACACAGAAACATACATAGACAGGCACACAGACACACGCAAATATGTCTACATGCTCTCAATTAAGATACACGCTCACATAGAGATACACACACATAGACAGACATAGACACACATACATGTAACTACTGATGCACACACATACACAGAGGCACACACAATTAAACACACATACATACACACGCAGACACATACCCACCTATCTCACCTCCATGTGCAGACATGCAAACACACAAACCCACATACACACACTCACATATTCACAGACCTGGACACACACACATACACTCACAGACGTACATTATACACTAAGACACACCCACCATTCATTGCTGCAAGTAGGTGCTGACTGTCTTCCAAACCACCTGCTCCATGTCCCTGAGCTTTCATCTGTCCCAAGCTGGAGACGCTGGAAAATGAGTATCTCCGGTTTCCGTGACCTGGTTGTCCTTGTTACCCAGTGCTGCTGTAACAGAAATACCACAAATGGATGGCTTTAACCAACAGAAATTTATTTTCTCACAATTTAGGAGGCTAGAAGTCTGAATTCAGGGTGCCGGCTCTAGGGGAAGGCTTTCTCTCTCTGTAGGCTCTGGAGGAAGGTCCTTGTCTCTTTGAAATTCTGCTCCTGGGCAGTCTCCTGTGGCTTGGCATCTCTCTTCCCCCACCTCTGCTTCTCTCACTTGCTTGTTTAACCTCTTATTTCTCAAAAGAGGTTGACTCAAGATATACCCTAATTCTGCCTCATCAACATAATAAACATAACCTAATCTTTTTTTATTTAATCCTCACTGACATGGCCTAATCCTGCCTCATTAACATAACAAATATAATCCATTCACAAATGAAATTATAACCACAGGCAAAGATTAGGGTTTACAGCAAATATTTTTGGGGAACACAGTTCAATCCATAACACTGGCCTAGCCTGATGTCTTCATCCGGAAGCTTGGAAAATACACTCCAGCAGCTGTGTTCCAATTGAGGCTCTGTCTCTCCTTAACTGTATGGACTTGGGCAAGTCTCTTCACCTTTCTGAGCCTCAGTTTTCTCAACTGTAAAAGTGGCTGACAATCCCAGTCAAAGTCCATTGGACTGGAATGATCTATGCTATGTTATTTTTAGTTATTTGAATGTCTGTCTCCCCTGTAGGCCAGGGCACCTTGTGGGCAGCAGCGGATCTTGTTTGATTCCATGTTCATCAGTCTCCAGGCTTAGCATAGTGCCTTTGAGACACATAGTAAGTGCTCAGCAAATATTTGTGAACTGAATGAAAAAAATCTGCATTCCTACTGTCTCACGCAGGGCCTGCACATAGTGTGTACTCAATACAGTTCTGCTGAAAAAGTAATAAATAAAAGTATAATCGCAATCATCAAGCAAATTCAGATTACATGCCAGGCCTATCTGTGACCTCACTTCCTTCTCTCCATACCATGAAACAGGCATTCATTTGTAGATGAGAAAACAGGGATCCAAAGAAGTTAAGTAATTCACCTAAGCTTACTCAGCTTCCTGGGGCCGCAATTCGAAACCAGGTTTTTGAATGCTAAACCCACGCTCAAAACATAACCACTATTAAAAAAAAAAAAAAAAAAAACCCTTTGTCGTGGAGTTGATTCTGACTCACAGCAACCCTATCGGAAAGATTAGAGCTGCCCCCATAGAGTTTCCAAGGAGCGCCTGGTGGATTCAAACTGTGGACCTTTTGATTAGCAGTTGTAGCTCTTAACCACTATGCCACCAGTTTCCATAACAACTATAGGCTTTATGAATAAATGAATGGCTACATATTTTCCTTTTAGCGACACAACTCAACTGATGAGTTCTACAGCCATCTCGGCCTTATCCAGGTGTGGTTGAATAAATAGTCATATTGTCATCCAACTCGGGTTGACTTCTCAGTGTCCAGCTTCTATCAGGACCACCTTCCATGGTCTTCCATGGTGCTGCATTTTAAATATCTCACAGTCCAAAAGCTTGTGATGTCTGCCCTTCTACCTGCCTCCTCTCAGCTAACAGGCACATGACCTGACAATCAAACCCCAACCTCGTAATATTCCCTTGGAAACCCATTCTGTCCCCAGTATTTTCCTTCCATGCTTCTGTAGCCATGCAGCCCCAGCCCGAGTCTGCCAAATCAGTTGTCCTTTCTCTTGTCTCGATATAATCCCTGGGTTTCAAACTCAACCAACCTGGAGGCCAATTAAGCTACTTTGCATAAGAGCTGCATCGGGGAGTGATCGATGGTACACAGCCAAGCCATCTTGCAAACCCTGAAAGGTCCCTACGTTTGCATCACCTGTGCTTTTGCACATCTCAGACCTGCTGAAATCCCACCCTTCCCCTTCCCCACCCTCACTGTTCCCCAGGTTTCTGGAAAGACGAGCATTTTGCAAAGGACCTGTACCTCTGTCCGGGGCAGGGAAAATGAATATAGCCTCAGGACACATAGACCACAATCCTTACCCACAATGGAAAAAAAAATGTCCAAAGATAGTGGCCACCTGGCAGACAGGGGACCAGGGCAGGCGGTGGTGACTCATCAGGTGACGCAGAGAAAGCAGGAGAGGGAGGGCAATCGCTCCTGCAACCTGGCTCCGAGATTACTCACAGCTCTGCCAGGCTCATGAGCTGCATAGAGAGGCATCTGAGGGCAAGGAAGAGTCTATTTCTGACAGCTTGAACCCAGAGATGACACATGTGGCTTTAAGGTCTTTTTTTTTAGTCACTTTCTTGTTCCACTGGGATAGATCCATATGAACAGAGTAGATCTTTTTTTTTTTTTTTTTAACATTATAGCCAAACCAAAACCAAACCAAACCCAGTGCCGTCGAGTCGATTCCAACTCATAGCGACCCTACAGGACAGAGTAGAACTGCCCCACAGAGTTTCCAAGGAGCGCCTGGTGGATTCGAACTGCTGACCCTTTGGTTAGCAGCTGTAGCACTTAACCACTACGCCACCAGGGGTTCCCATTATAGCCAAGCAGCCCATATTTTCCCTACACTTGCCACCTCAAATCCCTCTCATATTCAGCATCTGCTTGAAATTCTACCTTTAGCAGTTCATTGCTTTGGATTGAATTTGGTCCTGTCCTGGGGTTGTTCTTTAAAATGGAAGCATCCCCTTGTACAGAGTAAGGTGAGATGGGAAGGGGGCTAGCACAGTGAAGGAGGGGGCTCGCTGTGTGCCAGGCACTTTACAAAAGTCATCTTCCTGAGTATTCACGGTCCCTGACGGTCTCCATTTTAGAGATGCTGAAAGGGACACTCAGAGAAGCAAAGAGACTCGCTCAACATCCCAGAGAAAAGCCAGGGTTCAAATGCAGGTCTGTTTGCTCCCAAAGGCTATGCTCTTCCCACTCTATCCATGTTGCTTCCCTAAATGCTTTAGGGTCCCATTATACTTTGTCCATATTGAGATTATCAATAAACACCAATGCCAGTGCCATGCTAATTCCAGGAAAAATGTCATTTTTCCTGGAAGACTGGTCTATTCCGTTGAAACATTGATATTTAGGCTGCAGCACCCTTCTTGCTAGCAGGAGGGATCTTCATGAAGACCCAAAGCCCACAGCTAAGGACGGCAGAGCAGAAAGAAAGAAAGCTTCTGAGTTTCTTAGGGCGGAGTGGCAGGCGCACGAGCCCCTTACAGCAGCCCTGGAATTGTCTTATTAGGTAAGTCTTAATGTCGATATCTATTTAGGCCACTGTCAGCTGGGTATTTTTTTAAATTTGCTCTTGAAAACATGGTAGTTGACTACACTCCACAGCAACTATCATGTGCTGGCATCCTGAGGCTGCCCCTTTCACGTACCTCTAAGGGGGACTTTTCTGCTCCACTTTCTTCCCCCCGAGGTTCAGAACTAAGAGCCTGACTCCAGACTGGACTTAGACTGAATTGACTCTTTCTCCCTCTCCCACCTGCTTCCCTCGGGCCTGCCATCTTGCCACTCTGTAAATGGTAACCACTAGACGTCTTGGAGTCCTCCTCGGCTCTTGCATCTGCAAACCCCACTTGCCCTCAGACACCAAGTGCTGCTGGCCCTGCCCCTAATCTCCTGGAGCCTGTCACCTGCACTCCATCTGTTTCCTCCCCAGCCCAGACTCTGTCTTTCTTTGCCTGGATGGCTGCACCAGTTGCCTCCCTGGTATCTTGTCTCCAGCCCATCCTCCATTCTGGCCCAGATAGAACTTCCTAGAACACAAAGCCAGACATATCACTGCATGCTTAAAATCCTCCCATGAGTCTACATTTCCTGCAGATAAAATCCAAATTCTTCAGTCTGACACCCCAGACCTTTTATTACCTGATCCCTGCCCACTTCTGGCCTTATCTACGGCTCTTCCTGAGATACAACCCGCATTCCCTTCAAACAGACCCACTGGCAATGACTCAAAGGCCCATCTCATACTGCCCTGCCTCTGTTCAGGCTGTTCCCTCTGCGAAGCTGCCCTTTCCTTGCCTTAGTTGCTTATCTAGCTCCGGCCCATCCTTCAAGCTTAACTCCTGCTTCTCCCTCCCTCCTCTGGCCTCCCACACCCGCTGATGTCCCTTATCACACTGTGTCAGGTCCATCTTTTTACCAGTCTCTCCCTGCCATCAAATTGCAACTCGTCAGCACTGGTGCTGAGGCTTGCTTTTTTTTTATTGTGGTAAAATACACATATAATAGTTGCCATTTCAACAACTTTTTTTGTCATTGTCTTTTTTTTTCCTACTTTTTAAAAAAAATTGTGTTTAAGTGAAATTTTGGAGCCCTGGTGGCACAGTGGTTAAGCATTTGGCTGCTAACCAAAAGGTCGGCAGTTTAAATCTACCAGCCACTTCTTGGAAACCCCATGGGGCAATTCTACTCTGTCCTGCACCATCGCTATGAGTTGGAGTTGACCCAATGGCAAAGGGTTTGTTTGTTTGTTTGTTTAGGTGAGATTTCATAGAGAAAATTAGTTCCTCATTCAACAATTTATACACAAATTGTTTTGTGACATTGGTTGCAGTCCCCACGATGTATCAACATTCTCCCCTTCCACACTCCAATTCCATTTCCATCCGTCCATTTTTCCTATCCTTTCCTTGCTTTCTCGTCATTGCTTTTGGGCAAATGTTGCCCTTTTAGTCTCATATACATGACTGAGCTAAGAAGCACATTGCTTATGTATATTATTGTTTGTTTTATAGACCTGTCTAGCCTTCGGCTGAAGGGTAACTTCGAGAGTGGTTTCAGCTTTGAGTTAAAAGGGCATCCAGGGGCCATAGTCTTGGGGATTCTTCGTCTCTGTCAGACCAGCAAGTCTGGTCTTTTTTGTGTGTGCGAATTTGAATTTTGTTCTACATTTTTCTCCTGCTCTGTCCAGGACCCTCTACTGTGGTCCCTGTCAGAGTGGTTGGTGATGGTAGCCAGGCACCATCTAGTTATTCTGGGCACAGGCTCGTGGAGGCTGTGGTACTTTGGTCCTTTAGGTCCTTGGACTATTATTTCCCTTGCGTCTTTGGTTTTCTTCATTCTCCTTTACTCCAGATGGGATGAGACCAGTAGATGTATCTTAGACAGCTGCTCGTAAGCTTTTAAGACTCCAGACGCTGTTCACGAAAGTATGGTGTAGAGCATTTTCTTTATGAACTTTGTTATGCCAGTTGCCCCAGATGACCCCCGCAACCATGATCCCCAGCCCTCAACCCCAGTAACTTAGTCCGTCAGGGTGTTTGGATGTGTCTGTGAAGCTTCTGTGACTCTGCCTTGGTCAAGTTGTGCTGACTTCCCCTATATTGTGCCCTCTTTCTGTTTACCAAAATTAGCATTTATCTCCTATCTAGTTAATGATTTCCATCCCCCAGCTTTCCCCTCCCTCAACCATCAAAGATTGTTCCTTTCTGTGTGTAAACCTTTTCTTGAGTTTTTATAGTAGTGGTCTCATACAGTATTTGTCCTTTTGTGTTTGACTTATTTCACTCAGCATAATGCCCTCCAGATTCATCCATGTTGTGAGATATTTCGCAGATTCATTATTGTGCTTTATTGTTTCGTAGTACTCCATTTTGTGTATATACCATAATTTGTTTATCTATTCATCTGTTGGTGGGCATTTAGGTTGCTTCCAATTTTTTGCTACTGTAAATAGTGCTGCAATGAACATGGGTGTGCATATGTCTATTTGTGTGACGGCTCTTATTTCTCTAAGGTATATTTCTAGGAGTGGAATTGCTGAATCATATGTTTCTATTCCTAGCTTTTTAAGGAAGCACCATATCGTTTTCCAAAATGGTTGTACCATTTTACATCCCACCAGCAGTGCATAAGAG
This sequence comes from Elephas maximus indicus, assembly GCF_024166365.1. Taxonomy (NCBI): domain Eukaryota; kingdom Metazoa; phylum Chordata; class Mammalia; order Proboscidea; family Elephantidae; genus Elephas; species Elephas maximus. The sequence continues at coordinate 193,109,515 of NC_064820.1, read as the reverse complement.
TTCCAATCTCCTCGCAGCCTCTCCACCATTTATTTTCTGTTTTTTTGATTAGTGCCAGTAATGTTGGGGTGAGATGGTATCTCACCGTGGTTTTGATTTACATTTCTCTGATGGCTAGTGATCATGAGCATTTCTTCATGTGTCTGTTAGCCACCTGAATGTCTTCTTTGTTGAAGTGTCTGTTCATATCATTTGCCCATTTTTAAATTGGATTATTTGTCTCTTTGTTGTTGAGGTGTTACAGTATCTTAGAGATTTTAGAGATCAGGCCCTTGTCAGATACGTTGTAGCCAATTTTTTTCTTCCTAATCTCTATGTTCTGTTTTTACTCTTTTGGTGAATCCGCTTTTGTGTGTGTGTGTGTGTGTGTGGTAAATATATAAGTAAGAAAACATTTGCCATTCCAACAGTCTTTGTATGTACAATCCCATGACGGAAATATGTCCATCACGTTGTTTACCCATTACAATTAACCATTCCTAATTGACATTTTTTTTACATGTACAATTCAGTGACATTAGTTATGTTCACCATGTCGAGCAACCATCACCACTATACATTTCTGGATTTTTCCATCATCCTTAATAGAAGCTCAGTGTCCCCTATGACTCTCACGTTTTTTATCCTTAGCACTGAGGACAGTGACTGGCACATGGCAGGTCTTAATAAATATATATCGAATGAATGGGACGTGGGAACACATTGTTGAGAAGGTAGATGGTTTTCCTCTTGTGTTTTATTTTTCTGCCTTGGCCCTCCCTCCATATAGTCAGTGAGGCCGTTCTGTGCAAAAGCAAAAAGGAGAAGAAATGGAGTCTACCTTATATTTTGGGCCTCCAAAACCAGGCTCTCAGGAAAATGGTGAGAATTTATGGCTTAGCAAAAAAAGAAGAAGAAGAAGGGGAAAAGGCATCTTGAGAAAATCAAGGTTCTCCTGACTCTCCTGCAGACCAGATAAATGTTCCCAGGCTGGTGTGGAAGGGGAATAGGAGAGACAGTGATGAGAATGTTGATGTCCCCCGAGAAAGGGCCCTACATGCTCTGCTCCCTGGGCCAGGTGTGAGGACAAAGGCAGAGTCCCAGGAGGCATGGTCTTTGGGACTTGAGAGTGGAAGGAGAAAGGGAGCCTCAGGGAGGCCGCAAGACCCAAAAGAGCAGAAGTGGCCACATGGCGCGTCTAGGCAGTCAGGACCTTAGATACCTCACTGAGTTTCCCAAAATCATGTGAGGCACAAGAAGCAACACAATGATGCCTGTGGGCCCCAGATTGTCACAGAAGGAACAAATCTACCTGACCTGCAGGTGCCTCACAGACACGAAGAAGGAACAGCTCCATGGCAGCCTACACTGATCAATGACTCAGAATGATAAGTGTCATGGGCATCAACGACCAGCTGGGCATGCTCCTGTCACCTTTGCAGACCAAAGATAGATGCAATCTCTAAGAGAAGGGAGTGGGTGAATCAAGTGAGGTTGAGTGGCTTGTATCTCAGCAGAATGGAGGCTCAACACAGAAACTGAGCTCAGGTAGATCGGATCAAGGGATTTATATTTATCCTACACCTGAGTTTATGGGCTGAAAATCATACCCTCTACAAGTGAATGAATGAACACAGACGGAAAAAGCAGCTTGGCTAGAAAAGCACAGGTGTTTGGAGCTGGGACCTTACCTGAAATAGAAGTGTGTCCCTTGCCTTTATTTTGACTGCAGGGCCACCCCAGCACAACAGGCCAAGAAACCATGAACTAGATCCAATCCTGTCTGTTTGAGAATTGCAGCTACTGTTAAAGTGTCCCAACACAGCACCATACAACAAACGAGAGTTGAACAGTTGAGTCCCAGGCCTCTACTTGAAGGCAACCTCTTGGGGCTCCCCAGTGCTGTGTTAGGTCTCAGGTACCCCTCCTTCCTGTGACTCAGGGGGACGGTGGTCGGAAAATGTTTCTTTGCAAAAAACGAGACTTAAGATGAAATTTGAAAATGAGTAGAATTAGGTAAGGAGGGAGGGAAGAGCTACCAGGCAGTCAGAACTGCATGTGCAAAGGCCCTGTGGCAGGAAGGAGCTGGGTTTGTTCAGGGAAGGAAATAGGCCCCTATGTCTGGAACCCTGGGAGTGAAGGAGAGTGGATGAAGCAGGACATTGACTGGTGCTTCTAAAATGGCGCCTAACGATCTCTGCTTCCTGGTATTCACACCCTTTGTAATCTCCTTTCCTCGAGTTTGGGCTGGACCTAGTGACTCACTTCTAAGGAAGAGAATAGTGATAGGGTGCCACTTCCAAGATTAAGTTATACAAGACCTCCCTTTTGCTCACATGCCAACTCTTGCTTTCTCACTTGCTTGCTTTGATGAATCCAGCTTCCACGCTGTGAGCTGCCCTGTGGAGGGGTCCATGTGGCAAGGAACTGAGGGTGGCCTCCAGCCTCCAGCCAACAGCCAGTGGGGAACTGAATCCTGCCAACAATCGCATATGTGAGCTTGGAAGTGGATCCACCCCAACTTGAATCCTGAGATGACTGCAGCCCCAGCTGACACCTTGAATGCAGCCTCCTGAGACACCCTGAGCCGGAGGACCCAGTAAGCCACGCCTGGATTCCTGACCCTTAGGAATGGTAAGGTAATCAATGTGTATTGTTTTAAGTCCCTAAGCATTGGGGTAATTCCTTAAACAGAAAGCTAAAGCAGGCAGGTGTGAGATGTTGTTGCTGTTGTTAGGTGCCTTCAATTCCAAGTTATAGTGACCCCATGTACAACAGAATGAAACACTGCCTGATCCTGAGCCATCTTCACAATTGTTGCTATGTTTGAGCCCATTGTTGCGGCCACTGTGTCAATCCGTTTCTTCGAGGGTCTTCCTCTTTTTTGCTGACCATCTACTTTATCAATCATGATGTCCTTCTCCAGGGACTGGTCCCTCCTGATAACGTGTCCAAAGTACATGAGATGAGGTCTCACCGTCCTTGCTCCTAAGGAGCATTCTGGCTATACTTCTTCCAAGGCAGATTTTTTCATTTTTCTGGAAGTCCATGGTATATTCAATATTCTTCACAATACCATAATTCAAAGACATCAATTCTTCTTCGGTCTTCCTTATTCCAGCTTCACATGCATAGGAAGCAATTTAATATACCATGACTTGGGTCAGGTGCACCTTCATCCTCAAAATGACGTCTTTAGTTTTTAACACTTTAAAAAGGTCTTTTGTAGCAGATTTGCCCAGTGCAATACATTGTCTAATTTCTTGACTGCTGCATCCATGAGCATTGATTATGGATCCAAGTAAAATGAAATCCTTGATAACTTCAGTATTTTCTTTGTTTATCATGATGTTAATTATTGGTCCAGTCGTGAGGACTTTTGTTTTCCTTATGTTGAGGTGCAATCCATACTGAAGGCTGTGATCTTGGATCTTCCTCAGTAAGTGCTTCAAGTCCTCTTCACTTTGAGCAAGCAAGGTTGTGTTATCTGCATATCGCAGGTTGTTGATGAGTCTCCCTCCAATCCTGATGCCTCATTCTTCCTCAAATAGTCCAGTTTCTCAGATTATTTGCTCAGCATACAGACTGAATAAGTACAGTGAAAGGATACAACCCTGATGCAACACCTTTCCTGATTTTAAGCCACGAGGTATCCTCTTGTTCTGTTCAAATGTACAGGTTCTTTATGAGCACAATTAAGTGTTCTGGAATTCCCATTCTTTGTAATGTTATCCATAATTTGTTATGATCCACACAGTTAAATGCCTTTGTGTAGTTAACAAAACACAGGTAAACATTTATTGAGCAGGTTAGAACTTCCCCATAGGGTTTCTAAGGCTGTAAATCTTTACAGAAACAGACTGCCTTATCTTCCTCCCATGGAGCAACTGGTAGGTTTGAACCACTGACCTTTCCATTAGTAGTGGAGCACTCAACCACTGTGCCAGGTCCCAAACCATGTTTTTTTTTTTTTTTGGGTGTGAGATAATGTAGAATATTTTGGATTTTGGTGGTTATTTTAGGGTTTTAAGCTGTTTTGTGTAGATTCTTAACTAGGACCCACATGTAATCTATCTGAACTTCTGATTATGAATCTTTCTGATTCATAAAATCTGTGTATCATCTGAAGTTGTACAGAAACTGATGTTTGATTTACTAACATCCAAGTAGTAGTAGGCAGTAGGAGGTGGGAAGGGACAGGGACTCAAGTGTGCTGTGAACCTGCTGAGTGCCAGCCCCTTGCAGAATGCTTTGCCTTAAGTCATTAGATCCTCATGGCAGCCCTGGGGGGTCCAGCTAAGTAACTCGCCCGTGGAAACTCAGCCAGTAAGAGGTGTTTTCAGGATATCTGAAGCTGGGTGCATAGCGCACCTATACCTCTAACGTTACCCTCCCAAGCAGCCCTTCCAAAAACTGCTGGTCCACTGGGTAAAGAGCAACAGTAGAGAAGGCAGGAAAATGAGCTTTCTTGTCCCTGGGGGAATATTCTTGATCTTGGTCCAAGCAGACCATTCCAGTGAAGTTGAAGAAGCTGCAACATTGCCTGTGGCAGATATGACACTTTCTATTTTTCCTTACTAATCAACCAATAACCAACCTGTTGCTGCCAAGTTGATTCTGACTCATGGTGACCCCAGGAGGGTCAGAGGAAAACTGTGCTCCATAGAGTTTTCATGGCTGTGATCTCTTGGAAGTCAACCGCCAGGCTTTTCTTCTAAGGTGCCTCTGGGTGGGCTTGAACTTCCATCATTTCAGTTAGCAGCCAAGCACTCAATCTTTGTGCCACCCACACAGCCTTCCTGACCAATAAGCCAGAGCCAAACCCATTGCTGTCATGTCAATTTTGACTCAGGGTGGCCTCATGTGTTACAGAGTAGAACTGCTTCATAGGGTTTTTTTGGTTGTAATATTTACGGAAGCAGACAGCCAGGCCTTTCTTCTGTGATGCCACCGGGGGGTTCAAACCACTGACCTTTAGGTTAGTAGTCAAGCTCAAACTGATTGTGCCACGCAGGAACACTTCTTACTAATAAAAAACCCCAAACCCACTGCCATCTAGTCAATTCCAACTCATAGCAACCCAAGAGGACAGAGTGGAACTGCCCCTTAGGGTTCCCAAGGCTGGAAACCTCCACAGAAGCAGACTGCCCCGTCTTTATCCCCTAGAGCAAATGCTGGTTCCAAATCACTGACTGCTTTAAGCGCTGCACCACCAGGGCTCCTATTCCTTACTAATAGAACCCTTGTATTATTGGGGGTGCCCACCCACCCTCCCTTGCTGTAGGGTATGATCAATAAGATGTAAATGGAAGTATTGGGTGGAACTTCTAGCATAGTTTTTTTTTTTTTTTTTTTTTTTTAAGTGCTTATTTATTTCAGAGGTACACCCTGTTGCACTTCTTACCCAGTCTGGTGCTTGAATGTGGATGTGATGGCTGGAGCTGCAGTAGCATTTTATGACCATGAGCTGACCTCGAAGATGAAAGCCATACACTAAGGACAGCAGAATCCAGACAAAAGGAGCCTTGAGTCCTTGGAGGGGATGACTGGAAAATCACCACTCTAGCCCTTCACTGTTTATATCAAGACTTCTTTTACAGAGGCAAAACCATATCCTTATCTTGTTGACGCCACTGTTATCTGGGGTTTCTGTTACATGTAGCTGATACTAGCCCTAACTGATATCCTTGCATTCTTAGCAAAGCATTTTAGCAGGTATTTGGGATTTCATTTTTAAATTGCTAGAGCACCAGGCTCTTAGACAAAGATTTTCTTATACGCTACCCTGTGCACTTGTACTTGACTCATATTGTCTGTACTCCATTCCCACTGAATTTGTGAGATGAGATTATCACCCCATTTTACAGATGAGGAAGTGGAAGCTCAGGCTGATTATACCACCATCCAGGCTTTGAACCCAGACCTGTAAGTCCCACAGCTCATACATTTTCTGTTACTTTCCCACTGCCACTGGTTCTATACTACACTATGCTAGAGCTCTGAGTTCAAGTTCAGGCAGAAGGTGGAACCAGTCAGACCATTCTAAAGGCCCTGGATCAGAGAACCCACCCCTACCCCAAATCTTCTAACTGTAGCCACCGGCTAAAGTCCTCTCCATTGCTGTGTGGCTAAAGCAGACGGCCCACCTGGCTGCCCTCTCCCCAGCTCACTGCCATCCTTTTCCTGGCCATCTGGCCTTCATCTCTGTGACTCTGACTGCCTCTCTTTAATGACCCTCTTAAAGGGGCAGAGGCTCTCTTTGGTTTCAGTAAAGGACCTCCACTCCCAAGCCAATTCCCAACCTTTACTAGGGCAAGCCTAACAAAGAAAAGGCCAAACCAGCAGGGGTTTCTGGTAACAAGTCTATTTCTAACCTCAGATTAGAGTGTCTGAAAGGATCACCTGTTCCAAGCACACACATTCCCAGCCCCTGGAAGAAATACTACCAGCGCAGCCTGACTCCTCAGTTGGCTCCCAACAGTCCCCACCGAAGCTGGCTTTAGCCTTGATGAAACGCCTCTGTCTGTCCCAAGAGGGACTAGAAATGCGCTCTTTCTAGGAGCTGGTGGAAAATTAACCCACATTAGGAGCGAGCTGTGTGATTCTGAATTGGGAACAGGAAGGTCCACTTGAAAGGGAGAATAAAAAAAAAGTGTTCTTTGTAACCAGGACAAGGCTAAACATGCCTTCTCTTGATTGGTCCAAATCTATGCCAGCCTCCCACTGGCATCCGTGGGTGTGCTGAGAACAAGCTACAGTTTTTATAGAGACTGCCACCACCCTACGAGGTGCCTTGTTCTGCTATTTCAAGAGGAAATATAATCAAAAGGTCAAAGGAAGAAAATCTACCATAGGGCTTTTCAATCTGTCAGTATTTTTCAATGCTTTAGTGGGTGCCTAGCACTGTGTTTGAGGCTAGACATAGGAGGAAGCAGGAGAAGGAACCTGTATTGCAATCCACCATGAGCCAAGTTAAAGGTCAGGTGCTATTCATCCATCAACTCTTACAACAACCTTGAAAGGGCAACATGGTATTATAATCCACATTTGGTCAATTAAGAAAATGAAGCTGAAGTAACTTACTGGAGTGCCTGCAGAATTTGGATTCAGGTGTGTGGTACCGGAGCAGTACTGGTTGAGTCCCAGGTGGAAATAGAAGGTACGCCCAGTGGAGATTCTAAATTTAAGTTAATAAAAGATCTAGTCACAGAGGCACAGAGCGAGTTGAGGGAAACAAAAAGGGTGTGGATGCACCAGGGACTAGCCACAGGAAAGGGACCAGTGGAACAGAGCCCATTGTGGGTTGTAGCCACGGAAGGGGTGCTGGGCTCAGAGCTGGGCAGAGGAGAGTAGAAAGTGGTGGGACTGGGGCCACTGCACAGACACTGTTACTGAGCAGACCAGGGTCACGGTCCCCCTTGGGTGGTGTCAAGCCCCATTCAAGTGGCTGTGAGTGCAGGGGGGTGGGTGGAGTGTTTCCCTGTTTAAATTAGCTACGACTGCACTAATTCTGGGTAACAACCACAAAACTCAGGGGCTTCCACTGTTGGTAAGTGGCCATCAATTTGGCCTTGATTCATGGCAGCTCTGGGTCCAGAAACATGCATGAACCCAAAAATATTGTGAGTGGCTTGTATGAGAGACTGGATCCAATCACATGAAATATCATAGGGCTAATTGGAGGTCCTGCCCATTGGGGCCAACACCTGACCATGGGGCACATGGCTGGGGACTCACTTATTTCTACTCTTACCAATCATATCTCCTCTCTGAGCCTCAGCTGTCTCATCAGCAAAATGGGGGTAATAGGACCTGCTCAGAAGAGTTGCAGTGAGGATTCAAAGCAACAATGTATGTGAATCAGAGCCTGGAAGCTAGAAGGTGCTCAAAGCATGTCAGTGCCTGCGTGTCCTGCCTAGCAGCTGTGGCTGTGCCTGTCACCTAGGGGCTCTCATTGACTAAAAGAGCATGCTGAGCTGGGTGTGCCAACAGAAAAGCTGACAGAGCAAGAGTTCCTTGTGGAAGGTGAGAAGTCTGCCCCTCCCCGCACTTTCATCCTCATCTGCAGCCGCCTATTTGACTTGAGGTGTCTCGGTTAGAGGGGAACTTTGATAAAAGGTAGCATGTCCAGAAAGAGCTGCAGGAAAGGGGAGGGAACTCAACATCCTTCCTAGCAAGAAGATTGAAGGAATAGGAGACATTTAGGGAGGATGGAAACATGATGGCAAATATTTCCAGAGTCCTGTAGGGTCGGTGTGAGTCAGAATTGACCTGAGGGCAACAGGTTTGGTTTTTGTCTTTACAGGAGGCAAAAACCAAAAAGACCAAACCCATTGCCGAGGAGTCAATTCTGGCTCATGGCAACTCCATGGTAGAACCGCTCCCTAGGGTTTTCTTGGCTGTAAACTTTATGGCAGCTGATGCCAAGCCTTTCTTTCAAGGAACCACTGCGTGGGTTCTGACCACCAGCCTTTAGGTTAGTAGTGAGCACAAACCGTTTGCACCACCCAGGGACTTTTTATGGGAGGGAGTGACTTCTAGTTTAAGAAAGTAGAAGGTTGTTGGATGCAAATGGCAGGCTGAGGATTTTGGTTCCGGGTGGGGAAGGACTTTGCACCCTTCAGGGCTGCCTGAGATCTGGAATGCACTGCCTTATCATGGGGCTTGGGTCAGACATGCCTAGTTCAAAACCTGGCCTAGTTGCTTACTCTCTGTGTGTCCTTAGACAAATACTTCTACTTCTCTGGATCTCAGTCTGGGGCAGAGTTGTGATCACATAATATGCTAAAGAAGTGGTTATCGATGACAAAGATTCCCTGATTCTGAGTGTTAACAAGCATCTCCCCCAGAACCAGGAAGAAGGCAGAAGCTATAGGAGGTGAAATACTGACCTCCTGGCTCCAAGGGAACATGGGGCAATGGGAGGGTCATTGTTTACTGCCTGTCTCCAGCTAGATGGCAGGCTCAGGAGAGCAAGAGGGAACGGTGTCTGCCTGGTTCAGGCTGTCTCTCCCAGATCTAACATGGGACCTAAGATAATTGCAGCCCTTGACCAACACTGAAAAGAAAAGAGCAGGGAGGGAGGGATGGAGGGAGGAAGGAAAGAGAACATACTATATGCTAAGCACTTCTCCTTTATGGAATCTAATCTCCCCAACTACCTGGTAAACTGGAAATCATTATCCCCCATTTTCCAATAAGGGGTCCCTAGGTAGTGCCAATGGTTTGAGCTGAACTACTAACCTGGAGTTTGGTGGTTAGAACCCACCCAGTGGTGCCGCAGAAGAAGGGCCTGGAGATCTGCTTCCATAAAGAATACAGTCAAGAAAGCCCTATGTAAGCAGTTCTACTCTGGAATACATGGGGTCACCATGAGTCAGAATCAACTCAATGGCAATGGGTTTGGTTTGGGTTATTTTCCAATAGTCCCTGGGTGTTGCAAACAGTTAATGTACTCACTTGCTAACTGAAAGGCTGGAGGTTCCAGGTGCCTTGAAAAGAGAACCTGGAGATTTACTTCTGAAAAAAATCAGCTATTGAAAACCCTATGGAGCACAGTTCTACTGTGACACTTGTGGATACCATGAGTTGAAATAGACTTAATGGCAACTGGTTTGGTTTATTTTATAATATACGGAAACTGGGCCTAGCAAATTGCCTTTTGTAATTTATGAGACCTTGGGCAAGTTACTTAAACTTCTTGGTACCTCAGTTTCCTCACCTGAAAAATGAAGTAATAATAGTATCTACCTCATAGATCTGCTGTGTAAATACTTTTCCTGGCACATAATAAACCCTGACTAAATGTAAACTAACTATTATTATCACATTGTGAAGGGCACTTTTGAGACTCAAAGCCTGTCCACTTGATTGGAAGATTCTTTCTACCATACCATGCCACCTCTACAAAACAAATATTTAAGTGTTTCCATCATTGTAATCAACGCCTGATGTATACGTTAATTTTCAGTTATCTTTTTTTCTCCCAGGCTGAGACCTGAGCACAAATCAGTCACAGATTTATAAGTTGGCTTTTTTTTTGGAGGGCAATGAAAAGGCACAGGGCAGGGGAAAGAAAAAAACTATAAACTAATGCCAAAGCAATAAATGCAGATCATGGAGTTCACGGTGATGACAAGTCATCTTGTCTATGGATATTGGATCAGGCCAGCTTCTGGGAATGTGGTCTGAGATTTTCAGCAGGCTGCGGTCTGGGTTTGGAAGTAGCGTACAGAAAGGAGTGAAATTGACTCCCACGCCTGGGCCTCCCTCCCACCTGAAATTTCTGTTGCACCAATTTGGAGCAGGTGGTGGGCCAACCAAAGTGGCCAGGGAGTGGCGCGGGGGGCTGCTTTCCAACCCTCCCCCCACCCCAGAGTACCCCAAGTGGCCAGTGGTTCCCCTGACACTGATCTGAGACAGCACTATTAACAAGGGCCAAAAGCCACTTAGCCTGCCAAGGAAGGACTGGGGTAGTGTGAGCCAATCCCGAAGCCCCAAGCTGTCTCCCAGCCCCTCTCAGGGATAGGTCCTGGAGCAACTCAGGTTTCTGCCTGAGTGACATGGTGAAAGCTGGGGTCTTTGTGAACAGATCCGGTTACACCCCAGCAGTCCTCGCCTGAGCCAGAGACAGTCAGGAGGTCAAGCTTTGGCTTTTTGGAGACCCGGGTAAGGCCTGTCCAGTCCCCGCTGCATCCAAGCCTATTACTGCTCCTGGAAATTTTGCTTAAGAGGGGGTGCCTTGGACACAGGCTTGTTGTTTGTTGCCATCGAGTCGATTCCGACCCATGGCAACCCCATGTGTGCAGAGTAGAACTGCTCCATAGGGTTTTCAAGGCTGTGACCTTTTGGAAGCAGATCACCAGGCCTATCTTCTGAGGCACCTCTGGGTGGATTTGAACCACCAACTTTTCACCTAGTAGTTGACCACTTAACTGTTTGCACCACCCAGGAAATAAGTTGGCCTAGTTTAAATCCTAGATCTGCTACTTTCTAGCTCCGGAACTTGGGCAAATCACTTAAACTGTCTGAGCCTCGGTTTCCTCCTCTTTAATGTGGGGACAATAAAAGTATACAGCTCTTGCCTTTATTAGGAGACATAAGTGAGATAAACCAAGCAAAACATTTAGCACAGTGCTTGGCCCATACCAGTTAAAACCAGTTGCCATGGAGTCCCTGTTTATCTCTGGGCCTCAGTCTTCTCATCTGTGAAATAGGGACAATGCCACCCACCTCACAGGCTCTTTCGCAGAGGTAAAATGAAATTACACATGAAAATATCTGACACAGGAGATGAACAATCAATAAGCTGTCATTCAGTGTGACTGTCACCATGTGGTGACTTCCCCAATGACCTTTAAGGCACAACTCCAGATGGTTCTGGTGCTGAGAGAAGCCTGGTGGAACCGTTGAACCCCACCCCCGCATTTTTCAGATGAAAAGACTGAGGCCCAGAGATGTGAACTAGAATGGAAATAGGAGAAAATGCTGGAAATCTCATAGCAAGTCTGTTCTTGAGCTCTTTGAGGATCTGTTCTGCTGACTCAAGGGCCTGGGGAGGAACAGATAACACACTCAGGATTTTCGAGACTTATTTACGAGGTCAAAGCCCACAACTTCAACTCCAGTGACTTAACTACAAGGCCAAGGCCCACAACTTCAACCCCAGTGATATCAATGCCACAGCCAACTATGCTGTCTGTTCCCCCAGGAGGATTTTTGTTAGTACCAACCGGAGTTTGGTTGGTCTCGTCTTCAAGGCTGTGGGTCAACTGGCAGGCTGGCAGAAGGCATCCTTAGGTCAGTTTCCTCACTGTGAGATGAGAATAATACCTCCCTCTAGGTTTGTTGCAAAGACACACAGCATGTATAATAAGAGAGTTGCTATATCACCTGTGTAGCAGGCATTGTGCTAAGTGCTTCGCATACATTAACACATTCAGTTCCTCCAATAACCACACAAGGCAGGAAGGTCTATCATTTCCCTTCATGGACAGATAAGGAAACTGAAGCAGTAGAGATGAAGTGCACCACCCAGGTCACATAGCGGCTAAGTGGAAGGAAGAGTGGCTTGATCCTGGTCTAGCCGTCCAGATTTCTGTGCTCTTAACCTTATGCTGGAGTCCCTGGGTGGTACAAACCGTTTACATAGTCAGCTGCTGATCGAAAGGTTGGAGGTTTGAGTCCACCCAGAGGCACCTCAGAAGAAAGGCCTGGTGATCTACTTCTGAAAAATCAGCCACTGAAAGTCTTATGGAGCACAATTCTACTATGGCACACGTGGGGTCTCCATGAGTTGGAGTCGACTCCATGGCACCTGGTGATGGTAGAACCGTGTATATTCTGTTCTGGGCATATCTGGTGCCTCCTGGGCCCTCAGCTGATGGCGGCACGCCGGCGGTGACTAATAGCCTGGGACAGAGAGAACAGTTCTGCTTCCTTCAGAAGGGAAGAAAGGCTACTAGTACAACTCTGGTCACAGCAGACTGCCCTCTCCAACACCTCCGCATGGGGTGGGAGGCCCAGGCAAATGAGGGACAAGTTTCTTGCCTCTGGATGCTTCAGAGCCCCTCGGCGACAGAGGCCCCTGGGTCCAGCCACCTCTAGGACCACGCAGACTCACTTCTTTGGGCCTCAGGCCTAGTAAGTCTCTGCTCAACTGTCAACTCCTCCAAGAGGCCTTTCCTGCCCACTCTGTCTAAAGAAGAACCCCACCACCACCCCACACATCCACACACATGCACACACTTCACAGTACTTACCATCACCTTAAATAAAGAAGTGATTTTCTTTTTTTTATCGTGCTTTAGTTTTTGTTTTTTTTTAGGTGAAAGTTTACAGCTTATGTCAATTTCTCATACAACAATTTATACACGTATTGTTATGTGACCCTAGTTGCAATTCTTATAATATGACAACGTACTCCCCCTTTCCACCCGGGGTTTCACGTGTCCATTCAACAGCTCCTATCCCTTTCTGCCTTCCTGTCCTGCCTCCAGACAGAAGCTGCCCATTTAGTGTTGTCTAAAAAAAAAAAAAAAAAAATTTTATCTACTTGAACTAAGAAGCACACTCTTCATGAGTGTTATGTTATGTTTTATAGTCCAGTCTAATCTTTGTCTGAAGATTTGACTTCGGGAATGGTTTTAGTTTTGGGTTAACAGAGAATCTCGGGGGCCATGTCTTCTGGGTTTCCTCTAGTCTCGGTCAGACCATTAAGTCTGCTCTTTTTCTGCGAATTGGAGTTCTGCATGCCACTTTTCTCCAGTTCTGTCAGGGACTCTGTGCTGTGTCCCCTGTCAGGGCAGTCATTGGTGGTAGCTGGGCACCATCTAGTTCTTCTGGTCTCAGGCTGACGGGGTCTCTGGTTCATGTGGCCCTTTTGTCTCTTGGGATTATATTGTCCTTGTGTCTTTGCTGTTCTTTATTCTCCTTTGCTCCAGGTGGGTTGGGACCAATTGATGCATCTTAGATGGCCACTCACAAGCTTTTAAGACCCCAGATGCCACTCACCAAAACGGGATGCAGAGCATTTTCTCAATAAACTTTGTTATGCCAATTGACCTAGATGTCCCCTAAAACCATGGTCCCCAGACCTCTGCCCCTGCCACTCTGTCCCTCGATGTGTTTGGTTGTGTTCAGGAAACTTCTTAGCTTTTGTTTTAGTCCAGTTGTGCTGACTTCCCCTCTATTGTGTGTTGTCCTTCCCTTCACCTAAGGTGATTCTTGTCTACTACCTAGTTAGTGAATTCCCCTCTCTCTTTCTCCCCACCCTCATAACCATGAACGAATGTTTTCTTCTGTGTTTAAACCTTTTCTTGAGTTCTTATAATGGTGGTCTCATACAATATTTGTCCTTTTGCAACTAATTTCACTCAGCATAATGCCTTCCAGATTCATCCATGTTGTGAGATGTTTCTCGGATTCGTCTTTGTTCTTTATCATTGTATAGTATTCCATTGTGTGAATATACCATAATTTGTTTATCCATTCCTCTGTTGATGGGCACCTAGGTTGTTTCCATCTTTTTGCAATTGTGAACAGTGCTGCAGTGAACATGGGTATGCATATATCTATTCGTGTGAAGGCTCTTATTTCTCTAGGATATATTCCAAGGAGTGGGATTGCTGAATTGTATCATACTTATATGTCTAGCTTTAAGGAAGTGCCAAATCCATTTTCAAAGTGGTTGTACCATTTTACATTCCCTTCAGCAGTGTATAAGTGTTCCAGTCTCTCCATAACCTCTCCAACATTTATTATTTTGTGTTTTTTGGATTAACGTTAGCCTTGTTGGGATAAGACAGTACCTCAATATAGTTTTGATCTGTATTTCTCTAATGGCTAATGATCGTGAGCATTTCCCCAAATGTTTTCTTTGGTAAAGTGCCTGTTCACATCCTTGGCCCGTTTTTTAATTGGGTTATTTGTCTTTTTGTTGTTGAGGTTTTGCAGTATCTTGTAGGTTTTAGAAATTAGACCCTGATTGGATATGTCGTAGCCAAACATTTTTTCCCAGTCTGTAGATTGTCTTTTTACTCTTTTGGTGAAGTCTTTGGATGAGCATAATTGTTTGACTTTTAGGAGCTCCCAGTTACCTAATTTCTCCTCTGGTGATTGTGCATTGTTAGTTACGTTTTATATTCTGTTTATGCCATGTATTAGGGCTCTTAGCATTGTCCCTATTTTTTCTTCCACTGTCTTTATCATTTTAGATTTTATATTTAGGTCTTTGATCCATTTTAATTAGTTTTTGTACACGGTGTGAGGTATGGGTCTTGTTTCATTTTTTTGCAGATGGATATCCAATTATGCCAGCACCATCTGTTAAAGAGACTGTCTTTTTCCTAATTAATGGACTTTGGGCCTTTGTCAAATATGAACTGCTCATAGGTGGATTTTTACAAAGGTGGAATTTACATCTGGATTCTCAGTTCTGTTCCATTTTTCTATGTATCAGCTGTCGTATCAGTGCCAGGCTGTTTTGACTACTGTGGCAGTATAATAGGTTCTAAAATCAGTAGTATGACACCTCCCACTTTGTTCTACTTCTTCAGTAATGCTTTACTTATCCAGGGCCTCTTCCCTTTCCATATGAAGTTGGTGATTTGTTTCTCCATCTCATTAAAAAATGTCATTGGAATTTGGACCAGGATTGCATTGTATCTGTAGATTGCTTTGGGTAGAATTGGTATTTTCACAGTGTTGAATCTTCCTGGCCATGAGCAAGGTATGTAAGTATGTAGGTTTCTTTTGGTTTCTTGCAGTAGTGTCTTGTAATTTTCTTTGTGTAGGTCTTTTACATCTCTGGTTAGATTTATTCTTAAGTATTTTATCTTCTTGGGGGCTATTGTAAATGGTATTGATTTGGTGATTTCCTCTTCTAAGTTCTCTTTGTTGGTGTAGAGGAACAGAACTGATTTTTGTATGCTTATCTTGTATCCTGATACTTTGCTGAAATCTTCTATTAGTTCCAGTAGTTTTCTTGCGGATTCTTAAGGATTTTCTGTGTATAAGACCATATCATCTGCAAATAGGGATCCTTTTACTTCTTCCTTACAATTTGGATGCCCTTTATTTCATTTTCTTGTGTTATTGCTCTGGCTAGGACCTCCAGCACAATGTTGACTAAGACTAGTGATAAAGGGTATCCTTGTCTGGCTCCTGTTCTAAAGGGAAAGGCTTTTAGACTCCATTGAAGATGATGTTAGCTGTTGGCTTTGTATAAATGCCCTTTATTATGTTGAGGAATTTCCCTTCTATTCCTATTTTGCAGAGAGTTTTCATCATGAACGGGTGTTGGTCTTTGTCAAATACCTTTTCTGCACCAATTGATAAGATTGTGTAGTTCTTGTCTTTTGTTGTGTTATTTTCTTGCTTGCTTATTGTCTGTTTCTCTCACTAGGATGTCAGATCCATGAGGACAGGCAGTTTATTTTTCCCGTCTGAATCCCAGCATTTAAAATAGCACCTAGCATGTAGGAGATGCCCAGTTAATTTTTGCTGGATAATGAAAGGAATCAACCAAACAGCCTCAATTTATGAATTCTGTGTGAGACCCAAATTTGGTTCTAGGCCAAAGCACCTTGTGTACAGCACCTTGTGTGTAGCCACTACATGTCTGTCAGTGGTGGCTTGCATGTTGTCGTGATGCTTAACAGGTTCAGCAGAGCTTTCAGACTAAGATGGACTAGGAAAAAAGGCCTGGAGATTGACTTCCAAAAATCAGCCAATGAAAAGCCTGTGGGCCACAATGGTTTGATCTGCAATTTATCATGGGGGTGGCGCAGGATCAGACAGTATTTCATTTTGTTGTGCATGGGGTCACCATGAGTGGGGGTCGACTCAACAGCAGCTAACAACAACAACTCCATCTCTAGCAGAGTGGAGTGAAAAACCTTGGTGAGGTATAAGGCATAGATCCTCAACAGCCAACATCATCCTAAATGGAGAGGGTCTGAAAGCATTCCCTGTGAGAACAGAGAAAATACCAGCCATATGGTCAGTAGTATCCATTGTAAAGCTTTGTGTAAACTGCCTGTAGCCGAGGCTATGCTGTCTGTCCCAGAGATCACCCCACCTACTAAGCCTGCAGGAGCACCCTGAGGCAATGCCACAGGA
Organism: Elephas maximus indicus; assembly: GCF_024166365.1. Taxonomy (NCBI): domain Eukaryota; kingdom Metazoa; phylum Chordata; class Mammalia; order Proboscidea; family Elephantidae; genus Elephas; species Elephas maximus. The sequence goes on along the minus strand of NC_064820.1, from coordinate 193,092,916 downwards.
GCAATCCTCAACCAGTGAGGGACCAGAGTTATGGATTCCTAAATAGGACCTTCAAAGGTGTGTGCCACATGACTTCTCAGAGGTCCCCAGCAGGATGGAGCCCTGGCTGCCCCCAGAAGTGACCTGTTCATTAGCTACCTTTCAATGGATTTCCTCCCTTCCCTGTATCACGTCCCACTCCCTCCCAAATAAATTGTTGTTGTTGTTGTTAGGTGCCGTCGAATCGGTTCTGACTCATAGCGACCCTATGCACAACAGAACAAAACACTGCCTGGTCCTGCGCCATCCTTACAATCATTGTTATGCTCGAGCTCATTGTTGCAGCCACTGTGTCAATCCACCTTGTTGAGGGTCTTCCTCTTTTCCGCTGACCCGGTACTCTGCCAAGCATGATGTCCTTCTCCAGGGACTGATCCCTCCTGACAACATGTCCAAAGCATGTAAGACGCGGTCTTGCCACCCTTGCCTCTAAGGAGCATTCTGGCCGCACTTCTTCCAAGACAGATTTGTTCGTTCTTTTGGCAGTCCATGGTATATTCAATATTCTTCGCCAACACCACAATTCAAAGGCGTCAACGCTTCTTCGGTCTTCCTTATTCATTGTCCAGCTTTCACATGCATATGATGCGATTGAAAATACCATGGCTTGGGTCAGGCACACCTTAGTTTCCAGGGTGACATCTTTGCTCTTCAACACTTTAAAGAGGTCCTTTGCAGCAGATTTGCCCAATGCAATGCGTCATTTGATTTCTTGACTGCTGCTTCCATGACTGCTGATTGTGGATCCAAGTAAAATGAAATCCTTGACAACTTCAGTCTTTTCTCCATTTATCATGATGTTGCTCATTGGTCAAGTTGTGAGGATTTTAGTTTTCTTTATGTTGAGGTGTAATCCATACGGAAGGCTGTGGTCTTTGATCTTCATTAGTAAGTGCTTCAAGTCCTCTTCACTTTCAGCAAGCAAGGTTGTGTCATCTGCATAACGCAGGTTGTTAATGAGTCTTCCTCCAATCCTGATGCCCTGTTCTTCTTCATATAGTCCAGCTTCTCATATTATTTGTTCAGCATACAGATTAAATAGGTATGGTGAAAGAATACAACCCTGATGAACAACTTTCCTGACTGTAAACCAATCAGTATCCACTTGTTCAGTCCAAACAACTGCCTCTTGATCAATGTAAAGGTTCCTCATGAGCACAATTAAGTGTTCTGGAATTCCCATTCTTCGCAGTGTTACCCATAGTTTGTTATGATCCACACAGTTGAATGCCTTTGCATAGTCAATAAAACACAGGTAAATATCCTTCTGGTATTCTCTGCTTTCAGCCAGGATCCATCTGCCATCAGCAATGGTATCCCTGGTTCCACGTCCTCTTCTGAAACCAGCCTGAATTTCTGGCAGTTCCCTGTAGATACACTGCTGCAGCCATTTTTGAATGATCTTCAGCAAAATTTTGCTTGCGTGTGATATTAACGATATTGTTCTATAATTTCCACATTCAGTTGGATCACCTTTCTTGGGACTAGCCATAAATACGGATCTCTTCCAGTCAGTTGGCCAGGAAGCTGTCTTCCATATATCTTGGCATAGACAAGTGAGCACCTCCAGTGCTGCATCTGTTTGTTGAAACATCTCAGTTGATATTCCATCAATTCCTGGAGCCTTGTTTTTCGCCAATGTCTTCAGAGCAGCTTGGACTTCTTCCTTCAGTACCATCGGCTCCTGACCATATGCTACCTCTTGAAATGGTTGAACATTGACTAATTCTTTTTGGTATAATGCCTCTGTGTATTCTTTCCATCTTCTTTTGATGTTTCCTGCATCATTTAATATTTTCCCCATGGAATCCTTCACTATTGCAACTCGAGGCTTGAATTTTTTCTTCGGTTCTTTCAGCTTGAGAAACGCCGAGCGTGTTCTTCCGTTTTGGTTTTCCATCTCCAGCTCTTTGCACACGTCATTGTAATACTTTATTTTGTCTTCTTGAGAGCTCCTTTGAAATCTTCTGTTCAGTTCTTTTACTTCATCAATTCTTCCTTTTGCTTTAGCTGCTTGACGCTCAAGAGCAAGTTTCAGAGTCTCCTCTGACATCCATCTTGGTCGTTTCTTTCTTTCCTGTCTTTTCAGTGACCTCTTGCTTTCTTCATGGATGATATCCTTGATGTCATCCCACAACTCGTCTGGTCTGCAGTCACTAGTGTTCAATGCATCAAATCTTTTCTTCAGATGGTCTCTAAATTCAGGTGGGATATACTCAAAGTCATATTTTGGCTCTCATGGACTTGCTCTGATTTTCTTCAGTTTCAGCTTGAACTTGCATATGAGCAATTGATGATCTGTTCCACAGTCGGCCCCTGGCCTGGTTTTGACTAATGATATTGAGCTTTTCCATCATCTCTTTCCACAGATGTGGTCAATTTGATTTATGTGTGTTCCATCTGGCGAGGTCCATGTGTATAGTTGCCGTTTATGTTGGTGAAAGAAGGTATTTGCAATGAAGAAGTCATTGACCTTGCAAAATCCTATCATTCGATCTCTGGCATTGTTTCTGTCACCAAGGCCATATTTTCCAACTACTGATCCTCCTTCTTTGTTTCCAACTTTCGCATTCCAATCGCCAGTAATTATCAATGCATCTGGATTGCGTGTTCGATCAATTTCAGACTGCAGCAGCTGATAAAAATCTTCCATTTCTTTATCTTTGGCCCTAGTGGTTGGTGCATAAATTTGAATAACAGTCTTATTAACTGGTCTTCCTTGTAGGTGTATGGATAGTATCCTATCACTGACAGCGTTGTACTTCAGGATAGATCTTAAAACCTTTTTGATGATGAATGCAACACCATTCCTCTTCGAGTTGTCACTTCCAGCATAGTAGACCATATGATTGTCCGATTCAAAATGGCCAATACCAGTCCATTGCAGCTCACCAGTGCCTAGGATATTGATGTTTATGCGTTCCATTTCATTTTTGATGATTTCCAATTTTCCTAGATTCGTACTTCGTACATTCCAGGTTCCGATTATTAATGGATGTTTCCAGCTGTTTCTTCTCATTTTGAGTCGTGCCACATCAGCAAATGAAGGTCCTGAAAGCTTTACTCCATCCACGTCATTAAGGTCGAGTCTACTTTGAGGAGGCAGCTCTTCCCCAGTCATCTTCTGAGTGCCAACCTGGAGGGCTCATCTTCCAGCACTATATCAGACAATGTTCTGCTGCCGTTCATAAGGTTTTTACTGGCTAATACTTTTCAGAAGTAGACTGTCGGATCCTTCTTCCTAGTCTGTCTTAGTCTGGAAGCTCAGCTGAAACCTGTCCTCCATGGGTGACCCTGCTGGTATCTAAATACCAGTGGCATAGCTTCCAGCATCACAGCAACACACAAGCCCCCACAGTACGACAAACTGACAGACACGTTGGGGCTAGGTTCTCTAGAGAAGCAAAACCAGTAAAGCATATAAATGTATACATAAAAAAAAAGAGATTTATATCAAGGAAATGGCTCACGTGGTTGTAGAGGCTGAACATCCCAAGTCTGTGGGCCCAAATAAATTACTTGCCCTGAATCCTTGTCTCAGTGTCTACTTCTCGGTGATCCAAACTGAGTACAACGCATGGTACAGGGTAGGTGGTCCATAAGTGGTAACTGCTATTATCGCAACTGCTATTAACGAGAGCAATGGTGATAATGATGATGATGAATAACTGAGACCCCAAGACGGAGGGGTCTCTTGCCCAAATTCACTTGCAGAGGGTAGATAGTAGAGGGAGATCCTAGTCCAGGCCTGTCTGCCTCCAACGCCTGTGAGGTCCCACACACCCATCCACTCCAGGTTAAATTGCCTGCTGCAGATTCCTAGGGCTGCCACGGTGCTGCTGTTGGAGGTCAGATGATAAGGAAGGCTGAAGTAATCCCAGAGAGCTTCCTGGAGGAGGTGGCACAAGCGTCTCAATGGAAAAGCACAGATTCTAGAGTCAGATTTGGATGTGTTGTTGACTTCTGTGACCCTGGGCAAGTCACTTTAACTGCTCTGGGCCTCCATGCTCTCAATGGAAAAATGGAAATGAGGCCTATCTCCCAGACTTATCAGAAAGAGTCTATGTATTCGTTAATAGAGCAAGTTTTGATCTGAGACAACCCTGCGTTGGGTTTCCAGTACTGATACTTACAAGCTTAAATCCTCCTTAAACTCTCTAAGCCACAGTTCTTTCATCTATAAAAAGGAATAATAAAAGTACCTCCCAAATGGGATTGTAGTGAGAATTAAATAAAATAGTACACGTAAATTGCTTAGCCCAATGCAGATAACACAGCAAATGCTCACTAAATAATTGGTCTCTTTAACCAAGACAGTAGTGGCGGCAGGATAAATCGGTGCCAACTATTTTGGGTAACAATCTGGCAAATCAGGTTTAAGATGCACATCCCTGTGGTCCAGCAATTCCATACTTTCAAGAGTTTATTCCACGGATATAGAGAGAAAAGTCTTGTGAGAATGCTGATTGGAACATCATTTTTAACAGCAAAGCGTCGGAAATGACTCAGATGCCAATTGCTAGGGAGCTGGTTGCCCTGCAAAGGAGTACTGTGCAGTAGTTCAAAAAGGAAATACAGATTGGTGTGTACATATACAGACAGGTGGCCAAGGTATTGTAAAGTAGAAAAACAAATGGTGGAAGGCTTGTATATATTATCCCATCTTTGTGGGGGAAAAAAAAAAAAAGGCATACGCATGTGCTTAGAAATATCCTAAAAGAAAGGACTAATGGACCACATCTACCATGGCTTCCACCAGAATGAGTCCAGTAAAACTAGAAGCCGGCAAAAGACCAGACTTGCTGACCTGACAGAGACTGGAGAAACCCTGAGAGTATGGCCCCCGGACACCCTTTCAGCTCAGCAATGAGGCCACTCCTGAGGCTCACCCTTCAGCCAAAGATTAAACAGGCCCATGGAACAAAATAAGACTAAAGGGGCACACCAGCCCTGGGGCAGGGACTATAAGGTAGGAGGGAACAGGAAAGCTGGTAATAGGGAACCCAGGGTTGAGAAGTGAGTGATGACATGTCGTGGGGTTGTTAACCAATGTCATAGAACAATGTGTGTACTAACTGTTTGATGTGAAACTAGTTTGTTCTGTAAACCTTCATCTAAAGTATAATAAATAATAATAATAAGAGAAATATCCTAAAAGAATTTTCAAGAATCTGTTAATAGTGCCCACTCTGGAGCAGTGGCTCTCAGCTTGCGGATGGTGGTGGGGGGTGTAATTTTGCTCCCCGGGGACATTTGGCAATATCTGGAGACAATTTTTATTGCCATACTTGGGGGTGAGGGGGAAGGGTGTCACTGGTATTTGGGAGTAGAGACAGGGATGCTGCTAAATATCCTGCAATGCACAAGACAGTCCCCACAACCATGAATTATCCTATCCACAATGTTGATACTGCTGAGATAGAGAGACCCTGCTCTAGAGAGCGCAGGGAAAGAAGATTTATTTTTAACCTTGTGCTACTCTAGTGATTGAATAGTTTACTTTCATAGCAACAACAACAACAACAAAATCAGCCTGCTTTAGCATGGAATGTTACTGTTAGTTGCCATCAAATCAACTCTGACTCATGGTGAGCCCATGCACAGCGTAAGGAAACATTGCCCGGTCCTGCACCATCTTCAGGATTGTTGGTATGCTTGAGTCCATTGTTGTGGCCACTGTGTATTTTGAATGCCTACCAACCTAAAAAAAACCTAGGAGGCTCTTTTTCTAGCACTCTATCAGACAATTTTCTGTTGTTATCTTTGGGGTTTTCATTGGCTAATTTTCAGAAGTAGATAGCCAGCCCTTTCTTCCTAGTCTGTCTTAGTCTGGAAGCTGCAAAGAAAACTGTCCGCCGTGGGTGACCCTGCTGGTATTTGAAATATCAGTGGCATATCTTCCAGCATCACAGTAACACATAAGTTGCTATAGTACAACAAGCTGACAGGTAGGTGGTTGAGATTGTGGGATAATGCATGCAAAAGCCAGGTGCATTTTCTCTCCTTGTCTGGGTTTTGAGTCTCATTTAAGACACAAGGCGTCGTGCCATATGTACCTACATTTAAGTTAGCTGCGGTCACTCTGAGGGGAGTGGCAGAGGTGGCCCTGGGGACACACCTGGTGTGTGTGTGGGCAGGGCTGGCAGCCTCTGCTGAGCAGAGTGACGGGCAGAAGTCGGCAAATTGACGTCAGTGTGCACACGCTGGGACCATGGAGCCTGCAGCTGTCAGAGGCAGGGCTCGAAGGTGGTTCCCTGTAAAGCCAGCCTGGCTGGCCATCTGCCAGCTCCGGCTGCAGGGACGATGAACGAGGGCATGTTGAACACAGAACAGAGCATCCTGCACGGAACGGTACCCAGTTGGTGACCATATGCACCTAAGGTCCCCCACCTGCCAGTTTCAGCAAAACAGGTCCAACAGCTTGGGGAATTTTTCTTATTATTCCTAACCTAGGAATAGTTACTATTGACGCCTGTAAAAAAAAAAAAAAAACCAGTGCTATGCACAGGTTTTTACATATACTTTTTCCTGTTTAATGCTCATACCACCGAAAGAAGTTGTTGTTGTTAGGTGTCATAGAGTCAGCCCTTGTCTCATGGTAACCCCATGCACAACAGAATGAAACATAGTCACGCGTCGTATAATGCCCATTCAGGCAACGTCAGACTGCATATATGTCCATGGTCCCTAAGATTATAACAGAGCTCAGAAATCCTGATGGCAGAATGGAACATAGCAGACGTAATTATATTGTGTATACAGTATTGCACACTATTAGCCTCCTTAACCCACGTATTACCTTGCCAGGTTCATTAGCTGAAATACAGTATCGTATATGTACAGTATCTTGGCTATTTAGTCAATACAGATACACTACAGCAGCCCATATAGCTTTGCTAAATACAAGCAATCTCCGGGTTTCAAATGAGACCTGTTCCTAAGTCTGTCTTTAGGTGGAATTTATAGGTCTAAGTCGAAACAGGTACCTATGGTTCTTATTCAGCATCAGTTAGTCAAATGTTTGTCTTAGTATCTGGTGTATATTTTACCTTTCTGTGTGTATAAAACACTTAAGAAGCACTTCCAAACAGCACAATGTTTTCTTGAGCATCACAATGTAGTGTGTATGTTTGTTAATAAGAACCATTGTATTTAACTCAATTTTTTAATAGAATAGGCTTTACAGCACTGCATTCTTAAATAAAACTTGTCTGTAAGTCAGACATTCTTAACCCAGGAACTACCTGAATATAATATGGTGTTTGCACAAGGTCCAAATCACATAACGTCCTATTTCACAGAACGCAATGTGGTTGTTAACTGATGCCTGATTGTAATATGTATGTTTGAGCCCATTGGTACAGTCATCTTGTCAGTACATCTCGTTGAGGGTCTTTTTTCGCTGACCCTCTGTTTTACCAAGTATGATGTCCTACCTTGACTAGTATTCTGGGCAACTGTGTTTCATTCTTCAGGCACTGGCTTAAATGTAACTTTGTCCTTTGGGCTGACCTGCGGGGTGCCTTAGGTACCTGGGGTTGGCCCAGGGAGGAGCACAAAGAGCATAGAGACTAACATCCAGCTGCTGCCTTCATGGAGCTGACCATCTAGAGAGCTGGGTATAATTATAACCCAGTTGGAGTCGACTCAACAGCTAACAACAAGCCCGCACTCTAACCAGGTATACCAGAATCTCTGAGGACTCAGATCAGAGTGATGGGATGATGATGTTGGCATACTAAGTACTTAACTATGTGGCAGGCATTGTGCTAAGCACTTTACGTGTAATATCCCCTTATATTTTCACAAGATCCCCAAGGTGTAGCTACCATAGTTGTCTGCTTTATTAAGAAGGAAACTGAGGCCAGAGAGGGTAGGAAACATGTTCTGGGAGTCAAGGAGCTAGAGTGACCGAGCCAAGAGTTGAACCCAGGCCGTCAACTTCCAACTCCTGACTCCACGTTTTTAACCACTTCACAGTAGTACCCCCCACAGGGACCCAAGCCTGTTTGTCTGTTCATGAGCATGGGCACACGTATTTCCTGGGTGTCAACTGTGCATCCGGCCCTGTGCTGGAAGCTGGGGGACAGGAGGGAATCAGACCCTCCAGAAACCATGAAAGGGGCTCAGACATATCAACACAGGTTTCAGCTGCGGAGATGGATGAGGAAACCCACAGCATGTTGGCCAGGCGTCATGCATGGAGCCTAGGGTGCTCAAGTCCAGGGATTTGGCTCACTCATTCATTCATTCATTTACTCACTCACCCATTAATTCACCGAACATTCACCAAACCTCTCTTGACCCACTCTGCCCCAGGCTCTGTGCTAAGACCTGTCAATACAACAGTGAACAAATGAGACCCAGCGCTGCCTCAGAGCTAAGGGTCTAACAAGAGAGTCAGACAATAAACAGAGCAGACGAGATGGCTCAGATAGGGGTGGGTGCTGTGAAGACCCCTTAGAAGGGGTGGATAGGGAAGGCCTCTAAAGAGATGACATTTATGGTGAAGCCAGAAAGTTGGAAGAGCTAGCCAGGGGGAACAGCATTTTAGCCAGAAGGAACAGCCAATGCAAAGACTGCAGAGCTGGGAAAAATTAGAGTGTTGTAGGAGGTGAATACACAGAGTCATTACACCAAAAAGAACTAGTCGGCTTTCAACCTTTCCAAGAAGTGGTATATGATCAGGAACTGGTGGTATTGAAGGAAGAGGTCCAAGATGCACTGAAGGCATTGGTGAAAAACAAGGTTCCAGAAACTGACGGAGTATCAATTGAGATATTTCAACAAACCGATGTAGCACTGGAGGTGCTCACTTATCTATGCCAAGAAATATGGAAGACAGCTTCCTGGCCAACTGACTGGAAGAGATCCATATTTCTGCCTGTTCCCAAGAAAGGTGATCCAACAGAATGTGGAAATTATTTAACAATATCATTACTATCACACGCAAGTAAAATTTTGCTGAAGATCATTCAAAAACAGCTACAGCAGTATATCAACAGGGAACTGCCAGAAATTCAGGCCAGCTTCAGAAGAGGACATGGGACCAGGGATATCATCGCTGATGTCAGATGGATCCTGGCTGAAAGCAGAGAATACCAGAAAGATATTTACCTGTGTTTTATTGACTATGCAAAGGCATTCGACTGTGTGGATCATAACAAATTATGGATAACACTGCAAAGAATGGGAATTCTACAATGCTAAATTGTGTTCACGAGGAACCTGTACATAGATCAAAAGGCAGTTGTTCGGACAGAACAAGGGGATTCTGTGTGGTTTAAAGTCAGGAAAGGTGTACATCAGGGTTGTATCCTTTCACCACACCTATTCAATCTGTATGCTGAGCAAAAAATCAGAGAAGCTGGACTATATGAAGAAGAATGGGGCATCAGGACTGGAGGAAGACTCATTAACAACTTGCGTTATGCAGATGACACAACCTTGCTTGATGAAAGTGAAAAGGACTTGAAGTACTTACTAATGAAGACCAAAGAACACAGCCTTCAGTACGGATTGCACCTCAACATAAAGAAAACAGAAATCCTCACAACTCGACCAATGAGCAACATCATGATAAACAGAGAAAAGACTGAAGTCATCAAGGATTTCATTTTACTTGGATCCACAAGCAGCAGTCATGGAAGCAGCAGTCAAGAAATCAAATGACGCATTGCATTGGGCAAATCTGCTGCAAAGGACCTCTTTAAAGTGTTGAAAAGCAAAGATGCCACCTTGAAGACTAAGGTGCGCCTGACCCAAGCCATGGTATTTTCAATCGCATCATATGTGTGTGAAAGCTGAACAATGAATAAGGAAGACCGAAGAAGAATTGACACCTTTGAATTGTGGTGTTGGCAAAGAATATTGAATATACCGTGGACTGCCAAAAGAACAAACAAATCTGTCTTGGAAGAAGTACAACCAGAATGCTCCTTAGAAGCAAGGATGGCGAGACTGTGTCTTACATACTTTGGACATGTTGTCAGGAAGGATTAGTCCCTGGAGAAGGACATCATGCTTGTCAAAGTACCGTGTCAGCAGAAAAGAGGAAGACCCTCAACAAGATGGATTGACACGGTGGTCACAACAATGGGCTCAAGCATAACAACAATAGTAAGGATGGTGCAGGACCAAGCAGTGTTTCGCTCTATTGTGCATAGGGTCGCTATGAGTCGGAACCAGCTCGATGGCACCTAACAACAACAACAGGGGGTGACCAATAACTTTTGTGGATGGGGAGGCGAGTGCTCCTATAAGGCTGGGGTGTGGCCAGGCCCAGAGCAGGAAAGGCTCATATCTGTGAGGAGGGGTTTGGATTTTAGTCCAGAATCTGGTCGTTGTCTTCTTACCCAGTGGCCTCTCTTGGGAACATTTCAGCTCACAGATGGCTGTGACTGTAGTCAAGGCCTTACCCTCTTGCCGGGTGGGGCCGGGCATGTGTCACCAGCCCCTGCTGCCATAGGTCAGGGAGTACAGCTTTCCCGAGAGGACAGCAGCCACGGCCTGATCCCCACCCTCTGTCCTTCGCCTGAGAATGTCACTCTTAGCAAGGCCTCCAAATTCTTCAGATCATGGTTTCTTCTCCCAGCCCCCAGGCCCAGGTTTTATTATGCCTTCTGTGCTGCAGCAGAGAGCAGTGACGTGACTGACGGAGGTCACTCAGCGGTCCCCGGGCAGATGGGTCCAGAATTCAGCCTTTGTCTCCAGTTTCTGTCCATGACCCTCAGTCCTAGGTTGTCTCTCTGCAGGCTGAGTACCTACTTCCTTCCATTCCTGATCTCGTAACCCAGCCCGGGCTTGAGTAATGCAGTATGTGGGGAAAAGAGCAAGGTCTTCTCAGACCTCTGTGTGTTTTCCTTTTATTAATGTTTAATTTTTCCTTTTTTGTAATCACCCATCCACCTGTCCATTTATTTGTTCCATGAAGTCATTCATTCATTCCATTAAAGAATGACAGAGCACCCCCTCAACTGTAAATTTCCAGGAAGAACAGACAGAGACCCTGTCATCAATGAGCTCACAGCTTAGCCAAAGGGTCAGACAGAGCATGGCAAAGGGCAGAAAGGACTTGAAGAGTGGAGGACACTTACCACAGTTATCAAACAATGAGATTAGGGTTGTAGCAAGAGCATGAACAAATTACTTTTGGAGTGCGGAGAACAAAGTAACTCTCTTTGGGGGAGTCAGGGATGGCTTCACGGAGGAGGTGACATTTGAGCTGCATCTTGAAGAATCAATAGGAGTTTGCTAATCGAATCATATAGGAGATTGGAATTCTGGGTAAAGGGGCTTGCATGTGCAAAAGTACAGCAGTGAGGAAGGGTCATTTAGGGAGGAAATGGGGTGGAGGGGCATGGGAAGCATGGAGAAGAAGAGGCAGGAGAGCTAGGGTGGAACAAAGCTAAAAAAAATAATAATAGCTCTTACTTTTTTTTTTGGAGTAATTAGTATGCTCACGTGTTTTGTATCCATTTAATACTCGCAACAAGCTTCTGAAGGAAGTATTATTTTCTCCATTTTATGAATGGAGAAAATGAGACTCAGAACAGTGAAGTCATTTGCCAAAAGTCACACAGCTGGTAAGAGGGAGAGCCAAGGTTCAGACCAGGTCAGCCTGACTCTTGTACTCTCCACTCCTGCCTTGCAGGCCAAGGTGTTTGGATAAGCACAGTCCTGCCAAGGAACTCTAACTTGTTCCAGAATCTGCAATAAGGCAGCCTGGGAGCTTTGTTCCCTCTGGAGCGACGTGGAGGACATTTCTGAGATCTCTTCCAGGGTCCCTTCTCTGCCCTCCCTGTCAGGACCAGTCTGGGCCCCCCAGTGGTGGGCACTTCCTCTGTAATCCCTTTCTCCACTCATGTCCCACAGGCCTTGTCTCCACTGACTCCCAGTTAAGGGAGACCATGAGAACAGACCCTTGCCTTATTTCCAAGGATGTCCCTGTGCACAGAGGTGAGGTCTTGTTAACAAGTAGGGGGCTCCCCCCACAGAGCTTGCATGCATCCTCTGAAGCCAGGCCATGGTCTAATTACAGGCCAGCTCCCTGGAATAAGAAGCGCAGCAGCTGGGAAGACAGGCATGGCTCTAGGGTCACCTATGGGAGGGTCCAATGGGACCCCCAACTCAGCATCTGTCTAGCTGTCTCCAGACCACACACCTTGGCCCTAGAGAAAGAGAACTGGGGGCCGGGGGCCAGGTGTTTGGCTGGGACTTTTACCTCCACCCTCTCATGTAATCCTCCCCGTAGCCCAGAGTAACAGGAGACGTTATCTCCATTTTACAGAGGCTTCCAGAAGTGAAGCGAGTTGCCCAATGCTCACACACCTAGAAACGGTAGAGTGGGATTTAGACTCAGGTCTGGGTGACTCTCAAAGCTGGGGCGTCGGGGTGGGGATGAAGGAAGAGACTGGTTCATTCTGGAGCTGATGGTGACTGGGAGGAACAGTGGGGAACAGAGGAGAAGCAAACTACAGAAAGAAACTCAGCTCAGCTGTGGGCCAAATGCAAACACCTCTCCGTGTATCAGGATAGGACTCTGTGGCATCATTCTGGACATTAAATCACAAAGTGACTTTAGAAGGCCGAGTGGCTTGGGAACATCATTGTCCTTAGTGGCTATCAAGTCAGCCCTCGACTCATGGTGACTCTATGCACAACAAAACGAAACGCCATCTCTATGATCAATTGTGGAAGGGACCATTGCGATCCACAGGGTTTTCACTGCTGATTTTTGGAAGTAGATTGCCAGGCCTTTCTTCCTAGCCTGTCTTAGTCTGGAATCTCCCCTGAAACCCGTTAAGCATCACAGCAACACAGAAGCCTCCACTGACGGAGGAATGTTGGTTGCACATGAGGTGCGTTGGCCGGAACCCAGTTCTCCTGCAGTGGAGGTGAGAACTCTACCACTGGACCACCATTGCCTTATTTGGGAGTATCAGGGTTACATATTTTGGGCTCTTGTTTTGTTTTTCTCTTTCTTTGTTTTCCTCTGGGGTATAAATCCTTTGAGACAGGAACTATTTCTCACCCTGCCCCAGGCACAGCCTCAGATGGCCTCCCTCTGATTATCCTCAGAAAATCTCGGGTCTTCCTCCTTGGAAACTCCAGGTGGCTTTGTGTGAGGAGAACCAGGCTGTTCTAACTCAACTCTGAGTTCTGCTTCGAGGAGATTTCAGTCAGCGGGGGGCTTGGCTACATCTGTGTGGGGCAAGGAACGATGACTAACTTCCTTGAGCAGCTGCCGGGGCCCTCATGGCACACGAGGCACTGTCACCACATCAGGCCAGCACCCTCAGCTTCCCTCAGCAGCATCACCTGCTTCTGACTCATCGCGGTGCCTGCTGAGGGGGTGGTGGGTGCAGCTGCTTCTCTGGTGGGTGCTCAGATCATGGCACCGGCCCGGAGCTCTGGCTGGAGTCTGAGTCTGCCAGCCTGACAGGACCCCTCACATCACATTCCACACGTTTTAGAACTCATGAGGGGGTGGCCTGCTTGCGCAATGCCCACTCACAACCAAGCAGCACCTGACCGTGTCTGAATGCTCTCTCGCACATTCTGGCGAGCTAGGCTTAGAGTGCAACAGACTGAGGACCAAGTCCTAGCTTTGCAACTTACTTGCTGCGTGACCTCGGACATTTGACCTCACCTCTGCAGCCCTAATTTCCTTGTTTATAAATTGCTGATGATCATTACCACCCTTCCCATTTGTTCCTGAGAGCACTGCAAAGTTGTGCAAGAATGTGGGCCCTGGTATAAGACTCCTAGGTTCAAATCCTGGCTCTGACACTTGCCAGGAGTGCCACCTTGGCCTAGTGTTCTTTGGCCTCGCTAAGCCTCAGTTTCCTCATCTATGAAATGGGATGATGATAGTATCTAATTCAAAGGTTGTAGTGAAGACCAACTGAGGTGATCCAGGGGCCGCATAAAGTGCTCATCAGCCATTGAACAGATTGTCACTGAGCACGTGCTCAGGGCCAGCCTGGGATCTGGAGATACAAAGGCCCTGAAGACACTCACACGATTTAATTTGTACTCATTTTTAGGAGGATAATCTATTCAGGCACAGTGATCCAAAAATGAGAAAGGGGGTTTTCACTTTAGCTTCAAACCAGCTGTCTCTCTAAGATGGGAAATTCCTCGGACAGTAGCTAGGGAAACATGGGCCAATGGGGCTGGGCTCCTTGCCACGGTCTTGAAGGCACAATAGTATCAGAGATGAACTCATTGATGACTATATTAGTGCCAAGCATGTAGGTCCTCACCAGTCTGGGGTGGCTAGCAAGGGCAGCTACAGCCCTCCATTTCCCAGAGAAGTGGTCGTCTCATTGTAGCCGCAGATTAGCGACTGGATGGACACCCAAGAGAAACAGGTGGTGATAGTGAGGTTGGGGAGAAGGTTGGTGTTCAAAGAGACTGGGAAAGACCTTCTGTGTTTTGTTCTCAGAGACTCAGACCACATCTTGTCAGCCCTGTGGGCTGCTCTTGCTTTGCTCTGAAGGCAGAAGCAGCTGGCATTGCCATGGTAACCAAGCAGCATCAACCTCCAACCTGCTCCTGAATTTTCTATAACAACAGTAGAGCCACTGGAAATATATTTGGAAAGCGAGAGCTGTGAACAGAAAATTACACCAGGGAACTGTAGGGAGCCATGAAGGAGGATAGCCACGCTTCCTACTGCCTGGTTAACCAAGAATGCAGAGGAAGACACGGGACTAACCCAAATTCATGCCTGAGAGAAATAAAAGTTACCAAAACTTACCTGTGCAGAGATACGGAGAATCGAAAATGCCAGTTCGAGTCAACTCTGACTCATGGTGACCCCATGTGGGTCAGAGTAGAACTGTGATCCATAGGGTTTTCAGTGGCTGATTTTTCAGAAGTAAATCACCACGAGGATTGCTATTTCCATTACGATAACATGTACTGAGCAGCTGTCATCTCCCAGGGCCTGGGTTAGATGCTGGAGATGAGGTGCTAAGGAGATGAGAAGAAGGATAATAAGACCTGGTTATCAGCAGGATGAAAGTACCTGGAACCTAGATTGGAAAGGACTTCATGGAAGGGCAGTCTTCAGCAGATTTTAAAGACTCAGAATCCAAGAAGGTCCATCAAACACTGACTATGTGCCTGGCAACAGGAAGGTGGTTCCACATCTGCCATCGTATCTATCTCCCAATGGTCCTGGTCTTTCCTCATCTCCACCTTTTGGCTATTGTGGATAGTACTGCTCTAAGTATTGGTGTACAAGTAGCTGCTTGAGTACATGTTTTCAGTTCTCTTGGGTAGATACCTAGGAGTGGAATTGCTGGGTCATATGGTAATTCTATATTTATGGTAATTCTATATTTAACTTTTTGAGTAACTGCCAAACTGTCTCCACAGTGACTATATAATTTTACATTCCTACCATCAGTGGATGAGGGTGCCAATTTCTCCATATCTTCACCAACACTGATTTCCTATTTTTTAAGAATAATAGCCACATAATTAAGTATAAAATTCCTAGTAGCCACATTAATAAAAATAAGAAGAAACAGGTTGAAGTTAATTTTAATCAATTCTTTTAATCTGGCATATCCAAAATATTGTTTCAACATATAACCAATATAAAATTATTAATTAAATATTTCATATATTTTTTCCTTACTAAGTCTTTGAAATCCAATGTGTATCTTATCCTTACAGCACATCTCAGTTTGGACTAGCCATATGTCAAGTGTTTAATAGCCACAAGTGGCTAGTGGCTGCCATGTTGGACATTACAGTTCTAGACATTGGAGGTGGAGGCTCAGATATGTGATATGCTTTGCCTCAAGCCACCCAGGTTATATGGTTCAGAGCTGGGAATCTAATCCACGGGAAGTGGTTTGAGCAGAGGGTATGGTCCTGGTAAGGAGGCCTGCTACAGTAGGGTTTCTCAGCCTCTATTGACATTTTGGGCCACGTTATGCATTTAATTGTGTCCCCAAAAATATGTTTTGAGGTCCTGGCCTCTCTACCAGTGATTGTAATCCTGTTTGGAAATAGTTTCTTTTATTATGTTAAAGAGATCATACCAGAGTGGGTCTTAAACCTAATCACTTCTGAGTTATAAAAAGAATAGACTAGACACACATATGGAGAAGAAAGACAAGGAACACCAAGGAACTCCTGGCGCTACTAACTAGAAAGGACTTCTTCCTGGAGCCACACCCTGAACTTGGACTTTTGGCCTCCAGAATGTGTGAAAATAAATTCGCCCTCTTTAAAGGCACTCACGGTACTTTGTATTATACCAACATCAGGTAACTAAGACAGGCTGGGTAATTCTTTGTTGTTGGGGGGAGTGGGCTATTCTGTGCATTGTAGGATATTTAGCAGCATCCTTGGCCTCTACCCACTAGATACCAGTAGATTTTCCCAAGTTGTGACATCCAAAAATGTCTCTGGACATTGCCAGCCAAAATTGTACCCAGTTGAGAATCACTGTACTAGAGTAAGACAGAGAGGCATGGGTAGGTGGTACTGGCTCTTATAATCTAAGGATAGCAAAGCTAGGGATGAGGCTCGGTATCAGGGACAAGTGGAATCAGCTACTGGAATGCCCTCAGAACAGTCTCTCTTCATCTCTCATTTTTGCTTCTCTAGCTCCATCAATCTCATTCTGCTTTGTGAGGCTGGAACCAGGCTCTAAGCTCACATGCTTCAGCTTACCACAGAGAGGTAGGGACTCTGCCTCCTTACCATTAATATTTATTCCAAAGCTCCCAGGGTAGGCCTCTGATTGGCCCAGCCTGGGTCACATGGTCATTCCTGGGCCAGGAAGTCTGGACACCAGGACCATGTGGTAGGAGCTAGAGGAGCAGTTCATCCTAAGAAGTGGAGTGAAGTGCTGGGAAGACAAAAAGATAGACATCCCCTTCAGGGCAGCAGGATGCCCAGGACTCAAGAGTGAGAGAGAGAGAAGATGATGAGGGAACCAACATCAGGGCTCACCTTTCTCCTCAGCAAAAACACAGCTGCAGTAGACAAAAAACCAAAAAGAAACAAACAAAAAACAGTTGCTCTTGAGTTGATTCTGACTCATGGCAACCCATGTGTTTCAGAGTAAGACTGCATTCCATAGGGTTTTCATAGCTATGACCTTTCAGAAGCAATTGCCAGGCTATTCTTCCAAGGAGCCTCTGTGTGAATTCAAATTGCCAACCTTTTGATTAGTAGTCCAGCACTTAAATGTTTGCTCCACACAGGAACAGTAGATGAGAAGAAGCAGGCAATAAGCCTGAAGCCCAGGTTAAGGTTAATGTACTTGGCTGCTAACCAAAAGATTGGAGGTTCAAGTCCACCCACAGGCACATCGAAAAAAGTCAGATGATCTATTCCAAAAAATCAGCGACTGAAATCCCTGTGGAGCACAGTTCTGCTCTGACACACATGAAGTCACCATGAGTTGGAATTGAATGCATGGCAACTAAGTTTTGGTATTTTCCTTAGCATAGGGAGCAGCACTGGGAAGATAATTGGTTTTCATTAGCTGCTTCTTGAATAAATGGGAGAAGAGTGAATTTATGTTTTCTCTGAGTCAAGAAGAAGTGCAGTATTAAAGAAGGAAAGTGGAACACTCAAAAAGGCATTTGACAAGGATCATTCTTGTTGTTGGGTATTGGAGAAGGTGAAATGTCGATCACAGGCGAGAGGGCTGTAAAGAAGACCCAAGTTGAGACAAGGTCTGGCTCTTAGAACAGTGATAGATGGGACCAGTTGGAATTGGCCGCAGATGGGAGGGAGGGAAGGTGATGGACGTCAAGTCTGTCGGCTACCCGGTGAGGCTGGGGCCCTGGGGAAGAGGAACGGAAGTGATCCATGGATGATGACAGGAAAGATAAGGAGGTCATAGGGGACAATGATGAATTCTTAATGTGACTGCTTGATTGTACTGAGTCATTGGGCACCTAGGGGTAAATGAGCCAGATAGGCTGAGAGACGTGGAGCCTGAAATAACAGGGGCTCCCAGAGGAGATTCTAAGAGCAAACACGCTCCTCAAGGGGATGGGTAGAAGTCCTGGGATGGATCCCAGAGGCAAGAAACCAGCAAGGGAACGGGAGAGACCTGACCATCTAGGCCATCCAGGCACCACGTAGGGGCAGAAGCTCAGTGTTGTTGTCCTGCTCAGGAAACCCCAGGTGCCTTGAAAGAGACCTGAGCTCCCTTACACCTTGGCCAATGATGTCACTTCTCTAAACCCAAGCTTTCTTTTCTGTAAATTGTGGGTGGTGACTGCCACCCTACAGAATTACTGTAAAGATTAGATGAGATTACAATTGCTAAGTATGGGGCACATAATAGGTGCTTAATATATCTCTTGTTATGGATTGAGTTGTGTACCACCGAAATGTGTATCAACTTGGCTAAGCCATGATTTCCCGTATTGTGTGATTGTCTACCATTTTGTGATCTGATGTGATTTTCCCGTGTTATAAATCCTGCCTCTATGATGTTAATGAGGTGGTATTAGTGGCAGTTATGTTAATGATACAGGGCTCATTCTACAAGATTAGGTTGTATTTTGAGTCAATTTCTTTTGAGATGAGAGAAGAAAGTCTAGATACAGGAGGACCTCACACCACCAAGAAAAGCCAGGAGAATGGCATGTCCTTTGGACCCAGGGTCTCTGCACTGAGAAACTCCTCAACCAGGGGAAGATAGATGACACGGACCTTCCCTCAAACCAACAGAGAGAGAAAGGTTTCCCCTGGAGCTGGCACCCTGAGTTCGGACTTCTAGCACCCTAGACTATGAGAGAATAAATTTCTCTTTGTTAAAGACATCCACTTGTGGTATTTCTGTTATAGCAGCAGTAGATAACTGAGACAGAGCACAATTCCCATTCTGTTCTGTGTAGGGGGAATGGGTAGACAGGCCTTTTCCTACTCTGCTAAGAAGTACCATGTATTAGGGACTCCCCTGGGCCAGGCTCCTTTTTGGGTTCTTTACACTTATCAACCGATGTCTCAAATAACTCTCTGGGATGTGACTAATATTATTATCCCATTTTGCACATGGAAGAAAGACCTACTTCTAAAAATCAACCAACGAAAACCCTATAGATCACAGTGGTCTGATTGCAACCAATCAGGGGGTTGGTGCAAGACCAGGCAGCATTTTGTTCCGTTGTGCATGAGGTCACCAAGAATGGGGGACCGATTCAATGACAGCTAACAACAGCAACAGTTTTGCAGATGAGGAAACTGAGTCACCAAGACTTACTCAAAGGCACAGAGCTGAGTTTCAAATCCAGGTTGCTGGATCTCAGAACTCCACCCCTCTGGTCAGCCATTCACGATGTTCTGCCACTAGACTCTGAGCCCCCTGAAGGCAGGCACAGCCTCATTCGGCATCTCGCACTGTACCTGACACAGCGATAGTGACCAATGCTTTGCAGAGAATTCTAGCAGTGCAAAGTGAGAGAAGGACTGGCCTCTCCTCGGGGTCTCCAGTGTATCCTCTTTTCACAGCACCCAGGCTCTGGGGTCAGTCTTTGTCCTTGGAATAGCACTCATCAGACAATATGACAAAATCAAGACAGAGAGTACTATGATGGGTAGGTCCCCAGTCTGGCGCTAGATGCTGGGTTCTCAATGTTGACTCCATCCCTTACTAAGTTAGAGGACAAGTGACTCAACCTCCCCAAATCTTAGCTACCTCATCTATGAGGCGGAGAATGCAAATACCAACCACACAGAACTGTCATGCAGATTAAATAAGACAGATAAAGCCTGGTACATAAGCCAAAAAACCAAACCCGTTGCCACTGAGACCATTACAACTCATAGTGACCCTATAGAACAGAATAGAACTGCCCCATAGGGTTTCTAAGGAGCAGCTGGTAGATTCAAACAGCCAATCTTTTGGTTAGCAGCCCAGCTCTTAACCACTGTCTCCTTAACTCCTCCAAGAAATGGAGCGTTTACTATACCAGGTGACTGATTCAGTAGCAAAGGTCCCACAGTTAAACTAGGTCTAGTAGGTGGCAGGTGCTCCGTAAAGACTTGCTGAATAAATGAATAAATAGGTATGCAGTTTGTATGTTTTTTTGAATGAGTGACTGGGAAAGCATTGTATGCTAGGCAGTTACACGTGTTATTTCATTTAATCTTCACAAGCAGCCCTTAATGGAAAAACGACCTATCTTTTACAGATTAGACATCTAATCTAGTTGGTGGCAGAGGTGTGATTCAAGCCTGGTTCTGCCTGACTACAAAGCCTGTGCCTGTCCTACTTCTCCCTGATACTTCTAAGATAGTAAGGGAAGCAGGAGAGCAGAGTACTTGCTACTCTAGGAGTGTGTCTGACCTTGTTTTATGGCTCAGGGATAGCTTGTAAGATTGTTGATTGATCACCAAAGTTTAAGGACCAGCTAGGCCAAATTAAAGAAAATGCCCAGTTGCACTTGTTTAGTGAGCTGTGGATGAGATAATTGACCTCATCTGGAAAGCCTTGTAACATCTCTGATGCATTCCTTCCTGGTTTTACAGGGGCTCAGAGAGGTGAGGTGACTTGCCAAAGGCCACACAGCCAGCTCATAGGAAAGGTGGGCAGGGATTTATCCCAGGTCTGCTTGACTCCAAAGTCTCTGTTTTTCCCAGGCCATTTCTCTTTTTGTTTTATGCATGCATTGGCAATTCTGGGAGCCAAATCGCAAAGCTATCCTGTAGGCATCTGATTTTATTCCATTCCCATAGGATTTTGCTCTCAGGTCCTTGGCAGCTAATTTCAATGTGAATCTTTTCAGGCTCTATGAGTTTTTGGTTTTTTTTTTTTTTTTTGGTAAATATATATATATATAAATATATATATATAAATATATATATAAATATATATATAAACATATATATATAAATAAATAAATATATATAAATAAATATATATATATATATATATATATATATATATATATATATATTTGGAGCCCTGATGGTACAGTAGTTAAGAGCTACGGCTGCTAACCAAAAGGTCAGCAGTTTGAATCCATCAGCCCCTCCTTGGAAACCCTATGGGGTTCTACTCTGTCCTACAGGATTGCTATGAGTCAGAATCGACTTGACAGCAACAGGGTCATTATGTGTGTGTGTGTGTGTGTGTGTGTGTGTGTGTGTGTGTGTATAAAACAGTCACCATTTCATTAATCACATTCGCCATGTTGCGCAACTATCACCCCTATCTGTTTCCAAGTTATTCCACCACCATTGACAGAAACTCAGTGCTGTCTAAACAATGACTCTTTCTCCCTTTTTGAGTTTCAATAAGAAACTCTGAAGACTGAAATATCTTGGGAGTCTAATCACATAAGCCTCTGTAGAAAATTCAGGCATTTGAGAAGAGGATTGGTGTAGTCAATAACCATGAAGCTGCCTGCCCAGCACTACTTTTTTTTTTTTTTTTTTTCTGGGAATTACTCTGCCCCGTTCTAACCAGTACCTCTAGCTGGAGCACTATGGCTTACAGGACCCTGTCCCTAATGTCTGTTAATTGGTCTAAGATGAGCCAATCATGGAAACCCTGGTGGTGTAGTGGTTAAGTGCTACGGCTGCTAACCAAAGGGTCAGCAGTTCAAATCCACCAGGCACTCCTTGGAAACTCTATGGGGCAGTTCTACTCTGTCATATAGGGTCACTATAAGTTGGGATCAACTCAACGGCACTGGGTTTGGTTTTTGGTGGTTTTAAGCCAATCATAGTACCCTCCTACCTCAAGCACAATTTTGTTTGGTCCAAGCTTAGGCATCTGTGCCAATCCAGACCAATCAGAGACCTTCCCTAGGAATTTCTGAATGGGAACTGAAGGAAAATGTCCCTTTCTGGTGATTCAAAAAACCCAGATCTGCAAATTAAGGAATCAAGAGATAACCAATTCTCAGAGAGACATTTGAGAATTGAGACAACCTTCAATCACTGCAAGGAGACATTAACTCCTGACTTCCTTGACTTGTAAAACCAAACATCCTTGGGCCACTCAGTCCATGTGGCATTCATGTGGCACATCTCCATGTTCTGGGACTCGGATCAGCCCAGAGCAGTGGCTGTGGTGCAGGCTGTGGATTCAGACTGCTTGCGTAGTGTAAAAGTGACATGGGGGCCACTTCTAACCTTCATTCTCTTTGCAAGGGGGAAGGAGAATCGAGATCAACAGCTCAAAGCTGATTCCAATGAAGCGGAGGACAGACATGCCTCCTCTCTCTGCCATCTTTACCAATTCTGACACCAACCATCCTTCCCACAGTACTCTCTACTTCTTTGTTGGTTTCAATAATTCATCGCAATGGCCACACAGAGCTCACAGACAATACTCATGTTTATGGGGTTTATTAGGGAAGTAACAGGTTAAAATTCAGGTTCAGGAACACTCAGGATACAGTTCTTCCATTAGGACAGCCTCTTCCCAGCCGTGCTCACAGGCACACCTCCCCAGGCTTCTAGGCCTCTGCCCTGCTCAGGGGCAAGTGTTACAAACCGCTTTTAGCCCCTGACAATAAGTCCCCAGAGGCACCCTGCTCCACCAGCAAGCCTTCTGCCCAAAGGCACGCAGCTTTCTTGCTCCACGGGCTGGGAAGCCCACCATGCTGTCTCTTGCTGTCATTTCTCTGCCATCACTTCTCAAGCTCTCCCTCTCCCCGTCCCCTGGTTCCAGGAGCGTCTCAGTGCAGGGATCCCGAGTCCAAAGGATGTCCGTGCTCCTGGCTGTTCTTTCTTGGTGGTGATGATATCTTCTCTCTCCTGCCTCTGGGATGGCTCATTTCAAGCCCAGCTGGATGACAAAATTGACCAGACCCCTTGGTGGGCTACAAATACCCAATTTGCACGGTCCCACCCAAGTGATGGGACCAAGAAGACTATGGTAAGAAAGGTGACACAGAAGCGATCCATCATACTGCAGGTAGGAATCCCAACTCTGTTATCTACCTGTTGACCTTGGGCAAATCACTTAGCTTCTCTGTGACTCAGTTTCTTCATCTGAAAATAAGAAGGATCATTTATTTATATAAAGTTGTAAAAATTAAAAATAGATAATACAATAGGAGGTCTGTTATGGATTGAATTGTGTGCCTCCAAAAAGATATGTTGAAGTCTTAACCACTGTGCCTGTGAATGTGACCTTGTTTGGGGAAATAGAGCCTTTCTTTGAAAATATTTTCAGTTAAGTCTTAGTTCTAATCCCTTCTGAGTGGTCTCTCAAAAGGGGAGAACAGACATGGACACACCGAGAAGACAGCATGTGCGGATTTGTCTACAAGTCAAGGAACGCCAAGAAACACCCAGGACTCCCAGAAGCTGAAAGAGACAAGGAGGGATTCTCCCCTAGAGCCAACAGAAAGAAAGCATAGCCCAGCCAACACCCTGAATTCAGGCTTCTAGCCTCCAGACCTGTGAGAAAATAAATTTCTGTTCTTGAAAGCCACCCACTTTGTGGTGTTTTGTTATGGCAGCTCTAGGAAACCAAGACAGTGTCTGTTATAGATGGACTTGTGTCCCCCACCCAAATAGATGTATTGAATTTCTGGTCCTTGTACCTGTGCATGTGATCCTGTTTGGAAATAGGGTTTTCTTTTGTTATGATAACAAGGTCATACCAGTGTAGGGAGGATTGTAAACCTACTTATCTCTGAGTTATAAAAAGACCAGAATAGACAGAAACTTACACAGAGGGGAGTGTGCAGGTGTGAGGGGTTAGACAGATGTAAAGAAATACCAAGAATCACCAAGGATCACCAGGACACACTAGAAACTAGGGGATACTAGGAGAGAGGCTCAAAAATGACTTGACCAAGACCCTGATTTGGACTTCTAGCCTGCAGAACTGTGAGAAAATTAATGTCTGTTCTTTAAAGCCACCCAGTTGTAGTATTTTTTGTTACAGCAGCAGTAGGAAACTAAGACAGTGCCCAGTAACTATTAGGTGCTGTTATTGGTTACAAACACAGTAAAGATTCTTTAGTTTAGAAGTTGTCAAGAACAGAAATGGCATTTGATTCCCTGAGGATACGTGAGGCAGAGGGGATGTGGGCACCCTGCTTCACCGGGGATTTCTGCCAAGGAAATGCAGACCACACAGGGGCCAGCCTCACTTTGACCCACAACCTCCTCTGAAGGCCTTACCCCACCCCTTCTCTAGTGTGTGCCTTGCCCTGAGCAAGTTGCCCAGCTAGCCTGGAATGGCAAACCCCAGCGCTCCTGGCTGACTGGGGTTCTCCTGATATTACCTGAAATCCACCCCCAGAGAAGCTCCTGCCCACCCAGGTCTGCTCCCTTCTCTCCAGGAGGGAGGCTGGGTGTGTGTGCATGGATACATGCACATATGCAAGCCCATGTCTGCTCACCCCCTCGTTTCCATTTATAGACGAGAGCTCACACCTCCACATAATATATTCATGCCCTGTATCCAGACCTCACAGACACACTCACACACCAACATTGGGCACCTTGGCACAGGAGCAGCCACAAATGCCCACATAGGCGCACCCTCACATATACACACACATTCACACACACACACACTCACACCACATGCACACATGCCTCTTCTATGGGCAGAAGCTGGCTTTCCTTGGGAAGTATTGTACCCCAGAGTGAGCCAAGTCAAGACAGCAGGAAGAAGTTAGCAGATGTACGGTGGGCTGGGGTAGGAAAGGAAGCGCACAGTGGAAGGAGAATGTGTTTCAGTTTCCTAGAGATCCAGGGAGGGGCTGGGCCGCCTCTTCAGTGATACCGATAATGCTCCCCATTTGCAGAGTGCTCCCTTCAGGCCCACCCAGTGCTAAGTGGACTTCACTCAAAAGCTTTCAATGAAGCCTTCCCCAGCCTCCCCACCTGGCTTTGCCAACCCCACTTTCTACACACACACACACACACACACACACACACACACACACACACACACACACACACACACACACACACACACACACACACACACACACACACACACACACACACACACACACACACACACACACACACACACACACACACACACACACACACACACACACACACACACACACACACACACACACACACACACACACACACACACACACACACACACACACACACACACACACACACACACACACACACACACACACACACACACACACACACACACTTCCAAGCCCCCTAGCTTGTTTTACCTCTTAGCATTTGTTGTGGATTGAATTATGTTCCTCTAAAATATGTGTACGGAAATCCTGGTGACGTAGTAGTTAAGAGCTATGGCTGCTAACCAAAAGGTCGGCAGTTCGAATCCACCAGGTGTTCCTTGGAAACCCTATGGGGTAGTTCTATAGGGTTGCTATGATTTGGAATCAACTCGACGGCAACCTTTTTTTTTTTTTTTGGTTTAAAATATGTGTTGGAATCAGGGGCAGATTATCCAATAAGCAAGGTAAGCATGAGTTTACTTGTGCTTACTTACTAAGCTGTAGTGGACAATTTCACTTTGATGTGGCATGATGAAAACCCATGTAAAATTTTTCACTACAGATTAGTAAGTAAGCACAAGTAAGCCTGTGCTTACCTTGCTTATTGGATAATCCAACCCTGGTTGGAATCCGCACGAATACCTGGGGGTGTGATCCTATTTGGGAATACGGTTTTCTTTGTTATGTTAATTAACTCATACCTGAGTAGGGTGGGTTTTAAACCTAATCATTTCTGAGTCATAAGAAGAGCAGATCAGACACAGAAACAGGCACACATGGAGGAAGACAGATGCCATGTGAAGATCGTCTACAGGGCTGGGCTATCCAGTAGGCAAGGTAAGCACAGTGCTTACCTTGCTTACCAGATCATCTGTAGTGAAAAATCCCACATTTTTTCACCACATCAAAGATTCTGCTTCTAGGTCTGGCTAGCATCCATCTCTCTCCCAAACCCACAGCACCTTCCTACAGAATCAAAGTTGGTTTTCAAATCTACCATCCCTGACAGGAGTGGATGGCCCAGTAAGCACGGGCTGGCTTGTACTTACTCTACTAATCTGTAGTGAAATTGTTTGCTCAGATGATCTGGTAAGCAAGGTAAGCACTGTGTTTACCTTACCTATTAGATAGTCTGCCCCTGCCTGGGACTACCAACAAGGAAGAAATCGACATGGCTGAGACCCTGATTGGGACTTTTAGCCTCCAGATCTGTGAGAAAATAAGTGTTTCTTAAAGCCACCCACTTGTGGTGTTTGTGTTACAGCAGCACTACGAAGCTAAGACAGCATTTATCAAACTAAAGTACTGATGATTTCACTTTTTTAATATCTTATTCCTTATTTATTCCCTCCTTCTAGTATATAAGCTTCTTGAGAGGAGTGCATTTTGTCTGTTTTGTTCACTGCTGTATTTCCAACACTACAGTGCCCAGCATATAGTTGGCAATCAATCAAATGTGGTTGTTGAATATCTCAATTCATACTCTGGGCAACACTGTGAGGCAGGTGCTGCCTGGACCCTCATCTTGCAGACAGTGGAGGCTTAGACAGGGTCAGGGACTTGCCCACAGGCACAGCCACCAGGTCACAGCTGGGCTTAACCCAGACCCTTGGGCTCCACAGGCTGGGCTGCTCATGCTGGGCTCTACGTAACTGATTACATGAGCAGAAGCAGGTTCACTGCCCTTACCTGGACTTCCATTGCTCATCTGCAAAATTCAGTTAAGTGGAGATAGTCTCCCATGTTTTATCTGGCCCAGGGATTGTGTGATTTCGCAGTTAGCCCTTAGCTGCTTCTCGAAGTCTTTCCAAACAGCATAAAACCGGTTGCCATGGAGTCAATTCAGATGCATGGTGACTCCATGTGTGTCAGAGTGGACCCGCGCACCACGGGGTTTTCAATGGCTGATTGTTGGGAAGTAGGTCACCAGGCCTTTCTTCCAAGGCACCTCTGGGTAGACTCAAACCTCCAAATTTTCAGTTAGCAGCCAAGCACAATAATGGTTGGCATCATCCAGGGACTCCCCAAATAGCTTACCTGATTTGATTCATACAACCCAGGCATCCTACCCATTTGATGGGGCACCTCGAGGCACAGTAAGGTGAACACATGGTCTGAGTTTCTGATGCTGCTCAGGGCTCTCAGGTGCTGCTGCCCTGGGTCCTAGGTTTCCAGAGTGGACAGACTACTTCCAATCTCCTCTACCCAGGGACTTCCAGTATCACAGCAACATGCAAGCCCCCACAGTATGACAAACTGACAGACACGTGATGCTGGAAGCTATGCCACCATATTAAGATACAAGCAGGGTCACCCCTGGTGAACAGGTTTCAGCTAAGCTTCCAGACTAAGACAGACTAGAAAGAAGGACCCGGCAGTCTACTCTGAAAAGCATTAGCAAGTGAAAACCTTATGAATAGCAGCAGAACATTGTCTGATATAGTGCTGGAAGATGAGCCCCCCAGGCTGGAAGGCACTCAAAAGACGACTGGGGAAGAGCTGCCTCCTCAAAGTAGAGTCAACCTTAATGACGTGGATGGAGTAAAGCTTTCAAGACCTTCATTTGCTGATGTGGCATGACTCAAAGTGAGAAGAAACAGCTGCAAACATCGATTAATAATCGGAACCTGGAATGTACGAAGTATGAATCTAGGGAAATTGGAAATTGTCAAAAATGAAATGGAACGCATAAACATCGATATCCTAGGCATTAGTGAGCTGAAATGGACCGATATTGGCCATTTTGAGTTGGGTAATCGTATAGTCTACTATGCTGGGAATGACAACTTGAAGAGGAATGGTGTTGCAGTCATCATCAAAAAAAACATTTTGAGATCTATCCTGAAGTGATAGGATAAAATCCAGGTGACTACAAATTTCAAACTTATGCACCAACCACTAAGGCCAGAGATGAAGAAATAGATGATTTTTATCAGCTGCTGCAGCCTGAAATTGATCGAACATGCCATCAGGATGCATTGATAATCACTGGTGACCGGAATGTAAAAGTTGGAAACAAAGAAGAAAGGTTGTTAGTTGGAAAATATGGCCTTGGTGATAGAAGTAATGCTGGAGATCGAAAGATAGAATTTTGCAAGACCAACAACTTCTTCATTGCGAGTACCCTCTTTCATCAACATAAACGGTGACTATACACATGGACCTCGCCAGATAGAACACACAGGAATCAAAGAGACTACATGTGGAAAGAGATGATGGAAAAGTTCAATACCATCAGTCGCTGCTGCAAAGGACCTCTTTTAAAGTGTTGAAAAGCAAAGATGTCACCTTGAAGACTAAGGTGGGCCTGACCCAAGCTGTGGTATTTTCAATCACATCATATGCATGTGAAAGCTGGACAATGAATAAGGAAGACCAAGGAAGAATTGACACCTTTGAATTGTGGTGTTGGCAAAGAATATTGAATATACCATGGGCTGCCAAAAGAATGAACAAATCTGTCTTGAAAGAAGTACAAGCAGAATGCTCCTTAGAAGCAAGGATGGCGAGACTGTGTCTTAGATACTTTAGACGTGTTGTCAGGAAGGACCAGTCCCTGGAGAAGGACATCGCACTTGGCAAAGTATAGGGTTGGCAGAAAAGAGGAAGACCCTCAATGAGGTGGATTGACACCGTGGCTGCAACAATGAGCTCAAGCATAACAAAGATTGTAAGAATGGCGCAGGACTGGGCAGTGTTTCGTTCTGTTGCTCATAGGATCGCTATGAGTCGGAATCGACTCGAAGGCACCAAACAACAACTATCCAGGGTTGGGTTTGGTTTTCTCCCGCAGAGAGGAGACAACCCAGCTTCTCTCTCCTTTCTTTCATTTAACTACTGTTGAGTGAATGTCTTCTTGGTGCCAGACACTGCACTGGCCCCAGGAGGTAGCCCATCTCTGCTCCCACAAGCTTACAACTCAGTGAGGGAGTAGGCAAAGCACAGCCTGGGTGTGACCAGTGCACTGGAGGTGGAAATTCAGGGGCCCCTAGGACTGCATGGGCTGGGTCCTTAGGGTTCAGAAAGGCTTCCTTCCTGGAAGAGGCTTGATGCCATTACTAAGACTAGTGGATTCATAACAATAACTTAAGTGACACGGGGAGAGGGTGTATCAGTGTCAAGACCTGGAGGTCATCAAGTCAGGCCACTGGGAGGACTAACCCTGTCCACGAATAGGCCCTGGGGGCAAAACCCTGTTCAGCCAGTGCCCCTGACCTCCTTGGGACAGGATGCACAGCCCCTGAGTCTGGTCAGAAGGGAGCCCATTCCAGCATCACCCAGATGCAGGCCTCCCAGGACCCTCCCAGCCTCTCCCTGCCTGGCCCACCGTCCTCCCTTTCCAGGGAAGCAGGATTCATTCTAGGCCTGATTTATTAGCTTCATCCTGGAATCATCCCAGATGCTGCCGCTGGGCTCATTGGCTGACCCGCCTGAGGGCCGGGGAAGGAAATTCATTAGGACTGGCAGAGCCGGCAGCCAGGCCCATCTGTCTGGGCATCTGCCTCCTCTTTCTTCCCCTCCCCTCCCCTCCTCACCATGGTAAAGGGAGGAGGCTCTGTGCCTGGGACCCTGCTCAGTGTCACCTAGGAAGTGACACTGGGTCCCCAGGGGAGGATGTCAACCAAGGAGTGGGACGCAAAAAGGCCCCATAGCAGTTCCTTTGTGGCCCTCTACACAGCATCCCAAGGCTCCCAAGGCCTCCTGCCCTGATAGCATATACAAAGCATTTTCCATTTGGGGACCTGGAAACCTCTCTCCCAGGATGCTGTCTGTTTTTATGCAAAAGGTGTCTCCCTGAGAAAGGCGTATGAAAATCAGACCTTCTGAAACCAACTTCACCTTTAAGGCAGAGAGCAAGAGGGGTTTCTGAAGCATTTTCATTCCAACGTGGAGTGTGCAAGATGATTTCAAGTAGTAGAGTGATTAATTTTTTTTAATTTTATATGTATTAAATTTATAAATATATATACATATATAAATTTACAACCAGCATATCTAGCCCTTAAGATAAAATTTAAAGTGGGTATTTAAATTGGAAAAAGTGAATCAATTTAAAGAAAAATGCCAATAAATAACAGAATAGGAAGCACGAGAGTCCATGGGTGGTGGAAACGGTTAAGCTCTTAGCTACTAGCCAAAAGATCGGCTGTTCGAACCCACCCAGAGGTGCCTTGGAAGACAGGCCTGGCAATCTGCTTCCAAAAGGTCACAGCGTTGAAAACCGTACAGAGCAGTTCTACTGTGCACACGCAGGGTTGCCACGAGTTGGAGTCGACTGGACAGCAATTAACAACAACGATGCAGGGGGTACGCAGATGTGGCAAAAATTACTAGAGTTTAGGACACATTACTTTAAAGGAATAGGGTAGGGAACGTGTTGCCAAGGCAAAAATTTTCCGGAGGTGAAGCAAACCTCGAGGAAGCCAGCCCATTTCATGGAAGGGAATTGCAGTTCTCAGAAGCTGGGTTAGCCAGCACCTGCTCTCCTCAGCCCTCAGAAGGGAAACCAGCTGACAGATTTCGTGTGTTCAGTGGCCCAGGCAACTTAAACAAACACGGCCCCAGGCCTCAGTCAATGTTTAGTCTCAGGGCCTGGCTGGCAGGGGAGCAAGGCTTGAGGACCTCTGTCCCCGCCAGCTGGCGCCGTGGGGGCGGGCTGGGCGATGGGGCAGGCAGCAGAGGCTTCATCGCCCCACCCCCCGTGGTTACTTCTGAGTGGAGGAAAGGTAAGGTGTGAGACCCTCGGAGACTGAATGCAGCAAGGAACAGCAGTGTTTGTGGCTTCTTCTGTGTTGTAATACCCTGGGGCGGGGGGCAGGGGAGCTCACAAGCTCACACTGTCAGTCACACTCATTCACTCTCACACACACACTCACACCCTCACATGCCACATTCTCACACGCACACTCACAACTTTCTCACATGTGCTCATAATACTCTCTCACGCTTGTACACGCTCACGACTCATACACTCACATGCACTCATACCCCCACACAAACAGCAACCACTGCACAGCCACCTACAGTTACATGTACACACAGACACACAGCCTCCATACACACTGATACAGGGATACATTTATATGCAGACACATTGATGGTATATTCAAGGGGAGACATGTAGACACACACACATATGCAAACCCACATGCAAAAGTATATATACATAAAAACACACAAGACCCCCTCATGTGTACACTCATGTACGTTTCATATGCCCATCAGTACAACCACCACTGCCTGGCCGCCTACATATACATGAACACAGCATCAACAGAGTCAGAGATAGAAATATGCATGTAGACGTATTTTCCTGTATATTCAATCACACAAATGTATAGAGACAGACACCACATATACAAACAGAAACCTATACACAAAGACACACAACACACTTCCACATGTATATGCATGTCCGTAGACCTATTATACTCATACATGCAAGTACACATGTAGTCAAGCTCTTTCTTTCTTATACACACACACACAATACACACACATACTCCTAGCTAGAGTGAAGAGCAGCCCACCTTGAGCTTTCGAAATGTCACATCAAACGGCTGGGTTGGCATCGCCACATGCCCTACCTGCTGCCAGCTCCCCAGCTCACAGAGGATGCCTGGGAGCTGGGCTGAAGCCAGGTATCTGAGTGCTAGGAGGAGACAGCCCTGACCCCTTTGTCAGCTCTCCCTGACCCCAGCCGCAACCAGCAGCTCAAGAGCTGGAAGAATCAAAGGGAGCCCTCCCTCCTGGCCCAGGGGTACATAGGAATGGCAAGGTCACAGACAGGACCTCCCCACCCCATACAAGCCTTTGGCATGTGCTACAGCATGAAGCCAGCTGATCCCCTGGCATGCAATCACAAGGACAGGGGAGAGAGGGGGAGGGAACCAAAGAGCACCTGGTGTAGTGAAGTCAAGCAGACCCAAGTTCAAATGCTGCCTCTGCAACTTAGTAGCTGTGGATCTTGAACAGGTTACTTCACCTCTCTGAGCCTCAGTTTCCTCAATGGTCAAGTGGGATAATGATTATACCCAGCTCACAGAATAGTATGCAAATGAAATTAGATAGGGCATGTAGAAGACCTCGCACAGCACCCGTCGCAGAGTTGTTAGTTGCCATCAAGTCGACTCTGACTCATGGAGACCTTATATACAACAGAACAAAATGTTGTCCCGTTCTGCGTCTTCATCATCGTTGGTATGTTTGAGACACACAGTAAGAACGCTAGAAACAGGGCTTCTCAATGTCCGTGCGATTGACATTTTCGGCTGGATAATTCTTCGTTGTGGGGACTGTTCTATGCATTGTAGGATGCTTAGCAGCACCCCTAACCTCTACCCACTAGAAGCTAGTAGCACCCCTCCCCCCACCATCAAGCTGTGACAACTAAAAATGTCTCCAGACATTGCCAAATGTCACCTGGGAGGGAAAATCTCTTCTGGTTGAGAACCACTGTTGTAAGTTGACTGTTATTGCTGTGATTACTATTTTTGTTATTAGCATCATCATTAGTATTACAGTGGCTATAAGACAATCAGAATTGAAAGAGGACCCAAGAGTGGAACGAGAAGATGCCCTTGCTTCTGAAGATACCTCATTCCTCCCCCTCCTCCTTCCCCTAACCTTTCTCTGCCTTTGCTATTGAAGCCACCTCACCTGGCCCAGGCCCGGCCTCATGGGGTGGCTGGAGGAAAGTGGCCATAGCACCTACAGGTGTAACCATGGGAATAGGTTTGCATTGCTTCACTGGGATGGGCAGTCTGGTCAGGAGCAACTAAGCACCTGGGAACTGGGCCTCCTGGGAGACAGCTCAGGATGCACCCAACTTCTGGGCAACTTGGGTAGGGGGCAGGGACTGGAAAAGTCAGGAGGGAGGGAAGCCACATGGGGAAGCACAGGGGCTGGGCCAGTGACTTTGGGGACCATAACCTGGCCATACCTATTAAAATGTAAAATACAAATGCCTTTAACTCAGTGTTCCCTTACATGAGAATTCATCCTATATAACCAACGCTAGTAAAGTTTACAAGGCTTATAAGTACAAGGATTACTATTGCAGCACTGTTTGTAGTGGCAAAGATCTGGAAACAACCTTTGCACGTCCATTAATTGGAGAATGACTGAATAAATTGTAGGTCACTCACACAATAGAATACTAAACAACTGTTAAAAAGAAGTTAGCTATATGGTCAATGATCTGAATTAACATCTAGGATATTATTGTTAAATAAGAAAAACAAGATACAGAATAATGTAAGTAGTGGGATCCCATTTAAAAAAAAAAAACAGTTAAAAAGCCCTATTTTTATGTGTTTGAGCATGAAGACTGTTAATATTACTGTATTTTACGAAAATAACACACACCTTCAAAGTTTGTTTGCCAACCACGCCCTCCCCCCATGAAGTATTTTCATAAGCGCAATATATATAAAATTTTTTTTAACAGCAATATCTAAAAAAAAAAAAATTGGCATAGCAGCACTTGTGAAAATACCTCATTGGGGGAGAATATGATTGGCAAGCAAGTGTAGAAGGCATGTGTTATTTGCATAAAAACATGGTAGTTGCTGGGGGAAAAAGTGGAATGAAATGGATAGGGAGAGATTGCTTTTGACATATATATGATATATGCATATACGTACATATAAAATTAACTATTGTACGTTTTCATTGATAGTAAAAAATTTAATTAGTGACAAGTGTGGTGATGATGTAGAGCAAGGGACACTTTCATCTGCTGCTGGTGGGGGAGTCTTCGGGGAACGATCCCTTTGGAAACCATTGGCATCAGCTAGTTAAGCTGAACACTTGCATCCCCTAGGATCCACCATCCCCTCCTGGGTGCACAGCTTCCAGGGATGCTTGCCAGCCGTCCAGGGAACATGGACTTGCGTGTGCACAGCAGTACTAGTCACGATAGCAAAAATCCGGAACAATCCAAACTTCCACAAAGAGTTGGATGGTGAGAAAACTTTGTTATATTCCTCCAGTGGAAGGAATATAACAGTGAAAATGTATAAACTCCCACTGTGTGTGTCAGCTTGGGTGAATTTCAAATCAAAACATGAGTGAAAGAAGCAAGCCACAGGACACATACAGTATGATTTATATTAAGTTCCAAACCAGACAGAATGAACTATATATTGCCTTATTGTTGTTGTTAGTTGCCCTTGGGTCAACTCCAACTCGTGGCAACCTTACGTACAACAGACAGAAACATTGTCCAGACCTGCGCCATCTTCATGATCACTGAGATGCTTTAGGAATCCACTAATAGATCCTAACACTGAAGAAAAGCAAGGGCATCATTAACCCCGAATTCAAAATCAAATGGCAGAGTCTCTGTAATATTTTTAAACAGTGAAAATTGCTGATACTTGATTGTACAACCCAATTACAAATAAGCCAAAATTCATAAATGCCTTTGACCTGTTTTGTTGTTGTTAAAACAGCGGATGCAGGTAAAATTGTTAGTAGAGCGAAACAAACCCTTCCTCTCCTCCTTCCTCCATGTGATTGTAGATTTAAAGCAAGTGAGTGCTCTACTTACATTATATTGTCTGAGCCTTGAAATGAAGCTACATGATTATACTCATTTCAGAGATAAGCAGAGTGGGGCTCAAAGAGGTGAAGGCACTTGCCCAGGGTCACCTAAGATTCAAACTCGTCTATATGACTCCAAAGCCAGAGTATGTGAAGAGCTGAAAATAGCCTAGTGTGGCTGGAGTTGAGTGTGTGAGGGCCGGATAATGTAGGGGTTTGTAAGTCATTGAGAAGCTTGGGTTTTATTAATAGTGCCCTAGGGAGCCACCAAAGGATTTTTAAGTAGAGGAGTGGCAAGGCCAGATTCGCATTTTCTAAAAATTTCTCTGGCTGCTGTGTCCAGAATAGAATTAAAAGGAACAAGTGTGGGCCTGGAGACCAATAGGGAGGCTGAGGGATAGACAGTGCAGGCAGAGGGAAACCCAGAGGCTCATGAGACATTCTGGAGAAGTTGGCAATGGGCTGATCTTGAAACTTAAGGGAAAGAAAGAGGTCAAGGACAATTCCAGGTTTCTCCTCAGGCTTCCGTCTTCAACAGTTGAGTAGAAAGTGATGACATTTGAAATACCTGAGAAAAACCAATGCGGGGGGTGGGGGGGGGGGGCGCTCGGGGGTGGAGTAGGTAACCATCAGTGCCATCCAAGTTCAACAGATGAAATTCTGTCCCCAGTCCCAACCTTGAGTAAAGCAACAGCCACTGAGCTGTGTTAAGAGTCACCCTTCCCCTGCAATCTCAAGGCCATGTTCTTGGCATGATCATGTGCCTTGATTCTTTTTCTCTTAAGATGACTTTTTTCCCAGGCGGCACGTCTGGCCTTTGTGCAAACTCCACCCAGTGAGCCTGCGCAGGCCTGTCTGAAGCCTTGGGTGGACCCAGCCTTCATTGTCAAGCTGAGACCCGTAGTATATTTGATATTATAAATTCCTCTTGTCTTTTGCTAAATCCTCTAGTCCTCTGCCCTTTGCAAGGTTGAAGATAATCCTTAAAAATCTGCATTGGCCCATGAGCCATTGGCCTACAATAAATAGCTATTCGGGTCTCCCAGAAGTCGGGTAACAGTATTAAAGGCAACTGAACATAGTTCCCCATTCCCCGAGCATTATCTGAATTATTTAACAATTTGTTTTCATGGGAGACTGTAAATTGTGTAGGCCAATGGCATTTGAAGTTAGATAGATCTGGGCTGGAATATAGCCTTTGCCACTTGGATAGCTATGTGATTTTGGGCAAATTACTTATAATGTCTAGCACTAGGTCAGATACATAGCAGTGTCTCACTCAAAGGAAGGTAGTACTGATTTGGGAAGCTGCAGAAAAGAGAATTTCAGCTGGAAGGGTCCTTAGATAGCTTTTCATGGAAACCTGAGGCTGTGTAAACAGAGGTCTTAGCTATCTACTTCTGAAAATTAGCCAGTGATAAACTTATGGACCAAAACTGGACATTTTCTGGCTTGTCTACTTTGGACATGTTGTCAGGAGGGATCAATTGCTGGAGGAAGACATCACGTTTGGTGAAGTAGAGGGCCAGTGAGGGCATGCGAGACCTTGGGTGAGATGGATTGGCACAGTAGCCACAAAGAATATGTCGGCGATCTTGAGTATGATGCAGGACCAGGCAGCGTTTTGTTTGTTGTAGGTAGGGTCGCCATGAGTTGGAGTCGACTCAACAGCAGCTATCTATTTATCTGTAAACTAAGGCCTGAAGAGATTGAAGGGCTTGAAGGACACACATTAGAAGTGGATCCCTGGAGTAAATGCCACCCTCTAACCCCCAGGCCAGTACTCTCCCCAGTCCTCCTCTTGGAGAGTTCAGAAGTTAGCGAAGACAGCAGAACCTACACAATACGTGTTTTCAGTTGATTGCAAGGTTGGCCCAGAGCAGAGGGGCATGTTGGTATCCCACTTGCTGGACAAGTTGTTTACTTGCACGGGGGGGGGTGGCACAATGCTTTGAAAACAGTTGGAATTAGTTGTTTCAATTTATAAATCAGGTGGTTTCATATAAAAATCCAGATTTCTGAAAACTTTTGGAAGATCAGAGAACATGGCCACCATAGACCTGTCTTCCTAAATGGCACCAAGCAGTTGGGGCTGAGTTACTGCTGCTCACTTTGGTTGACTCCGTGCTCTCCAGGTAGCCATAGTCCACAGCCTTCTCTCTCTTGTCTTCTGTCAGTTGCATTTTACCATTGTGCTTGAGCTATTGTGCTTTGAACAATGGGCCCGCTTCCCTCATTTGTATGACCTTCCCTGTCCAGTAGGCATACTTTTATGATTCTGGCCTTACAGTGCCTCCTATCGCTTTATGAGATAGATATATATACTTGCTACAACCCATTTCTACCATATTATCCATTGCTGGAGGAGCTCTGGTGGCACAGTGGTTAAGTGCTCAGCTGCTAACTGAAAGGCCGGTGGTTTGCACCCACCAGCTGCTACTCAGGAGAAAGATGTGGCAGTCTGCTTCTGTAAAGATTACAGCCTTGGAAACCCTATGGGACAGTTCTACTCTGTCCTATAGTGTCACTATGAGTCAAAACTGACTCAACAGCAATGGGGTTGTTGTGTAATTCTGAGCTATTTCTCTCAAACTCTCTTGGCAAATGTGTTCCTTTGAGACCTTCCTTTCTGCATCCAATTAGAAATAGAAAATCTTGTCCACAGCCATTCTTGTGCCCTTTCCCTACATTCCCCAGTTTTTTTTTTTTCTCCTTCTTGCCAAGACTTTACCACGCTCCCATAAGCCTGTTGCCATTGAGTTGGTTCCAATTCATAGCAACTGTATAGGAGAGAGTAGAATTTTCCCATAGGGTTTCCAGGGAGTGGCTGGTGGATTCGAACTGCCGACCATTTGATTAGCAGCCAAATGCTCAACCATTGTGCCACCAGGGCCCCTTACCATCCTCATTGTTCCATATTCTTTCCTTCCCCCACCCCAGACCCCTTGCCCAACCATCGAGTCTCTCCCCTCGCCTCCCCTCCTCCTTGTAGAAGGCTGGCCCTGTGTTCTGCCTCCACTGTGGCTTGCCCTTCCTTTCTTCATCTGGTGGGCAAGAGGGTCCAAGGACAGACAGACTTGCTACGTGCATTACTTACTGTGGGGGGAGGGGTGCAGTCAGATTCCTTGAGCTCCTTGGAGCAGGAAAGACAATCACCAACCCTCCAATCCCCACCCCCATGGTTTGCTCTGGACAGTAAGATAATAAATCTTTGCCTGCCTCCATTGTGCTTTCAGAGATTTAAGAATGAGGATGCCCTGTCTAAGGCATTTGGAGCCTCCTCTCTTTGACCTCCACTTCTACTGTTTCTGTTTAGAGCTGCATCACTTTCAGGCTTAATGTGGGTTCTCATCCAGCCTCCCTGCCTCTAACTAATCCTTTCCTGTCCATTTTTCACCCTGTCCCAGACCTGACTAGGTCTCCCCACTGCTTCAATACTGTCAAGAGCTCCTGTCACCTTCAGAAGAAAGCCGAAGCCCTTGGCCAACCACGTAGTGCCCACCTACCTTTCCAGCCTCATCTCTCACCTCTCCTCATAAGCAGCTGGCACTCAGGCCAGGAGGCCATAACAGTCTCACCTGGGTCTTCCGCCAGGAAGAAATCCTTCATGAAGGGATGGAGGGAGGGAGGGAGGGGTGGGCGGATGGACGGACGGATGGACACACGGATGGATGGATGGGGCTATATGCTCTCACTTCAGGAAATCTGTTAAAACAAGACCTCGCCCCTAAGTCTTTTTCTGATCACCTACCCCCACCGAAGTGTTAGATTGTTTTCTTCCTCCTCTGTTGCTCACACCCTCTGCTGTGGCCAGCCAGGTTCTACTATGCTCACAGATCTATTTTCCGCAGGCTCTGAGACATTCAGACAGGGACTATATGGTCCATCTCTGTGTCCTCAGCACCCAGCACAGGGCCTGGCACAAATACAGCCTAGTAAAGGCTTGAGGAATTAAAACAATGCAGTAATGAGTTTCAGCAAAGTCACAGAGAGGTTGTTCAGGATTGGCTGAGATTGTCCCCCAGCCTTTTGAGAATGTGTCTCCTGCTTCATAGAAATAAGAATTATCCTTCAAGGAGATGATCGCCAGGCTCCTTTCACCCTTGGCAGGCACAGGACCCTTCTGGCTGTCTATTCCTTTCATGGGAATAGGTCCTTTCATCACTGGGTATGGGGAACTTGACCACAAAATGCCTCAGGTTTCTACTGAGCATCTTCTGGGTCTAGATCTTATGACTTCGAATGAACAGTAAACTAGTCAAGAACAAGTCTATGACAACCATCGATCAATCCATCCATCCTCTCATCCATCCATCCTGCCTTCCATCCATCCACCCATCTGCCCATCCGCCCATCCGTCCATCCGTCCATCCGTCCATCCACCCACACACCCATCCACCCATCCATCCATCCATCCATACATATCCCTTCCTTCCTCCCTCAGTCCATCATTAATCCATCCAACATTCCATCCATTCTTCACTCATCCATCCATCCATTTATTCAATTATTTTATCAAGCGTCTATGCTGCACCACACACTCCACTGGGTTGTTGTTGTTGTTAGGTGCTGTCAAGTAGGTTCTGACTTATAGTGACACTACGTACAACAGAGTGAAACATTGCCCAGCCCTGTGTCACCTCACAATCATTGCTATGCTTGAGCACATTGTTATAGCCACTGTGTCAATCCATCTC
Source organism: Elephas maximus indicus (assembly GCF_024166365.1). NCBI lineage: Eukaryota > Metazoa > Chordata > Mammalia > Proboscidea > Elephantidae > Elephas > Elephas maximus. The sequence continues at coordinate 193,053,672 of NC_064820.1, read as the reverse complement.
GCTGAAGGTCTTCCTGTTTTTCACTGACGCTCTGTTTTACCAAGCATGATGTCCTTCTCCAGAGACTGGTCCCTCTTGATAACGTGTCCAAAGTATGTGAGACAGCCTCACCATCCTCACTTCTAAGGAACACTAGCTGTACTTCTACCAAGACAGATTTGTTCATCCTTCTGGATGTCCATGACATATTCAATATTCTTCACCAACACCATAATTTAAAGGTGTCTATTTTTCTTTTTCTTTAGGAAACCCTGGTGGCATAGTTGTTAAGTGCTACTGCGCTAACCAAAAGGTCGGCAGTTCAAATCTGCCAGGCGTTCCTTGGAAACTCTATGCGCCAGTTCTACTCTGTCCTATAGGGTCGCTATGAGTAGAAATCGACTCGACGGCACTGGGTTTGGTTTTTTGGTTTATTTTTCTTTATTCTTCCTCATTCATTGTTCAGCTTTCATATGCATAAGAGGTGATTGCAAATACCATGATTTGGGTCAGGCACACTTTAGTCCTCAAAGTGACATCTACTGTTTAACACTTTAAAGAGGTCTCTTGCAGCAGATTTGCCCAATGCGGTGTGTCATTTAATTTCTCAACTGCTGCTTCCATGGGCCTGGATTGTGGATCCAAGTAAAATGAAATCCTTAACAATTTCAATCTTTTATCCATTTATCATGATGTTGCTTATTGGTCCAGTTGTGAGGATTTTAGTTTTCTTTATGTTGAGGTGTAATCCATACTGAAGGCTGTGGTCTTTGATCTTCATGAGTAAGTGCTTCAAGTCCTCTTAACTTTCAGCAAGCAAGGCTGTGTTATCTGCATATTGCAGGTTGTTAATGAGTCTTCCTTCAATCCTGATGCTATGTTCTTCTTTATATAGTCCAGCTTCTCAGATTATTTTCTCAGTTTACAGATTAAATATGTATGGTGAAAGCATACAACCCTGAAACACACCTTTCTTGACTTTAAACCACTCAGTATCCCCTTGTTCTGTTTGAACCACTGCCTTTTGGTCTAAGTACAGATTACTCATGAACACAATGAAGTGTTGTAGAATTCCCATTCTTTGCAATATTATCCATAATTTGTTATGATCCACACACACATAGTGAATAAAACACAGGTAAACATCTTTCTGATAATCTCTGCTTTCAGACAAGATCCATCTGACTTCAGCAATGATATTCCTCATTCCACATTCTCTTCTGAATCTGGCTTGAATTTCTGGCAGTTTCCTGTTGATGTACTGCTGCAACCACTTTTGAATTATCTTAAAAAATGCGTGATGTTAATGATATTGTTCAATAATTTCCACATTCTGTTGAATCACCTTTCTTTGTAATGGGCACAAATACGGATCTCTTCCATTCAGCTGGCCAGGTAGCTGTCTTCCAATTTTCTTGGCATAGATGAGTGAGCACCTCCAGTGCTGCATCTGTGTGTTGAAACATCTCAATTGATATTCTATCAATTCCTGGAGCCTTTTTTTTTTTTTTTTTTTGCCAATGCCTTCAGTGCAGCTTGGACCTCTTCCTTCAGTACCATCAGTCCTTAATCATATGCTACCTCCTGCAATGGCTGAATGTCGACCAATTCTTTTTGGCACAGTTACTCTGTGCATTACTTCCATCTTCGTTTGATGCTTCCTGCGTTGTTTAATATTTTCCCCACAGAATCCTTCAATATTGCAACTGGAGGCTTGGATTTTTTTCTGCAGTTCTTTCGGCTAGAGAAATGCCAAGCGTGTTCTTCCCTTTTGGTTTTCTGTCTCCAGGTCTGGGTACATTTCATTACAATGCTTCACTTTGTCTCCTGGAGGCACCCTTTGAAATCTTCTGTTCAGCTTTTATTTCATCCTTTCTTCCATTTGGTTTATCTTCTCTGTGTTCAAGAGCAAGTTTCATAGTGTCTCCTGACATGCATTTTATTTTGATCTTTTCTTTCTTTCCTGTCTTCTTAATGACCTTTTGCTTTCTTCATGTATGATGTCCTTTTTGTCATCCCACAATTGGTCTGGTCTTCAGTCATTAGTGTCCAATGAGGCAAATCTATTCTTAAGATAGTCTCTAAATTCAGGTGGGATATTTTCAAGGTCATATTTTGGCTCTGTGGACTTGTCTTATTTTCTTCAGCCTCAGCTTGAATTTGTATATAAGCCATTGAGGGTCTGTTCCACAGTTGGCCCCTGGCCTTGTTCTAACTGATGATATTGAGCTTCTCCATCATCTCTTTCCACAGATGTAGTCAATTTGATTCCTGTGTATTCCATCTGGCAAGGTCCATGTGTATAAAAAAAAAAAAATTTTTTTTTTTGTATAGTCGCCGTTTATGTTGTTGACAAAAGGTATTTGCAATGAAGAAGTTGTCAGTCTTGCAAAATTCTATCATGCGATCTCCAGCATCATTTCTATCACCAAGGCCGTATTTTCCAACTACTAATCCCTCTTCTTTGTTTCCAACTTTTGCATTCCGGTTGCCAGTAATTATCAATATCTCTTGATTTGATCAATTTCATACTGCAGAAGTTGTTAAAAAATCTTCAGTTTCCTCATGTTTGGCATTAACGGTTGCTGCATAAATTTGAATAACAGTTGTATTAACTGGCCTTCCTTATAGGCATATGGATATTATCCTATCACTGACAGCATTGTACTTCAGGATACATCTTGAGATGTTCTTTTTGCCAATGCATGTAGGTCATATGACTGTATGTTTCAAAATGGGCATACCAGTCCCTTTCAGCTTGTTAATGCCTAGGATATTGATCTTTTTTACACATTCCATTTCATTTTTGATGACTTTCAATTTTCCTTGATTTATACATTCCGTATTTCAATTATTAATGAGTGTTTGAAGCTGTTTCTTCTCATTTTAAGCCACGCCACATCAGCAAATGAAGGCCCCAAAAGCTTGACTCCATCCACACCATTAAGGTCAACTCTACTTTGAGGAGGCAGGTCTTCCCCCGTGATATTTTAAATGGCTTCCAACCTGAGGGGTTCATCTTCTGGCACTATATCAGACAATGTTCTGCTGCTATTTGTAAGGTTTTACACTGCCCAGTTTTTTTCAGAAGTAGACTGCCAGGTCCTTCTTCCTAGTCTGTCTTAGCCTGGAAGCTCCGCTGAAACCTTTCCACCACGAATGACCCTGCTGGTATTTGAAATACAGGTGGCATGGCTTCCAGTGTCACAGCAACATGCAAGCCACCACAGTACAACAAACTGACAGATGAGTGGTGAACTCAACTGGGTGCTGGGAATAAAATACACAGCAAAATCAGACAGTCCTCTGTCATTAGTTCACTTAGGAGACATGTAACTAGACAATTACAAATAAGTGTAAAGTGTGGACTGTGACAAGTGCTGTGAAGGAGAAGTCAATCGTGCTACGAAGAAAGCCCCCAAGGAGATCAGTCCTGGGGTGGGGACTGGGAGAAGCCCAGTGTGGCAGTAGTGGCAAGGACATGGGGAATGTGGTACAGATGAGCAGAACTACAGGGCTGGGAGGCCATGTTCAGGAGCCTTATCTTGCGCCTTGGCAGTGGGAAGACGCTGGCCTGGGTATAGGCAGCATTACACCTCTGCTTTGGCATACCAAATGCTTCTGTGTTCATTCATTCACCCAAACATGCTCAATAATATATATATGCATTTTCCTTGCTGTCATATTCTGTCATATAACATAAAGTGTGTGTTTATCTTCTCTCTATGTCTATCTATATATAAACATAAAGACATACACATGTGCACAGAGCTTTTTCCTTCTCCTTGGCAGTCAGTTCTACATGAGGTAATCTACTGAAATGGAGTCATCATCATCTTCATACTTCATAAGTATGGAATTCTCACATCTTCTATTTTTACATGATATTACATAGTTAAAGGAGCCCTGGTGGTTAAGCGCTCAGGTATTAACTGAAAGGTTGGTGGTTTGAACCCACTCAGTGCCTCTTCGGGAGAAACACCTGGCAGTCTGCTCTTGTAAAGATTCCAAAACCCAAAAAAGCCAAACTCGTTACCACCAAGTCTATTCCAACTCACAGCAACCCTATAGGACAGAGTAGAACTGCTCCATAGTGTTTCTAGAGAGCAGCAGGTGGATTCGAACTGCCAACCTTTCGGTTAGCAGCCAAGCTCATAACCACTGTATCACCAGGGCTCTTCCCATAAGGATTACAGCCTAAAAAACCCTATGGGGCAGTTCTACTCTGTCACATGGGGTCACTATGAGTCAAAATGGACTCAATGGCACCCAACAACATTATATCACAATTACGTAACTCTTTAGTGAGTGCCATTGTACTGGGAGATTTACATGCGTTATCTCTATTCCTTACAACAGCCACATCAGATAGGTTTTGTTTCTCCATTTCATAGACGTGGAGACAGATGCTCAAGATGTAAAGTCGCTTACCCAGACTCACACACCAGGAGTGGGGGCAGGCAGCGCTGGAGCCCAGGTCTGCGTGACTCCAATGCTGAGCTGCGTCATTTCTAGCATCTTAGGACCAAAGGGGACCTGCGAGAGTGGTCAGACAGCTGGCTGAGTTAGGAGCCGCCTGCGGCTGCCGAAGAATTTTACCTCCATTTGAAGAAAGAGTCATTCTGGGAATGGGGACCATGACCTTGGCTGAACTGACCAGCTGGACTGTGGGGGACTCGATAGAGCTGCCCAGCCACCAGCAGTCCCTGCACAATAGAGCCACTGACCTACGGTCAGAGGTGACCCCCGGAGGCCACTGGCCCTGCCGAGGAGAAGCACAGACCTGTGATCCCTTTTCTTGTGGACCACACAGGGAGGGTGAGAGGGGACTCTGGGCTCAGATGGACAGCCTCAAGGTCCACTGGGAATTTGCCCGAGGCCTTTGAGTTCAGACTTAGATTCATATGCAACAAGCTTCGATTGCGTGACATTTGCTAGGCACTTTCACATATATCTTTTCACTAATCCTCCTATTGAACTTTTGAGAATAGTACTATTAACATCAAGGAAGAAAAGGAGGCTCAGAGAGGTTAAGTATCTTACCCAAGCTCACACAGCTGCTAAGTAGAAGAATACCACTCAGTCCAGTTTAGCATTCATTCATTCATTCATTTATTGTTTCTTTCAATAAATATTTATGTAGTATTGACTATGTGCCTGGCACTGTTCTAGGCACTTTAGATACATAGACAAATAAAACAGACAAACTCCCTGTTCTGGCGGAGCTGACATTTGAATGCCACAGTGATAGGACCTGTGCAGTCACTACCGAAATGAAGAAAATAAGGTCTAGTCTTTTCCTTTGAGGAGCTTGTAGTATAGTGGAGGAGACACATATACAGAAAATCTAAAAGCACTACGACAGTTCAGGGTACTTTGATTGGGATTAGCAAAAGGGCTATGAGACCAAAGGGTGGGCATCAGGGAGGGCTTCCTGAAGGAGGTGCTCCCTGAAATGAGCCCTAAGGGACAGTCATTCCAGGTAGAATTCACAGCAGGGGATGAAACCCAAACCTTTGGCTCTTTGGCTGCTGGATTCTGAGGCCCTAACAAAGGTGGCCAGACTTGACTGCTTCTCCCAGGTACAGCTTGAACAAAGGCCCAGGAGCAGGAGACAGAATCTATGGTTCACGGAACTCTACCTCTGGCTGCAAAGTAGGACAGGGCTAAAGACATGGCTGGAGAGAACAGGGGCTTGGACGGCCTAGCCCTCAGGAGGCACCAGTGGGTCTTATACAGTAAAGTGACCCTGGGCCATTTATGATTACAAAGATCCCTCTGGGGATGAGTAGAGGCTGGAGTGGAGAAGAAGAGCCCGAAAGCAGGGAAGAGGCTGCTGTAGGGGTCCAGGCAATGACAACAGGAGTAGGAAGGGGGTATTCCAAATGCAGTCCTCTTAAAAATTTTTTATTTCGTTTTTTCAGAACCAAAATTATGTTTGTTCATTGTATTAGTGTCCCAGGATTCCTATAACGAAGTCCACAAACTGGGTGGCTTAACACAACAGAAATGCATTCTCTCATTGTCTTGGAGGCTGAAAGTCTAAAATCAGGGTGTTGGCAGGGCTGTGACCCCTCCGAAGGCTCTAGGGGAAGATCCTTCCCTGTCTCTTCCAGCTTCTGGTGGTTGCCAGCAATCACTGGCTTTGCCTGCTTTTGGTGCCATGACTCCAGTTTCTGCCCTCCATCTTCACCTGGCATCCTTCCTCCCTGTGTGTGTGTGTCTCTTGTTCTCTCCTTATAAAAACCCCAGTCATATTGGGTTAGGGCCAAACCTACTCCAGTGTGACTTCACCTTAATTTGATCATACCTGCAAAGGCCCTATTTCCAAACAAGGTCACATTCACAGGTATCAGGGGTTAGGACTTCAACTTTTTTTTTTTTTTTTGAGAAATAATTCTGTCCATAAAACCAAAGCCAAACCCATCGCCATCACATTGATTCAGGCTCATAGTAACCCTATAGGACAGAGTAGAACTGCCCCATAGGGTTTCCAAGGCTGTAACCTTTACAGCAGCAGACTGCTACATCTTTCCTCTGCAGAGCTACTGGTGGGCTCAAACTGCCGACCTTTTGGTTAGCAACCAAGGGCTTAACCACTGCTCTACCAGGACTCCCGTAATTCTATCCATAAACCAAAACTGAATCCACTGCTGTCAAGTCGATTCCAACTCAGAGTGACCCTATAGGACAGAGTAGAACTACCCCATAGAGTTTCCAAGGAGCACCTAGTGGATTTGAACTGCTGACCTTTTGGTTAGCAGCCATAGAGCTTAACCACTATGCCACTATGCACTCATTAAAAAAGAACCGAAAATGGCAGGTGGAGGGAAACATACCTGGCAGCAAAGACAAGCCTAATTCTTTTTTAATTTTTTATTATGAAATATTTCATATCAAGAAACATATGTAGCTTAATAAAGTTATAAAGCATAATAATAATAAATCAAACACCCGTGAACCCACCATTCAATGTAAGAGCTAGAACTTGCCAAAACACTTGAAGCCAAGGTGAGATCCACTCTGCAAATCTTCCCACTCCCCTCCCTCCCAGCCCCGGGAGGTGACCATGTCCTGAATTTCACATTTGTCTCATTCCCTTGCTGTGCTTTATGATTTTACCAAATACCAGTGTGTCCTTGACAGTATCGTGCTTGATATGGTTGCTTTCAAGCCTTGTTAAAAATGCATCTTTGATTCTTCTACCACTCGCGTTATTTAAACTGAATATTATTACTGAATTTATAATAGTATGCATCCCAGATTCAACTATGTCAATGCATGTCGCCGTCATGAATTCACTTTCCCCAGTACCTGGTGCATCCCACTAATCCCATCTCCTGTTGGCGGGCTTCTGGATGGTTTCCAGCTGTTCGCAATCTCAAGGCATGCTGCTGTAGACATTCACGTGCATGCGTCTCTGTAGGAAACCTTGGGGTGGAATTATTGGTGGTTCAGTGCTAGAATTCTCAACCTTCCACGTGGGAGACCCAGGTGCAATTCCTGGCCAATACAGCTCATGCAGAGCAGCCACTTATCTGTCAGCAAAGGCTTGTGTCTAGCTACGATGCTGAGCAGGTTTCTGTGGGACACCCAGACTAAGACAGACTAGGAAGAAAGGCCTGGCCATCTACTTCTGAAAATCAGCCAGTGAAAAGCCTATGGGTCACAACTGTTTGATATGCATCCGATTATGGGAATGATGCAGGACTGGGCAGTGTTTCATTCCATGGTGCACAGGGTCACCATGAGCCAGGGGCTGACTTAATGGCAGCTAACAACAACTTTTACTTGCAAGGAAAAGAAACAGAATTTGAGTGAATGGAAGCAAAAATGGGGACTTATTGGCTCACAAAATAAATTCAGAAAAGGCAGGCATGAAGCAGGCCTCAGGGTTCATTGGACCCAGAGGGCCAAATGCAACCAGAAATCTCTCCTTCTCCCACCTTGGCATCTTCCACCTTGTCCTCTGTGGAGGAAGAACAGGGCTGCCTGCAGCTCCACCTCACCTTCTCACCAACCCACCAACTCCTATTACAAAACAAAGACCAATCAACCAACCAAACACCAGGGAAGGATCTGACAGACCCAGCGAAAGGTGATTAGCTCACCCTGAGCCACCCATCCACCTGGGAGCAACACCTGTGACCTAGGGAGCTTGTGTCCTAGGTTTGGTACAAGGAGGATCACAGGCCACAGAGGCTGCATCTGTTCCCAGGAGAGGGTACAGTGCAGACACGACCACAGGGCCGGGGGTGGCTGTGAGCAGGGCAGCTGTCCTAATTTTCACCTAATATTGGGTCCGCACTTGTGCCAAAGAATGGGAGAAGCCTGAGGAGCCCCTGCCTCCTCACTGGAAATTCTTCACTCCATGAGCAGCCTCTTCATTCTCAAGCAAGGCCTAGGGCTTTACCCCGATCTAGCTAGAATGAAAAGAATTTCCCTTTTAATAGCTAGCTATTTACCATTTGGAGTCCCTGAGAGGTGCAAACAGTTAACACACTCAGCAGCTAACCAAAAGGCTGGAGGTTTGAGTCCACCCAGAGGCACCTCAGAAGAAAGGCCTGGCAATCTACTTCTGAAAACTCAGCCACTGAAAACCCTATGGAGCATGGTTCTACCCTGACACACATGGAGTCTCCATGTGTCAGAATTGACTGGACGGTAACTGGTTTCATTTAGCATTCAGAGAAGTGAGGTTTCCATGCGGGGGGTGGGGGGGGTAAAAGGGTAGGGGTGGGGAGGTTGTGGGGTAGGAGTGGGTGTGTGTTAAACCAGCTAAACCTCTTTCAGCACACCCTACATCCTGGAAGGTCCTGGGACCAGCCTGAGGCCTTTGGACACTTTGCTGGGATTGCTCACAGGAGCAGCAGAGCCTCAGGAGAGGGGAAGAAGGTGCTCTCTGGGCCTGCTGAGTACAGACAGGGCAGCACAGGGCAGCCACTGACCAGGCCACCCCAGGAAGCCCAGGGGAGCTGCATGTCCTCGCCTGCAAAAGGAGCTAGGCTCAGGGCACAGGCCAAAGCCGAAAAGCAGGGCCCAGGACCCGTGATTTGACCTCAGAAAATCCTGCACACTGCTGCTCATCCCCCTCGGCCCCCCCATCTTTGGGCTGGCCACTCCTGGGGACTCCAGCAAAGGCCTGCTGTGCTCAGTGAATCCAGGTCAGAGAGCGGTGGAGCAGAAACTCGGGGAGTCAGGCAGACATAGATCTGGACAGAAGAACAAAGCCAACCTGTTGGCCAAGGAAACTCAATCCTATTATGACCCAGAGCCCCCATGGCCAGAAGCAGCCTTGTGACCGAGAAGAAAGGGCGCTTTCACAGGCCTGGCCCTGCCTGCTGGAGAGCCCTGCCCCTCTCTGAGCAGACCCACAGGACCTGCTGGCCCCCTTACCCAGCCTGGGCTGGGGGCAGGGAGGGGACCCCTTGATTGGGCCTCAGAGGGGGGATGCGGGAGAGGGACATCAGGAAATGCCACAGCCAATGAATCCCTTCAAGGTTAAGGCTCTGGAGATAAAAAAAGACAGTGTGTGTTTGTCCTGGAAATTGGCTCATGGACAGATTAAATTTAGGAGGAACTGGGGCAGATACGCAGGGAAGCATGCTTCCTTAATGAGCCTGTCTTTATTTAACTTCTTAATCATTTACTGGGCCAAGAAATCTGGAGGTGACTCCAAAAGTCACAACGATTAAGACAGTGATGGATTGAGGCCTGTTGAGCTGTTTCAGGGCCGGGCTCCAGTGACATATATCCCTGCTACCCCTTTGTGTCATCCTGATGGCACATGGAGGGGTCGGCACCCCACCACCAGGGCCACCCCAACATGGCATGGTGGCTGTGCTCAGGAACAGTTCTTCTCTGCCATTCCATCTTAATAAAAGGGGGGGTCACCAGGACGGTGAAAAGCTGATGTCGGTGGTGCTTCCCCTCAAGCCCTGACCCCAAGTGTTAGCCAGCCTCCTCCATTCCCTCCGTTTCACTTCTCATTCATCCATCCATTCATTCAATGGCTTTTGTATGAGCAACTAATATACATCATACTCTACGAAGAACCACAAAAAACATGGTGTTGAGTAAGACCAGTGTGGTAGTGGCTTTCATAAGCTCCTTACAGACAGGTGGGGAAGACAGACTTTGAAATCAAATAATCTCACTGTTATATCACTGCAAACTATGATAGGTACTTGGAAGAAAAAGGGGAAAAAAATTATGAAACACTATGCTAGGAGGCTGTTCTAGGCTCAGGGGTCTGCCGAGGTGTTTTGTGACGCCTTACTCTGGTTGGCCATCATTCTGACTCTGAGTGACAGTTACCTGCCAACAAGTCATATTTCCTGCAGGGGGGCAGTGAGTTTGGGGATCATCTGTTAAGTGCAGGCACTGCTAGGCACTGCCTACCTGTTATGGTTGTGATGGGGGCTTAGTCTTCTGGGAATGTACGAGAACTGAGATGGGGAGAGATGAGGAGAGGGGAATATCTATCATTTGAAACAATATTATTTATTATTATTGTTGTTGAGTAGGCTCCCACTCATGGGGACCCCATGCACAACAGAAGGAAATGCTGCCTGGTCCTGTACCACCTTCACGGTCATTGGTATGCTCCAGTCCATTGTTACAGCTATCGTAGTGCCTCCTAGCCTAGGGGGCTCGTCTTCCACCACGATAGGGGACAATGTTCTGTTGCGATCCGTAAGGTTTTCACTGGCTAATTTTTGGAAGATCATCAGGCCTTTCTTCCTAGTCTGCCTTAGTCTAGAAGCTCCACTGAAGCTTGTCCGCCACTATACGGGTGGCAGAGCTTTCAGTGTCACAGCAACATAAAAGCCACCGCAGTAGGACAGACCGACAGATGGGTGGTGGGTTTGAACCAATAGAGCCAACCTAATAATACAGTTTTATATTTCTGGAAAACAAAAAATTTATATTTTATTTCACAATAAAAATGATGGGAAAGTTGGACAAAACGCTTTTGGCTGGTGAGTGTGCATAAAATAACTTATCTTTGGAGGCATTGAGAGGCAGAGCCTTTGAGGCTGTCTCAGTCATCTAGTGCCGCTACAACAGAAATATCACAAGTGGATGGCTTTAACAAAGTGAAGTTTATTCTCTCACAGTTGAGTAGGCTACAAGTCCAAATTCAGGGTGTCAGCTCCCGGGAAAGGCTTTCTCTCTCTGTTGATTCTGGAGGAAGTTCCTTGTGATGCATCAATCTTCCCACCTCAGGTGCAAAGGACGCGCTCTGCTCCCGGCACTGCTTTCTTGGTGGTATGAGGTCCCCATGTCTCTCTGCTTGCTTCTCTCTTTTATGTCTCAAAAGAGATCGGCTTAAGACACTACCTAATCTTGTAGACCTCATCAGTATAATTGTCGCTAATCTATTTTATTACATCGTAGTTACAGGATTTACAACATATAGGGAAATCACATCCAAAGATAAAATGGTAGACAGTCATACAAGGGAATCATTACCTAGCCAAGTTAACAGATACTTTTTGGGAGACACAATTCAATCCATAACAGAGGGGGAGGGTTGAGTTTCTATGTGTGTTTTTAACAAAAGTGGATACAGATGAGAAAAGTTTGAGAAACGCTATTGTCTCATGTGAACTCACCCTACTGGGAACAAGAGAACATGGCTCCCACTTTCACAACTGAGGCACAAAAACCCTAAGTTACATGTCTGTCACACAGCTAAAAAGTTGCAGTGGCAGAATTTGAACCCATGTGAACACTCGGATATAATGGCCATCACTGTTAATAGGGGAAACCCTGGTCGTGTAGTGGCTAACCAAAGGATCAGCAGTTCAAATCCACCAGGCACTCCTTGGAAACTCTGTGGGGCAGTTCTACTCTGTCCTATAGGGTCGCTACGAGTCGTAATCAACTCGACGGCACTGTTTTTTGGGGGGTATTGTTAATAAGGCCATGCAAAGGGCCATAGTGGGGACCTTGGGTGGCGTTCCATGGATGGGCTCATGGCAGTCAATAGGTGAGTCACACTCTGCCTGCAAGGCATGCGTGGGACAGAAGCAGGGGGCCCCAATGGGGCTGTGCCCCAGGAGAGGGAGGGCCTGGTGATCTTGATGCCAAAAGCTATCAGCCCAGGAGATTGAGCAAAAGCTTCATTAGTCTAGATATCACTAATATGGGATACTGGGACCCTGTGACTCTGGGCTCAACTGAGGTCCAGGCTGGTCCAGGGTATTTAAAAAGAGTTACAGAGCATGTTAATAGAATATAATGGAAGGGAAAATGTTGCAACTCTTTTAGTCAACTCTTCAAATATTTCCAGCATCTGTTTAAAAAAAGTAGGAGCTAATTAAATCATAGAGTAGGTGATTTCAAATGCATGTTTTCCTCTTTCTCTTGAAATCAGATCTAAGAGACTCTAGTTGGCTAAGTTTCATTAACAGCTAGAGAATTCTGCCTTAGTTACCTCGTGCTATTGTAACACAAATACCAAAAGTGGGTGGCTTTAAAGAGCAGAAACTTCTTTTCACACAATTCTGGAAGCTCAAAGTCCAAATCAGGGTCTTGGTCATATTGACTCCTTCCTCATCAGTAGACCTGGGCGTTCCTGGGTTTCTTGGCTTCTAGATGATCCTCACATGGTGTGTGTCTTCGTGTGTGTGTGTGTGTGTGTGCGCGCGCCCAAGCGCACACATATTCTGCTCTTTTTATGAGCCCCTACTCAAAGAGATTAGGTTTAGGACCCACCCTACTCTGGTGTGCCTCTAATGTGACAAAAGAAAATCCCTATTTCCAAACAGGTTCACAATCTACGGGTACCAAAAAAAAAAAAAAAAACCAAACCCACTGCAGTTGAGGCGATTCCGACTCACAGCGACCCTATAGGACAGAGTAGAACTGCCTGGTGGCGTAGTGGTTAAGAGCTACGGCTGCTAACCAAAAGGTTCGCAGTTCAAATCCAATTCGAAACATGTTTTGGGGGGACACAATTTAATCCATAACAGACTTGAAGATGATAAACCTTTGTGAACTTTAAAGCGTGGCATAACCTGCTTGGCGCCTCCTGTTGAGCTCTGTGCCATGATGAACATGTCCGCCAACCCCGCTGTCCCACACCATAGCCCCTTGCCACACCTGACTATCAAACCTTCGAAATGTGGCTAATGTGATAAAGAAGCTGCATTTTAAATTTTATTTAAGTTTAAATTAAATAGCCGCGGGTGGCGAGTGGCTTATTGAGTTGGACAGTGCGGACTTAGATGGTTCGCTGATAGGGTGTGACTTCTGTCCCCATTTGGACCAAATTTTTACACTTATCAATACTCATCATAACAGCAACCCACTTCTGGAGAATCCAGGCGGCCTCCACTCACACCTATGGAACTGGCACAGCCTGTGAGAGAGGGAGGTCTGTGAGGAGAGCCCTTGCGGCTCAGAGAGTAAGGAGACTTTCCCAAGGTCTCGCAGCCTCTGGGTCCTGTGTGGTTCTGAGGGAGGCCTTGTATCCAGCCCGTGCCCCTGGGATCCATGTTGCCCGGGGGACGGGCATTTCTCCAGGTCAACAAGCTAGGCAGGCAGGGGGAGGATAGCCCTGCTGGGGCCTTTGAGCTGTAAAATATAAACATTTGCCACTAACATATATATCTACATATATCCCAGTGCCTACACATACATATACACATACACATACACATACACATACACATACACATACACATACACATACATATATATCGTGTGCCAGTCGTGTGCCGGAGCCTGTGCCGGCCTTGGGGACAGAACGTTGGATACAGCAGACAGGACCCTGCCCTCTCCCTCCAGAGCTTGCAGCCAGGGACACCCAGCTGTCTAAGATGGAAGATTGTTCTTTGGGGCCAAAGAGACCAGTTGGTTCCCTAATGTCTGATTCTCATAAGGTGGCCTGCACTAAAAGAAAGAAAAGAAAAAATGTCTCGACTGTCATGTATGCTTATGAATCGCTGAAATCACTTTTTCTCCTCCTGGAGACTGATGAATGCTCATGAGTATTTTAGGGAGCAGGACAAGGAGGTCATGGGGTGAGTGGACAGAGACCTGGATTTGGGGTCAGTTTGCCTAAGTTCTGAATCCTTGCTCTGCCCCTATTACGAGCTGGATGACTTTTGGCAGGAGCCTCCCTGGACCTTAGTTTTTGCATCTGCAAAATGGGAATGATGGGAGCTCAGAAAATCTGTATTTTAATAAAACCTCCAGGGGATTCTGTCTTGCTGAAGTTTACTAGGCACTGCATCAAGTGGTAGCTGTCTTTGGATCCAATCCCTGCATGGTGCAAATGGTTAACATGCTTGACTGTTACCCAAAAGGTTGGAGTTTCAAATCCAACCAGAGGTGCCTGGGAAGAAAGGTCTGGCAATCTACTTCTGAAAAAATCAGCCACTGGAAACCCTATGGAGCATAGTTCTATGCTGACACACATGGGGTCGCCAGGAGTCAGAATCTACTCAACAGCAACTGTTGGGGTGTGTATTTCTCTTGGGGTTATCGATAGGCACATAAACCCCACTCAACTCTGAGTCTGACTACAGATGGCTAAGGGAAGGGCTTGGGGTCAGACAGACCTGGGAGAAATCCTGGTTCCCTCACTTCTAGCTGGTTGTCTTGGGCAAGCTGGTCGCACTCTGAGCCTCAGCTTCCTCATCTTTGAAATGGGAGTAATACTTGACTCACAGTTTGCCTGGAGGCTTTCTTAGTACCTGGAGCATGGTAAGTGCTCATAACTGGCAGTTACTATTGTTGTAGTGATTGTTGTTTTCTTCTTAAACAACCAAGTGCCAGAGATTTTTGTTCTTAAAAAGGGTCAAGTTTCTCTGACACGGATCCCCGCCCACCCCGCTGTCACCCCTCCAATTGGTGCTCCCATAAGGGCAGGCGAGTAAATCGCCAAAGGGTCCTCAGCTACCCATCAGATGGGAGGCTTTCTGTGTTTGAAGAAGGCAGAGGATTTCAATTACCCAGGACTATAAAGGAGCCTTGAAGGTACCATATGGCCTGGGCCTGGCCACCCGTCCTGCGCAATCGGAGGCTCTCATGTGAGATATTAACATAATATCCTTTCCAAAAGCAATTGCAGAGTCGCAGGCAACAGAATGGCATTTGGTGGCTGAGGCCCACTCTCATCGCAGCGATGACTAAACAAGCTAATCAAATCAGCACAAATTTGCACACAAGCCCGGCAGCTGGGCCTGGAAATCACCGCAGCAGCAGCGGAATAATCCTGCTGGAGGAGGACTTGACTAACGGGCTCTCGGTGGGCCGCCAGGCCCTGGGCGGGCTGCCTGGCGACTCTGCGTGGCCAGGGCGGCTGCACCAGCAGCTGAGGCTGCACCCACATGCTCTCACACATTAGCAAGTGGAGTGGGAGGAGCAGGGCTGGCAGGCCCCTGTGCGTGGGTCTCTGTAGCCTCAACGTGTATGAGAGTGAATGTGTGCAGGAGTGTACATGTGTGAGTGTGTGTGACATGTGAATGTGTGTGTGTGTGTGCATGTGTGGGTGAGTGTGAGTATGTATGTATGTGCGTGTATGTAAGGCCACCACGCACGCCCTTATATTGCTTTCCAAGAACATGGGCTATGGAGGCTGCCTTCATTCAAGCCTTAGTTCTGTCATTTATTGTGTGTCCTTGAACAAGATGATTAATGTCTCTGAGCTCAGTGTCCCCATTCATGAAATGCGGGTAGTTATTGTTCTTGATTCCTGAGACTGTTGTGAGGATTAAATGAAATAATGTCCATAAAGTTCCTCACATAATGTCTGACAGAGACTGATCAATAAACAGCTGTTGTTGTTGTTATTATTCAACAAAATTCACCGTGGGCCTTCTACATACCAGGCTGGGTGCTAGGCTTTGAGAATGACAAAATCAAAAAACCAAACTTCTTGCCATTGAGTCTATTCCAACTCATAGCAACCCTACAGAACAGGGTTTCCAAGGAGCGCCTGGTGGATTTGAACAGTCAACCTTTCAGTTAGCAGACATAGCTCTCAACCACTAAGCTATGGGGGTTTCCCTGGGAATGGCAAGGAGCACGTAACACAATGGGAGGAGGATGGGTAACCAGGTAATGAGTGTCCTGCGATGAGGGCTGTGAGAGAAGAGAGAAGCAGGAGGCTGAGACACAGAGCCTGCCCCAGCCTCGGGGACAAAGGAAATCACCACGGGGGTGATACTTGGGGTTAGTCTTAGAGAGGGCGTTGGGATTACCTAGGGAGCAGCAGCACCAGCATAGCAGGGAAGCCAGAAGCACAAAACCGACGGGAGGAACAAGTCCCTGAGGGGTAGACAGGCGCCAGGCCCAGGGGCAGGGGAGTTTACATTTCTCTCACAGACCACCAGAAATGCAAAATGGGCCTGAAGACTTCAAACTTCTCTAGCTTGAGGCAAGACCAAACATTTGTCATTTCAACTATTTTTACACGTACAATTCCTTGACATCAATTACAGTCACCATCTTGTGCGGTCATCACCAATGTGCTGAATATTTTTAATGCAGTATCTCATTAATCTCACAGCCACCCCGTGAGGTAAATACCCTTATTATTCCCACTGACAGGCTCACCAAAAATATACTAAATATGACATAAAAACAAAGAAAGACAAAGAAATCATGGAGAAAAGAGAAAGGGGGTTGGGAAACTACTAAGCAAGAGAGAGTTACCATAAAGAAAGAATTTTGGGACGTCCTGCTTTTCGGCTTGGTCCTTGTCCAGGCCTGAGCTACTCCCCATGTGACTGCTGCCTGCCCCTCACCTCACAGAGAGGACCCACAGGAGCCTGGACCCCAGTCTGCCTACAACTGAACACATCACCTCCACCCTAAACTCAACAACCACAGCATTCCACAACCACTCGGGCCTAAGGCCCCAGCTCCACCCTCTCCTCCACGTTCCCCCAAAGTTAGCCACCATGCTGTGGATTCTAACTCCAGCACAGTCCTCAAATCCACACCTACCTCTCCATTCCTGTGTGATACCCATTTGCTGTAGTCCCAGCGGCTCTCTGGACTTCTGGTATGTTCCCCAGCTCCACATCGGTTAAATCTGCCCTCCTCTCAACTGCTAGGTCCCTGGGTGATGAAAAAATTTGCCCTTAACTGCAGTGGTTAAATGCTTGACTGCTAACTGAAAGGCTGGTGGTTCAAATGCACCAGCCACTCCATGGGAGAAAGACAAGGCAGTCTGCTTCTGTAACGATTACAGCCTTGGAAACCCTGTGGAGCAGTTCTCCTCGGTCCTGTTATAGAGTCCCTGTGAGTTGGAATCAACTCAATGACAATGGGTACTAATTTAAAGGTTGGTGGTTAGAACCCACCCAGTGTCACCACAGAAGGAAGGCCTGGCAATCTGCTTCCTTAGAGATTACGGCCAAGAAAACCCTATAGAGCAGTTCTACTCTGTAACACGTGGGGTTGACCTGAGTTGGAACTGACTCGACAGCAAGGGATTTGGAGTTGTTTTTTTTTTTTTTGGTCTCAACTGTTACTGGGAATTTAGGAAAGCCAAATTCTAGCCCTGTCATTCCCTTCCCTAGCAAGGCCTTGATCAAGTTCAAGCTCCTTAATTGTATGCACAGTACATACAGTTATCATGGGGCCTCCTCCTCCCTTTCCAGCCTCATCTCACATACCTCCCTCAATCACACCTTAGCTCCACAGACCTGGCTGTGGTTCCCCACCCACTCCATGTGTTTACAGTCCACTGCTTTCCCATGTGCTAGACTCCCTGCCTGGAACGCCATCCCCACCTTTCTGGCCTCCCTGGCCCACTTTCCTGCCTGTATTCTCTTTGAGGACAGGGGCTGTGTCTTGTTCACCATTTTATCCCTAACCCCAGCACAAAGCCTGGCTCATAATAGGGGATTGGTTAAGTCTTCTGAAAAAGTGAACAGAAAATCTGAAGAAGTCCTCAAGCTGAACAAAGTCCTCCTTTTCTGAGCTCTAGTAGTGTGTCTTCCTTTAACATTGTTGTTTGTTGTCAAGTGCTATTGAGTCAGTTTCAACTCATAACGATGCTATGAACAACAGAACGAAACACTGCCCAGCCCTGCGCCATCCTCACAATCATTGTTATGCTTGAGCCCATTGTTGGAGTCACTGTGTCAGTCCATCTCGTTGATCTCTTTTTCACTGACCCTCTTCTTTACCAAGCATGATATCCTTCTCCAGGGACTGGTCCCCCCGATAACATGTCCAAAATATGGTGAGACAAAGTCTCATCATTCTTGCTTCTAAGCAGCATTCTGGCTGTCCTTCTTCCAAGACATATTCGTTCTTCTGGCAGTCTGTTATATTCAGTATTCTTCATCAACACCGTAATTCAAATGTATCAGTTCTTCTTCAGTCTACCTAGTCATTGTCCTGCTGTCACATGCATATATATTAGCTATTGAAAATACTATGACTTGGATCAGGTGCACCTTAGTCCTCAAAGTGACATCTTTGCTTTTTAACACTTTAAAGAAGCCTTTTACAGCAGATTTGCCCAATGCAATACGTCCTTTGATTTTTAGACTGCTGCGTCCATGGGCATTGATTGTGGCCCCAAGTGAAATGAAATCCTTGATGGCTTCAGTCTTTTCTCCATTCATCATGATGTGCTTACTGGTTCATTTGTGAGGATTTTTGTTTTCTTTATGTTGATGTGCAATTCATACCAAAGGCCATGGTCTTTGATCTTCATCAGTAAGTGCTTCAAGTCCTCTTCACTTTCAGCATTATGTCGTATGATATTGAAATCCTCCATCTCTTCCCCCACCAGTCTGAGAGCTGGTCAAGGGCAGGGGGCTCAGTCGGAGGTTACCAATGGGCCATGGCCCCCAGCTGCTCCACGACATGCTTGGGTAGGCCCATCCTGTGTTCTGTTCCCTTCTGTCCCTTCCTTCTTTCCTTCCTTCCTCCCTCCCTCCCTCCCTTCGTTCCTTAATTCCTTCCTCCCTCCCTCGTTTCCTTCCTTCCCCCTCCCTTCTCTTTCTCTCCTTCTTTTTTTTCCCCTTCTAGTCCTTTCCCTTCTTCCCTTCCTAACTCCCTCCCTCTCTCTCCTTCCTTTCCTTCTCTTCTTTCTTTAATGTTTTAATTAATTGCCAATATTTCAATGTTGGGAGATTTCATAAAAATTCAGAACTCAGGCTTCTCTTGAAAAATATCATAATCTGGCCACACGGGGTACAGTCCCCTGTCCCTGCATGACAAGGATGGGCTGAGGCTGAGTAGGAGGGGCCTCTTCAACCAAGACAACGTGCTGTCCAGTCCCCACAGGCCCAACAGCCCCTTACACTCAACTCTGTCTCCTGCCTGGCCCCTCTGGTGTCTGGATTTTCACCTCTTGGAACCTGTCATATGAGTCTGAGAAACCCTCCATTTAAGTGTGTACTCATTTGGGCTCTGATATATGGTATACCATATAAATGAAACCAGATAAACCAACACTTTACTGAATTAAACTTACTTTTCTTAGCAAAGAGAGAAATAAGATCAATTACAAGAGTCAACATGCCCGTGAGATTTTAAAAAGCACAGGTTGTCCAAAGTCAGCACAGGCGTCCTTATAACGAGGACACAGGGGTGGGTCCCCTAGAGCACGGCTTCTCCAACTTTAATGTGCACAGGAATCACCAGGGGGCTCTGTGCAAAGGCAGATTCTGATTTGGTGGGATGGGGGCAGGGCCTGAGACTCTGCATATCTAACAAGCTCCCAGGTAAGGCTAATGTTGCAGGTCCTTGGACCACACTTTGAGAAGCAAAGTTCTACGACATCATGACATTCTTGTAATAGGCTTTGTTGTTGTTGCTGTTAGTTGCCATCGAGTCAACTCCAACTCATGGTGACCATATGGACAACAGGATGAAATGTTGCCCGTACTGTGTCATCTTCATGTTTGAGTCCATGGTGTCACTCCATTTCACTGTAAGTTTCCCTTGTTTTCATTGGCCTTCTACTTTGCCAAATATGATGTCATGGTGGCAATAGGCTAGAGAGTCCCTAAAGCCCTGGTTGAATCTCCAGAGGCAGTGCCCACCCCCCACCTGAATGGAACTTCCAGGTCACTCAAGTGTTCATGGGACCTACCACTTGCCTGGTGTTGCCATGCTGAAGGTGGGAAGCACTTCACCTGAATGCCTAACAGCTTCTATTTGGTCTAGTAAAGGAAAGTGTGGTAAACGAGGGGCTCCATGGATGGGGTGGGGCAGTGAAAGGTGGGGTAAAGAGGTAGGAGTGGAGTGAGGTAGGGGGTACAGGGGTAGGGTGGGATGGGGTGAAGGTGGGTGTGGAGTAGGGTGGGGTCAAGTGCCAGAGCTCAGATACTTATGCCTTTGCAGCTTCCTTCCCCACTCCTCAGAGTAGACCGCCTCGAGTCCTGGTTGTCTCATGGGGTCCCAAACTGGGACCCCACAGTGGGATGAGAACAACTCTCAGAGAGACCAGAAGATTCAGCCTCAAGTCAACTGTCACAAACCCCAACTTGCAAGTTTGTTGTTTGTGCAGCCTTCAAAGTTAATGTTCCCAGCATATTATTTTTTCAGGCCACAGAGGGAAGGTCTTTGCCCTCTCCCATGTCAGGGATCTCAGAGGAAGCAAAAAGAAACCTGACACACATGAAACACGGTCCCCAGGGGCTCCGCACACTCAGCTTGTCAACAGGAAGTGCAGGTACACAGGCTCAAATGCTCAGTTTGCTGGTTTGTTGTGCAGCCATTAAGTTCCTCCAGATAAACCAGGGAGCGGATTATCAGAAACTCCCCGAGTCTTCTCAGAGCCTACCCCCCACCCTGGAGGATGGGTGACTCCAGGCTGCTGGCCAATGATTTGCATCTGGGAGGGGTAGGGTGGGTGGTGGTATATTCTGCAGGGAGGTGCCCTCTGATTACTAGAGCCAATTTTTCCAAAGTCCCCTCCCCTCCCCCAAAAGAAACATTCCTCAGGGCCATGGAGGGCAGAGAAGCCCACCCTGATGGTGGTTGCAGCTGGCCTTGTTTTCCGCAGCGGGAGAGAGGAAGCAAGGGAGATGGGTGCCCAGGGCCCGGCCCTTATCAGGCCGTCTGCCCTGGCTTTCATGATTCTTGTGTATTTTCGAACTGTCAGCTCCGTAGGGGGGAAGGGGGTTTGAGTTTTGGGACTTGTTCAGCCTAGGTATACAGAAATAGCAGGAGACAAAATGTCCTTTATCAGCGATTTCCCAGGAAACAGGGATAAAATTCTTCTCGTGGCCAGATTCTAAAGGAAGAGGCTCAGCCTTCTGGGAGACAGCCTTTTCTGTTTCCCTCTCCCTGAGAGAAAACACTAAGGCACTGTTTGTGACACCCACCAGGAGGGTCCCTGTAGGGGAGGAGGCAGGGGTGGGCTGGGAGAGGAGGGCAGCTGCTAAGAAGATGGGTTCGCTGCCAACTAGAGCACAGAAACCCTTTCCCAGGAAAGGGGATGTCCCATGGCCTGCTGGGCACACTGGAAATTATTTACCACAGGACGAGTACAATCAAAAGGGTTGAAAAGTGGTGGTTGCCTTTATTGGGTGTTGCAAGCATGCTAGGAAAAGAAATTACAAGTATATTTTATCTTTTTCCTGAACCAGGAAGAGATGTTTCCAACAATTCTGTCAAGCTCCCTTACGTTCTTTCCTGCTGGCATTTCAGGGTTTGTTTTGCTATTTCTTCACACAGATGAACGAGGAAACACTCCATATATTTTTCTTTTCTTTCTTCCTCTTTCCCGCCCTCCCCCACCCCCCCCCAAGAAAAAGAATTTGAGTCTTTCTGATCTACATGTTTCTTATTTTCTGTTTTTGATTTAGATAAAGCAGTGACTTTAAAGGGCAGAGTAGAACTGCCCCATAGAATTTCCAAGGAGCACCTGGGGGATTTGAACTGCCGACCCTTTGGTGAGCACTTAACCACTAAACCACCAGTGTTTCCGGGTTTCAGAGTCAACAAAAGGTGTACTACTACCTTCCCTTCTCATACCCTTGGCAGATATCACTAATGGATCACAGACCATTCCCCCACTGAACTTTGGAGTTCTTAATACAGTGTTCCAGGCAGCCTCAGCCACTCAACTGGAGCTACCTGCCATCCCAAATCTAGCCTACCCCACTAAGTTCTTGAATACAGAATCTGAGGCCCAGAAAGGTACAGTTATGTCTGTCCCAAATCTCACAACACACCAGAGGCAAAGCCCAGGCCACCGGGACTAGACACCAGATTTATGTTCTTATAGTTGAACATTAAGCTGGAAGGGAATATAAAGATCATCTTTAATCTTAAATAACATGGTTATTTCTACCATGACTGAAATGTATTCCTGGTGCCTGAAATACTACCATTAAAAAAAAAAAAAAAGAGGCCCTTTTCTCTTCCAGTGAGCCTCTTTAAACAAACGTGTTTCTGTCAACACCAACTCGTGCGAACCCATGTGTGTCAGAGTAGAACTGTGCTCTATGGTTTCTTTTTTTTTTTTTAGTCAGAGCTAGATCACCAGGCCTTTGTTCTGTGGTGCCTCTGGGTGAACTTAAACTTCTAAACTTTCGTTTAGCAGCTAAGTGTGTTAATGGTTTGCACCACTTGGAAATTCTTTAAATCTCTTTGTTGTTGTTGGGTGCCATCAAGTCGATTTTGACTCATAGAGACTCCATGTGACAGAGTAGAACCCCCCCCCCATAGGGTTTTCTAGGCTGTAATCTTTATGGGAGCAGATCACTGGGTCTTTCTCCCATGGAGTGGCTAGGTGGGTTCAAACTGCCAGCTTTTTGGTTAGCAGCCCAGAGCTTAACCATTGTACCACCAGGGCTCCTTTGAGCTTCTTTAGAGATGCAAATAGTCCTGGGATAAAGTAGGTCCCCTGAGTGTGAAATAACTAATCATATCTCTTCTTCCAAGAAACTCAGGGCAGTGTGTTATTACGGTAGAAGTACGTGCCAAGACTGGGGTAAATGATCAGGGGTTTTATTAAGGGAGATGCCTGTGAGAGGAAACAGAGCAAGCGAGGGCTGGGAGAGCAGTCAGACTAAGATGCAGTCTGTTCCTGAGTGAAGGAAAGAAGATAGGAAGATTGGGTGGAAGCATCTAGGCTGCCATGCTATCTAAACAAGGTTTGGCAGGGCTGTCCTTGAGCCAAACTCTACTATCAGAGGAGTTCTGTCTGCAGGAGTGGCTGGGCTGAGTATTCCTGTCACGCTCAGTCACAGGGTGGGAGCAGCCATGGGGAGTGCAGCTTCCGCACAGACACAGCTGGGGCCTGGGTCAATTACCCACCCTGAATTAGAGGGTCAATTTGTCATACTGTGTTGGCTTGTGGGTTGCTATGATGCTGGAAGCTATGCCATCGGTATTTCAAATACCAGTAGGGTCATCCGTGGTGCACAGGTTTCAGCGGAGCGTCCTACAATTGAACAAACTAGGAAGAAAGGCCTGGTAGTCTGCCTCCAAAAATTAGCCAATGAAAACCCTACATAGATCACAATAGAATGTTGTCTAATAGAGTGCTGAATGTCATCAGGAAAGACCAGTTGCTAGAAAAAGACATCATGTCTGGTGTAGTGCAGGGCCAGTGAAAATGAAGAAAACCCTCAGTGAGATAGATGGACCCAATAGCCACAACAATGGGCTCAAATGTATGAATGATCATGGGGATGACACAGGACAAGGCAAAATTTTCTTCTGTTGTACATGGGATCTCCATGAGTCAGAATCAAGTCAACGGCAACTAAAAACAGGTCAGCAAGGCGCATTCTTATGGCTGTCACAGGCAGCTTACAAAAATGGGATCCTAGAGCAGGGGGAGGGAAGTATTGGGGTCCAGCAGGAGAGTGGAAGGCTGTGTGATGGGCATGTGCCCTGCTCAGCCTGCTCTCAGAAAACCCATCAGCCCAGCTTCACTGGGAAGGCGCTCCCAGCCCCAGCCCTGGCTGGGTTCAATGCCCCCATCTGTGCTCCCATTAGTTCCTGGAATTCTTTCTGTTTCAGCTCTCAGATATTATTATAAGAGCCTCCTTGGGCCCAGCAGCCCTATAGACATGGCTTGTTTTGGTATACACAGTGTTTTCACCAAACAGTAAAAAATCACACAAAAATCCAAATATATAGCTTCCTTTTAAAAATCACAAGGCACAGGAATAACCAACCAAAAACTAAACCCGTGGAGTCAATTCTGACTCATAGAGACCCTAGAGGACAGAGTAGAACTGCTCCATAGGATTTCCAAAGAGCAGCTGGTGGGTTCGAACTGCTGACCTTTTGGTTAGCAGCCAAGCTCATGCTCAAAAATGTTTGTTGAGAGTATGACTAGATGGGTGAAACACTCAGGATTAAATTGCATTGCTGCACGGGCCTACAATCTGCCCGCACCTTTCCCAGTGCGCACCCCAAACCAACCTACATTTAATTGTGTTTGCAAAATCAGAGCATCAGCAACTTCACACTGGAGACCCTTTCTAAACATCCGAAATACAGCAGCCCTCATGCTCAGGCTTATCAATAGCTAGGCTGCCTCTGGTGACCTTTACCTGGGCAGGCACATTGTTCTTGGCAGCAGAAAATCACAGGCAACCTTCTAAATAAGACCTGAGCCCCCTTCGCGTGCATCCCCACTGCTCACCTTCCGCCCAGAACACTGACTGTCCATCTGTCTGATGGTCATTTATTTTTTTGTTGTCAGCTCTAATCAGAGTGTTGGGGATGGGAAATAAGAGCCCTGGCCCATGTGAACGAGCTTCGCCAGGGCCCCAGGGGAGGATCCCATGAGCTGCGCAGCTCCAGGGGTCACCGTCACCTTGGCCTTGAAGTGGCCTGTTTACCAAAGTGAAATGAAGATATCAGTCAGATGTCAGGGAAATGCTAATGGCGGGGTCTCGGTGGGGAGCCTGGCGCAGGGTTGGCTGGGCTGGGCGACCCCTTCCTTCCCGATTCCCCCACACAATGGCCTGAGGGACTTAGCAGTCCCGATAAGAGGTCCATAGGCAAATGTCAGCTCTCCAATTGAATGCTCCTTTTGGCCCACTTTCCTAGGCTTCACAGAGACCTCTCTCATTTTGTCTGGTCCCTCTCCACTCCTAATCAACTGGAGGAAGGTGAAGCATTTGTTTCAAAGCCCTCCCGGCCCACCCTCGCCCTATCTCTGGCAGGAAAGAAAGCCCCATCCCTTGTGTCTCAGGTCTGAAAGCACATTGAAAACAGGCATGGTTATCTTCCAGCCGTAGATGGGAAAAGCAGGGTGTTGTCCACGGCCGTCACTTACGAGGATGGATGGGGCTGCATTCGGTAGCAGGAAAGGATAGGAAACAGTCGCTGCCTTGTTTATCACTGCCTGGCAGATAACGCAGCTGCAAGGCTTCTCCCTCCACGCTGGGCCTCATTAACAAGTCAGCACCTGAAACAGGAACCTCAGGATTGCAAGGTCCAAGATGGAACGGGCCAATTAGATCTCAGCACCTCTCTCCAGGGAGAGCAGCTCCTTTTCACGTTCCTTCTATTGCTTTTCCAGCCTGGGGTGGGGGTTAATGCAGGGCATGAGAAGGGTTCCACTGCCTCTCCAGGGAGACTCAGCCCATCTCTGACAGATTAAACCAACAGCAAGTGTGTTCTATACCATCCTCTTCATGCTGTGGTTGTTATTAGCTGCTGTTGAGAAGGCCCAGACTCATGTCAACCCCATGCACAATGGAATGAAAACCTGCCTGGTCCTGCACCAACTTCACGATCAGCTGCAGATCAGATCATTGTCATTCATAGGGTTTTCACTGGCTGATTTTCAGAAGTCGATCACCAGGCCTTTCTTCCTAGTTCATCTTAGTCTGGAAGCTCCACTAAAGCCCGTTCAGCATCATAGCAACAT
Source organism: Elephas maximus indicus (assembly GCF_024166365.1). Taxonomy (NCBI): domain Eukaryota; kingdom Metazoa; phylum Chordata; class Mammalia; order Proboscidea; family Elephantidae; genus Elephas; species Elephas maximus. The sequence continues at coordinate 193,027,862 of NC_064820.1, read as the reverse complement.
GCAAGCCTCTGCTGACAGACAGGTGGTGGCTGTGCATGAGGCACGCTGGAATCGAACGCAGGTCTCCTGCATGGAAGGTGAGAATTCTCCCACTGAACTACCCACTGCCCCCTCACCTTCATGCAGCACTCCCTGATTTCAGGGGTTTTTTTTACTCCCCCCCCCCCCCCGCTTTGAGTTCTTTGTGAGAAGCTAAAGACCCAGTCTCCTTTAACCTCTAGTTTCTGACTGGGTTTGTCCAATCTCGGGCATTAGAAAGAAAGAGGAATGGATGAGGGGAGCCGATGAGGTATTTCTCCCCCATTTCCCACCTTCCTAAGGCACCATGTCTCTGACAGTTGTGTAGCCCTTCAGGCCTGGGAACAGTAACGGCTCCCACTATTGTTAGTTGTATCAGTTATCTGTTGCTGGGTAACAAAACATCCCAAACTTAGTGACTTAAAACAATAACTAATTATTTGAAGGTGATGCTACCATTTGGGCTAAACTCATCTGGGCAGTTACGTGGCTATTCTTACCCAGATCACTTCATGTGGCTGCAGATATATGACTAGGGTGGATGCCCTTACTGGAAGTTGGTGCTGGCTGCTGGCTGGATGCCTCTGTTCTCCACATGGCCTCACATCTTCCACTAGGCTAGACCAGGCTTCCTTACCTGGAGGGGTCTGGCAGCTTCCAAGAAAGAAAGGTAGAAGTTCCAAGGTTTCTAGAAACCTTGCCTTGGAAACTCACAGTGTCACTTCTGGCACATGCTATTGGCCAAAGCAAGTCAAAGACCAGCCCAGGTTCAAGGAATGGGAAATTTGAGTGCACCTTTTAATGGAAGAAACTGCAAAGTCATATTGCAAAGGAGCCTGGGTACTAGGATGGGTGGAATTTGTGACCATAACTTGTAACCTACCACCTTTTAGAACCTCAGCATTCTTGGGTCCCTTACTTTCCACGTGTGTGAGTAGTCCCTTTATTAAAATCTCATCAGTGGAACCATCTCAGGGAAGTCTGTCTTTTGCTAGGACTTTCATCGTTGTTAGTTGTCATCTAGTCAGCTGATCTTTAAAACCACCCACTTGTGGTCCTTGTGTTACAGCAGCACTGGGTAACTAAGACAAATGCCCTGTCCATTTTGTGGAAGGGGCCTTCATCACTGACTGGCACATAAGATGGTTTTATTCTCCCTCCTGGAGTTTTGCAACAGCTTTCTGACTGACAACCTTGCTTCCCACATGGTGTTCCTCCAATCATTACTCCACACAGAAAGCAGGCTGATCTTAAAACACAACTTGAGTCACGTCTCTCTCCTGCCTACAACACTACCACAAATATTCAGAATCTCATCTTAATGCCTTACTGTGGAAGTGCCTCCCTCCCTGACTTTAGCCCCTGTCATCTTCCCCTCGCTCTCCATGCTCCAGCCGTACTGACCTCCTTGCTGCTCCAAAGTTGTGCCAACCTTGCTACCTGTGCAGGAGCTTCTGCTAGGATGCGTTCGCCTCAAGTATCTGCATGACTGGCTCCTTTGCATCAGGGCTCACTTTGAATGTCATCTCCTTGGGGCAGCCCTCCAGGTTCTTTCTTTCACATCCTTTGGCTTCATTTTTAACCCAGCACTTATCACCACCCAGTATCTTCCTGTTGATTTCGTTGCTTACTTGCTTTCCCCCATGAGCAAATACGCTCCATGAGGGCAGCAACATTGTCTTATCCCCAGCCGCTTCCGCAGCACCTACCGCTGTGCTGGATACAGAAGGTGCTCAACAAATGTGTGTTAAGTCAGTAAAGTGATTTGTTTTTCTGATGTGGCTTTCTGTGGTTAGCTGAAAAATGTCCCCCCAAAGATACTTACATCCTAATCCCTGAAACCTGTGAATGTTACTTTCTAAGGGAGGTGTCTTTGTACCTGTGATTAAATTAAAGATACCGAGATAGAGAAATTATCCTGGAATATCCAAAAAAAAATTTTTTTTTGGATATTCCAGGATGAGGCCCTAAATGCTATCAGATGTGTCCCTAAAAGAGGGAGGCAGAGGGAGATTTTACACACAGAGAGGAGAGGGCGATGTGAAGACAAAGCAGAGAGAGATTTGAAAATGTTGGCCTTGAAGATTGGAGTGATGCAGCCACAAGCCAAGAAATGCTGGCATCCACCAGGAGCTGGAAGACAAATCGAAGGATTCTGCCTTAGAGCCTCTGGAGAAAGCACAGCCCGTGACACCCTGATTTGGGCCCAGAGATACTGATTATGGACTTCTGGCCTCCAGAACTGTGAGAGAATGCATTTGTGTTTTAGGTCACCAAGTTTGTAGTCATTTGTTACAGCAGCTATGAGAAACTAATACACTTCATTTCACTACCATTTGCATTTAGCTTAGTGCTTGACATTAATACTAACACATCTTATACTTTGTTTCATTATTTTAGGTTTACTTTTGACTTGATGATTGAGAAGTCCCAGCTTTGAGAAAAATGTAGATAGGACAGCCTCTGTGAATAGACAGGGACTTTTGCCTGCGAGACCCTCAAGGAGAGGCCTGGGCTGAGACGCACTAAGGAGCAGTGCACTCAAAATGTTTTTAATGAATGATCAGATTCTCAAAATGCTAATAATCATACTCCTTTCATTTGCACATGATTTCTTTTGATTTTTCAAATAAGTCTCTGGGGTAAGGGAAGATCCTTATTATACTTTTCACATAAAGAAAGTAACAGAAAGTATACTTTGCCCTTGGTCACTTGGTAAGTGAGTGGCAGGTCTGGACCCTCGACCCTCATCCTTGGACCCAGTGTCTTCTACATAAATAAAGGTGGCGGGGGATCCTGTAGCCATAGGCCCAAAAGAGGTGGCCCAGGGACCCCGTTGGGATTTTCACTCTTCAAGGTTTTTTTTTTTTTTAATTTGTTTGCTTATTTGTTTGAGTCTGGCAGACTTTAATAAACAAAACATACCTTCTTTTGTTGCCACAGACTCTATCTCTATTGCCTCTACCCAGCCAGAATGACTCATTTTCATTATCTGCTTGGCCCTGGCGGTGTCTGACTCTTCCAACTCCTGAAAGCCCAGCACCGTTGTTTTACATATATGTGGAAACAGAAGCCCAGAAGTTTCTGCAGTGCATCTGGTGTTACACAGACAGGATCCACCAAGTCTGAATCCATTTTCAGCCAGCCCCCAACCCAGACTTCTAAACACAGCACCAATCTCCTTCTTGAACAAGCATTGGCCTTCCCTCCTCAGCGGCTTTGAAAATCAGATGTCCGCCTGGAGCCCTGTGACTCAGCTTGGGGCATGTGAGAAGGCTGGGTTGAAGAAATGAGGGTACCTTTGGAGACATGGCTATGCTCCAAGAAACGAAGCCACAGATGAAGGCTGAGCATCCGAGCTGAGGATAGACCTGTTCACTGCAAGCCATCCCTCTCCTGGATAGTGCCAGCTCTTGGAATCTCACAAACCAGGCCATCTCCCTGCCTTTTGAAAATGAATAATGCAGAACCTATGGAATTACCACGCAGATAGGACTCGGGGAATGAAATTAGATTTCTCTTCTTAGAAACAAAGACAAACATGCCCTCCTTGAGCGAGAGCTGCTCTGGGAGGGCCCAGTTCCGTGCCAGGCATTCCAAGCTTGTGGGTGCTCCTGCTTGCTTCAGCAGTTCCTGGCAAAGTGCAAGGGAGTTCTCCAGCTCTGAAATCTAATTGCTTGCCTATGGCCATGAATCCCATATTCAAAGGCAAAAAAAAAAAAAAAATGGTGTATGGGGGGTGGGGGGGCGGGGTTATCACAGAACCAGCCGAGATGAGTGCATTTTAAGCTTTTGACATTATACCTTTGGGGGAGGCCAATTTTTTAAAAACCAGTCCAAGAAGCTCATGTTTAAAAGAGAAAGGCCCATAACGCAGTTGTCAGTAATGAGAAAATGGAAATCACGAGCCAAACCAGAAAACTCATTCCACCCGAATCTTAATGCTCTTCTGAATAATTGTGCTGGTCTCTGCAATCAAGGGGTGGGTAGTGACAGCTCCCATTTTCATATGAGGGTCAGGTGGGTTCATGTGCTGTTAATTGGGCTCATTTCTCAGCAATGTGCTTGTCATGATGCCTTAATCTCTTCCCTGTCCCCCGGCAAAAATGCCTTCTCTCTCCTTGTCTCCCTCAAACAAATGCAGCTTCTCAACGGTGAAATGAGCTTCCTTCTCTAGCAAACAGATTTCTTATCATATGACTGATCCACTGTGGGTGAACTTGCATTTCTCTTGCATAAGAGAGCAATTTCCTGAAGGGAAAATAAAGGGGAGGGCGAGAGGGAAAGAAAATCAAACTGCTTGCTGCTCCTTGTTTTCCATATTAAGGTCTTCAGCCTCAGCTCCTGAAGATAATGGGAGAGAAGCCGCTTTTATTTCAGGAGGATGAAAATCAATTTTTCAGATGGCAGTGGGATGTTCAGGACTAAGAGGCAGCTCAGTTTTCTTGTAGTGATTTTATTTCGTGGGACTCACGAGAAGGAACAAGATCTTTGACCATCTTAAGGGTTCTCCAGGCAAAATGATACCATCTAGTAAAATCGCATAAAAGGTTAAAGTCCAACAATGATTAACAAATTAGAAAACTGTGCTGTTAGACAGAATATAAACTTGTTGGTTTTGTTGTTAGCTGCTGTTGAGTTGGCCCTCAACTCATGGTCACCCTATGCACAATGGAACAAAACACTGCCCGGTCCTGTACCATCCCCATGATCTGTTGCAGATTGGACTGTTGTGAACCACAGGATTTTCACTGCCTGATTTTCAGAAGTAGATCGCCAGGCCTTTCTTTCTAGTCTGTCTCAGTCTGGAAGCTCCACTGAAACCTGTTCAGTGTCATAGGAACGCACAAGCCTCCACTGACTGACAGGTGGAGGCTGCACATGAGGTACTTTGGCCTGGAATCGAAGCCAGGTCTCCTGCATGGAAGGTGAGAATTCTACCACTGAACCACTACTGCCCTCAAATATAAATTAGCAAGACTCATTTAGGTTGCTTAAAACAAGGAATGAGATCTTAAAAGTAATAAAAATAATAATGAGCCTTGGGATAGAAAAACTGAAAGTCTAACTTCTCAAGTGTGCTAAGAGCTGCAAACGGTGACAGTGGCCATCAGTTAAATAAAGCGAGCACCAGGTCTTCAGCAGGTGGTGACCATCCTGCACAGTCTCAGGGTGGCTTCAGATCAGCCTTGGCCGTTTCACTTCCCATCAACCCTAAGTTCCTGCTACCAGCTTTGTCCCACCCAGAGGGGTTATGAAGCCAGTCCCAGACCCAGTGTGAGCATCAGCCCTACTGGGAGATGGGAGATGGGGGAAACATCAAGGAAACAGGAGGCAGAAGGGGGGAGACTACCATTCTACTTTCATTCATTGATTTGACAAATGCTTCTTGTACACCTACTATGTGCCAACTCATGTTAGGTGCCAGGGAGACAATGGTGAGCCAAGCGAGACCCCGTTCCAGCCCTTGGTAGCTTATGGAGAAGATGACTTTAACCCTATGAACACACAAATGAATGTAAGATTGCTGCTTTGCTGAGTGCTGCAGGAAGTCCATGGGCACGTGGCCCTGTGTGCAAGAATGATGGGGAGGTAAGCCATGGTGTTGGGGTCAAGACTGTGTGTCCTTGGGGTACGGGAAGCTGGGGCTAATGCTCATTAATTTTTACTGCTTTTTATGTGCCAGGTCCTGGCTAAGTGTTATAGTATTTACTCTTCACACCAGCCCTGTGAGGTGGATGCTGTTACAGACCCATTACTGAGGAGTACCTTTAGGCTAAGGAGCCCTGGTTGTGTAGTGGTTAGGTGCTTGGCTGGCTAACCAGGAGGTCGGCAGTTCGAACCTACCAACTGCTCCGAGGGAGAAAGATGTGGCAGTCTGCTTCCATAAAGATTACAACCTTGGAACCTTATGGGGAAATTCTACTTTTTCCTATAGTGTTGCTATGAGTCAGAATTGACTCAGTGGCAGCGGGTTTGATTTTTGGTTTCTATCCTTCAGCTCAGAAAGCCAAGATCGCTTGTCCAAGGCCACAGAGCTCATCATGTGGAAGAGTCCAGACTCAACCCAGATGCACTTATCTCCAGAGCCCATGACCTTGACCACCACCTCCAGTAGTGGTGAAAATAGGCAAGGCCGGCCTTCTTCCCTGCTTGCCTCTTACTCCTCCCCTCTCAGGCAAACACACACACACACACGCACACATGACACTCCTGCACACATGAACATATACACAAGAACACATACACTCACAATACACGCTTTCACACACACATACACAGTCAACACAGGCACACACATGCACACACACAACACATGCATACTCACACTCACACTCTCATACACATGCACACACAACACAAACACATGTGACATACTCTCACACACGTATACACAACACACTGACACACACACACACACACACATTTCCTGGTCTCCTATTCCCAGAAGCCAAGATGCCTCCTCAGCCTGCTGCAAGCTTCACTATTTCCATCCATTCCAGTCGAAATGTTCCTTCCGGTCCAGTGTGAAAAGGGCTAAGAGCAAAGCCAGGCTTTGAGTCCTCCCCAGGGCTCCAGTGAGTGGCACAGGGGAAGGGCACTCAGCACGGACCTTGGACAGATGTCCGGCCCATAAAACAGAGAGGACTGGCTTTCCAGGCTGAGAAAACTACATGTGAAAAAGCACAGGGGTGTGGAAAAGCAGAGCACACTTGGGAAATGCAGACAGCGTCCCTGAGGCCGGCTCGGACGTTCCTGTTTCTCCACAGTGTCCCTCCCCAAAGCCTGCTTCTCTTGGAGGATTCCCCATCTGAGCAGAGGCGCCACAGCCACCCAGGTGCACACGCTGAAATACAGGCAGCCTCCTGGGTAACTTCCCACTCACTTGTCCAAGCTGTCACAAAAGCCTCCTAAATATAGCCTGAGCCTGCCCACTTCTCCCTGCCTCTGGGCCTCCTCCCTCAGTCCTGCGCCCACCACCAGCTCCTACTGGACTGCTGTCGCCGCCTCCTCCCGGCTCCCTCACACCCACCAGGGTGCACCACCACCCTCCAATCTGTTCTCCCCAAGCAGCCACAGTGGTCTGCATCTCTGCAAGCTGAGTCCTGGGCTCCCACTTTAGCACACGCCGCTCTACAGCTCCGTTCATACACTCTTCCCTGACAGCCCCCTCCTTCCCCGGAGAAGGTCAGATCCCTTGCTTTCTGCTCCACGACACCCTGTCCTGCCTCCATAACACTCAGCAAAGTCTACACTTAACACACTTATCTCTGTGATTTTTTTTATTTGAGACTTGGAGCTACAGGAGGGTAGGGACTGTCCCCCTACCCCAGGTGCCCGGCACAGAGCGGAGGTGCTGCAAATATTTGTTGAGTGGATGGGTGGATAGCTAGGTGCTGGGAGGTGCAGCAGAGGCGGGGCCTGTCAGAGACTGGGGGCAGATTCCTGGAGGGTCTCAAATGCCACTCAAATGCTGAGTGAGGAGATGAAAGAGGGTCGGGAAGGGACAGGATGTGGCAGTCTCTCAGGGACCAGGTGGGATGCAGTGACTTGCTTCTTCCCTGGTGCATGGCGGCTTGGAAAACGGCTGTCTAGCTTTAGACTCACTGCAGGGCCCCACCCCCAGCAGCAGATTTGAGTTGCTGGTGATGTGAGCTGTGCAGAGGGATGGTCGAGTGGTTGAGAGGTATAGACATCTACCCCCAAAACCTGCCACCACACAGCCAGGCAACACCTCTGACCCCCACATCTCAGCCACTCAAGGCTGCCAAGACTCCATGGAGGCTAGCAAGGTGCACAGTACCTTCCTTGGCCTCCAAAATGCCCAGGGAGGGAGACAGGGAGGCTCCTGCTGAGTGCAGGCTCCTCCTTGCATGTGTGGTTCCAGGTCCAGTTGCCGCCCTGTAGACTCTGACTCACTGTGACCCTATGTGTGTCCGAGTCGCACTGTGCTCCCTGGGGTTTCCAATGGCTGATTTTTTGGAAGTAGATTGCCAGGTCTTTTGAGGCTCTTCTAGGTGGACTTGAACCTCTAACCTTTCATTTAGCAGCCAAGTGTGTTAATGTTTACACCACCTAGAGACTCCTTGGTTGGGCAGAGGGGGTAATAAACACGGTTGCACACTGCCCACTGCATTTCTGCAGCTGCCTGAGCAGCAAAGAGATACATGTTCTTGCTCATGGTGACTCTGGGGCCACCAGGCCAGCCAGAAACCCATGGCAGTTGTGTCAAGGCAGCAAAGAAAGGTTTACTGTTAAGTTGCCATCGACTGGCTCTGACTCATGACGACCCCATGTACAATAGAAAAACATGTTGCCAGTCCTGCGCCATCTTCGTGATCATTGGTATGTTCAAGTCCATTGTTATGGCAGCCATGTGTTTTGAGTGCCTTCCAACCTAGGGGGCTCATCTTCCCACACACTATTGGACAATGTTCTCTTGGGATCTATGGGATTTTTACTGGCTGATTTTCAGAAGTAGATCACCAGGCCTTTCTTCCTAGTCTGTCCCAGTCTGTAAGCTCCCATTAAACCTGTCCACCATGGGTGAACCTGCTGGTATTTGAAATACCAGTTACATAGCTTCCAGCATCATAGCAATATGCAAGCCACCACGGTACAACAAACTGACAGATGGGTGGTGGAGATTGCTTCTTATCTTCACACTATTGTCCAGCCAGAAACAAAGCACAGAAAACCCTCCCGCACAGCTGCATTCACTTAGCTATCATTCATACAGCTCGTGTTGATGGTGCTCCTTCCATGTTCCGGCCTGGTGCTGGGTCCAGGAGATACAATGGTGGACAAGGCTGGTCTCCGTCCTCGTGGAGCTTGGAGCTGGTGCGGGGCGAACAGGCAGAGGATGAGCAGAACCCAAGGTGCACATAAGGGCATGTCTTATTTAACCTAATAATAAAATCTAATAACAAACTCAGACAATTTCAGGCCAAAGTTGAGATTTCTGGCTTTTCTTGAAGAACTAAAAGACTTCATTCCCATGTGGCATCAGTGGCCTGAGCAGGTCTGGCTGCCCCTTTAGATGGGGCATGAGCTGTGCTCCATCATGGTACCTACCACTATCTATTCACTTACATTTGTTTCTATTCTCTCCATGGTCCCTGCAGAACTTTGAGGTTTCAACCCCTGGTTGGCATCTGAAAGAGGCAGACAGCTATCCAATAATCCTCCAGTAGGTGATCACATCTGTGATGAGGGGAATGGAGGGAAACCAGAGAGCTCTGGGAACCTGGTCCCTGACCCCTCAAAAGATGCCTTCACACAGAACCTCCTGTCAGCCCTGGTTCATCTTGGTCACCCTAACTCTGGCATCTGAGGATCCCCTGAGCATCCCTTCAGACTAGAGATGCTTTTGAGACCAATGCAGCCAGGTATGCAAAGAACCTTCCGAGCCTCCTCCCAGCTCAGCTGTCATGAAGCACATTCCAAATTCTCCTGACAGAAGTCTCAGCTCATTCCAGACAGGCGATGCTTATAAATCCATCTCTACTGCACACATAGAGTCTTCATTTCCAGCCATGTCACCCACCCCTCTCCTGATCTAAAACCATCAGGGACTCTTCATCATCTCAGCCTGGAATTCAAGTCCACTCCAGCTTGTCCTCTGCTTGCTCTCCCTGCCTCATCCCTACTCTTCTGCCCACAGTCTGTCTGTCCCAGCCAAACTGCCCCAGTGCACTTCCCCACATACCCTACACGTGCCGTCCTCTGAGCCTTGGTTCATCGCTACTCACTCAACACCCTCCCTTCTTCCCACCGTCATCTGTTCATTCCTTACCTCTCCATCATGGACCAACTCAGTCCAACCTGTTATGGATTAAATTGTGTCCCCCTCAAAATATGTGTTGGAATTCTAACCCCTATACTTGTGGATAAAATTCTGTTTGGAAATCGGGTTTTCTTTGTTATGGTTATGAGGTCATAGCAGTGTAGCATGTGTCCTAAACCTAATCACTTCTCATAAAAACAGCAAATTGGACACAGGAGTGAGTACAAATGGGAGGAAGAGAGACACCATGTGAAGGTCACCAAGGTTCACTGGGGCTACAGAAGCTGAAACAAAAACCAGAGCCAACAGACAGTCTTCCCCTAAAGTTGGTGCCCTGAATTTAAAATTCTAGTCTCCTGAACTGTGAGAAAATAAATTTCTGTTCCTTAAAGCCACCCACTTGGGCTATTTCTGTTACAGCAGTACTAGGACACTAAGACAAGACCCCTCCATGAGTCATTTCCTACTCCCCTCAGCCATGTGTGACCACTCCCTCCTCTGAGTTCTCCTGCTCAAGCCCAGTCTTTTTCCATGACACACACCCAGATAGGCTCACTATACATTCCAGGGGCAGAATGGTGTCCAGCACCTCCAGATCCCGGGCTGACATAGGACAGCAGGAACCTGCTCTCCCCATCTCTTGCCCTGCTTCCCCACTCACCCGGGGGGCAGTCTCTCTCCACGTGGCAGCACTTGCAGCTCCAGGATCATGTACTACCAGCAAGACAAGCCATGGAAAGGGAATCCCTCTTTGCCATAGTTCCAGCAAACATCCTAAAACTGACCCTTGGTGGGCTGACTCAGGTCATGTTCTCACCCCTGAACCAATTCCCGTGGCCAGGGAAAAGGGTAAGCACTGCTCAGACCACATGGAGCATGACTGGAGAAGGGTTCTTCCCCAAAGGAAGAAGTCACTGGAAGAAGAGACACACAGAGTTGATGTTGTTAGATGTGCATCTCTATAATCACTTAATGTGCCAGACTCATGTTTGCAGCCGCATCAGGGCATAGCATTAGGCCTTACACAAAAGCCTATGAAATTAAACTATAGTAATTAGCATGAGCTTTGCTAGGAAAGACCCTGGCAAAAGTATTGCCCAAGTTACCTAGTGCTGCTGTAACAGAAGTACAAGTGGGTGGTTTTAAAGATCAGACATTTATTTTCTACAGTTCTGGCTGAAAGCCTAAATCAGGGTCTCAGCCATGTCAATACTTTCCTTATTGGTAGCATCAAATATTCCTTGTTTTTTGGCAATCCCCACATGCCATCTGTCTTCCCCAGTTTGTACCTGTCTCTGTGTCCGTGCTGCTCTTGATATAACTCAGAAATGCTCTTGATATAACTCAGAAATGATTGGGTTTAGGATCCATCCTACACTGTATGACCTCAACTGATCAGTTGGTTACATTTCATTAGATTGCATTATGGAGGAGCATTACATTACATCCACAGGTATAGGGGTTAGAATTTCAACACATGTTTTGGGTGGGTGGGGGGCACACTTCAATCCATAACAGATGGTTCACAAAGTGTTGTATATTTTTGATTTCTATCTCTAAACAGACAAGAGCTCCCTAAGGACAAGGTGTGACATTTCCTTATTCTGTGTCATCCACCGTCTATCACAGTGCTAGGCACTTTGCTGCTCAGTAATTCTTTTTATTGACATCTTGGAGAATGTCATGGCAAGAATACAGACTTTCTAGGCAGGAAGGCCTGGGCTTCAGCTGAGGCCCCATCTCTTAGTAGCTGTGTGCCTGGGTCAAGGTTTGAATCCAAGGGAGCTGTGGAATAAGGAAGTTATTATTGGAATTAGACCTATGCAAGTGTGGGGGAAGGAAGGTCTGAATAGGGGAGCCAGAGGCTCCAAGGGGTCAGAGCCAGTCAAGCTGGGAAGCCGAATAGGGCTGCTGGTGGAGGAGAATGCAGAGAGCTGATGCCTCTATGAGTCATTTGGGCATGAGGGAGCGCTGGACACAGCAGAAGAGAGCAAAGACCTACAGGACCCCACTGACATCCTGCTGTCTCGCTGCCCCCACATCCAGCAAATCAGTGAGATGGTTAATTTTATGTTTCAACATGGCTAGGCTAAGATTTTCAGTGGTTTGGCCAAATGCTAGACTAGTTGCTGTTCTACGATGTAATGAAATGTACTATAATGTCACGTAATCACCTTCCATAATGCAATCTAATATAATGCATGTAATGTAATTAATCAATCAGTTTAAGAGGGGGTTTCCTTAGGGTGTGTCTTTTGCCTGCAGACTGCAGACATTTTATTAAAGCTCCCTCTCACTCAATTTTTATTCATTAACCTTTGCTAGAATCAGTGTTACTTGGGTAACGTTTTGGCCCTTCCCTCTTTCCTAGGTAGTGCCTTTAAGAGTTTCCATCCCCAAAGCTCATTACAGTGGCCTCTGAGGGCAAAATGACTAAACTTAAATCTCAAATTTGAAACAACATTAAGTAATGCCCCACAGGAGTGGCCCAATGTCTGCCGTGCTTTGGCCTTTTGCAAAACCAGATCCCTGTGGTCAATGGGTCCACTTGGAGACCCTTCCCTTTTCCCACTTGGCCCAGTTCTGGGGTGACATTAGTGTGAGGATCAGATGGGTAGCATGAAGTTCTAGACTTTCAGGCTAAGGACTAGTCACCACTCACAGTCTGGGGCTTACTCTTCCTTGGGGAACCCTGACTCAACACCTCCTAGTTACAATTTGCCTCCCCAAAGGGTAAACCCAAAGTGAGCCACTTGCCAGGAAGCAACAGCCACCCTGTGACTTCAGATGGCGTCTTTCTCTAGGGACTGCTCAGCTGGCCCTTTAAGGCCGATGGCTGTCTCCAGGGGCAAGCGGGAGGGGCCAGAGAGAAGAAGGGACTCTGCTGCCTGGGAGAGGAAGCAGTTGTGATACCATGGCAACGCTGAGCACTCCAAAATGGATTTGTTTAATTTGAATGTTAATCTTCAGGGAAACAGGACAACTTTCTCTGTGCTGCTCAGTGTCCCTGAAGGCTGTTTCAGGTGAGAACTGGGATGGGTGGGTTGAAGCCTGGTGGAAGGGACGTACCTCCTCAGAGATGGTGAAACTGAGGCTACAAAGGGGATGCGAGGAGTCACCCAACTGATCAACAGCAGCTCCAACAGACAGGGCAATTGTTCATTTGTCCACTCAAGCAACAAATCTTTAATGAGTGCCTACTATGGACCAGGCACTCTTTTAGGTGCCGGGGGTACAGCCTGGAATACGTGAAGGCTCAGTTGGTGCCATGGTAAATTTGTCACCCAAACATTGCCTGTAGTAATAACAGCAAACATTTATCAAGCCCTTGCTGTGTGCCAGCCTTGGGACAAGCACATGTAGAACACTTTCTCCTGAATCCTCCCCTAAACCCCAGGAGCAGGCACTATTCTCATCCCATTGTGTAGGCGTGGAAACTGAGGTTCAGGGAGGTTGAAGCACTTGCCAAGATCACACAGAGAGTTCACCTGAACTCAGAGGTCAAAAGATGCCTTCACTTCTCTGCCATATCGCTGCCCACACACTCAACCAGCATGACTGAGCTTAGGGTGGAGGGAGCTTACTCACTAAAATTCATGCAGAGGTAAAGGGGAAATTGGAAAGAGTGCTGCAAGCAACAGACCCTGTGGCAGCCCAGCCCCAGGTGCTGCAGGAAATCATGAAAAATATCGTGGGAAATGGGACCTACTCTATAATCAGAAAGATCTAGGCTCAAAGGCAAGTCACTTTAGGTCTCTGAGGCTCAGTTTCCCCATCTGCACAATGGGGACACAAGGAAGCCTAGCCCGGTAAGGGGTTGTGAGATGAAGAGAATTGATGCCTGGTCCAGTGCCTGGCTCAGGTCAGCACTCACTAAACAGAAGCTGTGATGACATTCTGAGTTAAAAGGCAGGGAGTCCCTGGGCAGGGCTTGTTTCATAGGTACTTCCTACGCTGGCCGACTGGGGTGTCCCATAATATGCACTCTTCCCTTTTCCCTAAAAAACAGGGAGGTCAACTACTGCCAGGAGGGTCACACACAGTCCTTGCTTGGTTTCCACTGGCTGCAGTTAAGGCTTCTGAACAAGCTGTTCACGCTGACAGTAGCACTTAACTCCCCCATCCCCAACACCCAGAGAGCGTGTCATTACTGCGGCTGCTTCAGGTTTATTCACAGGGTAGCGATGGTGACACCTCAGTTCTGGTGCCACCTTACAGTTTACATGTCACTGTCACGTGTGTTAGTTCACTAATCCCAGGATCTGAGAGTGTCATTACTGCGGCTGCTTCAGGTTTATTCACAGGGTAGCGATGGTGACACCTCAGTTCTGGTGCCACCTTACAGTTTACATGTCACTGTCACGTGTGTTAGTTCACTAATCCCAGGATCTGAGCTTTAGAGCTGAAATATCTTAGGAGAACAAAGAATAGTCTCATCCTGTGGTTACCAAGCCCGGATGCTCATTGGACTCACCTGGGAGCTTTTTAAACGCTAACGTGAGGTCGATCTCTTTTAGCACACCCAAGGCTAAACTTCCCAGCTGAGGAAAGGATATTCAGTATGGAGTTTGCCAGCGTCCCCTGCTTTTTATGTATCCTTCCAGAAGAGAGTCCTACTGTTTAAAGACGGTGTGGTTTGAGGAATGTTATTTAATGTCTTTGAGCCTCTGTTTCCATGGTACTAATGTGAGGGTGAAGCTTTATTATTATTAATTATTATTATTAAGGCCCCTAGGTGGTACAGTGGTTAAAGCAATCGACTGCTAACTGAAAGGTCACTGGTTTGAAACCACCAGCAGCCCCACGAGAGAAGACGTAGCAGTCTGCTTCTGTAGAGGTTTATAGCCTTGGAAGCCCTGTGGGGTCACTATGAGTCGGAATTGACTCGACGGCAGTGGGTTTTTTGGTTTAGGTGGTACAAAGGTTTATACTCCACTGCTAACCTGAAGGTACCTTGGAAGAAAAGAAGATTACAACCAAGAAAACCCTATGGAGCAGTTCTACTCTGTAACACATGGAGTCACCATGAGTCAGATCGACTTGATGGCAACTAATAGCAATAACGACATTATTACTATTATTATTCATGGTTTTGTAGGATGACTGGATAGTTCTTTTGCTTAACATGGTGCCAACTGAGGCCCTACAGTCTAAAATGGCCTCACTCACATGGCCATAGTTGGTTCTGCCTCTAAGTGGGAGCTCAGCTGGAGCTGTCAGTCAGGAACTTTGGTTCTTCTCCATGTAGCCTCTTCACATGGCTGCTTGTGCTCCCTCACAGCTTGGCAGTGAGGGGCATTCCCAGAGGCAAAGACAGGAGCTACAGCTCTCTTAAGGCCCAGCCTCAGAAGCTACCCAGCATCACGTCCATTGTGTTCTACTGGTCATAACACATGTGATGTCCAGCCCTGAAGATTTGAGGCGAGAGCAAATGGGCTCTGCCTTTTGATATAGAAGTAGCAAGTTCTCCTCACAAAAAGGCATGTGGGGAATGGGACATTTTTGCAGCCACTTTGGAAATGCAACTTTCCACAAGTGGACTTCCATAGACCCTCAATGACGATTGTTTCAGTCATTCATTGCACACACATTAAGCACCTTTTTAGTGCCAGGCCTTAAATTAGGCACTGGGGAGATGGAGTTAGTTCCAGCTATCATGGAACCCTCAGGTGTTGGGGGAAAACAGGCAACTAAGCCAGTAATTACAGCACAGTATGGTAAAAGCTTTGCTAGATGAATGCACAGCGATTGGAAACTGGACCCACGCCAGGCCAATGGAAATCCACCTGGGAGGTTTGGTGGCAGGGAAAGATCACCACCCCTCAGTCAATTTGTTGTACTTGGTGGCTTGTGTGTCACTGTAATGCTGGAAGCTATGCCACCAGTATTTCAAATACCAGGAAGGCCACCTATGGTGGATGGGTTTCATCAGGGCTTCCAGACTAAAACAGACTAGGAAAAAAGGCTTGGCCATCTACTTTTGAAAATTAGCCAATGAAAATCCTGTGGATCAGAACAGACTATTGTCCAATATAGTTTAGAAGATGAGCCTCTTAGGTTGGAAGGCACTCAAAGTACACCGTGGCTGCAACAACGGACTCGAGCATAGCAACAATCATGAAGATGGCTCAGGATGGGGCAACATTTCACTCTGTTGTATGTGGGGTCGCCATGAGTCAGAGCTGACTCAATGACAATTAACAACAACAACAACTGAAAAAGAAAGGTACATTTTCCGTAGACGGGCAGAAGAACACCTGGAGTTGCTGGAGGCAGTCTTGCCATCACATGGGATTGGCTAGGTCCCATCTTGCCATGTATGGGAAGGACTTGCTTGAAGCTGGAGCCCACACAGGGGCAAGAAAAGTCATGAGATGAGAGTGAGCCTTCTGCTACCATCTTTCGAACTTCTGAGTATAACTGTGCCTGAACTGCAACTTTGAGTTTTTGGTTAGATGTGCCAAGAGGGTTTCCTTTTTTACTAAAGTAATTTGGATTAAGGTTGTCCTCACATTTTACCCGAAAGAGTGCTGACAAGCACTGCGTTTGAAGCATTCACAGTCCAAGGGAAGGGACCAACATGTAAGCAAATAATTACGGTTCAACGTCAAAAGGGATAGGACAGAGATGTGCACAGGGAATTATGGAGGGCGATATTGGGTTAATTTTCTTGGAGGCAGGTAAAGAAATTCTGGAAGGTTCCCTGGAGGAGGTCCCCACCCATATACCTACCCCAGGACAGCCACATTCCAGATACTTGATATTTTCCAGTTGAAGGCATGGCAGAGTCTTGAGATAAAACTAGCGGATAACAGGTGATCCCATTTTAAATCTACCCTCTTCCTAACTCCCTAAGGTCAGAGGTTTTGGAATTGGCTGTTCTGGTGCCCGCACAGTAGAAGCCGAATCGCTTTAGCTCAAGCAGAGTCTTTTAATAGACCTCTTTTTTTTAGAGGTTAATGTGCCTGCCAGGTCTTTGACATTTATTGGATTTTACGAGCTAGTGGATCTGACTCAGAAAGCCGATCAGATGTTCCGAATTGGTGGCCCCTTGGGGGTGCTGTCTATGCACAGAGCCATAATGAGGTGACCTTGGAAGCCTGAGCCAGGCAAGAACAGAGTGTGTGTCAGAGTTGTAGGAATCACTAAACTGATCAGGAAGCCTTCCCAGAAGGAGGTGCTTTGCATTGTGGATTCTGTAATTGCATGTTTCTTCCACCTCACCCTGCCTGAACAGTTACGTGCATTCCTCTCCTTAAAGCTCATTCATTCATTCAACAAACATTTGTAGAAAAGCTCCATTGTAATAAAAAACCAAATGAGTTGCCATGGAATTGACTCTGACTCATGGTAACCCCACTGTGTGTCATAACAGAATTTTCAATGACTGGTTTTTGGAAGTAGATAGCCAAGACTTTCTTCTAAGGTGCCTCTGGGTAGACTAGAACCTGCAACCTTTAGGTTAGTAGCCAAGTGCATTAATCGTTTGCACCCCTCAGGGACTCTTCCATTATAACATCTCTTAATAAATGAGATTTTCTGGGCCGCTGCTCTGTGCCAGGCATCAGTCCAGGCACAGGGGACTCAGAGAAGATAGGGACATGTCCCTTCTCCTCTGGTAACTTAGAGTCTTGTGGGGGAGACTTCAGAGACCTCAATCCTATTGACACCCTGAGACAGGGCTGGCAGAGAGGACCGTACAGAGTGCAAAGGCAGCAGGAATAAAGGCAAACTGACGCCCTCTGGAGCAACTGGGGGAGCTTTCCAAAGTAGAGGGTATTTTTGGTTGGGTTCGGAAAGCCAGGTAGGAGTTGGCCAGGCAGAGGAAAAGGCATCTAGATGGGGAACAGAGTATGTAACGCATACAAAGGTGCAGAGACTGAAAGATGCTGTTGGGGAATTCAAACTAAAGTGACAACGACACATCACTTTTCATCACCAGCTTGGAAAAAAGAAAAAGTTAGGGGTGGGGAAAACAGGAAAAAAATATGCTCATATATTGCTGGCAGGGATAGGAATTACTACAGAGCTTTTCAGAAAGTTTGGTAATATCAGTTCAAATTTAAAATACACATGACATTTGACTCAGTGATTCCACCTCCAGGACTCAGCCTATAGATATAAAAAAACAAAAACACTTGTATCAAAGGCTACACTTAACTTATTTTTAGCAGCATTGGTCATTGTGGGAGGAAAACAAGGAAACACCTGGGTATCTACCAATAAGGGACTGGTTAAGTAACATGTGATCCACCCACACCATGGAATTCCATGAAGCTATTTTATTAAGGGGGCTGAGAAAGACGTCTCTATCCAACGACTTAAAAGAATAAGCCTGATGCACCATAGAAGCTGTAATAGGAATGAGTCAATTAAAAGCTATAAAAACACATATTGCCATATACTTTTTTTTTTCTTTTAACTTAAAACTCGTGAATGTCATGATTTGTCTATCTTTTGATACAAGGCCTGGGTTTTTTCACTGGGTATTGTCTGCTGAATGGAATTACATGTCACTTTTCTTGCACAGGAAACCCTGGTGGTGGCTAAGTGCTAGGACTGCTAATCAAAGGGTTGGCGGTTCGAATCCGCCAGGCACTCCTCGGAAACTCTATGGGGCAGTTCTACTCTGTCCTACAGGGTCGCTATGAGTTGGAATCGACGGAACTGGGTTTGGTTTTTGGTTTCTGTTTTTCTCGCACAAACCATTTGATACATTATCTAAAATGTACAGTTTTGTTCTCTTTAAAGTGGAGTGAGAATTTAAAGGCAGTTGTAAGGCAGTCTGAGGGCAGAATTCCTCTAGACTTTTATGATTCCCCGTACACCCTTATGTTAAATTGCAAAATATAATCATAAATTCTTCCCACCTCAGGGGATACACCCCTTTTGCAGTGTGACTTTGCTGTTCCCTCCATGAAGAGGCTGAGTCTATTTCCCCACCCCTAGAATCTGGGACGATCTTGTGATTTGCTTTGGATAACAGAATACAGCAGAAGCGATGTTGTAAGACTTCCTAGACTACACCTGGAGCTCTGGTGGCACCATGGTTAAGAGCTACGGCTGCTAACCAAAAGGTTGGCAGTTCAAATCCTTCGGCCACTCCTTGGAAACCCTATGGGGCAGATCTACTCTGTCTTATAGGGTTGGCTATGAGTCAGAATCGACTGGATAGCAACAGGTTTGAGTTTTTGGTTTTGGCAGACTAGACCTAAGGAGCCCTGGGGGCACAACAGTTAAGCCCTTGGTGGTTCAATATGACTATCAGTGATGGTTCAGTGGTAGAATTCTCATGTTTCATGCATGGTTTGAGCCACCCAGCAGCTCTGTGGGAGAAAGACTTGGCGATCTCTAAAGAGTACAGCCAAAAAAACCCAATGGGGCAGTTCTACTCTATCACATGGGGTCACTATGAGTTGGAATCAACTTGACGAGAGCCAACAACAAAAACTAGGCCTTAAAAGCTCTTGCAGCTTTAGTTGTTTGCTGCATTGAAACATTGCCATGAGGCCACCATGAGAGGAAGCTCAGATAACCTACTGAAGGCTAAAAGGCATCAAGGAGTAGAACCAAGGTACCCAGCTGACCTAGCGCCAACCACCAGACATATTTGCAAGGCCATCTTGAACCTTCTAGCCCAGCCAACTATCCAGTTGAAAACCCCATGCAAAACCAACGACCCATGAAATCACGGGAAATAACGAATCACTATTGTTTCAAATCATTATGTTTGGGGCAGTTTGTAACAGGTCAAAAGAGATTTGATATACCCTTGAGCTTATGTTGTCATCATAGCAAATGTTTTTATAAAGCTACATTTAGCAAATCTTTCCTAAGCTCCTAAATTTCTTTTATACTCTAATTGCATAGATTTGTGAAATAATTAAGTTATGGAAGTTACAACGACAAGTATAATGGCATAAACAGGCTGAAGGATCAACACAACCCAACTCTTTTAAGCCCATAATCAACAGGAGAGAGCAGAAGGGTACAAATATACTAGAAAGTAGCCTCCTGCCAAGGACATTTCAGCACACTGTGGCACCTAGCAGCACATGTAACGGAGGAATGGAGAGCCTTGGTGAACCCAGCAGCTCTCTGTCACGGAGGTTGGTAAAGAGAGTTTTCACTCTATTGGTAAATAAGGAAATCAATCACAGAGAAACGTATATAGTGTGAACCAATTTTAGAAGAACAAAAACCACTCTTTGTACATGGTAGTACGAGCATAGAGAAAGGTCTAGAAGGATACACACGAGACTATTATTGTTATCTAGGGGCATAAGAGTAGAAACGAAGAGGGGAAGTAGCGGAGGGGAAAGATGTAACAAAATGGAAAGTGTGCCTGGTGGAGTCTCTAGGTGGTGCAGATGGTTAAGCGCTCAGCTATTTACAGAAAAGTTGGTGGTTCGAGTCCACCCAGAGGCTCCTAAGAAAAGCCTGGCGATCTACTTCCAAAAGATCACAATCATTGAAAACCCTGTGAAGTACAGTTCTACTCTGATATGCACACAGGGGTGTCATGAGTTAGAATCAACTCCATGCCAACTGGTTTGGTTTGGTTTTTCATTAAGTAAATATGTGGGCCATAAGCATTTCTGTAATATTACTGTCGACATGTAATATTATAGAATTGAAGGTGAAATGACAAATGAACAAGGGTAGGAGAATGAGCTGTTTTCAGCTTAAGTTTTTCTTATTTTTAGTAGAGTTTTTGCAGTAAAGAAAAAAGAAAAAGCTATTCTCCCAGACCTGACCATAGTTCCTGGTGATTTCTATGCTAACGACATGTTCTTATAAAAACTAAAACAACTGCTGTCAAGTTGATTCCACCTCACAGCGACCCTATAGGACAGAGTAGAACTGCCCCATAGAGTTTCTAAAGAGTGCCTGGTGGATTCGAACTGCTGGCCTTTTGGTTAGCAGCCATACCGCTTAACCACTATGACACCAGGGTTTCCATGTTATTATATTTCACTGGAAATAATTCCTCCTTTCTCAATATCTGCGTAGTCATTTGTGTATTTTTGTAATATGCACCACTTTCTAACTGGCTTTATTTGTACAAATCTTTATATTTGTAAGGTACTTGAGGGTAAAAAAAATTCTTATATGATTTGGTATCTACAAAGTGCCTTGTTCATAATTTTTATGTTTTTGTTAGGTGCCATCAAGTCAATTCTGCTCATAGCAACCCTACTGGACAGAGTAGAACTGCCCCACATGGTTTCCTAGGCTGTAATCTTTAAGAAAGCAGATCGCCAGGTCTTTTCTCCTGCAGAGCCACTGGGTGGGTTCAAACCGCCAACATTTCGGTTAGCAGCTGAGCACTTAACCGTTACGCCACAAGGCTCCTTTGTTCATAATAGGTGATCAGTAGATACTTGTTAGATGAAAGTGAAAGAAAGGCTCACTCTACTGGCAGTTGATGGGAGGAGAGACTCAGGAGGCAGAGGGATTCCCTCTCCTGAATAGCTCTGAATGGGTATATTGATCAGAGCGCAGAAAATGACAGCCGGCCTGGACTTCAACCTTCTTCACCAGTGAGGAAGTATATTCTTTAACCTACCTGGACATCCAGAGGGAGAGCAGCAGCAGTCTGGACATCATGGCCAGACTCACAATGCCCAAAAGAAAATGAGAAGTGATTTCATTCTGTGCATGTTTCTTAGCAGTAGGCAACTTTTCCCAGAAGTCTCCATCAGACTTCCCCTTGTGTCTCGTTGGCCAGATTTAGGTCATATGCCCACAGATAGACCAATTACTGGTAAGTGGAAGAGGGTTCCCATGATTAACCTAAGCCATCCATAGATTAATACATGATTCTATTGAGCATGGAAGGAGCCCTGGTGGTACAACGGTTAAGAGCTCAGCTGCTAACCAAAAGGTCGGTGGTTTGAACCCACTAGCCACTTTGTGAGAGAAAAGACCGGGCGGTCTGTCCCAGTAAAGATTGCAGCCCAAGAAACTCTATAGGACAGTTGGGTTAGAATCGACTCTATGAAAAACAACCACAAATAACATTGCAAATGGGAGTCCCCGGATGGTGCAAATGGTTGAGAGTTTGGCTGCTAACCAAAAAGTTGGTAGTTCAAGTTGACCCAGAGGCACCTCAGAAGAAAGGCCTGGCAACCCACTTGCAAAAAATCAGTCATTGAAAGCCCTGTGGAGTACAACTCTACTCTGACACACATGGGGTCCATGAGTTGGAACTGACTCCAGGGCAACTGATTTTTTATTGTACACGACTAGCATGCAGTTCCATCACATTGAACTCACCAGGTGATTCTGACAACATCAGGACTCGTCTATACCTTGTTCAACAAGAGGAATCCACTGCTCGCATGTTTGGTTGTCATGGCAAGGTCAAACTGCTATACATTTCTAAACATTTACTCTCCACATCTGTACTTATCTCATTAAGTACCAGTAGCAAATAGCTTACAGAACAGCACTGGTCAAAGGATCATACTTTGAGTGACACTGGCTTAGGCTACTCAGGATTCCACCTAGAGCTGTGCATGGGATCAGCTCCCTGTGACTTGTGTGGAGGAGGGGCAAAGACCTTACAAAATCAGAAATTTGTTGGCAATGCACAAAGGCAAAAAGGAAGTTGGGTAGGCAGCCCCCAGTGTTCATTACACTACACTTCAACAATTGCTGTTGGGTGTGACCAATTGAGAGCAGGTCATGTTCCATACACAACTTTGGGTACAACTCCATACACTGAGACTGTGTCTTCACTGTGTGCAACTGCTTAGGGCTTCTTTGGGGCAGGAGGAGATAAGACTCCCATTCCCAAGTAGTATCCAAGACTAGAAACAATGAGACTGGCTGCAGGTGGATTGGGAAAGAGGGCAAGATTTTTTTGGATACTTGGCTGACATTAGTTAGTATAGGCAAGGTTATGCTGCAACAACAAACAACTCCAAATTCTCAGTGACTTACTTGTTACCCGTTGCCATTGAGTCAATTCTGGCTCATGGGAGGTGACCCCATGTATTACAGAGTAGAATTGTGCTCCATAGTGTTTACAACAATGATTAATTTCTCCCTCATGCTAATATCCACTATGGGTTTGCTGTGACTCTGCTTCACAGCTGCTTTAAGCAGGGACCCAGGATGAGGGAGTGGCCTTTATTTAGAACATTGCTAATTTTGTAGCAGATGAAAAAAGAAGAATATAAGAAATCACAAGATCACTAGTAAAGCTTTTCCCCAGGAGGAACATGCTTCACTTCTCTCCCATCACATTAGCCACAACAAGTCACATAGCCAAGCCTAAGTTAATGGAGCAGAGAAGTATAATCCTCACACAGGAGGATCAGGGAGTATTTTTGAACAATAATACAATATCTTTCATGGTGTCACCTTCCTGGGGCCTGAGCGCCATTTCCATGCACAATGGTTCTCTCCTCACGCTACCTGGGTTGGAAAGCCTTTCCTGGCTGTGGATTCCATCAGTGGTTCAATATGACTGTCAGTGATGGTTCAGTGGTAGAATCCTCATGTTCCATGCATGAGACACGGGCTCGATTGCACACCCCATGCACCTCATGTCAGTGGAGGCTTGTGTATTGCTGTGATGCTGAACAGGTTTCAGCAGAGCTTCCAGACTAAGAAGGGCTAGGAAGAAAGGTCTGGAAATCTACTTCCAAAAAACCAGCCAGTGAAAACCTTATGGATCACAACAATCCAACCCATAACTGATCGTTGGGATGGCACAGTATTGGACGGTGTTGCTTTGTGCATAGCAGCTAACAACAATGACAGCAACATCCTTGCAGAATGCCCCGAGGTGACTTTTCCTAGCTAAATAAATACAGAGGTGGAAATAGGGTAGGGCTGCTGTGTACCTACTATGTGTTAATACTTGACTAGGTTCTTTATATACATTAAAAAAAAATTCTTAAAACAACCCTTTGAAGGCAGGCGTAACTTTCCCCATTTTTCAATGGAAGAAACTGAGGCTCAGAGATGGTGAATAACCTACCCTAACACTTAAAACTAGTCAAGATCATGGCAATAATGATTATTGTATTATTGTCTGCTTTGTTATAACTGCTGCCTTTTATCAAGAATTACTCTGTGTCATGTACTAAGTTATGTACTTTGCTTGGACTATTTCATTTAAATTTCACAAGAATCCTATGACTTGTTGTTATTACTAGTTGCTGTTGTGGATTGAATTGTGTCCCCCCACATATGTGTTAAAAATCCTAACCGCTATACCTACAAAGGAAACCCTGGTGGTGTAGTGGTAAAGAGGTATGGCTGCTAACCAAAGGTCAGCAGTTTGAATCCACCAGGTGCTCCTTGGAAACCGTACAAGGAAGGAAGGCATTTGACTATGAGTAGGAGTCAATGGGTTTGGCTTTTTTTATAGCTGCAGAACGAACCCTGGTGGTGTAGTGGTTAAGTGCTATGGCTGGTAACCAAAAGGTCAGCAGTTCGAATCCACCAGATGCTCCTTGGAAACTCTATGGGGCAGCTCTACTGTGTCCTATTGGGTTGCTATGAGTCAGAATTGACTAAACAGCAAGGCGGTTGGGTTTTGTTGTTGTTTTTTTTTTGATTCCCTAGTGGTTCTCGGCTGCTAACCAAAAGGTTGGCCATTCTAACTTATCTAGTGACTCTGAGGGAGGAAGATCTGGTGATCTGTTTCCATAAAGATTACACCCAAGCAGACATTATGGGGGAGCTCCCTTCTGTCACATGGGCCCACTATGAGTCAGAATCAACTCCACTGCCACCCAACAACAACAACATGCCTGAGGATGTAATCCCATTTGGGAATGGGGTCTGTTTTGTTATGTTAATGAGACCATATCAGTGTAGGGTATCTTTTAAACCAATCACTTTCGAGATGGAAAAGAGCAGATTAGGCTAGCAAGAGGGAAGCACAGTTGGGGGAATATAGATGCCACGCCTTGTGAAGATCACCAAGGAACAGTAGCTGAAAAGAGATGAGGACCTTTCCCCAGAGCCAACAGAGAGAGAAAGCCTTCCCCTAGAGCTAGCACCCTAAGTTCAGACTTCTAGTCTCTTAAACTGAGAAAATGAATTTCTATTTGTTAAAGCAGTGGTATTTCTGTTATAGCAGCACTAAGAAACTAAGACACCTTGGCACCTGCTTGAGACCCTACTTTGTCTTCCCGAGTGTGTTATTTTGGTTTGTAATCTGTTAACCACACAGCTCCCCAGCTGTGATGAACATATGTTGTTTTTCCTGCCCAGAACCCCTTCTTTTGGAAACGGCATCCTGATTTTCCTTTGGGGGACAACTCCTCTACTTTGGTCCATGTGGTTTGGGTGGTCATCTTGCAGCACGCTTCTTTATTTGGTGCAGAGTCACTGTGGTTCCTTAGTTATATACATGTCTGGGAAGTCGACACCCATTGCCCTGGGAAAAAGGGGAAGTAGAATTTATTTGGGGGCCAATGGCTGTCCCCATCCAAATTCCACAGTACACTGACCTCAGAGGATACCAGGGAGGTGGTGAACTAATTTGCCTAGAAGATGTAGTGGTCATTGGTCATTCATTTGGGTTGATCTTTTGGGGGAGATTTTCCTAACTTGTGAGTCTACATGGTGGGCAGAGATCACCTCCCACTACCAAAGCTGAATTCATTTCCCAGTCTCCCTTAGAGCTAGGGAGCAGACCCATGACCTAGGCTTCTCCGATCAGACACACCCTCCCAGAAAGCTGACTTGGGCACTAGTGCCACGAACAAGGAGAGACTGCATGGAGCCTATTTTGGCAAGGATGACAGCTATGAGTTGAATTGGGTTTCCAGAGGCAGTTTCAACCCCAGAATCCATGATCCAGCCTTGGCAGTGTTGGTGCAGGGGGCAATATCTGTGGCCAGTAGAGGGACAGCGGTGTCTTCACAGGGCCAGCTCTCAGGTGTGGTTTTGGAAGTTGTTCCTGGCTGTGCAACCTCCAAGCCTGGGCCTGTGGCCCTCCCAAAGACTGGTTATGGAATGAATTTTTTCCCCTTAAAGATTTGTTGAAGTCCTAACCCCTGTACCTGTGAACATGATCTTATTTGAAAATAGGGTCTTTGAAGATGTTATCAGTTAACATGAGGTCATACTGGAGTAAAAACCAAAAACCCACTCCCATCAAGTCAATTCCTACCCTATAAGACAGAGTAGAACTCCCCTGTAGGTTTTCCAAGGAGCAGCTGGTAGATTCAAACTGCCAACATTTTAGTAAGCAGCCTGAGCTCTTAACCACTTCACCACCAGGGCTCCTAGAGTAGGGTGGGTTCTAATCCTTTCTGGGTGGTGTCCTTATAAAGGAGGAGAAGAGATACACACAGAAGAAGGACAGCCATGTGAAGGTACATCTACAAGCCAAGGAATACCTGGGACTACCAGAAGCTGGAGACAAGAAAGGATCTTCCCCTAGAGTCTTCAGAGGGAACATGGCTCAGCCAAGAGATTGATTTGGACTCCTAGCCTCCAGAACTGTGGGACAACAAGATTCTGCTTTTACAAACCACCTAGTTTGTGGTATTTTGTTACGGCAACCGTAGGAAACTCATTCAATCTTTAAGAAATTCTTTTCTTCTTGAACTTTTCTGCTTGAATTGGTCTCATTGACAGAGAACAGACAATGTAGAGCTAGTCATTAGCAAAAGGAGCAGATAACCAATGAGCTTTCCTCAAGCCACCTCACCTGACTTTAGATGCAGCCCTGACCCCCCTGAGACTGATTAAGAGCTTGAGCTTCTTGCACATTTCTAAGGAAGGGAGGGATAAGGCCAGGAGAGAGACATAGAACATTCTGTTAAATTGGCCAACTGGGAGCTTCAGTGTGCATGTCAAAAAGGCAAGTGACCCCCTTTGAGCACCAGGCTGGGGAAAGGTCATACCAGCTGCATTTCAATACTCAATAAACACATCTTCTGAGGTGACATTCAAGCACTTGGGATGAGTTGAAGGAGGAAGAGGATGTGAAAATATGGAACAACGGAGCACTAAGAAAATGATACATTGATCATCACCTACTCCACCTGTTGGCCCTAGGGCTAAGGCAACACCCATTGCCCCAAGGAAAAGGGGAAGTAGGATTTATTTGAGGACTAGTGGCTGTCCCTCTCCAGATCCCATGGTACACCAAAGTCAGAGGATACCGGGGAGGAGGTGGTCAAATTTGCCTAGAAGCTATGAGACAAGATAGGGTTAACTGTACCAGCAGCTGAACAAAAGAGGTGTTAAAAGAGTACCATCTAGAAGTTGGGTAAACAGTAACCCACCTTGTCAACATAAGATTGAAACAACCCATGAATTACTATCTCCTTCTTAGTGTTTTTCTAGTCCCCTCCTCCTTAACAGGCTGTGCATGTGCAGAAGAACAAAGTGCAACCACGGTTTAACCTTCCTTAGCCCTCCAAAGATGGCGATGTAGTGCCAAAGATCAAGTGCACTTGATCATGTGCGCCTTGTGCTAACCCCATAATAAATGATGCCAAGGGCTGCCAAAAGGACTTCATCTTGAATATCAGAGGGTTCCATCTTAGATTCCAGATGCATGCACAACCTAATTAGCATACACAGCCATTCTGAGAAGTACCTGCCCCTTGAAAGAAGCCTACTAAATATTCATTACTTTATTGTCTCCACCGAACCCATATAAGCCCCAGCCTTGCTTCCCTTTTCGAGTCAGTCTTTTGGAGAGGCTTAGATCCCCACTGACTCCTTTTGCTTAACTCAAGCAAAATAAAGCTTGCTGAAGGTAGTTTGTCTTTCACGTGTATTCTTACTCGGGAAAAGACAAGGACCTTTTGTGTCAGATTGGCAATTCGTAATAAAATTTGGTGAGCCAGCCAGGAGACTAGGAGCTCAAATTAGCCCCTGGTTAGGGGACGCAGACCAAAGGGACTATGCCTCCAGAACAGACCTCCACTCAGAGACAAGCAGCCACCCAGACCTTTTTGTCTGGCGTCTCTTTGAAGTGGTAAGTTCCGGTGACCCTCCGCTTCAGTCTTCCTTTCCCCTTCGGCAACCTTTATTATCCTCTTTTTTTTTTCTTTTCTTTTCTGCGTACCTTGTCTCCATTTCTTTTTCTCTCTCTCTCTTCTTTCCTCTTTCCACCGAACATGTCATGAGCCCCAACGAAGGAGGGATCACAAAGAGCTTTCTGGTCATTTGGCTTTTGTGAAAGGAGAACTGGGGACAAGGAATGAGTCCTTGTCAGGGGCTGATCACCCCATATCCCAAGGGTGGGTTGCAGACCTCAGACAGAGTTGCGGAGAGTGCCCGCCGAGTGGATCTCGAACCCCATCAGAGGGTCACGGAGAGCACTGGGTAAACTGAGCGAGTCGCAAGCCTCCGATAAAATGAGGCCATGGAGAGCACTCAGGAGTGGGTCGCGTACCCCCAGTGGGAAGTTGTGGAGAGTGCTCCGATAGTCTACTTCCTTGTTTTCTTTTCTTTTCTTTCATTTTTAAACTATTCTCTCAGGAGGCCCTTCTATTGGTCTCTGGTACTCCAATTTTTTCCTCTCTTCTTCTTTCTTCTTTCCACCACACTGGTTGCAAGCCCCAAAAGGGGGGTTCGTGGAGAGTGTTCCAGTTGTTTGGCTTTCTCAAGAGTTTGGGGACAAGGAATGAGTCCTTGTTAGGGGCTGATCACCCCATATCCCAAGGGCAGGTCACAGACCTTGGACAGAACCATGGAGAGTGCCTGCCAAGTGGGTTGCGAACCCCATCAGACGATCGCGGAGAGCACTCAGTAAATCGAACAGGTGGTGAACCTCCAATAAGAGGAAGCCACAGAGAGTGCTCTGGAGTGGGTCATGTACCCCCAGCGGGAGGTCGCGGAGAGTGCTCCAATAGTCTACTTCCTTGACTTTTTTTTCTTTCTGCTTTCCTTTTCATTTTAAACTATTCTTGGTCTTGGTGACTCTAGAGTTTTTGCAGGAGTATGAGTGTGTGGTGGCCATTGTTTTTGTGTGTCTGGACATTGTCCGTCTCTGGTTGGTGCACCCTGCTTCTGGGGAATGGATGTAGAGGTTTCTGTTTGAATTGAGAGATTGAAGCCCCTCCATCTGGTATTAGAGATAAGAGGTACCTAGAAGATCAAAGTAGAGATTCAGATATTCCTAGTAATGTGTTAGACTTCACTAAGCCCTTTCTGACTTGCCTGGTCCAAGCACTCTGTTTGTCTGATGTGTGACCGAGGCTGTCTGAGAAGGTTGAGACTGCGAGATTATCTCAGTTGCCTCTGTCTGCGTCTTATGTGCAGTATGTGTGTTTCATAGAACCTAACTGGTGAAGAGAAATTTCAGGTTGAATTGAAACACACTTGTGGAGACTCCTGAAAATTTGTTGACTGGGCTGTTTACTGAACAATTGGTCATCTTTTGCTCTAGATGGTTTAAAGAAAAAAGATAATTTTGCCTTAAAAGAAAAGTAACAGTTCCAGAACAGCAAAAGGGAAATTGTTATCTTTTGCCTTCCAAAATGTCTGGAATTGGGATGACTCCCTCCAGCCTTCAGTCTCCCTAGCTAAGAATTAGATTCATTTACAAAATTGCTAAAGGGTTTTGGTGTTTACTGGGTAGGCAGCCTTTCAAAATGCCTCTGTATGTAAATGACTCAGAATGGGCTAATCTTGTCTTCTACCCTGAGTTAAAAGGTAGGTAGGGTGGGGCAAAATCAGGTCTCCTTAGCCCCCAGCCTTCAGCTGCCAAGGTCAAATAGAAATCACAACGAGATGGCCTGGAGAAATGTTTAATTAGTCAGTTGAATAGAAACCTTGTGATTTCCAAAGCCAGCTGATAAAATTAGATCAGAAAAATGAGAAATAGTAAAAGTTGAATGAAATTTTAGAATATTTACAGAAACTTTATTTCAATTAGTTATGTTTTATGGTATACAGGATTAAAATAATTTCTAAAATCTTTTAGGGAACTTACTGATGTTAAATTGAATCTGCGTCAAAGACAAAGGTTCCGCCTGTCATTAGAATAAGATTCCTGAGTTGGAAACCAAGCCGCATGGCTTTAAGAAAAAAGCTAAAGTTTTTATTTTAAGATCTTTGGGTTAAATAACTAAAGTATTGTTTCTTGGTAATTTATGATAAACTCCTGTCAAGTTTGAAAGCCACGAAAATTTTTTTAAAGAAAGAGTGCTAAAAAGGTTCATTTAACATGTTATAAATTACATAGGATGTGTTGTTAAAATCATGAGACATGCCCGATTCTTTCTCTTTGGGTTAAAATTTAGTGTTTCCTCTTTGTTTTTGCCTCATATTAGACAATGGATGCAAAATATTATGTCATCTTAATTGCTAACTTGGTTGCAAATGTATTTATTTTTTGAATCTAGCATCGTTAAAGCCAATAGTTTAATTAGAGAATTCACGTCATTTACCTATAAAGTTATTTTTGTTGCTGCTCAGGTATTTAGAGACTTGATGGTCTTGATATATTCTTGATATATCCTGACTATATGGTATTATGTCTCAAGATTATTATGTGTTCCTTCTGAAGTTCTTTACAAGTATGGTTCTAAAACTTTCTTAACTGATTTTATCTAGCCTTTGCATTGTGCTTGTAATTAATTTCTATCAGATCTTTCACCATTAAGAATACGTTTATAAATTAATCATGACCATATTAAGTTTTGTCATCTACAGATAAGTTTTTACTTTCTGAAAACATTTGACCAGAATATCTCAACAAAAAAAGATGGACTATATTGGACTTATGAAAGGGACTGTGACTAGACTGAATCAAAATTTCCAAAATTCTTATGCAGATGCTAGTGGGCTCACAGACTGCGGTTAATACAGTATCACGTGGGACAGAAGTTAACTACACAAGGCTGAGTAAACGATATGATACTATGGGTTTTATGTGGGAATATTACTGATGTTTTAAGGTTTTTCTTTCTAGAAATAAGAAATGATTTATGGTCCTACTTTCTGGAGATAAGAAACCACTTCCTCTTTTCTCCTAAATTATCTAACTAGTGGGTTTAGATATTGTAACCCTTGAATCAACAGTCTTAGGTTTGGCAGAATGTAGTTGTCGCTGAGGCACATGGAAAGCAGTTACTGATGCTGCTTACGCACAGACAAACACCTCACGGGATTTGTTTCCTTCGTTCAAAGACCTCAGGGTCATGGTTTTGTGGTTTCACCGGCCTAATATTAGTGTTTCTATCCTACATCCTGATTTGCTGTATGGTGCCTGGGATCTTAAAAACAGATAGTCACTGAGCGTTCTTGATCAGATTCTATAACAAGATCATAATCCAAAAGAGAAAACCACGAGAGAGTTTTGTGTAATTCTCCCAGAATCCAAATTTCTGGCTTTCATAGAGGTTGGGGCAAACCACACAGACCATTGCCTTTGGGTGTCCTTTTGAACCTTGAGCTTTGGAAAAAAAAAAAAAAAAACAATTCCTGAAACCATTTTGAGGTAAACAATTGTCCAGATAAACTAACAAGGCTATTTTTGCTCTGGGTGTTGTGCTTTTTTTTAAAAGAATTCAGTCTGTTTTGAGAAACTGACTCCCAAGATCAGTAAATAGAGTTATGTTTCGAGTAAATCAGTGATCGGTTTAATCTTCAAGACAATGTTGTATAAAATACCTGTCTAATTTTTAATGTTTATAATCAAACTCTCACCCTCTTGCTATACAGAAAATTATGTATCTTGAGAAAATCAGGTTCTCAGAGGAGATCGATCTCATGAGTCAGACTCCATTTTGCCCTAGATTCCACTTCTGCTTCTGAGAAAGTGACCCATGACTGTTAATAGGTAAGCCAAGGAGGGGCAGCTTGCCTTCAGGGAGAACACTTAATATGTTTTAGACTAATTAACTGGAGACCTCCAACAGAAATCCATCCTGTATTATCTTGCTAATCATGAATTCTCTAGTGAAAACTTAGTTGTCATATGTAAGCTTTTCTATATTTTCTCTGGACAAACTTTGTGTGTTCCTTCTAGATATGTTTTTTTATGTGATATACTCACCTATACTAGTTTAGATGATTCTAGAACATGAGGGTGTGAGAAGGAGAGAGCCCATAAGAAAAGAGAGCCAGAGACACAGACAAAGTAAAAAAAAGAACAGTGTGAGATTGAGAAACAAAGAGGGGGAGGTCAAGATATTTGGTGGACAGTGCGGGAGACACTCCCCTCTATTACTTGGTTTGTACCCTTTTTGGGCCCCCTCATTGCTATACTTCTTTTTCTGACTTTTGGGCCTTGTCTCCTCAAGCTTCTGATAAAGTTTGTGTCCTCTAGGTGACAACAATTCCAAGATGATCCAGAATTTCCAGTCCATCCTTGAAAGTGAGACTGCCAGTCCTTACAAAACTTTAGACCAGATAGGGAGAGATTTCTACTCTGCTAGGCAGGCCAACAACCTGGTGTCAGCTTGAAGAAATTACAGAAGAAGAGACCTCCGCCCCTACACCCTCATAAAGAATCAGGAGTATGAAATCTCTCAGGGGGGATTGAGACAGATAGGGTTAACTGTGCAGGCAGTTGAACAAAAGAGGTGTTAAAAGATTACCATCTAGAAATTGGGTACACAGGGACCCACCCTGTCAACGTGAGATAAGATTGAAACAACCCATGAATCACTATCTCCTTCTTAGTGCTTTTCTAGTCCCCTCCTCCTTTACAGGCTACGCATGTGCAGAAGAACACAGTGTGACCGCTGTTTAACCTTCCTTAGCCCTCTGAAGATGGCGATGTAGCGCCAAAGATCAAGTGTGGTTGATCAAGTGTGCCTTGTGCTATATCCCATAATAAGTGATGCCAAGGACTGCTGAGAGGACTCCATCTTGAATATCAGAGGGTTCCATCTTAGATTCCAGATGCATGCACAACCTAATTAGCATACACAGCCATTCTGAGAAGTACCCGCCCCTTGAAAGAAGTCTACTAAATATTCATTATTCTATTGTCTCCACCAAACCCATATAAGCCCTAGCCTTGCTTCCCTTTTCAAGTCAGTCTTTTGGAGAGGCTTAGATTCCTGCCGACTCCTTTTGTTTGACTCAAGCAAAATAAAGGTTGCTGAAGATAAAGTTTGTCTTTCCTGTGTATTCTTACCTGGAAAAAGACAAGGACCTTTTGTGTCAGACTGGCAAT
This sequence comes from Elephas maximus indicus, assembly GCF_024166365.1. Taxonomy (NCBI): domain Eukaryota; kingdom Metazoa; phylum Chordata; class Mammalia; order Proboscidea; family Elephantidae; genus Elephas; species Elephas maximus. The sequence goes on along the minus strand of NC_064820.1, from coordinate 192,994,935 downwards.
TGGTAACAGCTATAGTGGACATTGGTCATTTGTTTGGGTGGCTTATTTTGGGGGCAATTTCCCAAATATGAACTAGACATATGGATTAAACTGTAAATGGGATCTTCATGAAGGGGAGAGCTGAGAAGGCCTCGGGTTCAAAGAGCCCCCAATGCCCCTGGTTGCAGCCCTTCGGGTTTCCATAAGGCCTTGAGGTTTAAAAATGCCTGGTCTAGAGAATTCCAGACATTCTCGCCTAGTATCACAGACGGGAAAGCCCACACAAAGTTCTCCTGGAATTCAACTTATTTGGCCGTAGGTTGCTTTGAGATTTTTAGTGGAGAATCGGGGCCTTAATTCAGAGAAGCCAAGCATATACATTTAAAATGCCAATAAGCAAGAGCTCATTATTGATATGCCAAGAGAAAGGCAACCATCCCACACAGAAACCTTCAGCTCTAAATTTACAACAGCAGCCAACTTCTAAACTGCAAGTCCTCCCACAAAGCTGAGGTGAGGCCCCGGTTGGAGGAATTAGGTTGCTTTTTCTCTTGTGACTAAAATGATCTAAAATCGATTGTGGTGATTTTTGCACAACTCTGTGAATAAACTAAAAACCATTGACTTTGGAACTTTAAATGGGTGAATTGTATGGTATATGAATTATATCTCAATAATTATACCATGTTACAGAAAATACGCACAGCATATGGAGAGTGCAGACTAGGGTTTTTTGCAGTTTTATTTGGATATATGTACATATACATACATACATATGACACACATGATTTGCACTCAACTATTACTAACATAAAGGTTGGTGGTTTGAACCTAATCATTGGCACTGTGAAAGAAAGGCCTGGCTATCTGCTTTCATAAAGACTGTAGCCCAGAAAACCCTATGAAGGAGTTCTACTCTGTAACACATCGGGTCTCCATGAGTTGGAATCTACTCAACAGCAATATGTGTGTGTGTGTGTGTGTGTGTGTGTGTGTGTATTTAAGTATGGGGCCCCGACTGAGAGCTATAGCATGCTATGGCTGCTAATCAAAAGATCAGGCGTTCAAATCCACCAGCTGCTCCTTGGAAACCCTACAGAGCAGTTCTACTCTGCCTGTAATGTCGCTATGAGTCAGGATTGACTTGATGGCAGAGGGTATATACGTGTGTGTGTGTGTGTGTGTGTGTGTATAAAACAAAACATTTGCCATTTCAACCATTTTTAAGTGTACAGTTCAGTGACATTACTTATATTCACCATCAATAACTCACCCTTTTCCTCTCCCACCTGTCCCTGGTAACCATTAATTAACACTTGTCTTTAGGCATTTGCCGATTGCAGGGTCTGAATCGCAGCTGTACCCCACACTCACTGTGGGACTTGGTGCCAGTTTCTTGACCTGGCTGAGCTTTGGTTCCTCGATCTAGAAAGTGATAATATGATCAAACATGTTTATGCCATGGAGTCAATATAAAGGAGAAGTGAGATCCAATTGGCAGTGCTGACCCGTGGAACACACTCAGTAGTGTATGGTGTTACCAAGCACCTGTTAAGTGTCAGGTACTGGGGGCACAGAGACAAATCAGACTTGGCTTCTGCCTTCCAAGAGGAAGCAGCTAAGGGTGGGTGACAAGCAGTGGCATGACAGTGTCACCAAGGATGTGGTAGAACTATGCAGAAGACAGCGGCTTGTTCTGCCAGAACACGGAGGTGAGGAGGGCGAGAGGGCTCTGGGAGGACAAATGTCACCCTTTGGAGAGACTTCCCTGGATGGTCGGTGCCCACGCCCCACGACTGTCTGCCCCCTCACCCTTCTTTGTTTTCTCCATGGCACTACCTGAATGTCTCTTTGGGGGCTTCCTTAATGCCTGTGTCCTTGCTACCTAGACTGGCAGCTTCAGAAGAGCTGGGATCTTGCCTGTCTTGGTCACTGCCGTGACCCCAGTGCCCAGGACAGGGTCCTACACATAGTAGACAGCGAGGATTTGCTGAATGAAAACATCAAGATGAGGCTAAGAAGACAAGCAGGAATTAACCAAGTGAAGAAGCTGGAATGGGCATTCCAGGCTGAGAGCTCAGTGGCCAAAGCACCTGACTGAGGCTGCGTGGTGTAAGGAGAGGAGACTAGTGGAGAAACAGGAGGGGGTGGAGATGGGGACACAGGTAGTGGCTGCCCCAAGACCACCCTTGGCTCTCATTCATCTACTCTCTATTGGCTCCAGCCTACGAACCCCTCCACCCCCACCTCACTCCCCGCAGATCCCAGTGGGCGCTGACTGCAGCAGCTGCGTTTCTATGGTAACCATCACCATGGTACCAGGGGCCTGCATCCAACTTCCGGCTTTGTGGAGGCCCTACGCTCATGTCCCCCTCCCCCAGCATCCTTTATCTCACGACGAGAAAGGAGACTTGGCTGGGAACCTACACAGGGGACACGGCTGGGGCCCTGCAAGGAAGGGGGTGGCCGGGTTGCAGGGCACAGGGCGACAGAATTAAAAATCAAAAGTGTCACAGCTGACATTTCTGCTAAAGGTGGGCTCAGACTGAGCGCACAGGTGTCTTCACTGGTGATTTCAATTGTCCTTGCTTTGCTCAGTGGAGTACTGTAGTTGATTTGAGTATACAGCAAGCACTGGAGCAGAGAGGTCTCCGCGTGGCTTTGTGTGGGCTGGCTCAGGGAAGGAGACCTCAATAAAAATTGAGCTCCCACTCACAGCAGTGCTGTCTTGAGGGGGACACGTGGAATTACTGTCCTATTCTGTAAAATGGAAAGAGTAACCAATGATACTGTCAATCTATTTCAGGTATTAGAGAAACCAGTCCAGTGCCTTGCACCTAGTAGGTCCTTGGTAAATATTTAGGGAAAGAATTAACAAATGATACAAAAAATTAGCATCACCTCTCAGTCAACAAAATACACATCTGAGTCCCCTTTTCCTCTCCCTGCTGCACATCCTGTTCAAACCCAATTCTGCTGCGTGAGCTTCAGATTCACCTCCTTTGCTCGGCTGAGCCCCCAGCCTCTCCTTGGCGCCCAGTTCGCAAAGTAGTAATCACAGACCTGGGTTCTAATCCAGCCACTGTGACTTGCTGGCCTTGTCACCCTAGGCAAGTTGTATCACCTCTCTGGGCCTCAGTTGCACAACTGACTGCTTTTGTTTAGATCCCTTTGGTTCCAAGAGTCAGAAACCCAACCAGGCTGGCATAAACTCAGAGGAGGGGTGGAGTTGGAGTTGTCAGCTTTAGCCAATAAAAATACGGGAGGCCCATATTTTTGGGCCAAATTGAGCTTCGGATAAACGACGAATAATTTTTTAGTGTAGATATGTCCCAAATATCAGATGGGGCATACTTAGACTTAAAAATGATTGATTGTTTATCTGAAACTCAGTTTTAACAGGGTATCCTGTATTCCATCTAGCAATTTACTGACTCCTGAATCTGCAAAGTTCAGGCAAGCTGGGTCCAGGAGCTGAAGTAACATCAAAAGAATTTTCTCTCTCCCCTTTTCCTCTCTTTTTCCCTCTTCCCCCTCTCCCTCTCTCCTGCCCTTCCCTCTCTCTCTCCCTCTACCCCATCAGCTCAGCTTGAGTTAAGCACTATAATTGTAGAGTCCTAAACCACAGAAGGCCCCTGGACCCAGCAGCTTGGGGTCCCACACTGCTTTGCTGCAGTTTCCATCCCTCTGGCTACACTGAGCTGCATCAGACCACACGCATACCCTCTGGCCATGGGTTAGTGAGGTACAGACTCGGAGTGAGTACCTGCTGTAACCTCAGCACTGGGCAAGGCGCAAATGACTGGGACTTGGCGTGCCCCGCTCTATCTGTACCAGTTGCTGGCAAGCCGACTCCAGCTCACGGCAACCCCCTGTGTGTCAGAGCAGAGCCGTGCTCCATAGGGTTTTCAATGGCTGATTTTGAAGAAGTAGGTCACAGGACTTTCTTCTGAGGCATCTCTTGGTGGACTCAAATCTCCAACCTTTCATTTAGTATGCGAGCGCTTAGCTGTTTGCGCTACCCAGGGACTCCTGCACTGCTCTCATACAGCGGGAAAGATTCACTGCCTCAAAGTGCTATGGGGAGGAATCAAGAGGAACTTTGTGAAGGAGGTGGCCCTGGAGCTGGGATGTGGAAAGTGGGCTGGATCATAGTCTCACAGAGGTAAGAAGGCAGGACATTCTCCATGGCATAAACCATGTGGGCAAAGGATTGGGGGGTTGTGGCAGTCCTGCTGGTTCTTCTCCCTCGCACTTCCTGTCTGTGCCTATTAGCCAAGTGCTTCTCAAACGTCGCTCATTCACGTAAGACCCTCACGATTTTTTCCATATCTACATACAATCTTCTTCATTTCACATTTCTCTTTAGGCCAACACACCAATTTTTATTTTATAAAATGTATGTTAAGAAGAAATCTTTCTTTTACAACAGTAATTGGAAAATCAGTTTCACTTACCATAAATAGACATTCACCATAAAAATAAGAACATAAAAGCAAAATAAAGCTTCTGAAACCGAGCCAGGTTCTGCCGCCTGGGAGATGCTGGGTCTGCTGCCTGCTCTCTTCGCTAAGAAGGGAGAGTAGCAGGTGCTAGAGAGGCATTAGGGATACACCAGCACCAGCCAGAGACTTTCTCCTTGATAGAATCAAAAGGGCTGAGAAAGGATGAAACAAGAGGAGTAATTCTTCGCCTGTGTACTCCCTTCCCTAAAGCAGCCCTGCACACTACTGGTGTCCCCCACACTTTGGGAAACTCTACCCGAGCCAACTTGAGGTCAGATCCCAACCACATATGGGTCTCCCTGGTTTCCTGTACACTATTGGTTTGCAACTCTGCTCTTTGGAAGCCTTGAGCTTGATGGCTGCACACAGGGGCTGCCATGGCAGGTGAGAGCTTTGCGTAATAACAGTAACAGCAACTACAACAACTACAATAACAACAACCATAATAGCTCACATTTACCTAGTTCTTAAGGAGCCCGGATGGCACAACGGGTGCTAGGCTGCTAACCAAAAGGCTGGCAGTTTGAACTCATCCACCGACTCTGTGGGACAAAGACCTGATGATGTGCTTCTATAAGGATGACAGCCAAGAAAACCCCTTGTGGCAGCTCTGCTCTGCCACATGGGGTGGCTCCGAGTCGGAGTTGACTCAATGGTGCCAACAACAATCTAGTTCTTCCTCTATGCCAGGCACTGTTTGTTACATATGTAAAATTATTTAATTCTCACAAAATTATCTATGAGGATGGTGCCACTATTCCTCTTTTACAGATGAGTAAACTGAGGCACAGAAAGTTTACATACCTGCCCAGGAGCAATTCTAACCCTTTTATATATTGGATTCCCCTACACAATCTTATTTATTCATTCTTTCATCCATTCATTCAACAGATATGCATTGCGTGCCATCTATGTTTCCTTTGATCTCATTTAAAACACATTTCATTTTGAAATGAAACTTTGAACCCTGATGCTATGCACAATGGCAATGGCCAGCTGCCACCCACATCTTTAGACTTGCATCCTTCTGTTCTCTGCTTCCGCACATGGCTTCCAGCTGCCTTCTGTGGTCTTTGCCCCAGTGCACCGCCCAGATCCCCCATGAAGACCAGGCACTCATGCCTCTGGCTTCCACAGGTGTTGGCTGCTGGTGGCTCTCTGGCTGAGCTCTTCTCTGGGAATTGCATTCAACTAAAGAGGACTGCCTCATCCTGAGTTCTGACCCCCCCCCCAACCCTAGGGCAGCTAGCAACAGGGGACTGATCACTGTGCATTGTGGGGGAACAAAATTGAGACCACCCTCACCTCAACTCAAGACAATGCTGCAAGACCATCCCAGCTCCCCATGGGACCAGCTGAGGCCTCTCTTGTGATTGCATTGCAGCCCAGCTTTTCCCTCTGCCAAGTTCTGCTCTCCTCATCCTCACAGGTGTGGTTCCCGCGTCCACTCCCTGATGAACCATCTATCTCAGAATCTGTTTCCTGGGAAACTTAACCTAAGACACCTTACAAGTGCATTCGTCACTCTCCCGGGCTACAACCAGCTCAACGTCCTCCACAGTCCCTTCCCAACTAAGGCCCAAGTAAAAAGGGGAGCCCAACCTTCACAGAGGACCTTGGTGGGACAAAATCCCTGGGGTCATCTCAACCTCCACAAGCCCAGAAAGGCTTGAAGGTTGCTGGGTTTCTTTATTTATATGTTTTACTACATTAGCTAATTAGCTTTTTTTTTTTTTTTTCCAGGGCCCCATTAATGTTTCCTCAAGTGTATCGTGGCCTCAGCTCTAATGTCAGATGGCCTCTCAGCCCAGCCGGGGAAGATGGAGTCCTCTTTCAGGCCTCCAGGCCCGCAGGGAGGTCCAGGAAAGAGAGAGGAAGGAGAGGGGAGATTGGATTACAGATGTCAGGGCAGGGTCGCTGCCCCCTCCCCCCACATCCCCCCTCTCTGCTTTTGAGCGAGAAGAGTGAGGCCCGCTTCTCCCCTGTGCGGGAGGCAGCTTGGCGGAGCCAGGCAGAGCAAGGCCGGAGTGGGAAGTAGTCCACCTTTGCTCTGTTCTTAAATGGCACATTTTTAAAAATAGCCTACCTCTGCCCCAGGCTTGACCTCTAACATTTCTTAAATTTAATTGCAAATTACTGTCTCAGCAATTCTGTATGCATCCCAGTCTGGCCTAAGCCCAGGGATAAAGGCAGAAAACAAATGGAATTAGAGCTGCAGTCTGCAGAAGCAATTTGGGATGTGGAAGTGAGGGCTCATGGGTAATCCTTCTTAGTGTAAACCAGGCGGCCAAACTCAGCTTGAAGGAACTCTAAGGTAACCGCGTTCAGCCCCTACTTAGAGCCATAGGAGGCGAGGACCAGGAAATCCAGACACTGTCCTTCAAAGAACAGGGAAAGGGAGTGGTATCAGCACCAGGCAGCCAGCCTGTCATCACCCCAAAGGCCTGGGCACAGCACCTATTTAGTGAGTAGCTACTGTGTGCCACCCGGTCAATGCAACTGAAGTGCAGTGAGGCTTGTGTGTTGTATGATGATGAACAAGTTTCCGTAAAGCTTCCAGACTAAGATGGACTAGGAAGAAAGGCCTGGTGATCTACATCCAAAAATCAGCCAAGGGAAACCCTACGCATCGCCACTGTCCAATCCACAACCGATCGTGGTGGTGGTGCAGGACCAGGTAGGCTTTTGTTCTGTTGTACACGGGGTCACCATGAGTTGGGGCTGACTTGATGGCAGCTAAGAACTCAGTAGTGTCCTAGGCCATGAGCTAGGTCAGCGCCTCTCAAACTTTTGGCTCAGGGCCCCTTTACTTCCTTTTTTTTTTTTTTTAAGAATTTATCTTATTTTGTTGTTGTTGTTTTTGTTGAGAATATACACCACAGTGGAACAAACACCAATTCAACAGTTTCTAGATGTACAGTTCAGTGACCTTGATTACATTCTTCGAGTTTTGCAATCATTCTCTCCCTCCTTTTCTGAGTTGTTCCTCCCCCATTAATATAAACCTAGTTCCCTCCAAGGTTCTTGTCTAATCTTTCAAGTTGCTGTTGTCAATTTGATCCCATATAGATAGTTTTTACAAGAGCGTACTGCTCAAGGCAGACATTCTTTACTCGTTCAGCTAAACTATTGTTTGGTTTAAGACGACTTCACCCCTTTACATTCTTATTACTGGAACTCAAAGAGCTTTTGCTTCTATTTACAATGTTAGAAATTAAAGAATCAGGCAAATATATTTATTCATTCATTTAAAAATGATAATAAACATGTTAACACATACCATATTTTTATGAAAATAAACCACACTTTATAGAACACCAAACCAAACCAAATCCACCGCCATAGTCTATTCCAACTCACAGCAACCCTATAGGACAGAGTAGAACTGCCCCATAGGGTTTCCAAGGTTGTAAATCTTTATGGAAGCAGACTGCTACATCGTTCTCCCATGGAGCAGCTGTTGGGTTTGAACCGCCAACTTTTTGGTTAGCAGCCAAGCATTTAACTAACCACTGTACCACCAGGGCTCCTACATTTTACAGTATAAAGACATTTAATCAGAAGAGTGGCATTGTTTTACATATTTTTGAATCTCCTTACTATCCAGTTTAATAGAAGATAGCTGGATTTTCATAGCTGCTTCTGCATTCACTTTGTAACACATCTTGTTTGATTAAGTTATATAAAGAAAATCTGGCCTCACACAGATGTGTAGTTGGGAAAGAGAGTATTTTAATAGCTTTCTCAGATAATTATGGATATTCTTTTTTGATAGTACACCAAAACTTGGCAAGTGGCTAAGGATGCTGCAGTGTGGAACCTGAAGCCATGTTAATGAACTTTTTCTACTCCTTCACATTCAGATCCATTTGGCCTGTCTTGCGTTTTGAATGGACCTTTTATACAGTGCATGATTTTATAACATCATACGTTGATCATTTGGAAATGACTGCTTCACTGAGGTATACAGGTCTTCCAAATATTGACACCTTTAATTAAACAATATCAAAAGATCATCTTCATTAATACCGTTATCAATCTCATCAGAGAAGTTTAATGGAAAGATGTCAAGCCCACAGTGATAAGGTTTCTCAAACTTCCAATTTCACTTCACGGCTTGAACTTTATCATTGGCAACAACTTCTGCCAGCTGCTTTCCTTGAAGTGACAGCCTCACTTTGTTCATTTTTAAGAAAACATCTGCCAAATACCCAAATCTGAATCACCATGGTTTCTCAGTTGTTCTTTCAAGTAAAAATGATGTCCTATGAAAAAAGCAGCTAATTCAGCTCACAATTCAAACAATCACACGTGCTTTTCCTTGTGCTTGCCTTCAACCAATGTACTTTGGTATGCAACAGAATTTCGTCCCTTCTCTTCCACACAGGTTATTAAAAACCAGGTATGCAAGGGTCGAGATTTAATAAAATTAACTTTTATGGCTTCGTTAAAGATATTCTTAAGTGAAACTGGCATGTGTTTTCTTGCAAGTGTGTGGCACTGAAGAATACAATGACTACTTGTACACTTTGGGGCTACTCCCTTGAGACATACTAAGGTGCCAACACTGCTATCCACCATCAGTACAAGTATCAACACAGTGAAAAAGACAAATAACATTCCAGAATTATTACAAAAATAGTTTTGACCTCGAGGACCCCCTGAAAATGTCTGGGGTACCTCTTGGGGTCTGTAGATCACACTTTGAGAATGTCTAAACTAGGAGAATGCAACTTTCTGCACCTCCAGAAACTTCCAATCTGGCCAAGAAGATAGACCATAAACAAACACAATTACCTTATGATGTGACAAGGGCCAGAATGGAAGGATAGCCAAGAGTGACTTGCTCTGTCTGCATTAGGGAAATTGGTAGAGGTCTCACAGTATAGGAAACTTTTGAAATGGGTGTTGATGGTTGAGTAGGAGTTCATCTAGAAGAAGGTAGGTCTTTATGTTTCCAGTTTCCATAGGATGGGTCCTAGGAAGCAAGGCTTTTGGAAACGGAAAAGAAAGAAAAGGAACAGGAAAGTTCATATTATTAATGAATTATAACATCGGCTACCGTTGTCGAGTGCCTACCATATGCCTCACACTTGATGTACATTATGATATTTAATCCCCTCCAAGAACTTATGAAACAGGTGTAATGATTCTCTTTGCTCAGAGAAGTTGGGGTAACTTCCTTGAGGACACAGAGCAAATTCATGGGGGGAAATCAAGATTAAATCCAGAACATCCTGACTCCAAAGACCCCTTTTGTTCTTTCTGCTTCCCTCTCTAAGCTAAGAGGAGGAGTAATCCCCAGGTCCCCACTGCTGCCTCATTCCAAACTTCACTTATTCCCTACTATTGACCAAATAAAGTCCAGTCTCCACCACTGGGGCATTCAAGGCCTCCCAACCCAGCTCTACCTTCCCTTTCTAGTCCTGTCTTCTAGAAATCCCTAATCCAATCCCACTGGAAATCTTTCCTTTTATCCAGACTTACTTCTGCACCTTTGTGCAGAGGCTGCCCCCACCTGGAGTCCCTCCCTGCTTTCTCCTTCCATCTTGATCTATTCTTGGAATCCTACCAACTCTCCAGGCTTAGATACCTCTCCTTTCTAATTATCTCCCCATGATGATTTCTCTCCTCTGCATCTCTTATTTGTGTTGCTGTCATGCATCGTGGTCTACCTGCCATTACAGCTAGTGGTCTGCCTACCATTACAGCTAGTGGTCTGCCTACCATTACAGCTAGTGATAATCTTATTTACCCCCTCTTCAAACTCAATGACTTCATTACTAGACTGAGGGCTCTCTGATGGCTGGGGCCACAATGATCTGAGAATATTATCTCTTGGTTCTTGATTTTTAAGGCTTAGTTTTCACCTCTGCAAAATGGGGATATTAGCCTCCTACCTGGAGCCCTGGTGTCATGGTGATCAAGCGTTCATTTGCTACCCAAAAGGTTGGTAGTTTGAGACTACCAGCTGCTCCTTGGAAACCCTGTGTCTACTCTGTCCTTACTGTCGCTATGAGTTGGAATCAACTTGATGGCAATGGGTTTGGTTTTTTTGGTTAGCCTCCTACCTTATAGAATTGTGATGAGGATTAAATGCATTAATGTATTCAAGGGATCAATAAGAACATCATGATAAACAGAGAAAACATTGATGTTATCAAGGATTTATTTTACTTGGATCCACGATCAACGCCCATAGAAGCAACAGTCAAGAAATCGAATGACATTTGTATTGGGCAAATCTGCTGCCAAAAACCTCTTTAAAATCTTAAAAAGCAAAGATGTCACTTTGATGACTAAGGTCTGCCTGACCCAAGCCATGGTTTTTTCAATCACCCACAAATGCATACCAAAGCTGGGCAATGAAAAAGGAAGACCAAAGAAGAATTGATGCATTTGAATTATGGTGTTGGCAAAGAATACTGAATATACCACGGACTTCCAGAAGGACAAACAAATCTGTCTTGGAGGAAGTATAGCCAGAATACTTCCTAGAAGTGAGTATGGCAAGACTTCGTCTTACTTTGGATGTGTTATCACGAGGGACCAGTCCCTGGAGAAGGACAAAATGCTTGATCAAGTAGAGGGTCAGTGAAAAAGAGGAAGACTCTCAACAAGATGGACTGACACATAACAATGATTGTGAAGATGGCACAGGACTGGGCAGTGTTTCGTTCTGTTGTGCATAGGGTCACTATGAATCAGAGCTGACTGGATGTCAACTAACAACAAAAGCATCGTTTGAAGGCCTAGAAAACTGCCTGGCGCATAGTAAGGTCTCAATCAGTGTCAGCTGCTTTTGTTATTAATCATACTAACTATGATGGTTGTTAAATATTATTAAGAGAGAGGAAGAATGAGCATATTTCTGCCTGTACAAATGGCGCCAACTGTAAAAATGGCACGGTGGCAGCTCCAGACCTCCTTGTCTAACTTCCCCAGGAGGAAGAATCATTTCAGCATCAACAGCCCAAGGCTGATTCCTATGAAGCAGAGTTCAAACGCCACCTCTCTCCAACCTTTTCACGAATTCTGACACCAGCTGCCCCTCCCATGGCACTCTCTACTTCTCTGCTGGGTTCGATAATTCATTGTGATGACCACACAAAACTCACAGATCATATTCAGTTATGGAGTTTATTACAGGTTACAATTCAGGATACAGTTCTTCCATCATGACAGCCTCTTTTTAGCCATGCCCACAGGCAGGCCTCTCTGGCCCTCGGCCTCTCGGCCCCTTGGCTTGACCTCAGCCCTTCTCGGGTAAGTGTCACAAAGCTCTTTAGCTCCACCAATAAGTGTCCAGAGGCACCCCACTCTACCTATAAGCCTTAGCCCAAAGATGCTTAACTTTCTTGCTCCATGGGCCAGGAAGCCCACCACGCCATCTCCTCCTGATCTCTCAGTTCTGCTGCTTCTGCTGCCGCCATTTCTCTGCTACTACTTCTCACCATCTCTCACCATCTCAAGTGTTACAGCTCTCTCTCTCCATTTTCTGGGTGTAGGAGGTACTCAGCAAAGGGATCCCAGGTCCAAAGGATGCACTCCACTCCTGGCTCTTCTTTCTTGGTAGTAGTGCCCCCCCATTTCTTCTCTCTCCTTTTATCTCTTATAAGATAAAATGTATGATCAAGGAAGGTCCTGACTTGAATGAGGGGGGTAAGGGTGGTGACTGGAGTAAGGGTGGTGACTAGAATCACACCCTCTGGTAAAGCAGTGACTGAAGATACATCCTACCCTAATCCTGCCTCATTAATATAACAGAAAACTCACTCGCAAATGGGACCATAACCACAGGCATAGAGGCTAGCATTTATAACACATCACAAAATGGAGGATGATGACATCATTACATAACTGCCAAATTACATCATTACATAACTGCCAAACCACTGAAATCATGGCCCAGCCACACTGACACATAACCATCACAGGTTCCATACACCTTATTTGCATTAGCAACAAGCTGTCCAATCCCCTTGGTGAGCCACAAGCACCTTATTTGCATAGTTCCACCCAATCATTGTATGAGAGTCACAAAGTCTATGGCTAGACTAGAATGGCCAAATGAAGTAATTTACTTCACCACAGTGCCCCATATCAGCTTCAGGGCCCACTTTTTTCAGAACAAGGGTAGGCTCTGTTAGCACCATACTTCTTAAGCCTGTCTAGAAGCATAAATATGTGCCCAGATCTTTCTTACTTTGGCTTCACTGCAAACAATTCTATTCCTGGAGGCTTATGTTAGCTGGTTCCTCTGCTCTGTTCCTCCACCTGCCAATCTTCCATGGACCTGAGAACCTGAAAAGAACTCAGCAGGCCCTATAGCAGAGTCTTGGGAAAGACCCAGGGTACTTAGGGCCCTGATTAAAAATATAGCAGTGTGGTCACCGTATCTGCTCACTCTCCTTCCTTTTTCAGTTCTCCACAGCTGCCCTCTGTGGGCTCCTTGGATGAGGAAGCCCATTCAATCCTGCTGGACACCTGACAACAGAAAAATAATCAGTGCATTAAACTTTTATCTCTGCCACTGTCACTGTGATAAGCAGGCCAGGAAAGTGTTCCTCTCTGCCTCCTGGAGCAGGCTGCTGAGCTATTGTCAGTGTGCTGGGTCTGTTTGAAGGCAAGTGAACAAAGCACCCCAGAGTGCCAGCTGCCCTGGGTGTGGTTACTGTGTTGTTGATACGTGAGGAGCTCCTGGCATTGCGTGAACCTGGAGCAAGATAGGATGTCGTGTGCGAGCTCCAAAGAGCGCCTCAAGAAAATCAGTAACATGGGGGCTTCTGGGGCTTGGTTCCCAACATGCTTCCAGTCTGAAGGGATCTTTATTAGCGATGGTGAGCTCTGTGGAAAGACCGGATAGAGAGGCTTCATCATTTCTGACATTTTTCAGCATCTTTCTGAGGTTGGTACAAATCTTTTGCCCCTTGCCTCGGAGTGGCGCCATTTCAGTGGCTTTGGCTCAGTCATGGTCAAGGTGATGGCGATGCTAGCACCTTCCACATGCCAGCCACGGGGTTAAGCTTCTCAGGCATCGTCTAGTTTCATGCTCAGCACAACCTGGGGGTGGGTGGGGGGGCAGGGAGGGACAACGGACATCTCTGTTTTACAGAGGAGGAAACCGTAGCTCAGAGAAGTCACTTGTCCAAAAGGCACCTCCTCTGGAACCAAGAACCTAGTCCAGGGTGATCCGCTCCTACTGTGTGGACGCTTTCACCCTTCTGCCTCCCCAGCCGTGTTTCTTTGCTGTCGCGCTTAGCAGAAATGAACTGGGGAAAAGATGGAAGTCATCTCTGGGGGACCCTACACCAGGCCTTTTATCCATGCATTGTTTTATTTCATCCTGAAAACAGCCTTGTGAGGTAGGGATTATAACCCTTTTATGGGAGTCCCTGGGTGGTGCAAATGGTTAACACACTTGGCTAACAGAAAGGCTGGAGGTTCGAGTCCTCCCAGAGGTGCCTCAAAAGAAAGACCTGATGATTTATTTTTGAAAAATCAGCCATTGAAATTCCTATGGAGTACAGACCTACTCTGACACATGTGGGGTTGCCACGAGTAGGAGTCAACTCGACTGCAACTGTTTTTTTTCTTATGGGAGTGTGTATGGAGGCTCAAGTTTGACTTGACTTGCCCAAGTCCACCAAGTCTTGAGGCAAACCAGGATACGGACCCAGGCCAGTGTGATTTCAAAGTGCATGTCCTTTCAGCCAGGCTCTTTGCTTCACCGCTGTGCCTAGGACATTTGATTATCCTGGAAGCACCAGGACACTTTCTGTACAACAAGCACTACTGACAAGACTGGTCACTTTCAGAGAGCAGAAAGGAGAGAGAAAGTGTCTGATACCGCACAGGTTTGGGAGTGGAGGCTACAGTGAAGGCGGAGAGGGCAGTAAACAAGAAAGCAGGTTCTCATAGTGCTGGAGGAAGGAAACTGGGGAGGGATTGAGTCATTTCTATGACCATGCCTCAGAACCAGGAGCACCTGGCCCTCAACTCCAAACCCTTCTCAGCCTTCCAGGCTTAGTGTAAGCACCACACTGTCTATAGAGCCTCCCTGCAGCCCTCATCTACCCACTCTCTGCTAGCACTTCGAGGCTTGGCATCTCCGTCTGGCTCTCAGCTATGTGCAGCTTGTCTGTATCTAATATATGCACAGTTATATACGTACTGTGGTGCACCTCAAGGGTCTTGAGATACTAAGTTCCCATAGAGATATGATGTTGCAAAGAAGGGGGATGTTGTCTCATTCCTTCCCTTTGTGTTCCTCACAGAACCCAGAAGACTGGTGAGAATAAATAAATGCTCAAAGCAATACTTGTGATACTGAATTGTTCCCATTTTTTTTATAGAGGAAAAAACAGACGCAATTGGAACTCCTACCTGATCGCTACTATGCCTCAAATCAAAAGCTGAATAAATATGGATTGATTTAAGAAAAAAGAAGAGACGGACAAGAGGGTAAGGGAGAGAAGAAGGGAAATCAGTAGAAGATGGGGGGGAAGGAGATGAGGAGAAGGAATGGGGGGAGGAGGAGTGGGGGGGGAGACATGAGGAGGAGGAGGAGTGGGAGGAGGGGGAAGACATGAGGAGGAGGAGGAGTGGGAGGAGGCGGGAAGACATGAGGAGGAGCAGGAGTGGGAGGAGGGGGAAGACATGAGGAGGAGGAGGAGTGGGAGGTGGAGAAGGGGGAAGGAGGGGAAGAGAAGTGGGAGGCGGGAAGGAGGGGTGGAGAAGGAGGAGAGGGGAGATGAGGAGGAGTGGGAACAGATGAGGAGGAGGGGGAGGAAATCAGAAGAAGGAGAAGGAGGGGATTCTGCTCTGGAATGAGACACAGTTTAAAACTGAAACGGGTACACAATTGGACTGGAGACAGAAATAGCACTCTTTTCTCAAGCCTGAATTCTACTTTCCCTCTTCTAAAAAGAGATTTTTCTGCCACGAAAACCGCCTCTTCTATGACTGCTTCACCAAGATGTGGCTATAATTGACTTCATCAAGTGGGAACATCTCACACGCTGTAGAACAAATTACCTTTGGAACTCTGTCAGGGTAATCTCGACAGAAATCTGGTTTACAAGGTCGTATCTTGAAGCAAAACAAAGTAGACAAGGCAGGAATTTGTGGTATCATCACCCCTCACTTCACACCAGGTGGGGTGGCTGTGAGGGGGCTTTGAGCACGTGGGTGGGAATACCTTACTTCCAGTAACAGTTAACCTCCATCAGAGTTGTTCTGCCCTGGACCCCCGTGCTCACGCCTGAGCCTGACACAGGAGATACCCCACAAAGTGTCACCTGTTCAATCTCTGTGTTTACAGTCAATAAACCATTAAACCTACCGATTTTCATTAACACCAGGGTTCACCAGTTAACCTTAATTCTAGCCAGATTTCAGAGTTACTTATACAATGTAATTTTTGTATTTATTTATTTTGGTATGTATTATTAGTAATAAAGCTCATACATGATGCAGACATTCTGGCTATTTATAAGTATCCTTCCAAATGGTGTTTTGTGACTATGACATCTCCTGGGCCATTTATATCTGTACTGACGGTTGAGTCAGGTTCAGGGCTGGATTAAGGCATGTGAGGGCATGTGAGGGCCCTAAGCATTGATAATCGGTGCTGCCCCCTCCTCTGCTTACTCACGGATCCGAAAAGGGTATGAGTTATATATATACATGTATACATGTGTGAGTGTGTGTGTGTGTCTTAGCTATCCATAATGTAACGTCTTAAATGCAACTATCATATCAGTTATTGAACGTAAAAGCATGTCCCGTCTGCTTGGCATCTATGGCTCTTTGCTTTGGACAACTGACGTCCCTGTTTTGTTGATGCCCTAAGCACGTGCTTACCTGGCTTATTGGGTAATCCGCCCCCGGTCGGGTTCGACCAAAACGTCAATCTCTAACATATGCTGCGTGTTTTGTTCTTGTCTTTTCTCTCACTTACCTGGTATGGAATTATGTACATATTTGTGGGTTTGTTTTGTGTCTGTCCACCCTCTAAAAATACTGATGTTCATGAGGCCCAGGACTGTTTATTTTGTTTACCATATAATTCACCATATTAGTATATATTTGGGAAAAAACAGTTACTGTTGAGTCGACTCTGACTTACGGAGACCCCACATGCATCAGAGTAGGACTGTGCTCCATAAGGTTTTCAATGGCTGCTTTTTCTGAAGATGGCCAGGCCTTTCTTAAGAGCACCTCTAGGTGGACCGGAAACTCCAAGCTTTCAGTTAGCAGCCGAGCACACTAACTGCACCACCCAGGACTCCACATTAGTATATAGCCCAGCACTAATATAGCGCCTGCTACATACCGAAAAACCAAACTCATTGCGGTTGATTCGATTCTGACTCATAGCAACCCTGCAGGACAGAGTGGAACTGCCCCATGGGGTTTCCAAGGCCGTAAATCTTTATGGAAGCAGACTGCCATATCTTTCTCCCGCAGAGCAGCTGGTGGGTTCGAGCTCCCAACCTTTCGATCAGCAGACTAGCACTTCAGCCATCGCTCTGCCAGGGCTCCCACCTGGCACATTAAAAAAAAAAAAAAACCCACTGCCATCGAGTGGATTTGAACTCATAGCGACCCTATAGGACAGAGTAGAACTGCCCCACAGAGTTTCCAAGGAGCGCCTGGTGGATTTGAACTGCCAACCCCTTTGTTAGCAGCCGTAGCACTTAACTGGTATGCCACCAGGGCTTCCCCACCTGGTACATAGCAAGTGCTTAATAAATTGCTTAATAAACAACACTGAATGATGAATAAATGAGTGAACGCACGTGCTCAGTTAGACAGCAAAGTCCAACACAGCCTCCTGGGGTCCATTTAATACCAGGCTTGTCCGGCAGCAAGACTTAATTCTAAGATCCGTGGGGTAGTGAGGCCGAAGCTGTTGAGAAGAGTGTCCCTGCCATGTCATGATTGGTTCCAGGCCCAGGGGAGGGCTATTAAATTGTTATTTGTATTGAACACTGACTATGTGGCATGTACTTTATATGCAAACCTTCACTTAACCCACAAGCCACACTGAGTGGTCACCATGGTGATTCTCGGTTTATAGATAAGGAAACAGATTCTGCAAGGTTAAGCAACTTTCTCAAGGTCTCTCTGCTGAGAATCATGGAGCTGGGACTCTAGCCTTATTCTGTCCATTCAAGGGAACTCAGCACTCACACGCCTTGCCCTCCTACTTACCCTGCACTTTACAATGTCAGTCTGTAAGTCTCTGTCCAGTGAGAGCAAAGGCAGAGAAAACAGCTCTCTGCACATAGTTGTTCTATTCCTTTATCCAATGTGGATTTATCAGCCTCTTGCTCTGGTGGTGCAGTGGTTAAGAGTTGGGCTGCAAACCAAAAGATCGGCAGTTTGAATTCACCAGCCCCTCCTTGGAAACCTTATGGGACAGTTCTACTCTGTCCTATAAGGTTGCTATAATTCGGAACTGAATCAATGACAAGGGGTTTGTTTTTTTGTTCTTATTGTTTTTCTGTGATAATGGAGCCCTGGTGGTGCAGTGGTTAAGCACTCAGCTGCTAACCAAAAGGTAGGCGGTTTGAACCGACCAGTCAGTGCAGTAGAGAAAGACATGGCAGTCTGCTTCTGTAAAGATTTACAGCCTTGGAAACCTTATGGTGCAGTTCCACTCTGCTCTACAGGGTCACTATGAGTCAGAAGCGACTCAACAGCAGCGGGTGTTCTCTGAGGGTCCAAGGACAAGGACTGGGGACAACAGAGGCAACAAGGCCAAGCCCAACCTCCTACAGCTCAGGAACCCTGCTGCCACAGCACAATATTCTTCTAGAAAGTTTTTCTTAATTAAGAATAATTAAAATTCCTTGGGTTTTGAGGAATTCTTGAAAGTCTTTAGTGGGATAAAGAGCAAAGTTTATTAGTGGTTACCAGGGGTGGACAGGAAGAAGGGGGAACAGAAGACACAATGCTTAGGGGACACGGAGCTTCTGTTAAGGGTGATGGAAAAATTTGGGAAGAGTTATGGTGATGGTTATACAACATGATGAACATATTTAAGGTCACTGAACTGTACGTGTCAAGATCGTTGAAATAGCAAATGTTTTGTTACCCGTGTATTTATCACAATAGTGTGCCTTAATTTGAGAGTAGGGGTGGGAACTTGATGAGGAAGGGGGCGCTGGCCAGATAGCAAGTTCTAGGTGGGCTGGCCTCCTAGGGCTTGCCCTGTTTGGAGCTATTTCTGCCGCAGATTCCAGTTCTCTGGCCCTCCAGCCCTGAGCTCTGGACCCAGGCCGCTGACCAGAGGGCACTGGTGTGGGGAAACGTGCCCTGCTCAGCATTTTGTAGCAGGTCTTGGAGTGAAGGTACCAGGGCCTCTGCAGAGACACTGGAATTTTTCAATGTGAAACCCAAGTTCAATCTTTCTTTTCTTTTTTTTTCCCCCTTGCATTTGTTCCCAGCACACGGCACACTCTCTCCTCCTCCCACGATGAATCCCATTGTCATTCTGGTGGCATTTCAGCCACCACAGGCCCAGTGGAGGCTCCTTCTTCCAGATTTTTCTGTCAAATCGCTGGCAAGGGCAAAAGCATGAGGAGCAAGCTTCGGTAACTAGCTTTTTAATTTCACGGCTGGAGGTTGTCAGGACAGTGCGGAGAAATTGCCAAGGATTCGGAGAGTGGTCCATGAATCTGGAGCAGAGCGGCTGTGAACAAGGGGCACTTGAGCTGGGGGTGGGGTGTTGGCAGCCGCTAGGATGAGAAAGTTCTCTTCTTCCAGATTTCTTTGATTTGGATCCCATGTTAATTTAAAAAGACCAATTCGGCAATTTTTCACCCTTCCTCAATAAACTATTTCAGACAGCTGAGAAAGGAAAGAAGGAGAGAGAATCAGTAGGTTACCGGTTGCTATAAAATGGGGATCATTCATTTGAGGGAGAGTTACCCTATTTTCAAATCATTTTTGCAAACTTGGATTAAAGCACAACTCTAGATGGGTGGTGCAAACAGTTCACATGCTAGGCTACTAACCAACAAGTTGGCAGTTCTAGTCCACCCAGAGGTACCTTGGAAGAAAGGCCTGGCAATCTACTTCTGAAAAATCAGCCACTGATAACCCTATGATGCAGTTCTCCTCTGACACCCACAGGGTTGCTGTGAGTCAGAATCAACACGGTATCAACTGGTTTGGCTTTTTTTTTTTTTTTGGTAGACCTCCAGAGCAGGAACAATGTTACAACCAACAGCTCGCATCCCAACCCCAGGCTGAGTCAAGACTTGATGGGTTAGTGAATCTCCCTCTCTGAACTCTTTCCCCCTCTACAAATTGAGACAGTTGAATAAAATGGTTCCTAATATCCTTTCCCACCTCTATGCTTCTATGCTTTCACCAAACCCATGAGGAATCTTTTCATGAGCTCAAGTCTGGGGTCGCTGGTCTCTTGAGCAGCATTTCCAATGGGTCTCAGTTGAGAGGACTGGCCTACAACCTTCATGGGGGTGAGTGACTGAAAAGGGTCAGAAAGGACTACAAGATGCCTGATAGTTGCCATTTTCCCCAAGATTCTCCAGCTGGATATACTCATGTGAGTGAACACATTCTCGCTTGTCATAATAATGCAACCAGCTAGCACTGCAATTTTGTTTTATGGATACTGGGTAGCTTACAGTTCTGGGCTGTTTCTGTAGCAGGGCTGGTTCTGTAGCAGGATTTTTGCCTGTGATTTTGGCTATGTGACCTCCCTTTTTTCCTGCCTATCTCCTAAGGCGTGAGGACACTGAGGAACACCAAGGATCGCTGGCAGACACCAGAAACTAGCAGAGAAGCTCACAGAAGGAATCAACGCAGATGAGATTCTGATTTGGACTTTTAGCCTCCGGAACTGTGAGAAAATCAATTTCTGTTCTTTAAAGCCACCTACTTGTGGTATTTCTGTTATGGTAGCACTAGGTAACTACGACAATTACTAGCAGCAGAATGCAACTGTTAACACCAACAGTAGAGGCAGAAAAAGAATTGTTACCCATTACTGCCTTCAGATGAACAGGAGAACAGAAGAATGAACAAATATATCTTAGAAGGAATAAAAAAAAAAAAATTCCCTTAAAAGGATGGGGAGATTTCCTCTCATGTACCTTGGATGTGTTATTGGGAGGGACCAGCCCCTGGAGAAGGACATCATACTTGGTAGAGAGTTAGGAAAAAAGTGAAAGACCCTCAGCAAGATGGATTGACACAGTGGCTACAACAATGGGCTCAAACATAGCAACAATTGTGAGGATGGCGCAGGACCAGGCAGTGTTTTGTTCTGTTGTACATAGGGTCACTATGAATCTGAACCAACTTGACAGCACCTAACAACAACTGTCTTCAAAAAGGAGCCTTGGTGGCGCAGTGTGTAAAAGTGTTCAGTTGCTAACCAAAAGATCAGTGGTTCTAACCTATGAGCTGCTCCGCAGAAGAAAGATGTGGCAGTCTGCTTTTGTAAAGATTCACAGCCTTGGAAACTCTATGGGCAGCTCTACTCTGTCCTACTGGATTGCTATGAGTTGGAATCAACTCGACGGCAGTGGGTTTGGTTTAAGCTTGGACTGTCTTCAAAAGGAGCCCTGGTAGCGCAGTGGTTAAGTGCTTGGCTGCAAACTGAAGGTCAGTGGTTCAAACCCAGCAGTCATTCTGGGGGAGAAAGATGTGGCAGCCTGCTTCCATAGAGATTACAGCCAGGAAACCCTATGGGCAATTCTACTCTGACCTACAGGGTTGCTATGAGTCAGAACTGACTCCATGGATTTTAATGTCTTCAGAGGAGGATGGAGCTGGTTAAAGGGATGACCTTGTGTTTGGATGTCCTCCTTGATGGGTCTGGAGATAAAATTAAAAAAAAAAGTGGGCCTGGAGCTGAGTTTGGAAGAAGCAGCTGGAGAGAGCTGCCTTGATGTGCACCCTATAATGAGGAGAATTTGGCATTCTGTGGGCACATTGTGAGGCTGGGAACGAAGAGGAGACATGAGGCGAGGGATAGAGAGGTGGCGAGATGGACCGAGGCTGGTGCTCAGGAAGAGAAACAATTGGCTAAGATTCCTTGGGGTAGGGCTGGGAGGCAGGACATGGAAGGTCCTCTAAGAATAAAAATGGTTAAAAGTAGAAATTGCAGTTTATTTTAATGTTGCTGAAAAGTCAGTCTCTCGCCTGACACCTTAAAAACTTCAGTTAGGAGGCGGGGCCAAGATGGCGGACTAGGTGGACGCTACCGCGGATCCCTCTTGCAACAAAGACTCAGAAAAACAAGTGAATCGATCACATACATAACAATCTACGAACTCTGAACAACAAACACAGATTTAGAGACCGAGAACGAACAAATACGGGGAGACAGCGATTGTTTTCAGAGCCAGGAGCCAGCGTACCAGCAGATTTTCTGGAAAAACTAGTTTCCCAGTGATGGCTCGGAGACAGCAGTCCATATCAAACCACATAAAGAAGCAGACCATGACAGCTTCTCCAACCCCCCAAACAAAAGAATCAAAATCTTTCCCAAATGAAGATACAATCCTCGAATTATCAGATACAGAATATAAAAAACTAATTTACAGAATGCTTAAAGACATCACAAACAAAATTAGGCTAACTGCAGAAAAAGCCAAGGAACACACTGATAAAACTGTTGAAGAACTCAAAAAGATTATTCAAGAACATAGTGGAAAAATTAATAAGTTGCAAGAATCCATAGAGAGACAGCATGTAGAAATCCAAAAGATTAATAATAAAATTACAGAATTAGACAACACAATAGGAAGTCAGAGGAGCAGACTCGAGCAATTAGAATGTAGACTGGGACATCTGGAGGACCAGGGAATCAACACCAACATAGCTGAAAAAAAATCAGATAAAAGAACTAAAAAAAATGAAGAAACCCTAAGATCATGTGGGACTCTATCAAGAAAGATAACTTGCGAGTGATTGGAGTCCCAGAACAGGGAGGGGGGACAGAAAACACAGAGAAAATAGTTGAAGAACTCCTGACACAAAACTTCCCTGACATCATGAAAGATGAAAGGATATCTATCCAAGATGCTCATCGAACCCCATTTAAGATTGATCCAAAAAGAAAAACACCAAGACATATTATCATCAAACTTGCCAAAACCAAAGATAAACAGAAAATTTTAAAAGCAGTCAGGGAGAAAAGAAAGGTTTCCTTCAAGAGGGAATCAATAAGAATAAGTTCAGACTACTCAGCAGAAACCATGCAGGCAAGAAGGGAATGGGACGACGTATACAGAGCACTGAAGGAGAAAAACTGCCAACCAAGGATCATATATCCAGCAAAACTCTCTCTGAAATATGAAGGAGAAATTAAGATATTTATAGATAAACACAAGTTTAGAGAATCTGCAAAAACCAAACCAAGGCTACAAGAAATGCTAAAGGAGATTGTTTGGTCAGATGACCAATAATATCAGGTACCAGCACAATACAAGGTCACAAAACAGAACGTCCTGATATCAACGCAACTCAAATACGGAAAGCACAAAAACAAACAAATTAAGATTAATTCTAAAAAAATAAATAAACAAAATAATACACATAACAGGGAATCATGGAAATCAATAGATAAAAGGTCACAATAATCAAAAAGAGGGACTAAATATAGGAGGCATTGAACTGCCAGATGGAGAGTGATACAAGGCGATATAGAACGATACAAGTTAGGTTTTTACTTAGAAAAATAGGGGTAAATAATAAGGTAACCACAAAAAGGGGACTATCAACTCCATAACTCAAGAAAAAAGCCAAGAAAAACGTTAACGACTCAACTAACATAAAGTTAAACATTATGAAAATGAGGATCTCACAATCTACTAAGAAAAACGTCTCAGCACAAAAAAGCATGTGGAAAAATGAAATGGCCAACAACACACATGAAAAGGCATCAAAATGACAGCACTAAAAACTTATTTATCTATAATTACGCTGAATGTAAATGGACTAAATGCACCAATAAAGAGACAAAGAGTCACGGACTGGATAAAGAAACACGATCCATCTATATGCTGCCTACAAGAGACACACCTTAGACTTAGAGACACAAACAAACTAAAACTCAAAGGATGGAAAAAAATATATCAAGCAAACAATAAGCAAAAAAGAAGAGGAGTAGCAATATTAATTTCTGACAAAATAGACTTTAGACTTAAATCCACCACAAAGGATAAAGAAGGACACTATATAATGATAAAAGGGACAATTGATCAGGAAGACATAACCATATTAAATATTTATGCACCCAATGACAGGGCTGCAAGATACATAAATCAAATTTTAACAGAATTGAAAAGTGAGATAGACACCTCCACATTTATAGTAGGCGACTTCAACACACCACTTTCGGAGAAGGACAGGACATCCAGTAAGAAGCTCAATAGAGACACGGAAGACCTACTTACAACAATCAACCAACTTGACTTCATTGACTGATACAGAACTCTCCACCCAACTGCTACAAAATATACTTTTTTTTCTAGTGCACATGGAACATTCTCTAGAATAGACCACATATTAGGTCATAAAACAAATCTTTGCAGAGTCCAAAACATCAAAATATTACAAAGCATCTTCTCAGATCACAGGGCAATGAAACTAGAAATCAATAACAGAAAAACTAGGGAAAAGAAATCAAATACTTGGAAAATGAACAATACCCTCCTGAAAAAAGACTGGGTTATAGAAGACATCAAGGAGGGAATAAGGAAATTCATAGAAAGCAATGAGAATGAAAATACTTCCTATCAAAACCTCTGGGACACAGCAAAAACAGCGCTCAGAGGCCAATTT
This sequence comes from Elephas maximus indicus, assembly GCF_024166365.1. Classification (NCBI taxonomy): domain Eukaryota; kingdom Metazoa; phylum Chordata; class Mammalia; order Proboscidea; family Elephantidae; genus Elephas; species Elephas maximus. Next base: position 192,970,621 of record NC_064820.1, on the reverse strand, counting down.
ATATCGATAAATGCACACATACAAAAAGAAGAAAGAGCCAAAATCAGAGAACTGTCCCGACAACTTGAACAAATAGAAAGTGAGCAACAAAAGAACCCATCAGACACCAGAAGAAAACAAATAATAAAAATTAGAGCTGAACTAAATGAATTAGAGAACAGAAAAACAATTGAAAGAATTAACAAAGCCAAAAGCTGGTTCTTTGAAAAAATTAACAAAATTGATAAACCATTGGCTAGACTGACTACAGAAAAACAGGAAAGGAAACAAATAACCCGAATAAGAAATGAGAAGGACCACATCACAACAGAGCCAAATGAAATTAAAAGAATCATTTCAGATTACTACGAAAAATTGTACTCTAACAAATTTGAAAACCTAGAAGAAATGGATAAATTCTTGGAAAAACACCAGCTACCTAAACTAACACATTCAGAAGTAGAACAACTAAATAGACCCATAACAAAAAAAGAGATTGAAACGGTAATCAAAAAACTCCCAACAAAAAAAAGTCCTGGCCGGACGGCTTCACTGCAGAGTTCTACCAAACCTTCAGAGAAGACTTAACACCACTACTACTGAAGGTATTTCAAAGCATAGAAAAAGACGGAATACTACCCAACTCATTCTATGAAGCTACCATCTCCCTGATACCAAAACCAGGTAAAGACATTACAAAAAAAGAAAATTATAGACCTATATCCCTCATGAACATAGATGCAAAAATCCTCAACAAAATTCTAGCCAATAGAATCCAACAACACATCAAAAAAATAATTCACCCTGATCAAGTGGGATTTATACCAGGTATGCAAGGCTGGTTTAATATCAGAAAAACCATTAATGTAATCCATCACATAAATAGAACAAAAGATAAAAACCACATGATCTTATCAATAGATGCAGAAAAGGCATTTGACAAAGTTCAACACCAATTTATGATAAAAACTCTTACCAAAATAGGAATTGAAGGAAAATGCCTCAACATAATAAAGGGCATCTATGCAAAGCCAACAGCCAATATCACTCTAAATGGAGAGAACCTGAAAGCATTTCCCTAGAGAACAGGAACCAGACAAGGATGCCCTTTATCACCGCTCTTATTCAACATCGTACTTGAAGTCCTAGCCAGGGCAATTAGGCTAAACAAAGAAATAAAGGGTATCCAGATTGGCAAGGAGGAAGTAAAGCTATCACTATTTGCAGATGACATGATCGTATACACGGAAAACCCTAAGGAATCCTCCAGAAAACTACTGAAACTAATAGAAGAGTTTGGCAGAGTCTCAGGTTATAAAATAAACATACAAAAATCACTTGGATTCCTCTACATCAACAAAAAGAACACTGAAGAGGAAATAACCAAATCAATACCATTCACAGTAGCCCCCAAGAAGATAAAATACTTAGGAATAAATCTTACCAAGGATGTAAAAGACCTATACAAAGAAAACTACAAAGCTCTACTACAAGAAATTCAAAAGGACATACTTAAGTGGAAAAACATACCCTGCTGATGGATAGGAAGACTTAACATAGTAAAAATGTCTATTCTACGAAAAGCCATCTACACATATAACGCACTTCCGATCCAAATTCCAATGTCATATTTTAAGGGGATAGAGAAACAAATCACCAATTTCATATGGAAGGGAAAGAACCCCCGGATAAGCAAAGCATTACTGAAAAAGAAGAAGAAAGTGGGAGGCCTCACTCTACCTGATTTCAGAACCTATTATACAGCCACAGTAGTCAAAACAGCCTGGTACTGGTACAACAACAGGCACATAGACCAATGGAACAGAATTGAGAACCCAGATATAAATCCATCCATGTATGAGCAGCTGATATTTGACAAAGGACCAGTGTCAGTTAATTGGGGAAAAGATAGTCTTTTTAACAAATGGTGCTGGTATAACTGGATATCCATTTGCAAAAGAATGAAACAGGACTCATACCTCACACCATGCACAAAAACTAACTCCAAGTGCATCAAAGACCTAAACATAAAGACTAAAACGATAAAAATCATGGAAGAAAAAATAGGGACAACCCTAGGAGCCCTAACACAGGGCATAAACAGAATACAAAACATTACCGAAAATGATGAAGAGAAACCAGATAACTGGGAGCTCCTAAAAATCAAACACCTATGCTCATCTAAAGACTTCACCAAAAGAGTAAAAAGACCACCTACAGATTGGGAAAGAATATTCAGCTATGACATCTCAGACCAGCCCCTGATCTCTAAAATCTACATGATTGTGTCAAAACTCAACTACAAAAAGACAAACAACCCAATCAAGAAGTGGGCAAAGGATATGAACACACATTTCACTAAAGAAGATATTCAGGCAGCCAACAGATACATGAGAAAATGCTCCCGATCATTAGCCATTAGAGAAATGCAAATTAAAACTACGATGAGATTCCATCTCACACCAACTAGACTGGCATTAATCCAAAAAACACAAAATAATAAATGTTGGAGAGGCTGTGGAGAGATTGGAACTCTCATACACTGCTGGTGGGAATGTAAAATGGTACAACCACTTTGGAAATCCATCTGGCGTTATCTTAAACAGTTAGAAATAGAACTACCATACAACCCAGAAATCCCACTCCTCGGAATATACCCTAGAGATACAAGAGCCTTCACACAAACAGATATATGCACACCCATGTTTATGGCAGCTCTGTTTATAATAGCAAAAAGCTGGAAGCAACCAAGGTGTCTGTCAACAGATGAATGGGTAAATAAATTGTGGTATATCCACACAATGGAATACTACGCATCGATAAAGAACAGTGACGAATCTGTGAAACATTTCATAACATGGAGGAATCTGGAAGGCATTATGCTGAGCGAAATGAGTCAGAGGCAAAGGACAAATATTGTATAAGACCACTATTATAAGATCTTGAGAAATAGAAAAAACTGAGAAGAACACATACTTTTGTGGTTACGAAGAGGGGAGGGAGGGAGGGAGGGAGAGGGTTTTTTATTGATCAATCAGTACATAAGAACTGCTTTGGGTGAAGGGAAAGACAACACTCAATACAAGGAAGGTCAGCCCAATTGGACTGGACTAAAAGCAAAGAGGTTTCCGGGATAAAATGAATGCTTCAAAGGTCAGCGGAGCAGGGGCTGGGGTCTGGGGAACATGGTTTGAGGGGACTTCTAAGTCAACTGGCAAAATAATTCTCTTATGAAAACATTCTGCATCCCACTTTGAAATGTGGCGTCTGGGGTCCTAAATGCTAACAAGCGGCCATCTAAGATACATCAATTGGCCTCAACCCATCTGGAGCAAAGGAAAATGAAGAGCACCAAGGTCACAGAACAACTAAGAACCCAAGAGACAGAAAGGGCCACATGAACCAGAGACCTACATCATCCTGAGACCAGAAGAACTAGTTGGTGCCCGGCCACAATCGATGACTGCCCTGTCAGGGAGCACAACAGAGAACTCCTGATGGAGCAGGAGATCAGTGGGATACAGACCCCAAATTCTCATAAAAAGACCATACTTAATGGTCTGACTGCGACTAGAGGAATCCCGGAGGCAATGCTCCCCAGACCTTCTGTTGGCACAGGACAGGAACCATCCCCGAAGACAACTCATCAGACATGAAAGGGACTGGTCAGCGGGGGGGGAGAGAGATGCTGATGAAGAGTGAGCTAATTAAATCAGGTGGACACTGGAGAGTGTGTTAGCAACTCTTGATTGGAGGGGGGATGGGAGGATAGAGAGAGAGGGAAGATGGCAAAATTGGCACGAAACGAGAGACTGAAAGGGCTGACTCAATAAGGGGAGAGCAAGTGGGAGAAGGGAGTAAGATGTATGTAAACTTACATGTGACAGACTGATTGGAATTGTAAATGTTCACTTGAAGCTTAATAAAAGTTAATCAAAAAAAAATAAAAAAATAAGCACAATTAATGACAACTGAAAAAAAAAAAAACTTCAGTCAGTACCAGAGAACCAAGGTGCTGAACTTCACATGAAAATGCACAAACTAAAACCATACACAGTGAAAGCAGTTCCAAACCAGAATCTGTAGAATTCGCAGAAATCGTGATGGGCATGGGGCTCGTACTTCTGCAGGGCCTAGGAAGGACATGGTGAGGGGCGGAGAAAGGAGAGGTGAGGCAATCTTCGCTAGATCTCAAGGTGCAGGGACATCCTAGCCAACATCTGCCACATCAGATGACCCCTGCCGCTTTCTCACTGGTCTCCCTGCCTCCAGCCTCACCTGGTCCAATCAAACCTCTGTGCTCTCCCAGGTAAGTCTGTAAGATTGACATCCGATGCTGCTCCTTCCCTATTTAAAATCCATTGTCTCCACCCCAGGATCAAGTTCAAGCTCTCAAATGACATCGTTCAAGGTCCCAGCCCACCTCATCAACTTCATTTTTTGCTGGTCCTTTTTTTAAATCAGCAAAAACCTGTTGCTGTTGAGTCAGGCCCAACTCCATGCAACCTCCCGTGTGTCGTCACAACAGAACTGTGCCACGCTGGGTTTTCAGTGGTGGATTTTTCAAAAGCAGATCACCAGGACTTTCTTCCAAGGTTCTTCTAGGTGGACTCAAACCTCCAACCTTGCAGTAGCTGCTGAGATCATTAACTATTTGCCCCATCCAGAAATCACATGACCTTACCCCACCCCAAATACTTGTTCTGCTCCTGTAACCCCACACAGCCCCATCAGACTTGCTACACTTTTCAGACTATTTTCATGTGCTTTAACCCTCTGGGCCTTTGCTCAGACGATGCCCCGTTCCTGGGACCATGGGCCACTCCCTTTCTACCTATGTATTCAGGATGCAAACCCTGGCAGTCTGTCTCCAGGGCCTGGGCTCTCAACCAAAAGCCACAACATAGGGTTTTCCAGAGAAGGCAATGGAAGGACGTCAGAAGGCTGGTCCAGCGCTCACTTCCTCCCTAAGCCCATGGATACCTTCCTGCCTCAGTTGCCCAAGGGTGAGGGTGAGGAGACACAGTGTGGGAGCTCCCAGTTGCTCCCCCTGTGCCCCTACCCCCAAGCCCGGAAGAATGTGACTGTCCCAGGATACCCTGGAATGCCCAGCAGAGTACCACCAGGGGAAGGGGTGAGTGCAGCTGGTTGCCATGGAGCTGGACTAGACCACTCAGGGACCACATAACTAGCCACCTCTACCCCTGCCTTAGAAAAGCTGTCTGAATTCAGGATCAATAAAACCCATGTGTACATCCGCCCCAGGTGTAATCCTCACCACCGCACAGCCCTTCCCTGTCTGGTACACACCATGACTGCCCGTCTTCTCTCTAGAACAATCGTGGGTACCAAGGACCTAGAACTTAGCACCTGCCAAGCATTATCTCATATAATTCTCACAACACCCTACGCAATAGGTTCTGTTATTATCTTCATTTCACACATGAGGCTCTGAGGAAAGAGAGACTACCCACTAATTAACAGCTACATTGTGATGGAGCTGGAGTCAGCCCAATACATCGCGGAAGAAGGACCTCAGGCTTTACACATCAGGCAGGCCTGGTTGAACTCTGGCTCTGACATCAAGCTAGCAACTGCCCTTCTCTGGGTTTCAGTCTTCTCACCTGTAGAATGGGAATAACAACACCTGCCTGCCTTGTGAGGAGGAGGGGGAACTGGGAGGGCTCCTGGGTGGCACGAATGCTTAAGCATTTAGCTACTAACCAAAAGGTTGATGGTTCAAGTCCACCCAGAAGTACATCAGAAGAAAAGCCTGGCAGTCTACTTCTGAAAGGTCGCAGCCATTGAAAACCCTATGGAGCACATTTCTACTCTGACACATACGGGTTCACCATGAGTGGGAATCAACTCGTGGGCAACTACTTTGATTTTGCTTGTTTTGTTTTGCCCTGCAAGGGTGTTGTCCCAAACAGAGGTAACGGGGGTAAGAAGCCTCTACCAGGGCCAGGTATATAGTAGGTGCTTGAGCAATATTATTTCCCTTCCCTGGCTGGGGTCACCAGCTGTTCTGCCTCTCCTCCTCCCATGAATCTTTGGGGTTTCAGCCACATTTCCATGAAGGTCCAGTACACCCTGGGGCCAGCTCTACCATCAGAAAGGGAAGGGACTCCCTTCAGCTGAGATATTTCTGCTTGCTCCTGGTATGCTGTGGCTGTAGAAAGATATCGCCTGAGCCACCAGATATCCAGCACCAGGCATCTTCATGTTGCTCCTGGTTGCATCATGGTATGTGAGGACTAGGTGGGATGGCAGCATGTCGGGAGGGCCATTTGTCTGGGCCTCACAGTCCAAGGTCTTCAAATACAGATATTCTCTCCAAATAAAGCTGAACATAGGTCACACAGACACACTGAAAGGAATAAAGAAGACATTGTCACACAGCCTTAAACTATCCCATCATTAGACCGCAGAGCACACAGCACACTATGAATTTACATACATTCTACATATATTAACCCCCACACGTCTGTCAGTTTGTCGTACCGTGGGGGCTTGCGTGTTGCTGTGATGCTGGAAGCTATGCCCATGGTGGAAAGGTTTCAGCCGAGCTTCCAGAACAAGACGAACTAGGAAGAAGGACCTGGCGGTCTACTTCGGAAAAAAATTAGCCAGTGAAAACCTTATGAATAGCAGCGGAACATTGTCTGGTATAGTGCCAGAAGATGAGACCCTCAGGTTGGAAGGCACTCAAAAGATGACTGGGAGAGCTACCTCTTCAAAGTAGAGTCGATCTTAATGACATGGATGGAGTCAAGCTTTCGGGACCTTCATTTGCTGATGTGGCACGACTCAAAATGAGAAGAAAGAGCTACAAACACCCATTAATAATAGGAATGTGAACTGTATGAAGTATGAATCTTGGAAAATTGGAAATTGTCAAAAATGAAATGGGATGCATAAACATTGATATCCTGGGCATTAGTGAGCTGAAATGGATGGCACTGGTATTTTGAATCAGACAATCATATGGTCTGCTATGCTGGGAATTACAAACTGAGAGGAATGGTGTTGCATTCATCGTTGAAAAGAACATTTTAAGATGTATCCTGAAGTACAATGATGTCAGTAAGAGAATAATATCCATACGCCTACAAGCAAGACCAGTTAATACGACTATCATTCAAATTTCTGCACCAACCACTAAGGCAAAAGATGAAGAAATGAAGATTTTTAGTAACCTCTACAGTCTGAATTGATCAAACATGCAATCAAGATGCATTGATAGTTGTTGGTGATTGGAATGTGAAAGTTGGAAACATAGAAGGATTGGTAGTTGAAATATACGCTGCTGGTGATAGAAACAATGCTAGAGATCCCATGATAGAATTTTGCAAGACCAGGGACTTCTTCATCGCAAATACCTTTTCTCACCAACATAAATGGCGACTATACACATGGACCTCACCAGATGGAATACACAAGAATCAAATCGACTACATCTGTGGAAAGAGACAATGGAAAAGCTCAATATCATCAGTCAGAACAACGTCAGGGACCAACTGTGGAACAGACCATCAATTGCTCATATGGAAGTTCAAGTTGAAGTTGAAAAAAAGTAGAACAAAGTCCATGAGAGCCAAAGTACAACCTTGAGCATATTCCACCTGTATTTAAAGACCATCTCAAGAATAGATTTGGCACATTGAACACTAGTGACCAAAGACCAGAGCAGTTGTGGGATGACATCAAGGACATCATACATGAAGAAAGCAAAAGGTCATTAAAAAGACGGGAAAGAAAGAAAAGAACAAAACGGATGTCAGAAGAGACTCTGAAACTTGCTCTTGAACATTGAGTAACTAAAGCAAAAGGAAGAAATAATGAAGTAAAAAAGCTGAACAGAAGATTTCAAAGAGTGGCTGCAGAAGACAAAGTAAAGTATTATTGGGAAATGTGAAAAGACCTGGACATAGGTAACCACAAGGGAATAACATGCTTGGCATTTCTCAAGCTGAAAGAACTGAAGAAAACACTCAAGCCTTGAGTTGCAATATTGAAGAATTCTATGGAGAAAATACTAAATGGCGCAGGAAGCATCAAAAGAAGATGGATGGAATACAAAGAGTCACTGTACCAAAAAGAATTGGTCGATGTTCGGTCATTTTCAGGAGGTAGCATATGGTCAAGAACTGATGGTACTGAAAGAAGAAGTTTGAGCTGCAATGAGGGGAATGGTGAAACACAAGATTCCAGGAATTGATAGAATGCAGACTGAGATGTTTCAACAGATCGATGCAGTGCTGGAAGTGCTCATTCATCTATGCCAAGAAACTTGGAAGACAGCCACCTGGCCAACAGACTTGAAGAGATCCATATTTGTGCCCGTCCCAAAGAAAGGTGATCCAAAAGAATGTGGAAATTATCAAACAGTATCATTAATACCACACACAAATAAAATTCTGCTGAAGATCATTCAAAATCGGTTGCAGCAGTCCATTGATAGGAAACTGCCAGAAATTCAAGCTGAGTTCAGAAGAGGACGTGGAACCAGGGATATCATTGCTGATGTCAGATGGATCCTGGCTGAAAGCAGAGAATACCGGAAAGATGTTTACCTGACCATGCAAAGGCATTTGACTGTGTGGATCGTAACAAATTACGGATAACATTGCAAAGAATGGGAATTCCAGAACACTAATTGTGTTCATGAGGAACCTGTAGGTAGACCAAGAAGCAGATAGTGGGTACATATGAACCTGTAGGTAGTTCAAACAGAACGAGGGGATACTGCAGGGTTTAAAGTACCCAGAACCTGTAGGTAGTTCAAACAGAACGAGGGGATACTGCAGGGTTTAAAGTCAGGAAACGTGTGTATCCGGATTGTGTCCTTTCACCATGCTTATCCAATCTGTATGCTGAGCAAATAATCTCAGAAGCTGGACTATAAAATCCAGTGCCGTCGAGTCGATTCCAACTCATAGCAACCCTATATGAAGAAGAATATAGTATCAGGACTGGAGGAAGACTCATTAACAACCTGCAATATGCAGATGACACAACCCTGCTTGCTGAAAGTGAAGAGAACTTGAATCACTTACCGATGAAGATCAAAGACCACAGCCTTCAGTACGGATTACACCTCAACATAAAGAAAACAAAAATCCTCACAACTGGACCAATAAGCAACATCATGATAAATGGAGAAAAGATTTAAGTTGTCAAGGATTTTATTTTACTTGGATCCACAATCAACACCCATGGAAGCAGCAGTGAAGAAATCAAAAGGTACATTGCATTGGGCAAATCTGCTGCAAAAGACCTCTTTAAAGTGTTAAAAAGCAAAGATGTCACTTTAAGGACTAAGATGAGCCTGACCCAAGCCATGGTGTTTTCAATTGTCCCATATGCATGTGAAAACTGGACAATGAATAAGGAAGACCAAAGAAGAATCAACACCTTTAAATTATGGTGTTGGAGAAGAATATAGAATATACTGTGGACTGCCAGAAGAAGGAATAAATCTGTCTTGGAAGAAATACAGCCAGAATGTTCATTAGAAGTGAGGATGGCAAGACTTCATCTCAAGTATTTTGGACATGTTATCAGTAGGGATCAGTCCCTGGAGAAGGACATCATGCTTGGTCGAGTAGAGGGTCAGTAAAGAAGAGAAAGACCCTCAATGAGATGGACTGACACAGTGGCTGCAACAATGGGCTCAACCATAACAAGGATTGTGAGGATGGTGCAGGTCCCAGCAGTGTCTTGTTCTGTTGTACGTAGGGTCACTATGAGTCGGAATCAACTCGATGGCACCTAACAACAACAACATACATATACTAAAGGGCAGTCGTGGTTCAGTGGTAGAATTTTCACCTTCCATGCGGGAGAACCTGGGTTCAATTCCCAGCCAATGCACCTCATATGTACCCACTATCTGTCAACGGAGGATTGTGTGTTGCTATGATGTTGAACAGGTCTCAGCTGAGTTTCTAGACTAAGATGGACTAGGAAGAAAGGCCTGGAGATCGACCTCTGAAAATAAGCCAAAGAAAACCCTACAGATCATGGGGATGGCACAGGACCAGGCAGCATTTCATTCCATTGTGTATGGGGTAGCCATGAGTTGAGGGGCCAACTCAACAGCAGCTAACCCCAACATACATATATATATATATATACATATACACATATGTGTGTGTATATATACATGTACATATACATACATACATATATATATATATATATGAGCCCTGGTGGAGCACTGGTTAAGAGCTTGGCTGCTATCCAAAAGGTCAGCAGTTCGAATCCACCAGCCACTCCTTGGAAACCCTATGGGGCAGCTCTACTCTGTCCTATAGGGTCGCTGTGAGTCAAAATTGACTCCACAGCAAAAAAGTTTTTTTTTTTGGATATATATTTTAATCCTAGTATTATCTTAGAAGCAGCCCAACTGCACTCTATTTTATGTGTATGAAAGTTGTTAGATTGTTAAATGTCTATAACAGAGCCCTCTGCTGGTCACCCTGTTTCAACTCCCTTCTTTTTACAGACAAGAAATATAAGGACCAGAGAGGAGAGGTCGCTGACAAAGGTCACACAGCTTTCTCTTTGCATTCAAGGGAGTCTTTACCAAAAGTGATGGCTTTTAGGTAAAAGAAGTAGCCAAATGGGAAACAGGGTGCAGGATGGGAGAAGGAGTTGGCGAAAGGAAGATGAAAAGAAGCTGAAAAACCCACATACCTAAAATCATCTGGTCTGTTGACTGGGCATGATATTTCTGCCCAGAGAGGCAACAGTTCCCAACCTTGACCCATTATCAGAATCCCCTGGGAAACTTGTTTAAAAAATGTAGACCCCTGTGACCCACCTCTAGAGATGGATTCTGTCAGTCTGGGGGATGACTGGGCATCTATATTTTAATGAGCTCGTCAGGGGCTGTTCATGAACACCAAAGTTTAATAAGAAAGACTAACCTAAGCTTCTAGAAGGAAAAGCACAGTTAACGAGGTTTACCACTAAAGATGATCTGAAGGAACACAGCCAGGAGAAGGAAGTTGATTCATTCATGCACTGAGTCCATCATTCACTGATTATTAGTTTTTACATTTAGTCTTTCCACAAATGATGGATTTAGTGGAGGAACATGGTCACAGTTTTATCAATCACGATAGGCTATGTTGTGCTGCAATAATAAACAACCCACAAAACTCAATGATTTAAAGCAACAAAGGCTTATTTCAAATTCACGGTACACGTCCATCATGCATCACCTGGGACCTCTGCTCATGTCTTCTCAGTCTGGGGTTCACTGTCTCAAATGGCAGGAGAAAAGAGAGCTCTGGAGGATCTTGTGTTAGCATTTAACATCCTGGCCTAGAATTTGTGGGATGACATCACACATGAAGAAGGCAAGAGGTCATTAAAAAGACAGCAAAAAAAGAAAAGACCAAAATGGACGTCAGAAAAGACTCTCATACTTGCTCTTGAATGTAGGGTAGCTAAAGCAAATGGACAAAATGATGAAGTAAAAGAGCTGAACGAAAGATTCCAAAGGGCAGCTCAAGAAGACAAAGAATTATAATGAACAGTACAAAGACCTGGAGTTAGAAAACCAAAAGGGAAGAACACGCTTGGCATTTCTCAAGCTGAAATAATTGTAGAAAAGATTCAAGCCCTGAGTTGCAATATTGAAGGAGTCTATGGGCAAAATCCCCACACGTCTGTCAGTGTGTCGTGCTGTGGGGGTTTGCATGTTGCTGTAATGCTGGAAGTTATGCCACCAGTATTCAAACACCAGCAGGATCACCCATGGCTGGAAAGTTCAGCTGAGCTTCCAGACTAAGACAGACTAGGAAGAAGGACCCAGCGGTCTACTTATGAAAAGAATTAGCCAGTGAAAACCTTATGAATAGCAGCAGAACATTGTCTGATATAGTGCCAGAAGATGAGTCTCTCAGGTTGGACGGCACTCAAAATACAACTGGGGAAGAGCTGCCTCCTCAAAGTAGAGTCGACCTTAATGACATGGATGGAGTCAAGCTTTGGGGACCCTCATTTGCACGACTCAAAATGAGAAGACAGACCTGCAAACATCCATTAATAACAGGAACACAGAATGTATAAAGGATGAATCTTGGAAAACTGGAAATTGTCAAAAATGAAACGGGAGGTATAAACATCATTATCCTAGGCATTAGTGAGCTGAAATGGACTGGTATTGGCCGTTTCGAATCAGACAATCATATGGCCCACTATGCCAGGAATGAAAGCTTGAAGAGGAATAGCATTGCATTTATCGTTAAAAAACATTTCAAGATCTATTCTGAAATACAATGCTGTCAGTGATAGGAAAATATCCATAAACCTATAAAGAAGACCAGTTAATATGACTGTTATTTAAAGTTATGCACCAACTTCTATGAAGAAATTGAAGATTTTTATCAACTTCTGCAGTCTGAAATTAATCGAACACACAATCAGGATGCATTGACAATTACTGGTGACTGAAATGAGAAAGTTGGAAACAAAGAAGAAGGATCCATTGTTGGAAAATATGGCGTTGGTGATAGAAACAATGCCGGAGATCGCATGATAGAATTTTGCAAGACCAATGACTTCTTCATTGCAAATACCTTTTTTCACCAACATAAACAGTGATTATACATGTGGACCGCACCAGATGGAATATCCAGGAATCAAATCGACTACGTCTGTGGAAAGAGATGATGGAAATGCTCAATATCATCAGTCAGAGCTAGACCAGGGGCCGACTTCAGAACAGACCATCGATAGCTCATATCCAAGTTGTAGTTGAAGCAGAAGAAAATTAAAACGAGTTCCCAAGAGCCAAAGTACAATCTTGAGTATATTCTACCTGAATTTAGAGACCATCTCAATGACAGATTTGACACTTTGAACATTAATGACTGAAGACCAGATGAGCTATGGAATAACATCAAGGACATCATATATGAAGAAGGTAAGTGATCATTAAAAAGTCAGGGAAGAAAGAGAAGAACAAAATGGATGTCAGAATAGACTCTGAAACTTGCTCTTGAACGTCAAGTAGCTAAACCAAAAGGAAGAAATGATAAAGTAAAAGAGCTGAACAGAAGATTTCAAAGGGTGGCTCCAAAAAACTAAAGTATTACCGGGAAATGTGAAAAGACCTGGAGACAGAAAACCACAAGGGACAAACATGTTTGGCATTTCTCAAGCTGAAAGAACTGAAGAAAAAATTCAAGCCTTGAGTTGCAATACTGAAGAATTCTATGGGGAAAATATTAAATGACGCAGGAAGCATCAAAAGAAAATGGAAGGAACACACACAGTCACTATACCAAAAAGAGCTGGTTGATGTTCAACCATCTCAGGAGACAGCATATGATCAGACACCAACGGTACTGAAGAGAGAGGTCCAAGCTGCACTGAACGCACTGGTGAAAAACAAGACTCCAGGAACTGAAGGAATACCCATTGAGATGTTTCAACACACAAATGCAGTGCTGGAGGTGATTACTCATCTATGCCAAGAAATTTGGAAGACAGCTACCTGGCCAACTGACTGGAAGAGATCCACATTTATGCCTATTCCCAAGAAAGGTGATCCAACTGAACACAGAATTTATTGAACAATACCATTAATATCACACACAAGTAAAATTTTGCTTAGGATCATTCAAAAGTGGCTGCAGCAGTACATTGACACAGAACTGCCAGAAATTCACGCTGGATTCAGAAGAGGACATGGAACGAGGGATATCTTAGCTGATGTCAGATGGATCCTGGCTGAAAGCAGAGAATACCAGAAAGATGTTTACCTGTGCTTTATTGACTATGCAAAGGCATCTGAGTGTGTGGATCATATCAAATTATGGATAACACTGCAAAGAACGGGAATTCCAGACACTTAATCGTGCTCATGAGGAGCCTGTACATAGATAAAGAGGCAGTCGTTCGAACAGAACAAGGGAATACTGTGTAGTTTAAAGTTAGGAAAGGTGTGCATCAGGGTTGTATTCTTTCACCATACCTATTCAATCTGTATGTTGAGCAAATAATCCAAGAAGCTGGACTCTGTGAAGAAGAATGGGGCATCAGGATCAGAGGAAGACTCATTAACGACCTGCATTACACAAATGACACAACCTCGCTTGCTGAAAGGGAAGAGGACTTGAAGCACTTACTAATGAAGATCAAAGACCACAGCCTTCAGTATGGATTACACCTCAACATAAAGAAAACTAAAATCCTCACAACTGGACCAATAAGCAACATCATGATAAACAGGGAAAAGGCTGAAGTTGTCAAGGATTTCATTTTACTTGGATCCTCAATCAACACCCATGGAAGCAGCAGTCAAGAAATCAAAAGACACATTGCATTGGGCAAATCTGCTGCAAAAGACCTCTTTAAAGTGTTGAAAAGCAAAGATGTCACCTTCAAGACTAAGGTGCGCCTGGCCTAAGCCATGATATTTTCATTTGCCTCCTATGCTCATGAAAGCTGGATGATGAATAAGGAAGACTGAAGAACTGATGCCTTTGAATTCTGGTGTTAGCAAAGAATATCGAATATATCAAAGACTGCTGAAAGAATGAACTAATCTGTCTTAGAAGGAGCATAACCAGAAAGGTTCTTAGAAGCAAGGATGGCAAGACTATGTCTCACATACTTTGCACATGTTATCAGGAGGGATCAGTCCCTGGAGGACATGATGCTTGGTAAAATAGAGAGTCAGTGAAAAAGAGGAAGACTCTCAATGAGGTGGATTGACACAGTGGGTGCAACAATGGGCTCAAGAATAACAAGAATTGTGAAGATGGCACAGGATTGCACAGTGTTTTGTTTTATTGTACACAGGGTTGCTATGAGTCAGAATCAACTTGACAGCACTTAACAAAAACAACATGGGCAAAATATGGAATGACTCAGGAAGCATCAAAAGAAGATGAAAGGAATACACACAGACATTAGACCAAAAAGAATTGGTCAATGTTCAACCATTTCAGGAGGTAGCATCTGATCAAGAACCAATGAACTTTTACTGAAGGAAAAAGTCCAAGGTACACTGAAGACACTGGAGAAAAACAAGGCTCCAGGAATTGATGGCATACCAATTGCGAATGTTTCAACAAACGGATATAATGCTGGAATCGCTCACTTATCTATGCCAAGAAATTTGAAAGACAGCTACCTGGCCAACCGACTGGAAGAGATCTATATTTATGGCTATTCCAAAAAAAGGTGATCCAACAGAAAGCAAAAATTATCGAACAATATCATGGGCAAGTAAAATTTTGTTGAAGATAATTCAAAAATGGTTGCAGCAGTTCATTGGCATGGAATTGCCAGAAATTCAAACCAGATTAAGAAGAAATAGTGGAGGAAGGTTATCACTGCTGATGTCAGATAGATCCTGGCTGAAAGCAGGGAATACCAGAAAGACGTTTACCTGTGTTTTACTGACTATGCAAAGGCGGTAGAGATAATTAAAAATTACGAATAACATTTCAAAGAATGGGGATTCCAGAACACTAACTGTGTTTATGCGGAACCTTTACTTAGACCAAGAGGCAGTGGTTCATACAGAACAAGGAGATAGTGAGGGTTTAAAATTATAAAAGGTGTGCATCAGGGTTGCATCTTTTCACCATACTTTTTCAATCTGTATGCTGGGAAAATAATCCGAGAAGCTGGACTCTATGAAGGAAAATGCGGCATCCAGATTGGAGGAAGACTCATTAACAACCTGCACTACACAGATGACACAACCTTGCTTGCTTCAAGTGAAGAGGACTTGAAGCACTTCCTGATGAAGATCAAGGACCACAGCCTTCAGTATGGATTACACTTCGACATAAAGAACACAAAAATCTTCACAAATGGACCAATAAACATCATCATGATAAACGGAGAAAAGACTGAGATTGTCAAGGATTTCATTTTACTTGGATCCACAGTCAACACCCATGGAAGCTGCAGTCAAGAAATCAAATGATGTAAAAAAAAAGGGAACTCTAAGGATGTATTGCATTGGGTATATCTG
Source organism: Elephas maximus indicus (assembly GCF_024166365.1). Taxonomy (NCBI): domain Eukaryota; kingdom Metazoa; phylum Chordata; class Mammalia; order Proboscidea; family Elephantidae; genus Elephas; species Elephas maximus. Next base: position 192,954,633 of record NC_064820.1, on the reverse strand, counting down.
CTGCAAAAGACCTCCTTAAAGTGTTAAGAAGCAAAAATGTCACCTTGAAGACTAAGGTGCACCTGACTCAAGCCATGATATTTTCAATCACCTCATACGTATGTGAAAGCTGGGCAATGAATAAGGAAGGTCGAAGAAGAATTGATGCCTTTGAATTATGGCAAAGAATACTGAATATTCCATGGACTGCCAGAAGATTAACAAATCTGTCTTGGAAGAAGTACCAGACACAATGCTCCTTAGAATCCAGGATGGCGAAAGTTCATCTCATATACTTTGGACATGTTATCAGGAGGGACCAGTCCCTGGAGAAGGACATCATGCTTGGTAAAGTAGAGGGTCAGTGAAAAAGAGGAAGACCCTCAACAAGATGGACTGACACAGTGGCTGTAACGATGGGCTCAAACATAGCAAGGATTGTGAGGACAGCACAGGAGCTGGTAGTGTTCCGTTCCGTTGTACATTGGACCGTTATGAGTCAGAGCCAACTTAATGGCATCTAACAACAACAGAACTGACACAAGTCACTTCTGCTCATAACTTATTGGCCAGAACTAGTCACATGGCCCCAACGAACCACAAGGGGTCCAGAAAGTACAATCCCACTGTGTGCCTGGAAGAGAAAAACCGAAGCCAGTAGCTGTTGAGTTTACTCTAACTCATGGCAACCCTATGTGTATTACAGTAGAACTGTGCTTCATAGGATTTTCCATGGCTGATTTTTTGGAAGTAGATCTCCAGGCTTTTCTCTCAATGAGCCTCTGGGTGGACTCAAACCTCTAAGCTTTCAGTTAGCAGCCAAGCATGTTAACCATTTGTACCACCCAGGCATCTGACACACAGTACTCATGACTAATGAGGAGGATTCTGGCTCCTTCTTCCTTTCTGGAATTCTCCCTTATGGGGTTGGTTCATCCTCACACTTGACACTTAGTGGTCACAAGATGGCTGGTGTACCCCCATGTGGGAAGACAAAGGGAAGCATGGCAGGAAGGGGTGGTGCTTCCACCAGGGAAGCAAAGCTTCCCCAGAAATCTTCAGCTTTTGTCCTCCTTGACTATAAATTGGGACTGATGCCCACTACTAGCAGCAAGGGCATCTAGCGAAATATATACTTCAACAGGGCAAACTGCAGCTCCAAATTGGGGTTCTGTCTATAAAGAAGGGAGAATGGATATGGGTGGGCAACTAGAGGTAATTCAGGGGTAGTGAGTATCTCTGGAGAATGAGAGACAGTGTTGGAAGGGTTAAGACAAAGGTAAGGATGGATCCAGGCCCCAGCAGCGAGGGCAGGAGGGCTTGACTATAAACTTGGCATCACTGAGCCCCAGTTTAGGCACTGGCTGAGGGGTTCCCCATTTCATCACAAGACTATAACTATCAAAGTAACATAGTTACTAGCGTTAACTCTAAAAAAAAAAAAAATTTTTTTTTAACTCTAGGTACATATTAATCAAGATTTCTGCCCAATAACAGACAATATTAGGATTACTGTTTCAAAGCCATATTACAGGAAGTCCCCAACTTATGACATATTCGAGTTACGACGAACCGCACTTACAACCATCTGTTTTTCTTTTCTTGTACAGCTTATCATTAGTAATATGTACTACATACAATGTTGCAGAGTGTAATTTGCTGATGTTATCATTCTAAGACGTTCTCTCGCAGATGTTCAATATTATGATTTAGAAAGATACTGATAATAAAAGGCAATAACAATGAAAACTAAAAAAAAAAAAAAATGAGGTACTCAACTTACGTGAGAACTAACTTACGACAGAGTCGTCAGAAGGGAATCTGTCCTAAGTCAGGGACTACCAGTATTAGCTGTTGTGTGCCAGGTTCTGCATATAATATTATCTATAATCTTCATGACAACTTTGTGAGGTATTTTATTTTCCCCATCTTACAGATGAGCAAACTGAGGCTTAGACTGCCCTAGGTCACAGAGCCAATAGGTGTTACTGTTAGTTGTCATCGGGTCGATTCCAATTCATAGCAACCCCATGTGTGCAGAGTAGAACTGCTCCATAAGATTTTCAACACTAGGACCTTTCAGAAGCAAATCACTGGGCTTGTCTTCTGAGATGCCTCTGGGTGGGTTCAAACTGCCAATAAGTAGAGGTCCTGAATCCAAACCCAAACCAATTCCAAATTTCTTACTCTTGTCTCTGTATCAGGTTGCTTTTTCACTAGCCCTCCTTTAGTAGTTGAAAATGGCAATATGTTAAAAACACCGCAGCCTGGTGTGTTTTCTAAGATGCATATTTGGTTGGAGAGATGGAGGTAGTATTGAGTGGTGCTGAGGACTCCTGCTTGTTAAAGCCTTGTTTTCTTGGTGTATATTTAGATCCCATCTGTCACTGGAGATGCTGGAAAACATCATAAAGAACCAAATATATGTATAAAGAAGTAGAGATCAAATGGTGCAGATGTAGCCAATAAGCTACAGACAGGCAATCAATGATGTCTGGAAAAACTCTGGATGCTGTTAATTAAGAAATGAGCAGCTGTCCAGCCCAAGAGCTGGCAAGGCTCCTTGGATGGATATATGGAGGCAAGAAAAAAAGGGCCACAGCCACGTACATGAAAAATGACCTGTTGGTCTATCTCACATGGGTATACAGGCCTGAGTTCAGCCTTGTTGTTGTTAGCTACTGTCAAGCGGGTCCCCAACTTACAGCAACCCCACGCAAAATGGAACCAAAAGCTGCCTGCTCCTGTGCATCTTCCTGATGTGTCACAGATCGAACCACTGGGATCCACATGGTTTGCACTGACTGATTTTTGGAAATAGATCACCAGGCCTTTCTTCCTGGCCTGACTTAGTCTGGAAGCTCTGCTAAAACCTGTTCAGCATCATAGCAACATGCAAGCCTCCACTGACAGATGGCTTGCGGCTGTGTATGAGGTGCACTGGCCAGGAATCGAACTTGGGTCTCCCACATGGAAGGTGAGAATTCTACCACTGAGCCATCACTGTTCCCTTGTTGTCATACACTATTAAGTCAATTCTGACTCACAGTGACCCTACAGGACAGAGTAGAAGTGTCCCATAGGATTTCTAGGTCTTTTCTTCTGCAGAGTGGCTGGTGGGTTCGAACCATCAACCATTCCCTTAGTACCAAAGTGCTTACCCACTGGGCCACCAGAGTGCCTTACTCTCCCCTTAACCCATTGCCATCAAGCTGATTCTGACTCATAGCGACCCTATAAGACAGTAGACCTGCTCCACAGGGTTTCCAAGGAGTGGCTGGTAGATTTGAACTGCCAGTCTTTTGATTAGCAGCCAAGCTCTTAACCACTGCACCACCAGGGCTACTCTGTCCCCATAGGGTTCTGAAATGCTCTTGCTGAAGGATCAGGATCTTGGATTAGAAGGCTGGAAGGTTAGCAAGGCAACTACAGACAGACTTCTAACCTTTAGGCCTGCCCTGACCTCCAGCCTCCTAGTCCAGTCTAGTTGTATATTATAAATGGCTCACTAGATTGTACCCGACCCCTCCGAATATTGGCTATATCCTGACACTCAGTCTAAGATAATATCAAGTCTTAAAAGGTCTTATCTGTATCTAGAAGAGTAAACTTCCCATTCTCATTCTTTTTTTTTTTCCTTTTCCATCCATGCATTACGTATTTACCAAGAGCCTGTACCTACCAGGCACTGTTCTAGATGCTGAGAACACAACAGTGAACAATGCAGTAGACAGTCCCTGCCTTCATGGAATTTAGAGGTTAGTCAGGGGAGGCAGAGGTTAATCAAATAGCCTCCCAGCCCAAACATCAACTGTGACTGCAATCTATTGTTAAGCACTGAATAAGGACCAGGAATTATACTAACTGGATTGCCAAGACTATGCTTTATCCCCTCCTCAGATCTGAGGAAACTGAGGCTCCGAGAGGTAATGCAATTTTTCCAAGGTCCTAGGTCATACTACCTACAAAGTGACAGAGCTGGGATTCTGATCCAGCACAATCTGATGCAAAAAAACCCATGCGTTTGGCTACTTTTCCATTTCCCCCCTTGGCAGCCTATGGATCTCATTTCTTTCCCCGTTTCTGCCCTTTCTCCTTTGAGGTCTGGATTTGGGCTTGTAGGCTTGCAGAATTTATACCCTCCATGCAGTCTTTGACATAAAATATTCCAGCATCTAATATGTACAAGTCACTGTGTCATGTCACTCATTACGGGCAAATTTTAAGACTGAGAATCAGCAGTGATTGTTACCTAAAACCAAACCCGCTGCCGTTGAGTCGATGAGTAGAACTGCCCCACAGAGTTTCCAAGGAGCTCCTGGCGGATTCAAACTGCCAACCTTTTGGTTAACAGCTGTAGCACTTAACCACTATGCCACCAGGGTTTCCAATGTTACCTAAAGGATACCTGGAAAAAAGAGATTACTACCTAGGCCAAAATTTAACAAAATATTCTGTGCAGAGATTGCTAAACATTCTAGATGATTAATACAGCAATGGCGCTCCCTGGTGACCACTGTGGTTTGTTACACTTTCCTTGACCTTGGGAAGCAGCACATTTGCAGGGTTTGAGTGAATAAGCTCTACTAGTCCCGGTCACCTGTGCTCCCCTTGCCTGCCCCATTTATACCAATTCTAGAGGCAACGTCAAGGGCATGGGGTGAGCATCTTTTCACAGTTCAGAGTTTATAGCAACCAGGATCACTTGGGATCACCTACCCGTTAGGTCATGACAGACTAACCCGCCATCTCCTACTAAAGTGATTCTTTCTTTTCTCAAGATTGTCGCCATAAATGTCCCCATCCACACAGTCTCTGACCCTATCCCATGGCTACAGGAAACAGACAAGAACTAAAGCAAACACTCACCCGTTCAACCAATATTTATTGGAACCCTCTCTGAGCCAGGTTCTTGGGGCCCAGGCTCTTGGTCTAAGTATAGGTCCTTGGGTGGTACAAATGGTTTGTTTTTAGCTACTAATGCAAAGGTTGGCAATTTTAGTCCACCCAATGGCACCACAGAAGAAAGGCCTGGCAATCTACTTCCATAAAATTACAGCCATTGAAAATTCTACGGAGCTAGTTCTACTCTAAAACGTGGGATCGCTATGAGTTGGAATCGACACAACGGGTTTGGTTTGGTTTTCTCAGAGTTATACATTGTGGTAAGGGCTGGGGAAATAGCAATGAATAAGTTGTGGTCCCTGCTCTAAAGGTTATACTCCGGCAGGGGAGACAGGCCACCAATTAGCCTATAAATGATTCACTTTGAATTACAGTAAATGCTACAAGAATGAGGTTCTAAGAGTCTATATCAGGGAGACAAAACCTGTTGTGTAACAATCAAGCAGCACCTGGACCCAAGGTTAGCCACATCTCCAAGAGACCGAAGAAAGACTCCAGAACCAGCAATCATGACATATGGTTTACTGGGAAGCTTACTTATGGGACAGTGACCCAGGGCAGTGGCTGGACCAGTTTAGTGCTCTGCAATTGCCTAGCAAGGGGAACAAGCTTACATACCGTTTCAGCTGGGACCAAGGCTCATGGTTTTACTCCCATGTCCTTGGGCAGGTAGCGTTCCCAGGGACTTCTCATCCAGGCCCTTTCTTGCTAAGGCATTCCTCGGCCTTGGCCACTGGCCTAGTCACACCATTCCTGGCCTTGTACCTTAGTCCCAGTCCATCCCGAGTTCATCCCCAGCATGCTTTGGGGAAGAGCAAAACTAACTCCATTAGAAGGAAATACCTATAGCTGAAGCATTACCCTAAAAAACCAGATTAGGGTTGGAGATCAGAAAAATTTGCCCTGAGGAAAGAAAGTAAGGTGTGGTGTGCCTAAACTGGAGGGGAGGTTGGCCAAGGTGATCAGGGAGCTTGGAAGAGAATGAACCTGGGGCCCAGGCAGCCTGAATTGGGCTTCTTCTGAGGCTAACTGTGAATGATGAAAGTGTAGGGTTCATTAGTAGGAATAGATCTCAGGTGATTTCAAGGACGGTGATGGTATTAAGGGAGAATGTTTGACATTAACTTATCATGAGGAAGGTTGAGCTGATGCCAAACGACGAGTAGAAACTAACACCTGAATATTTATCTTGAGGGTTAATTTAAACTATCATGAGTAGTAAATGTTGGAATGGAGAATATCCTGGATCTCTGCCAATCCTGGATCTTCCAGGAAGCCAAGGATATTGCAGAATTTATTATTTACATCCCCTCCATTATCATGTATGATTTGGAAATAACAACAGCTGACATAATTGCCGGGGTTGTGGGCAGGAGCTAAAGCGCAAAAAGATGCAAAGAAGAGAGAATAATGGTGGCAATCATAGAGTTCCAACAGTGAATTGTGGCTGTAAAAAATCTGGATATAAAACCTTATCTATTGTATGATGTCAGATAGCTCTTGGGATGTAGCGCGCCTTAGGTTAAGCACGCAAGATTTCGATTCAGGAAACCTGGGTTCAAATCCTATCTTTCCACTTCCAGCTGTGTGCTCACGTTAACAAACTCTTGCGCCTTCATTTCTGCATCTGTAAAAGGCGAATAATAGCAACTACTTCTTAGACTGTTGTGAAGTGGTGCTTGTAAAGTGCTTAGCATCATGCCTGGCATATTCCAGTTACTCGATACTAGGTTTTTAATTATTATTTAATATCTGAGAGAAAATCTACCCACGTGTAAGACACTTACCAGAGATCTTCATTTTCTTTCCTCACACTTTTCCAATTTTCTAAAATGTGCATGCATTGCTCTTAAAATCAGAAGAAAAAGTCAAATTTTTGAATAATAGAAATTTGACAAGTCCGCTGTTTTTTAAATTTCCCTGATTATATTGTTTAGTAGGGGGTGGGAGTACATGTTAAAAACACAAATTCCTTGGCCCCGACCCAGAAATACTGAATCAGAGTCTCCAAGGGATCAGCTTGGTAATCTACACTTTTAGCAAGCACCGCAGATGATTCTTATAATCAAGCACTGTTGAGATAAATTGGATTAATGTGAGGATAGTAGTGACTCGACTGGGATAGGCGACCCGCTTGCAGCACCCACGAGGGCCTGAGCCTACAATTCCCATACTGCCCCCGCAAACTCGCGACGGGCGCGTCCGGAGCCTGCCGGGAATTGTAGTTTTCGTGCACCACACTCCTGCTTATAAGAAAGCCCGAACTGATGCCGAAAACTTCCCGCCCCAGAATGCAAAAGTCAAGAGTGACGCAATCTGGAGCGCGCCAGGTATTGAGCGGGGAGTTTCGGCCGCCTCTGCTGCCGCCGCCGCCGCCGCCGCCTGAGAGCCTGCTTTCTGCACCGCCGCCTCCTTCGCAGCCTCCCCCGCTTCCCTCATCTCTTTGGGAGCCTACTGCTCCGCCACCCCCTCTACGCGACTCGGGCCCTCTTCCCCTGAGAAGAAGCTTTATTCGGCCTCGGTCGCGGGGCCGGAGCGCAGCCATGGCTGACGGCGGCGGGGGAACGGGCGCGGTGGGCAGTGGCGGAGCGGGCCCGGCCTCCGCAGGGGCAGCGTCAGGCGTGACAGGCGCCGGCGGCAGCGGCGGCCCCATCAACCCCGCGTCGCTGCCCCCCGGCGACCCGCAGCTCATCGCGCTCATCGTGGAGCAGCTCAAGAGCCGGGGCCTGTTTGACAGCTTCCGCCGGGACTGCCTGGCCGACGTGGACACGAAGGTAGCTGAGACCGCCTGGGTCGAGCGAAGCCGGGCTGGGTGTGAGGCCGCCAAGGTTGCAGCCTTTTTTTTTCTAAAGCAGAGACAAAAAGACAAAAGATACCTTTTAAATCTCAGCGGTGAGGTGTTAAACCGCTTGGGGCAGTACAGAGAGCTGAGTCGTACTTCTGTGGAGCAGACTCCCAGCCCGCCACTTTGTAGCTGTACGATTTTAGCCTGATCGCTTCTCAGAACTTCAGGGCGATTAATACTAGTTTTTAGAACCCAGATTCTATCATTCCCGAGATGGGACTCTTTTAAATCCCTCAATAACAAACCTCAATTCGTTACAAGCGGTGGAGAAAACCAGGTAGGTAAGCAAGAATGGTTTAGAATTTCCACCAGTTCTCTATTGAACGCGGTAGTTTGAATGCAGTCATCAGCGTATTATAGCGATTCATTTGTTCCTTTGCTCTGCCTCAGTGATTTGCAAACTTTAGTATCTAGTTAAAGTCCGTTGTTGTTAAAGCACCCATATATTGTATTCCATCATTGATTAAAGGGGGTTTGGTGCTTATTTGAGAATTAATGCCATAGGTCAACCCCCAGTAAAACTGCAATTTCACTTTACCTACTTTCAGGGTTTGTTGGGATTCAATGAAATAATGTGTATTAAATGTCAGACACTTAATTTCTGGAATATTCATTTTCTTTTTTTAGAAGCTTTTCCAAGCACGATCAAAGACTCTTTAAGTTGTAGGTTTTGGCGGCGCTCTTACTGGCTGGGCTCCTCTAGGGATATGATTTTTCCCTCTTTTAACCTATTATGGAAGTCTTGTTGCCTGCTTTACAGGAGGAAACCCTGGTGGTGTAGTGGTTAAGTGCTACAGCTGCTAACCAAGAGGTCAGCAGTTCAAATCCGCCAGGCACTCCTTAGAAACTCGATGAGGCAGTGCTATCCTGTCCTGTAGGGTCGCTGTGAGTCGGAATCGACTCTACAGCAATAGGTTTGGTGTGTTTTTGGTACTTTACAGGAAGATTGTGGCCTGAAAATGAGACCTTAAAGATAAGGGAAGGACATAATCTAGTTATTCATTGAACATTTACTGAACTAATAATATGGCAGTGTTCCTGTGAAGGTGCCGGAATAAGTAAGCCACTGACCCCATCTCAAAGCTCATGTTTTAAGATAGAAAACTTACATGTAAACCAGGTAGTATATATAGTAAAGTTCTGCTTGCCGTTTTACTCCTCCAAGATAAAAACCCCATGTTAGAAGCGAAACAAGGTACTTGCTGTTCTTTAAGGAACCCGGAAAACCATGTCACCTGCTTTCTCCTTCTTCAGAAGGACCCTGGATGTTTCCCATCAACAAAATCTCCACTCATTTCTTATGATTAGGTTTTGTGGCTTAATCAAAAAAAAAAGAAATGATCCAGAATATTAAGAAGCTGTTGGGAAGCAGGGGGTCGGAAGGCAACCACATATGTTGCTGGGTGCCATCAAGTCAGTTCAACTCATAGCAACCCCGTGTGGCAGTAGAACTGTCCATAGGACTTTCTAGGTTGGTGGTGCAGTGGTTAAGTGCTTGGCTGCTAACCAGAAGGTCAGCTGTTGGAACCTACCAGGCGCTCCGAAGAGGAAAGATGTAGCAGTCTGCTTCCGTAAAGATTTACAGCTCATTGGAAACCCTGTGGGGCAGTTCTCCTCTGCCCTGTAGCATCGCTATCGGTTGGTAATCGACTTGATGGCAGTGGGTAATCGTTACAAGAATAGATCGCCAGTTCTTTCTCCTGCAGAGCCACTAGGTGGGTTCAGCTGAGCACATAACCGTTGTGCCACCAGGGCTCCTTACAACCACTTATACCTTTTAATTGTTTCTTCTGGTAGTTACCGGGTGGTTTTAATTCTTAAAGACAGTGTCTTCGGGCATGTCTTATCTGAGACCTTTGTTTAGCTCAGTGTTTCTCCAAAGTGTGATCCCTGGATCAGCGGCACCAGTATCACCTGGGAACTTATTAGAGGTGGAAGTTTTGGGCCCCACTCAAGTACCAAAGTGCACAGGGGAAAGTGTACTGATGTCTGTAATTTGCTGTGCCATCCACCCGGTATACAAGTAATTAAATAGAATGACCTGATGGCTGATTAAGAGAGGACTGGTTGGATAGATAAATGATAAAACATTTATAGTAAGGTGTTAATATAGGGACATTAGGTCCTTTGACTAGATGAACTGTATGTCAAGTCTGTTAAAGGTTTGGTACTAGCATTTGCTATCCTTTGCCTTTTTTCAGTAAACAGTTTCTGTCATCTCAAACTGTGTGAATTGTTTTGAGTGGTAGAAGGTACAGCATCAGGATTCATGGTTAAAAGTGACGGAAATCTAATTCTAAGTCCTTTAAGCAAAGAGAGGAGTCTGTTGACTCGTGGAATCCAAGGAAGGATTGAATGAACAAACTGTGCCAGAATAGGAGGGATGCGTTTGCAACCTGGGATTCTCCATTAGGGCGCTCTTTCCTCTCTGCTCTTACATTTATGTTACTGTGTCTGCAGAGTGGAGTCATCCATTTGGTTGCCAGCATCACTTGAGCACTCTTAACAGATTTTTCCTCTCTGAGCTCCGGTTGTAAAGATCTCAGGCAACGCTTGCCTTGTCTTAGCTTGCGGCAGGTGAACAGGGCCATAAGAACATGGCAGCCACTTGCCAACCCCTTGTGAAGAGAAGATGGTTACCAGGAAAAAGGAGTTGTTAACTGTGAATTTTACTCCTCTTCAGCCTCCTCCCAGCCTTCCTCATTTCAGGTTTAGTGGAGATTCTTTAGTAGGCTTGTAAGCCTGCTTTCTTGGTATTTTGGAAGAGTCTACCCATGGCAGGAGGCCTGGTGATTGCTTTGATGAATTCATTTGCCTGATGTGTTAGGAAGCTTTTGCCATAGTAATGCTGCATAGGAAACCAAACCTCAGTGGCTTATAACAATAAGCATTGGCGCTCATTTATGCGGCTAGAGCTGCGAGTCAGCTTAAGTTCGGCTGACCTAGGCAGGCTTCAGCTGGGTGGCTCAGCGCTAGGCTGCCTGGGCTCGTGTCCAGGCTGTGGGTTGGGTTTAGGTCTGGGTGCACATGCGCTCATTCTAGATTCCAGGCTTGAAGGGGCAGTGGCGACACAGGACATGCCCTCCCAAAGTCATGCAAGAGCCAAGGCAGATGCACAAGCACATTTGAGGCCTCATGTCACTAACGTTCCATTGGCCAGAGCAAATTACAGTTCAGGCCAGCACCGTTGGGGGGGAGACATATGCACTGCCCACCTTGGGTGGGCTACAGCGTGAAGTGCCGACCAGCGGCCTACACGCTCATATCTGGTTTGGAGAGGAGAGGCACTGATAGAGTCAGAAGGTCTTTGGCTCAGGACGTGCATTCCTGTGTTCACCAAAACAAAAAACAAACCCATTGCCATCGAGTAGATTTCAACTCACAGCGAGCCTAGAGGACAGAGTAGAACTGCTCCATAGGGTTTCCAAGGAGCGCCTGGTGGATTCGAACTGCCAACCTTTTGGTGAGCAGGTATAGCTCTTAACCACTATGCCACCAGGGTTTCCAAGTTACTTCTAATTCTTCTGACGCTAGTTTTGTTTAGAACGTTTGCCACCAGTAAGTGCCTCTCAAGCAGAGAATGCTCTTTTTTGGACTAATGTCTTACTGAGGTGTGGGTAGATCTTCATTCTACGCAGAGGGCTTTCCCGGGACCTTGTTGCCGAGAACACCCTGTGAGGTAACAGGACAGTAATATTTCAGTTTTACAGATGGAAATAACAGACTTAGGAGGTGAGTGACTTGTCGAAAGTTAAGATAGCTAGTAAGCGATAGAACCAGGGCGAGAACCTAGTCTTCTTTGATCCAATGCAGCCTAGGTCTAACCTTGGTTTTATCACACTTCAGCCATGTGGGCAAGTTATTTACTCTTTAAGGCTAAATTTCTGGTCTGTGATGTGGAAGAGGAAGGAGATAATAGGACCTCCTTCTTAGAGTTGCTTGAAAAGTAAGTGGGATCATGTAAGTAAAGCATCCAGCACTCAGCCCACTATCACACGAGCTCTCCTGCTAGCTCTAACGCTCTGGCCCTACCATGTTGCATGGTGATCGCCATGTAATTATAGTGGGAATATATTTAGATGAGAAAGTATGAATTTCTATGAAAACCAGTATTCTGAATGACTGTTTTCGAAAAGTTTGGTGCATTTAACTTCTGACTTGCCCCTTCTTTTTAATATTTTAGCCAGCTTACCAAAACCTGAGGCAGAAAGTGGATAATTTTGTGTCAACACATCTGGACAAGCAGGAATGGAACCCCACGATGAACAAAAACCAGTTGCGAAATGGTCTGAGGCAGAGCGTGGTTCAGTAAGTAAGCAGAAACTAGATTGCAAGGGCTGTGAGCAAAAGTGTGATGATGCACAAGAACGCTTATCTAAGGCACTGTTAGGGTGGAGGTGCTTTATGTCAGAGATCACGTAGGAGTGACAGAAATCTGTTATTTTATGAGCATTAACGTTAAAGCAGGCAAATAGCTGAAATTCTTGCTGGTTTATCCAACCTAGGTAGGCCTCCAATGTCATCTCAACTGGGTGTGTCAAAAGCTGTCCCAAAGTACAAGGCAAGTTTCCTGCTCTTTGAAGTTTTCCGTCTAGTTACAGCATACATATAATAAATGTTATCCAAGGTGTCAGCGTTGGGACTGTGCTATGGATACTTCACCCAGTGTGTCACCAGGCACAAAAGTAGAGATGGACCATGGAATCTTTGGTCCTGCATAGAATTTTTGTTGGCTCTTAATACGTGCATTTGTGTTCAGGCCTTCCTGCTCCGCTAAACTCTCCTGGGATAAAAGCTCCTGAAGCCTGCCTCTTGAAAAACAGAAAAGTCAGGGAAATTATGCAGAGTGAAAAAGCCAATATCAAAAGGATGCATGGTGCGCAATTCCATTCACATGATCTTCGTGAGAGAACACACAGTAGAGATAGAGGGCAGATTAGTGATTGCCAGGGGCTAGGGCTGTGGGAGGAGGTGGTTGTGACTGTAAAGGGGGAGTCTTGTGCTGATGGTACAACTAAGCATCTTGATTGCAGTGGCCAAATAGAGCGACTCATGTAATAAAATTGCATATAACTATACACACACACGAGTAACTGGTGACATCTGGATAAGGTCTGTGGTTGTTACCAATGTTCCTTTGATATTGACATAGTTTTGATGTTGTACTCTAGTTAGGCAAGACACTAGCACGAGGGGTGGCTGGGGGAAGCATCCATGGACCTTCCTGTACCCATCTTGCAATTTCCTGTGCATCGATAATTTGAAAATAAGTTTAAAAATATGGGAAAGAATTTTTGCTATTACTAACAGGCTAGAACTTTCAATATGGCTTATGGCCACTGACGTCTGAACCTTTTTAAACAAAGAAAGCTAAAGTTTGTAAAATATTTCTGAGGGTTGGGGAAGAAGCATGCTCTCAAAAGATGCCCAGTGCCTTGTTATTCTGGAGCTGTTACCTGATACCTTTCTTGTTTCCTGCTCAACCAGACTGGTGGTGCAGGGATCTTTCAGAAAGAAGGGGACAGTGACTACTACTTACTGGGCACCTATACATGTCTGGCCCTGGTCCTTAAGTGTGTTATTGCTAATCTTCATAACAAGCCTATTTTACAGCTATTGTAGCAGACTAGATAAGTTTAGGTCTACAAAAGGATTGGCCGGCATATTAACAGAATATATCAAAACGGAGTATTTTGAAAGGTGCTATTACCATGTTTTTACACAACATGCACCTTCTACGTTTGATTGCTTCATAACTGATCCAAGGCCTGATGCTGACCTCGCTCTGGTTCCTGCTCCTGGTCGTAAGGGCAGATAAGGTCTAACTCACAGGCTCCCTGAACTTGTGCCCTGTAAATGCTCTGATAGCTGTGTGTTTACATTGAGGCTTCCTGCAGATAAGCTGGTTTTCACCACTGACTCCATATTCAAGGGCTATTTCCCATCTTCCAAAAAACCCATTGCGGTTGAATCAATTCCAACTCAGGGCAACCCTATAGGACAGAGTAGAACTGCCGCATAGGGTTTCCAAGGAGCGTGGTAGATTTGAACTGCCAACCTTTTGGTTAGCAGCTGAGCTCTTAATCACTGTGCCACCAGGGCTCCTTATTTCCTGTCTTACTTGTCACTATATATGTTCACTCATTTGTTCCTTTGCCCTGTCCTGACAGACCACCTGCCCAGTTACTGTGGGCCCCCTTTCTACCCAAGCAAAGGCTGGGATGGCCTAAGAACCCCAGTTAGTAAGACCTGCTCATATGCTTGTCTTGGTATTTGAATATTTTAATCCTTTGAGGAAAATACTTGAGTTTGCGGTTTGCACCTCCATGGGCTGTTTTCCAAACTTTTCAAATGTGATTTGTTTCTTCCAGGGACAGATGACCCAATAAGCAGGTATGCACAGGCTTACTTGTGCTTACTTACAGATCTGTAATACACGATTTCACCTGTTTTTCACCACATCAAAGATGTACTGGAACCCTTGTGAAATTGTGCGCTGCACTGCTGATTAGTAAATAAACACAATGTAGACATTGATAAAATTAGTCAAAATATATTTTGACTTAGGACCAATTTGGATCTTGTGTGTTCACCCGTTTGTGTCCCAGTTGTCTGTTATGTATTACAGGTGACCAGCCACAGCCGAAGGCCATGTTAGATTGATAAGGCGTAAACACTCAGCTGTGACTGATTTGTACAGGGCTTGGGGATTACAGGTAGTCTGTTCCAACCATAAGTCAGTTCCGGCATAAGTCTAATACCTCATTTTTTAAATTATTATTGTCTTGTATTATCAGTATCTTTATAAATCGTAACACTGAACATGTGCAAGTGAACATATGAGAATGATAACATTAGCAAATTGCACACTGCAACATTGTATGTAGTACATATTGCTAACTATAAAATGTACAAAAAATAAAGTTGTAAGTATGGTTCGTCTTAACTTGAAGTCATTTTAAGTTGGGGATTACCTGTAATAGCCAGGTTGCTGGTGGAGGCTGCTTCTCCAGCTTTGTCTATTAAGAGAATCAATGTTAAGGAAATGGAGTCAGAGCTGAGGTTCACTGGCTTTTGATGGTATGAAGATTTTCAGATCTGCACGTGTCATCAAGTTTTCCCATCATGTTGTCACTTGTCCTTTGTCTTGGACAGTCTGCTTAGTTTCGTTTGGCTCCTTCATACAAGGTTGAAATGGTAGTAGACCAGATTATGAATTAGCAGGAATAGGTGCTTGTTGGTTGTGAATTGCCCCTCCAAAGTAAAAATAAAATGTCTTGAGCTGTACGGTAAGTAGATTGCCCTTTGAAAGAACTCCCCAGGAGGGCTGGAGTGTTGACCAGTGGCCTTTTATTGGGCTCTCACATGACACTGGTTGGGGCTAAAAATGAGTCTGAAAGGAATTAAATAACTGAATGGCCTGTTTGTCTCCACAAGGTCAGGGATGTTGGAAGCCGGAGTAGACAGAATTATTTCTCAGGTGGTGGATCCAAAACTAAACCACATCTTCAGGCCTCAGATAGAACGAGCAATTCATGAATTCCTGGCAGCCCAGAAAAAAGACGCCACGCCAGCGCCTCCTCCGGAGCCTGAGAGCCAGGACCCTGCAGCTCCATCCCAGGACACATCATAAGGTTTGGTACCCAGAACGTCCTTTATGCCAGACCATTCAGATCACCCTTTATGCGGGACTGTTCTTCTCTGGATGATGGGGGTGTCAGAATGGATAGAAATGGGGTCGGCCGTATTGGGGACTGTGTTTCTTATCTCTTCAGAGAAGTATTTACTGCAGGTGGACGTCACCTACTGTCATACTCAGTTTTTATTGAGAGCTAATTAGCATTTTCCTGTGTCACAGAGTGATTTTCTGTGCCAGCAGAGCTAAACATTTAAGCTATGAGTAGATACTTCATTCGAAGCCCACTGGGGTGATTGGTGTGCACAAGGAAAACACAAATGAAAACCTTGTTTTTCTGAAATTGTTTAAATGAGTCTCTCCCCTGGACATGAGTGAAGTTGGGTGTGCAGCTTTAATGTAAATCGAGGCAGGCGCTCTAATGCAGCCACCTGCTGAGGGGCTTGGGGCTTGAGGTCAGCTTTAAGCCCTGCAGGACGCCTTGTGTTAAGGAGGAGAGTTAGTTTACCTGTGTCTGTTACCAAGGGATTCTTCCATCAGGAGCACTCCCTTTTTTACAAAATGTGGGATTAAATTTTGTTTTAAAAATCAGCTGTAGATACACAGAAGGATGCTTTTTACTTGGTTTGGGAGATAAAGTGGTAAACATGAGCAGTTATCAGCAAGGACGCAGGCAACGTGTCTACCCAGCCATCATTGATAACCATTCGGGTGTGCCTTATCCCTTCATTCTGCCATTGGTGTTCTTTTTTTCAGATTCTGTAAGGGATTCTGTTTTTCTCAGTAAGTCAGATAAATGCAGTGAGTTGGCCCCAGCATCTGCAGGTCAGCCACGCCAGAGCCCCAGCCTTGGGAGCGCTCGCACTGCGGAGAGTGCTTGCCTTTTTGTGCCTGTGTTGAGAAAAAACCTTGGGTCTCTTACGGAATGCAAAGCATTCGCTTCAAGTCTGTCTTTCTAGTTTAACCAAATTCCTTTAGGAACATAAAATTACGTGAATATTGCCTCTGACCCCAAAGCAGCATTTTGATGTGCTTATTTTTTCTTTTTTAGAAAATGCCTGACATCTGCTAAAATCTCCTTCTTCCTAATTAACGGTGAAGAAATGTCTTCAACTGCACAGGAGTACAGCTTCTGAATGAAGATAGTCCAAGGTCTTCACCAATTTCAAGATTCCATCCTTGACTGGGCAGTGTCCAGACTAACAGGGAGCAAGTTTGGCAGTGGGAAAATGGACAGGGTGCCCCTGGACTGTGCGGCCACTGGCTAGCCCGTCCTAGGGGGTGACACCAGGTGGCACTACAGAGAGATAAACACTACAGCAGCTTGCTGTTGTCCTGAAACACACCTTTATACTTGAACTTGGAGATTGCATACAGATTTTAGGGTCTGTGTGCTAGGATAAACAAAAGCTACAGTGAAGGAACATTGATGTGGTCCCAGAGATGCAATGTCAACAAGCAACAGGAAACATTAGCTGGGAGTAGGGATTTGGCAGTGTTTGATATTGTTTCTTAGAGTTGCAAACTAGAATGTACAAACCATTAGAATCAAATAGCTTTAAAGTCCTGGTGACCTTCTTGTACATGAATGTTCTCTCCAGTTTCTTCTCTTGGTACGAGGTGAGAAAACGTGGAGCGCTAGAATGAGGGAGGAAGCTCAGACCTTAAGTATAAGGAAAAACAGTGGCTGACCAGGCTTCTTCCTGCCCTACAGGGACTAGTAAGTCTTGGTGTGTTCCTTTTTTCCCCATTTTTGTGTGTTTTTTTTTTTTTTAGAGAAGTGAATTATCATTAAATGACTTAAGTTTGATACTCTTGCTGTGAAGCTTTCACTGACTCTTAGGCTGCAGGGCTGGGAAGGGTCACTTTTTCCTCTGCCTTGCTGCTGCTCTTGTCCTGTGCACTGCACATGGTTGAATGGCAGCGAAAGGTGGGGAGACATGGTTTGAATCTACCCTCACCCTGAAACTGATGCTGGGAGCGGGCAGGCAGTTCCTGCTCCCCAGGTCTGTTACTGGCCCTGGTCTTTAGTGAAGGATCAGTGTTTCTCACATGCAGGTGTACAGAAGCATTACCTAGGGGTCTGGGGAGAATGCTAGTTCTGATTCAGCGGGTCAGGGCTGGGACTTGAGGGTCTGCATTTCTAGCCCTCCCAGTGTTGCTGATGCAGCTGGCCCTGGGAGTACACTCTGTAGCAAGCCTTGGATCTGATCAACACTTACTTAAACTAAGAGCCTTTGGTTTTTAGTTGAATCAGCTACTGGATATTGCTAATCTAATAAACGTTAACCTATTCAGTTGAGTCTCTGTTAAAACGAATGTTCTACTTTTGCCGTAAACATCCCTAAATATCTATAGGACTGTTTTGCTGTATTCATTGAGATGTGTTGGCAGCATGTGCCCTCTGTTAGCCATGTTTCATCCACCAAAAAAACCCCATTGCCTTAAGAGTCAATTCTGACTTATAGTGATCCTATAGGACAGAGTAGAACTGTCCCATAGGGTTTCCAAGGAACAGTTGGTGGGCTTGAACTGCTGACATTTTGCTTAGCAGCTGAGCTGTTAACCACTGCACCACGAGGGCTCTGTGTTTGAGCCAGGTGGCATTTATATCTGAATTATCTTCTGTTTCCTGCGTCTTGACTGGCTTAATTCCGTCAGCTAACGTAGGCTGCTGTCCTCTTGAGTAACCAAAGTTTTCAGTGCCCAGAGGAGGGGTGCCCCCTAGTCCTCTCCACTCTATTGATAGAAAAGTGTGGAGTGGCCAATCTCACCAGCCTTGCTTTGCAAAGAAGCTTCTCAGACTAACCGTAGTGTCCTCTCCTCAGAACAATCTGCTAGACGAGCTTTCGGTGGAAAACTGGCAGCGAGGCAACTGCACAAGGGGCGAGTCTCGCTGGAGAGCCACTTTTCTGATCCTCCCAACATTCTGCCCACCCAACACTGGCCTCAACTCAGCAACAGAGGAGGGAAAAATAGAGCAGCCTGGAGAAAATGATCCTTTCTACCTCCCAGTGCTCAATTTACTACATTTTGTGTATTTTTTAGTAGGCAATTTTTGGTCCTATTTCTTACTTTACTATTTTTATTACCAGAGAAGGGTGTACCAGTTGATGGAAAACAGCCTAATTTTCACAGAACAGTAAATATGCCAAAATAACAAAGGGTTTCTTTTTCATTTTTCTTTTTTTAAATCATTGTGTTAAATTCACTAAGGGTTACCAAGGCTAGACTTGATTTCATTTAAGAAAATGAAGCAGAATTTTACCAGGTTTCAGAAGTAACTAGTCACGTAACTATTGGTGTACAATAAACATTTTCATTGAGGAAACCTTTTAGGGAAGTGGGTGATGTTGGATGGAAATGAAAGCGTAATAATTAGTGGATCCATAGGTGCTCCTTCTCATAGCTTTTGAGGGGTAAGACCTCATGTCATTTTTCTTTGGCTTGCCCCTTAAGTCCTTCGCAATGACTTTGGCTCTTAGCTGAGGTGAATCTCCAGGGAAGCAGTGCCCACATACTTTTGGGCAAACTAATATATAGATTGGCGGGCCTGGGAAGGTGAGTCAAGACAAAAACAGCATCAACGGGCTAGGAAGAAAAGCCACCTCTTCTCCCTCCTTAGGAGCTGGTTACCAGCCAAACCTATTTGCAACCTTAACTGAATCTTGATTCTCTGGGTAGTTGGGTTAGTCACGCAAAGCCTAAAAAAAGCATATGTTGAGGTAAAGTGGAAAAAGCCCCCCACAAAGAGGGCTAAGCCATTGGACGTGCCACTAAACACCATTGCTGTATTCATTCATAAGCCAAAAATTGTCACTGCTCTTTTCAGACTTGTAAAAACTGCCGTTTGCAAAACCCGGTGAGACACAGATATTACCAACATTTGAAAACCTATCAAAGCCTTAAGGAGCCCTGGTGGAGCAATGATTAAGTGCTCAGCTGCCAACTGAAAAGTTGGTTTAAACCCACCCAGGGCCTCTGCAGGAGAAAAGCCCTGCTCCCATAACAATTACAGGCTAGGAAACCCTATGGGGTCGCTATGAGTCAGAATCAAGGCACAACATCAGCCTTAGCGTTGTAGTCAGAGGGTTTAATTTAGGAATCTTACCCTTAAGATGGATTAAGGTGAAGAGGATGGTGTCTCCTTTTGGAGCCTCGTTCTTAGGACCTGGGGCAGCTTCTGCAATCGCTACTGGCCATGTGGGGCTTCCAGTCTTTAGCTAAAATGCGTGAGTGGTATTGCCCAACTCACTGTTTCCATCCAGTCATGGTTTTAACGCTTTTTTGGCTTTTTAGTGAAGTTTGTGGCTCCTCTATCAGATTTCCAGGAGTTTTACACTTTTTGCGTTAAAACCAAACCCATTGCCATTGAGTTGATTCTGACTCATAGCAACCCTGTAGGACGGAGTAGAACTGCCCCATAGGGTTTCCAAGGCTGTAATCCTAATGGAAGCAGACTGCCACATATTTCTCCTGCGGAGCGACTGGTGAGTTCGAACAAACTTTCCCTTAGCAGAGCACTTAACCACTGTGCCACCAGGGCTCCTCATTTTTTCCTTAACCTCTATTTAATACTCTCCAAGGTGGGGGGCATTTTTTCTTAGGCCTTTTGTATCACTAGCACATGAACTGAGTAAATACTAACAGATAGCCATGAGAGCCCAGAAAACCCACTGCCCTCTGGTTGATTCTAACTCATTGTGACCCTGTAAGATAGAGAAGAAGTGCCCCGTAGGTTTTCCAAGGCTGGAATCTTTACAAAAGCAGATAGCCACATCTTTCTGCTACAGAGAGGCTGGTGGGTTTGAACCACCAACGTTTTGGTTTACAGCTGAGCACTTTAACCACCATGTCACCAGGGTGCCTTTCATGACCTTTCATGACAGTAGCAGTTCTCAAATCTCAGTAACCAACTGACCTGTAACAGAGCCTGTATCGTTACCTGGGAACTTGACAGAAAGGGCATACTCTAGAGCCCCATTCCAGGCATGCTGAGTCAGAAATGGCTGCAGGTAGGGGCCCAACAAGCCCTCCAGGTGATTCAGCTGTTGTTAGGTGCCCTCGAGTTGGCCCCGACTCAGAGAGACTCCGACTCAGTGACCCTGTGCGCAGCAGAGTGAAACGTTGCATGGTCCTTAAAAAAAAAAAAAAAAAAGAACCTTAGCCATCCTCATAATTGTTGCTGTGTTTGAGCCCGTTATTGCAGCCACTGTGTCATTCCATCTCCTTGACGGTCTTCCTCTTTTTCACTGAGCCTCTACCGAGCATGATGTCTGTCTCCAGGGACTGATCCTTCCTGATAACATGTCCAAAGTAAACAGGGCAATGTCTTGCCATCCTCACTTCTAAGGAGATTCTGGTTGTACTTCTAAGACGGATTTGTTCCTACTTTTGGCAGTCCATGACATATTCAATATTCTTCACTAGCACAATAATCCAAAGGCATCAATTTTTCTTTGGTCTTTTTTATTCACTGTCCAGCTTTCACATGTATATGAGGCTATTGAAAATACCGTGGCTTGAGTCAGGTGAACCTTACTCTTCAAAGTGACTGCTTTTTAACACTTTAAAGACGTCTTTTGCTTCAGATTTGTGCAATGCGGTATGTCCTTTGATTTCTTGACTGCTGTTTCCATGGGCCTTGATTGTGGATCCAAGTAAAATTAAATCCTTGACAACTTCAATCTTTTCTCCATTTATCATGATGTTGCTTATTGGTTCATTTGTGAGGATTTTTGTTTTCTTTATGTTGAGGCGGTAGTCTTTGATCTTCATCAGTAAGTGCTTCAAGTCCTCTTCACTTTCAGCAAGCGAGGTTGTGTCATCTGCATACCTCAGATTGTTAAGGAGCCTTCCTCCAATCCTGATGTCACATTCTTCTTATAGTCCAACTTCTCAGATTATTCATATATCATATAGATTGAATAACTGATGAAAGGACAGCCCTGATGCATACCTTTCCTGATTTTAAACCCAGCTGTATCCCCTTGTTCTATTCCAATGACTGCCTCTTGGCCTTTGTATAGGTTCCTCATGAGCACAATTAAGTGTTCTGGAATTTCCATTCTTTGAAATGTCCATAATTTGTTATGATCCATACAGTTGAATGCATGTGCATAGTCAATAAAACACGGGTAAACATCTGTGATGATTAAGAGTGTACGAATCTTGACTGGGCCATGATTCTCTGTTTTGGCAGGCGTGTGTTGTGGTCACTTCCCTGTTGAGATTTGATACGATCACCCCCGTGATGGTATCTGCTGTGAGTAGCCAATCGGTTGAAGGGGAGTTTGGGCATATGGCCAGGATAAAGGGTGGGCAGATGTCCAGGCAGGACTCAAGGGGCTTTTGCTTGTTACGGATTCTGATGCTGGCTCCTGTTCATCTGACCTTTGGTTCTTTGGACTTGAGCTGGTAGTTTACCTGTGGTTTTGCCTGCCGATCTTGGGATTCACCAATCTTCACAGCCTATGAGCAGAAACACTGCTCCCTAACCTGCTGATCTTGGGTTCACCCTGCAGCTGTGTGAATCAGGAAGAGCATCTTTCTTGACCCATGTTACAACCTCTACGTCCGGGTGAACAGTTTTCTTGATATAAATCTCTCTCTCTCTATATATATATTTAAACACTTCACTGGTTTTGCTTCTCTAGAAAACCCAGCCTAAGACAACATCGTTCTAGCATTCTCTGCTTTCAGCCGAAATCTATCTGACATGAGCAATGATATTCCTCATTCCACGTCCTCTTCTGAATCCAGTTTGAATTTCCAGGAGTTTCCTGTTGGTGTACTCCTGCAACTGTTTTTGAATTATTTTCAGCATAATTTTACTTGCATATATTAATGATATTGTTTGATAATTTGTAGATTCTGTTAGATTACTTTCTTTGGAATGGGCACAAATACGGATCTCTTCCCGTCGGTTGGCCAGGTAGTTGTCTTTCAAGTTTCTTGGCATAGATGAGTGAACGCTTCCAGTGTTGCAACCGTTTGTTGAAATACCTCACTCTATTGGTGTTCCATCAATTCCTGGAGACTTGTTTTTCACCAATGCCTTCAGTGCAGCTTGGACTTCTTCCTTCAGTACCATTTGTTCTTGATCATATGCTACCTCCTGAAATGGTTGAATGTTGGCCAGTGCTTTTTGGTACAGTGACTCTGTATTCCTTCCATCTTCTTTTGATGCTTCCTCTGTCATTTGATTTTTTTTTTCCATAGAATCCTTCAATATTGCAACTCAAGGCTTGAATTTTTTCTTCAGTTCTTTCAGCTTGAAAAATGCCTAGTGTGTTCTTCCCTCTTTGTTTTCTAACTCCAGGTCTTTGCACATACCATTATAATACTGAATATTCTCAAGCAGCTCTTTGAAATCTTCTATTCAGGTCTTTTACTTCATCATTTCGTCTTTCACTATAGCTACTCTACATTCAAGAGCAAGTTTCAGAGTCTCTTCTGACTTCCATTTTGGTCTTTTCTTGTCTTTTTAATGACCTTTTTATTTCTTCCTGTATGATGTCCTTGATGTCATCCCACAACTTGTCTGGTCATTAGTCTTTAATGCATCAAATCTGTTCTTGAAATGGTGTCCAAATTCAGGTGGGATATACTCACAGTTGTACTTTGGCTCTCGTGGACTTGTTTTAATTTTCTTCAGCTTCAACTTGAACTTGCATATGAGCAATTGATGGTCTGTTCTACAGTCAGCCCTTGGCCTTGTTCTGAATGATGATATTGAGCTTCTCCATCATCTCTTTCCATAGATGTAGTTGATTTGATTCCTATGTATTCCATCCGGTGAGGTCTACATGTATAGTCGCCATTTATGCTGTTGAAAACAGGTATTTGTGATGTTGTTGGTCTTGCAAAAATGTGATCTCCTGCATCATTTGTATCACCAAGGCCATATTTTCCAACTACTAGTCCTTCTTTGTCTCCAACTTTTGTGTTCCAATCACCAATAATGATCAATGCATCTTGAATGCATGTCTGACCAATTTTAGACTTCAGAAGTTGGTAATAATCTTCAATTTTTTCATCTTTGGCACTTTGACTTAGAAAGGTCTGCTCGTAATTTAAACCCCTCAGGCTTTGAAAGGAGCCCTGGTGGCACAGTGGTTAAGGGCTCTGCTATTAACCAAAAAGTCAGCAGTCTGAATCTACCAGCCACTCTTTAGAAACCCTATGGAGCAGTTCTACTCTGCCTTACAGGGTCACTATGAGTCGGAATTGACTGATGGCATTGGGGTTTTCAGAGGCTTTGAAAAAAATAATAAGCCATCTTCTGGAGATGAGTTTGCAAGAGTTGCTCAGTGTATCACCTGGAGTTCTGTAGGAGACTTTCATTGCTATCAAAGCCAGAGGAACAGTGCCTGTGGGGGCTCTAGCAAGAATCAAAAAAATAAAAAACCCAATGCTGTCAAGTCGATTCCAACTCATAGTGACCCTATAGGACAGAGTAGAACTGCCCCATAAAGTTTCCAAGGTTGTACATCTTTACAGAAATACGCTACCACAACTTTCTCCCGTGGAATGGCTGGTGGTTTCAAACTGCAGACCTTTTGGTTAGCAGCCAAGTACTTTAACCACCGCCCCACCAGACATCAGTAACGATCAGGGCCTGGAATATGTCTGAGGCTGGAGCTGAGGTTTGGGTTTGAAAGTTGTCTCCAGATCAGCACTGGCAGGAGGGCCAGGCCCTGCCTCCTGTGGCTTCAATAAGAATGCTGAGGCCTGGGGTGGGCAGCAGATGGGAAAGCTGGCACAGCTGAGCTGCTGTTGGCAATGCACGAGGCACCCTGTCCATCACCTTGGGAGACCCTTGGGAGGGTCTACTTCCTGTCTTGTCGCTGGGGATGGGCTTGACCCAAGGCCACATGGGAATAATCATCTGTCCTCTCAAATTGGTCCCACCACCTGAGACTTAGCCAGTCTTCTGACTCCAGTTTCTGCAAACTGCCACTTGGCCACCCTTCCTGAGACATTGTGTTCATCACGTATCTTCCACACTCGGACCTTTTAAAGGAAGAACTAAAGGAACTAAAAGCCTGCTAGGCGGCAGACATTTTCTTATACATAATTTTATTTAATTCTCATGACCCTGTTCACACACACGTGTGTTAGGTAGGATTAATTCTGTGTTTTATGGATGAGAAAACCAAGGCTTAGAGAGGTGAAGCAACTAACTCATACAACTCCTAAGCAGAGGAGCAGGGATTTGAATCCAAGCCTTTCTCGATTTAAAACCCATGATTTCTTTTCACCCCTTTGCCACTCTGTCTCCCTATTCCTTAACAAGTTCATACTTGTCAATCTTCTGGGGCCCACAGTCCTGTCCAAATCTCGGCCATAATCAAATCAGCTTGACCGAGGCCACCCTTTGCTCCCCTCACTCAAATGTAGATCACAGGGCAGTTTACCAAGTGGACAGGCTGCTCAGATCTGTTCTGTTGGCTATGTATGGATCTGTGGTTGGTGTCTACCATTTTGTTCTCAAGTAATTGAGATTCCTGTATAGATCTGTATTTCTGGCTCCTTACGAAAAGTGTCAAGGTGTGGCAGTTTGCCCTGTATTCCCACTGGATAACAACCTGCTAGAGCTAAGTAGCAACTCACCATTTTAGACCACCTTTGAGACACGCAAATTTCCCTGGCTGGCTTCCCTCCTTTCCATTGCCCTGCTGACCTCTGTGGAGATCCTTACTCTACAGTGTCATTGCCTGTGATTACTTAAGGTTATTCAAAAACATTTCTTTAGCTACAGGGCCAGATCTATAGGCATAGGGACTAGGTTTTCAGCTACTTGAGTTGAATTCTAGAATCTATGACACTGGAATGGAGCCTGGAGTTCCCTCTGTAACATTCCTCTGGTTGTCAGGATTGAACCCATCCAAGGAAGAGTGAAGGTGGCAGGACACAGAGGCACACAGAGGGGGAAACAACCAGGATGCAGACTGATAAAGCCAACACACAGCATCCTCCAAAGTCTCTCCAGCTCCCCTCAAGGGGCACACTCTCTCCAGGGCCAAAGCCAGAAGACGGGTTGGCTGTACAGTCTAGTCAATGTCTATAGCTTACAGTTTTTAAAACGAGAACAACAGATTGAGGATGGAGAAGTAAAACAATGGTCCAAGAGACTGAAGGTAGCACAGTTTAGCCCACACTCTTAAGGGGCAGGGTTCAGGTCACAATAGAGGTAATTCTGGAGGGGAATGGGAGGTGCTTGTCAGGCTCAGCGTGGCATTGGAGTCTAAAAACAGCGATGGCCATCCTCACACAGTCGTACGAGCTCCTAAGGTGGGTGCCCTAGCTAAAGACTCAAGACCTGAATCCTGACTGCCCCTTGTCCCCTGGGGCTGCATTAGTTACCATGTTGTTGTTGGTTGCCTTTGAGTCAACTCTAACTCATGTGTCAGAATAGGACTGTGCTCCACAGGGTTGTGCCGGAGTAAAGCAATAGGAACACCAAAATCTCAGCAGTTTAACACAACAAAAGCTTCTCACATACGCAAGAGGACTGCCATCAGGCCACTCCCCAGGACAACTGTTCTTCCTGAAGCAATTTAGCTGACACCCACACTGGTCCACTGCCATCCTCTCCCCTCCATCTCCCACGGACACCTGTCTTGCTCAGTCCTATCTAATGGCTCAATACCTATTTGTAAAGATTTGATCAGATTCCTATTTTAAGGTCATATCCCATTGTCGTCAAGTCGATTCCGACTCATAGCGACCCTATAGAACAAAGGAGAACTGCCCCACAGGGCTTCCAAGGAACGACTGGTGGATTCGAACTGCCTACCTTGTAGTTAGCAGCCGAACACTTAACCACTGTGCCATAATATGAACTAGCAGTGTCTTCCTGAGAAGGACCTGGCCACAGAGTAAGGACAATAAAAGGCTGCCTCTCAAGCTGAGATGTGCTGTTTACAATGGATCGAAACCATGTAACAGCAGCCTGCCAGGAGGAGCCGTGGTGGGCTGACTTTAGGCTTAGAGACAAGAAGAAAGCTCACCTCCTTGTCAGTGTGGTGTACCATAAAGAAGGCAGGCTTTTGAAAGTAGCCTTCTGTTTTTCCTTTGTTTACGATATCGTGTAGCCTCCAGGCTACCCTTCATCTGGTTTTTGCATCTCCTATTCTGGCTGACTGGTAGAAGGCTCCCCTGTTCAGGACTTATTCCATGTCCATAGATTATTAAAAAACAAAAAAACAGTTGCCATTGAGTGAACTTTGACTCACGGCCACCCCATGTGGGTCAGAGTAAAACTGTGCTCCATGGGATTTTCAATGGTTAATTTTTTGGAAGTAGATCACTGGGCCTGTCTTCTGAGGCACCTCTGGGTGGATTTGAACCACCCAGGGAGTCCTTTACACCAGGTTAGACCATCCCAAACACACCCACACCATTTGGTGAAAACCCATCATGCAGCAGTTTTTGCAAACTGTAGAAACTAGCAGAGAGAAACTTGTTTATACTCCATAACTTATTAATAAGTTAGGATTTTACTGGCTTCCGTTCCAAGCACAAATCTCTCCATAAATGCTTAGGCAAGGGTGGATGAAAACACTGTGACCCTTATTCGATGAAATTTTCGTAAAAGGAGTATTGTACTATGTCGTTTTACTTTTCCTCATTAGATGCTGGGAACATCCTGCGGTTTGCAGTTATAAAAATGGGTCCCATTTGACCTGGAGACCCAGGGTCACTTGTTTCACCTTGGCCCAGCCTCCTGGCTTCCCACACGTCCCCGAGGAAGATGTTTGCACAATTGATGCTGGTAGAGTGGGCCTTTACTGCCAGCAGAGGCCTCGGCCCCAAACCCTGACACAGAACTCCAGGGAGACAAGCTGGACCACACCAGGGCCGTGTTTGCCCAAGCCGGCTAGAATGACATAGCACGGAACCACAGCCAGAGCTGAGAAGGCAGCTCTGCCTGCTTTGCCCGGGCCTAAACCAGGTCTTGGAGCTTAGCATCAGATGCAAGGCCTTTCCTACCTGAGGCAGAAAAACAGCGTGAGAAAGATGGACAGCAGGAGAGGCACATGGGCTGTCCCAGACCCAGAGGAGAACCAATATGAGTCCTGGACATTGTCAGGCCGGAGACAGCCCCAAAGAGAGAGCTCTTCTGAGGGGAATCTGAGGGGCAAGGCTAGTTTAGGGCTTTCTGCCTTTAAGTCAAAAAGAGAAAAAGAGGCTGGCAGGGCTGCACTGAAGGGGCAGTGCTAGCTCTGTGCCCACTGCACTCTCATGAGATGGTCAGAGAGGGTGAAGGCAAAGGGCACTGGGCCTGTGAGTGGAGACTGGTGCTAGCTCTATGCTCCAATCAGGGTCCTGAGATTGAACCAATTCCAACAGGGTGCATCCACCAGAGGCTGCAAAGTCTCCCTTGATGGTGTTTAGTGCCCTAATGTGGGGACCAGCTGTGTAGTTGTGGCCCCATCCACTTGTGAGAACAACACAACACATCCTCGAGGCCCAAGGTCACTTTGCTCAACCTCTTCTCTCTGTCCTGAAGCTTCTCTCGTTCTGTGGGATCTGAGGCATGACACTCCCCTCATGGCCAGGCTCCATGGGGGCTGTTACCTCACAGCCACTGGATGGTTCTGACAGGTAATCAAAGAAGGAACAGGGCAGATAACAGGAGCCACAGAAACCCCGGCATCATTTACTCGCCTCCTTGCATTGTTTATCAAACGAGATGGTGCCTGCAGAGCACTGGCAAGCTGAGGACACACAGGAAGTGCTCATTAACACTATTATTGCTCAGAGTAGCCCCAGGAGCAGTGGGGTTGTTGATACTGGTGATGGTGTTGGTTCCTTTGACCATCACAACACCCCAGAATGGAGAGAAGCCATTAGCACCCCATTTTACAGATGGAGAAACTGAAGCCCTGAGCCACGAAGTAACCTGGCCAATGTCACCCAGCCGGCCCAAGAGGGAAGTAGAAATGGAGCAAGGGGTTTTCCCCTGCTTTGGCCACCACCACCCTGCAGCAGGACACAGGAGCCCGTCCCAGGGCATGAACTTTACCCTCCAAGGGGCCTGGAACAGGGTCCAAATGATGTGGGTAGAAGAACAAGAAATGGGAAATGTGGGACACAGATGCTGTAGGGCATGGGGGAAAGCAGAGAGAGAAAGGATTGCATGTTGGACAGGGTGTGACCTGGACATAGGAATGTAACGGACCCTCAGCCATTTGGATGGTCTGCAGACGGCCTGGGTTCACATCTCAGATGGACAGCCAGATGACTTTGGGTACTAAGGGTAAGAAAAAAACTCTCTGAGCTCCAAAGTGGGGATCAACTGTAGTTCAATTCTGTTTCTAACTGCAGTGAAGTTCTTCTGACCCTAACCACCTGGACCTAGGTCAGAGCTCACAGTTAAAGGGCCCAGTCCTTCAGACTGCCAAATCTGCCCAAGACCTCAGGCTCTCAGGGGTCCCCAGGATTCCCACATTTCTGTCCACCTGGCTACAAATGTGGGCATTCCCACTGCTCCTCAGTTTTAATAACTCAGGAAAATGACTCAACTCAGGAAGCACTATATTTACAATTATGGTTGCAGTATAAAAGATGTGAATTAGGACCAACATAAAGAAGAGACACACCAAAAACAAAACAAAACAGAAAATCCATTGCCGTCGAGTCAATGCCAACTTATAGGAACCCTGTAGGACAGACTGCCCCACAGGGGTTCTAAAGAGTGGCTGGTGGATTTGAACTACCAACCTTTTGATTAACAGCTAAGCTCTTCACCACTGTGCCACCGGTGCTCCATGGAAGAGACACCTAGGGGGAGGCAAAGTAACCAAGATGGAGACAGCACAGTTTTTACCCTCAGATCAGGGTTCAAATCCTAGTTCCCAAAGAACAGTGCCCCAGCAGCCTTGGGCAAGCTTCTCAGCCTCCGTTCCTCACCTGTGTGAAGTACACAAATGACTGAGATAATGCCCATGAAGACCTTAGTGCAGTCTGGTATGCAGTAAGGTCTTAAGAATGGTAGCTGTTACTATTGATGCCCGTTTCACTTTCCACCAGACCTTTTCCTGACCTTGCTTTCTGTCTCAACACCCTTGTGTCCCCAAGTTTTCCATGCAAGTGTGGCCTGAAAGCTGTCTTTGTGGGGCAGCCACCCAGGCCCAGCCTGTGCCACTGCTATAAACAGACCTGAGACAGTATAAGTAAACACCCACTCCTTGGTCGCCCAGGAGGCCACCAGCCTCTCTGGAGGTCAGCTGGAGGGTAGCTGCCTGGTTGGATGGAAATAATGACAGAACCCAGGGCAGGGCGAGCTATGAAAGGCCCTTGGCCAGACAGAGCAGCAAGAGAAGCCAGGGGCCAGGGAGCATCCAGGGCATGTTCCTGGCTTCTTCAGCCCTCCGCCCCTGGCTGGACTGGCTACCACCCTGCCCTGGGGTCCTTGGGTCTTCTCCTAACTCAGCCATGGCCTCCCCTCACCCCTAGGCATGATCACAATAGTATCAACAGTGCAGGCTGTGGCCACTGCACGTGCACCTTCTGATTTAATACTTGCCACCTCCCAATGGCATAGGGGCCATCACATAGGAAGAAACTGGGTCTCGGAGACTAGCCCCAAATCACAGTGCTGGTCAGAGGCAGGGCTGGAATCAGAATCCAGGTGTGGCTTTGAACCTCTGCTTTCACCTCTGCTCCACCTGGAAAATCATTTCTGCTGCCCCAGCTTCAGCCCTCCTAGCTTCTCAGGCTCTTCCCACCCTTCCCTTACCAGTGCCAGGCACACTCCTAATGCCCGAAATAAGTAAAGCATGTTTACTGACTGACTCTACAAACAGATATAGAAACAAGAAGTAGACTAGGAAATTTTTCCCTGAAGGGAGAAATGGATTTATTGAGCATCTCCTACGTGTCAGCGCTCCGCATACCACTTTGCAAAGGACACCTCATCTAAACCTTAAAAAACCACCCAATAGGGTCAGTGTTATGATTCCCATTTTACAAATCAAGAAACAGATGCTGAGAGGTTAGTAACATGCTCAAGGGTCACCCAGCTCTTGAGAGGCAGGGCTGTGTGAAAAAGAAAACTTTTACAATTCTAAATTTGCATAGGAAATCATAAGCTTTATTTTACAGTTCCTGAGCTGAGGAAGGTCTGGTCTGAAAGTCAGAGAAGAGCTCCAAAGTGTGGTACTGGTGGAGAAACTTTTATAATGGCAGACAGTCTGGGTTGGCTAGTTTAGGTTTTCTGGGTCGGGAAAGTCGATTGATTGACTTGGATTTTGTCCCCTGGGAACTCTAGGCATTTACATGAAATGGAAACTTAGGATTGGGTTTGCCACCGTGGGACTCAACACGAGCAGCTCCACTTGGGGCCTAGTTTAGTCAGGTGATCAGCTGATACTTGGACTCGGCACTGGGATGCTCACGCTGATTTTGCCTCTCTGCCATGATGAGGACACCAAGATGGGGGCCCCTGAGGGCAGGCTGCAGGCACCTTCCCCTCTGTGTGGCCACAGCCAGTGTGGAGCTGGCCCAGCATCAGTGGTCCCCGTAAGTGTGGTCAATAAATGGCTACACTTCTTAGACTCCCTGAAGTTCTAGAAGCGTGCTGTTAGGGGCAACCGAGTAGATTCTGACTCATAGCAACCTGGTGTGACAGAGTAGTACTGCCCCATAGGGTTTTCTAGGCTGCAGTCTTTATGGGGGCAGATCACCAGTGGAGCCACTGGCTGGGTTCATACCACCAACCTTCACAGTTAGCAACTAAGCACTTAACCATTGTGCCACCAGGGATCCTTCCAGGGCAGGGGTTAAGAAAATAGGCTCTGGAGCCAGACTGCTTGAGTTCATAATCCTGCGGCCACCGACCAGCTGTGTGTTCTGAGTAAAACCCAAAAAACCCAGTGCCATGGAGTCGATTCCGACTCATAGCGACCCTACAGGACAGAGTAGAACTGCCCCATAGAGTTTCCAAGGAGCGCCTGGCGGATTCGAACTGCTGACCCTTTGGTTAGCAGCTGTAGCACTTAGCCACTACGCCACCAGGATTTCCAGTGTGTTCTGAGTAGGTTACATTATTTTTCAGTGCCTCAGTTTTCTCACGAGTAACATTGGGATTATAATGGTACCTACCTCGTAGGGTTGATATGAGGATCAAATGAGTATTTGTAACATTCTTAGGACACTTTCTGGCATAAAATTAGTGCCAAATAAGTGTTTGTTAAATTAAAAAAAAAATTATTCTACTTGATAAGCTGTCTCAACTTGTTTTTTGGAACAAGCACAGTAGTGTGTACTTTTAAAATTACGCATTTATCTAAGCTAAGTACATTTGGTTGCTAACCAAAATGTTGGCAGTTCAGATCTACCCGGTGGCTCCTGGTGATCTGCTTCCATAAAGATTACAGCTAAGAAAATCCTATGGGGCAGTTCTACTCTGTCACAAGGGGTTCGACTCCATGGAGCACAGTTCTACTCTGACACACATGGGGCTGCCATGAGTCAGAGGTGACTCAGTGGCTACTGGTTTGACTATCTGACCAAAATGATATCAGAATCCCTTCTTAACTGCTCATGAATTTGAATATATTTGTATAAACTCAATTTGTACTTTTCTGTGTGTGTCTCATAGATTGATATCAGAGCCCCACCCATGAACACCTATGTGGTGTGGGGGTCCCCAGTTAGTCTTGGCACGTCAGCCACTTTGCTTTCTTTCTGTTTAAGGTGAAACAGCATGAACGAGACTAACTTTAAATGCCAAAGCTGTGTTGCTAGGAAAAAGCAGAGAACAGAGCTTCTCAGAAGCCATGCAGTGAAGACGAAAATGGAAATGACTAACGGGTGCTAGGAAGTGCTGTTCCAGGGAGGGAGTTTGAAATGTCAGGGTATGGGGTGTACCAGAAAGCTGTCCCACCATGAAAGCAGGGGAAGGACTTGCAGGCCTGCCCCAGGGACCTGGCAGAGCTCAAGGGCAGCACCCACCCACTCATTCATTACACACACACACCGCACTTGTGCCTGCCGGGAGCCAGGCCCTGGTGTCACTAATAAGGGTCACCCCTGACTTGAAGAGAGACAGACACAGAAATAAGATGCTGTAGCAAAACCTCACAAGCCACGATGGCCCTCCTCTCAGTTCTACACATGAGAGAAGGGAGAAAATGTTCTCGAGCAGGATCAAGAGCAAATATTTCCTTTGAAAGAAATATTTTGATAGAATAATTGGGGTGGTGGGAGCGTCCCAGGTACACATGCAAATAACATGTGAAATGACTAAATGGCACGGAGACCAGGAAATGGATGTGTCTTGCCCCAAGGAGGAGGAGAGTGAAGATTAGATCAGAACACGAGCCAGGGAAATATGGGAAGGCTGGGGCCAAAAAGGAGCCGTGGCGGCACAGTGGTCAAGCCCTGGGGTGCTAACTGAAAAATCAGTGGCTTGAACCCACCAGCTGCTCCACAGGAGAAAGATGTGGCAGGCTGCTTCTGTAAAGATTTACAGCCTCGGAAACCTTATGGGGCAGTTCTAGTCTGTCCTAAAGGGCTGCTACTAGTTGGAATCGACTTGACGGCAATGAGCTTCTTTGGTTTTTAGAAGCCAAGAGGAGTCCCTGGGGGGGGTGCAAAGGTTAACATGCTTGGCTGCTATCTGAAGGGTTAGAGGTTTGAGTCTACCCAAAGGCACCTCAGAAGAAAGGCCTGGCAATCTGCTTGTGAAAAACCAGCCATTGGGCACCCTATGGAACACAGTTCCACTCTGAAACACATGGAGTCCTCATGAGTTGGATTTGACTCGACTGCAACTGGTTTAGGGGCTACAAGGAGAGGATCAGAGAGAGACAGCCAGCCTGATGGTAGGATGACCAAAGAGAAAATGGTGGAACAGAACTTTCTGTAAGAAGATCTTTAGGTTGTTTATTGCAGAGAGAATAACGTAACCCCAAGCCGCTGGCCCATCTATGAAATCTCAAGAGAGTCTACATTGATCACTACTGCTTATGCGTGAGCGGATTATTTTGAAAGCACCCAAAGAAGGGGTGAGTTTTATAAAGATAATAGCTACCATGTGCCAGACTTATTCCATACATTTTACATCGATTGACTCAGGTAATCCTCACGACGATCCTGCAAAGTGAATCCCAGCATTATCCACATTTTCTAGGGGGAAAAGTGAGGCCCATGGAGAGTGAATCAGCTGCCCAAGGCTCAAAGTTAGTGGATGGCCCACCCAAGTGGATGGCAGAGCCATGATTTAAGCCTAGGCAGCCTGGCTTTAGATCTTGCTAAAAGGGACTCCATTAGACATTAGCAAAAGGGACCCTTGGATAATATGCCCCAGGCCACATACTTTATAGGAATCTGCTCTGTCCAAGTCTCTTCCCACATGGCATGGGTCAAGGAATGTGCCCACCTGTATTCCACGTCTCCTATTGTCAAGTAAGACAAGGGTGACTCTGAGCAAAGGATGTTGGAAGGAACGGCCACTGAGGGCCCTACAGAGGAGCTCACCAAAATAGTACGAGAGTCTAGGTCGTGAATGATTCAGGTTCAACACAAGCACCTAAGAGCTAGCAGAGACTGTAGCTCTGGTACCATCATAGCGAGGCTGGGAGCTGCTCAGGCTCTGGTTTGGGGGAGTAGTGTCTGAACATGAACCAATGGAGCCAACTATGGAACCCAAGTGTGGGCACCACCGCAGAGATAGCAGAGATACAGAAGAACAATGACCTCACCACAGCAGTTTACCTGACCACCGGGCTGTGTAGGACTGGTGTTTAACAGTGCCACGAAGTGGTGCGGAGGAGCAAGGGCAACAAGGACTGATGGACTAAGGGAGGCCCCAGGGTTTTGGAAAATTCAAAACGGAGACATTAAATTTTATATTAATAGGGCTTGAGGGAAAGGATGGACTCAAATGATTCATTATAAAAAAAGAGATGTAACCAGGTTTGTACTCGGAGCCACTGGTACAGGCCAAACCAGTTCCACAGGAAAAAACAGATCTGCATCGCTGTTAAGCTCGTTGGTAACTAAGGTTATTCAGTTCATCAGATTGGCGAACGTTTTAATATATCCGAGAGTTTGTAAGTGCATACACACACCTACATAGCCATATAACATGGGGAAAGAATTTAGTAAACCTCTCACAATATAAAGCAAAATAAAATGTGTCAAATACTCTTCTGTTGTTGCTTCCCCCCCCGCCCCCCGCCGCCCCCTTCAACTACTTTTTAGAATGTGAAAATCCAACGCGGAACCTCGTTTAAGGTCTGTTGTTATTGGGTGCGTTGGGTCGATTCTGACCCCTAGTGACCCCATGTGACAAGGCTGAACTGTCCCACAGGGTTTTCTAGGCTGTGATCTTTACAGAAGCAGGTCAATAGTCCTTCTCCCACAGAGTCACTGGGTGGGTTCGAACCACCAACCTTTTGGTTAGCAGCCAAATGCTTAACAATTGCTCCACCAGGGCTCCTTCGTTTGAGGCTAACTGTGGTAAGTTATCATGTTTGGATTTGTGAGGAAATTGGAGTCTTTTAAAAACCTTATCAATAATCTGTTCAAGTGTTTGCTTTTTAAAAAAAATAGTGGAAGTATAGAATGGTAGTCTTTTAAAAATCCAGACGTGGAGCTCTTCATCAGAAGAGGAAATGTATTCTTCGCAATTCACCATCTTTAATTTTTGCACTGTTTTTCAGACATTTGATGTACATCATTTATATCTCTGCCCACAATTAGAGAAACTGAGGGACAGAAGGTTCAGAGTGAGTTGTCTAAGATCAGATGGAAAAGAAACGGTAGATCGAGGAAGCTGACCCAATTTTGTCTGACTCCAAAGCCTCTTTGCTACTGTCTCTCTGCTTTCTCTCTGTAAGTGGTGGGGAGCCTGCAGCAAACCAGTGGGAGAGAGCCCATCTGGAAACTATTTTCCAATACCTGCTAGAAGGGCAATGGCTTTCAGGTCCACTTATCTAGCTAGGTAGACAGAGAGCTGCTGTAGCGTCAGCTCTGACTCAAGGCAACCTTATGTACAATGGAATGAAATGTTGCCCAGTCTTCCACCATCCTCACAATCGTCGACACGTTCAAGTCCACGGTTGCAGCTACTGTGCCTGTCCATCTCACGGACAGTCTCCCTAATCTTTCTTGACCCTATACTTCACCAAACATGATATCCTCCTCCAGCGATGAGCCTGTCTGGTGATGTGTCCAAGCAAGTCAGACAGGATTCTATTGTGATCTATAAGGCTTTCATTGGCTAATTCTCAGAAGTAGATCACCAGGCATTTCTCCCTAGTCTATCTTAGCCTGGAAGCTCCACTGAAAACCGTCTACCATGCGTGAACCCTGTTGGAATTTGAAATGCTAGTGTCATAGCTTCTAGCATTATAGGAACACGCAAACCACCACAGTACAACAAACTGACAGGCAAGTGGTGGACTTATCTAGATAACCAAAACCAAAACCAAACCCATTGCCATCCAGTCAATTCCGACTCATAGCAACCCTATAGGACAGAGTAGAACTTCCCCGTAGGGTTTCCAAGGCTATAAATCTTTCAGAAGCAGACTGCCACATCTTTATCCGGGGGATCAACTAGAGGGTTCTAACTGCCAGCCTTTTGCTTAGCAGCCAA
Organism: Elephas maximus indicus; assembly: GCF_024166365.1. NCBI lineage: Eukaryota > Metazoa > Chordata > Mammalia > Proboscidea > Elephantidae > Elephas > Elephas maximus. The sequence goes on along the minus strand of NC_064820.1, from coordinate 192,918,651 downwards.
GCGCTTAACCATTGTGCCACCAGGGCTCCCTTATCTGGGTTAAAGCTAAAAACACCAAACCAGTTGCCGTTAGTTGATTCTGACTCGTAGCAGCCCTATAGGATAGCTCCCTCAATTTAGGATTCAGGAACACAGGGATCTCACTCAGCCCTAAACTTGCTCACAGGCAGCCATAGGAGGGCGTCTTCTGTCCAGTTTGAATGGATCTATGCACAGGGTACATGACCTCAGCAAGAAACTTGCATCTCAGGCCACTGCGACTGCAGGCTGCTCAGGAAAGAATCCCCAAACCCATTGCCATCAAGCCAATTCTGACTCATAGCGACCCTACAGGACAGAGTAGAACGGTTCCATAGGGTTTCCAAGGCTGTAAGTCTTTACGGGAGCAGACTGCTACATCTTCCTCCTACAGAGCATCTGATGAGTTTGAATCACTGACCTTTTAGTTAGTAGCCCAGTGCTTAACCACTTTGCCACCAGGGCCCCTCAGGAGAGAATAACCCAGGATAAAAAGATGTCTCCTGTAGCCTGTGTGCAGGAATGTGGGTGGAAGCTCATGGGGTTGGGTAGCACCAGCAAGGATGGTAACCTGACTGTGACAAACAGAAATCATCGTCTCTCCTGGAAACCAACGTTGGCCCTTAGGCAACACCAGACTGCTGGCAGGGACTGCACGACTTTGGCAATGCTCTCACTGAACCCCTTGAGACATTAACAGCAAATCATCTCTGTAATCAAAAGGACAGACACTTAAGTGCTCATAAAATTTCCTGGGGCCCCGACAAACTTTGGCCATTGCAGCATTTTATTAGATGGTTGGCTCTCTGCAGAAAAAATAACCTTTGTATTTCAGAGCCTGAGCTTATTTTTTCCATATTGCTTCTGCCTTTCATTAAGTAGACCAACCTAGAATCATCTTTCCTTCCAACACAAAGTGGAAAAATTCTTGGTGGCATTGCTCCAGAGGTGGGACCTGTTCATAAGTCCCAAGGGCTCTCTTCCCCTGACCAGGCGATTCTGGGACAGAACTGGGGAGTGCTTCTTGAGGACTTCACTTAAGAAGTCTAGGTGAACAGCTCAGCACTGGGCTGCTCATCACAGGAGGGGAAGAATGAGGAAAGACCCTCTGGAGATAAGATTATTTTGCTGTGGTTTTGTGTGGCCTTCCCCTCCCCCCCCCCCCCCAGTCTGCTCAGAGTAAAGAAATTAAAACTTTTTCACAATAGTATCTCAAGATTTGGGGACATATCCTAGGGCTAATGGAACAGCCTGGGCATTGAAGTCAGGCAGTGGTACCCATCTTTCATTCTTTCCTCTTTCCCTTCTCGTTGATTGGCACCATCTCCTTTTTTTCAGTAAGGGGTAGAAAGAGAAATTTGAGGCTTGGAGGCATTTTTCCCTCTTTGGTTGGTAATAAATTTTAAATGAATGGTTCACTGTCCTGTGCAGAAAAATTCCAAAAATCCCAAATAATTTATGTAGATATTCCACTTTCAGGGAGGTGGTGCATAACTCCCCACTCCTTAAGTGTGGGCTGGCATGGCAACTTCCTTCCAAAGAGTACAGGATGGAAAGAGAGAGAAAAAAAAGATAACTTTACAGTAGAGAAATCTGACAAACACTACCTCAGCCAGGCGATCAAGGTCAACATCAACAGTGATGAGTCACGTTGACAGTATGTGTTTTTGATATGATGTGATGAGAATGGCACTTCACATCTGCAGTCTTCCTCCCCAAAACCCATAACTCCAGACTAATTGTGAGAAAAACATCAGACATATCCAAATCGAGGGGCAGTGTACACAATATCTGACCAGTACTCCTCAAAACTTTCAAGGTCATCAAAAACAAGGCAAGTCTGAGAAACTGTCACAGCCAAGAGGAGTCTAGGAGGTACAAAGACTAAATGTAACGTGGTATCTTGGAACAGAAAAAGAATATTTGATTACAACTAACGAGATCTGAATTAATATACATTAGTAGCAACATATTAATATTGGTTCACTAATTGTGACACGATACATGAAGAAAGCAAGAAGTCATTGAAAAGACAGGAAAGAAAGAAAAGACCAAGATGGATGTCAGAGGAGACTCTGAAACTCACTCTCGAGCGTCGAGCAGCTAAAGCAAAAGGAAGAATTGATGAAGTAAAAGAACTGAATAGAAGATTTCAAAGGGCGGCTCGAGAAGACAAAGCAAAGTATTATAATGATGTGTGCAAAGAGCTGGAGATAGAAAACCAAAAGGGAAGAACACTCTCAGCATTTCTCAAGCTGAAAGAACTGAAGAAAAAATTCAACCCTAAAGTTGCAATAGTGAAGGATTCTATAGGGAAAATATTAAACTTCGCAGGAAGCATCAAAAGAAGATGGAAGGAATACACAGAGTCATTATATCAAAAAGAATTAGTCGATGTTCAACCATTTCAAGAGTTAGCATATGATCAGGAACCAATGGAATAGAAGGAAGAAGTCCAAGCTGTTCTGAAGGCATTGGCGAGAAACAAGGCTCCAGGAATTGAAGGAATATCAATTGAGATGTTTCAACAAACAGATGCAGCGCTGGAGGTGCTCACTCGTCCATGCCAAGAAATATGGAAGACAGCTTCCTGGCCAACTGACTGGAAAAGATCTATATTTATGCCTATTCTCAAGAAAGGTGACCCAACCGAATGTGGAAATTATAGAACAATATCATTAATATCACATGCAATTAAAATTTTGCTAAAGATCATTCAAAATTGGCTGTAGCAGTATATCGACAGGAAACTGTCAGCAATTCAGGACAGTTTCAGAAGAGGACGTGGAACCAGGGATGTCATTGCTGATGTCAGATGGATCCTGTTTGAAAACAGAGAATACCAGAAGGATGTTCACCTGTTTTTTATTGAGTATTCGACTGTGTGGGTCATAACAAATTATGGATAACATTGAGAAGAATGGGAATTCCGGAACACGTAATTGTGCTCATGAGGAACCTTTGCATAGATCAAGAGTCAGTTGTTCGAACAGAACAAGAGGATACTGATTGGTTTAAAGTCAGGAAAGGCGTGTGTCATGGTTGTATCCTTTCACCATACCTATTCAATCTGTATGCTGAGCAAATATTCAAAGAAGCTGGAGTATAAGAAGAAGAATGGGGCATCAGGATTGGAGGAAGACTCACTAACAACCTGCATTATGCAGATGACACAACCTTGCTGAAAGTGAAAAGGACTTGAAGCACTTACTAATGAAGATCAAAGACCACAGCCTTCAGTATGGATTGTGCCTCAACATAAACAAAACAAAAATCTTCACAACTGGACCAGTGAGCAACATCATGATAAACCGAGACAAGATTGAAGTTGTCAAGGATTTCATTTTACTTGGATCCACAATCAATATCCATGGAAGCAGCAGTCGAGAAATCAAAAGACACATTGCATTGGGCAAATCTGCTCCAAAGGACCTCTTTAAAGTGTTGAAGAGCAAAGATGTCACCTTGAAGACTAAGGTTCAGCTGACCCAAGCCATGGTATTTTCAACTGCAACATATGCATGTGAAAGCTAGACAATGAATAAGGAAGACTGAAGAAGAATTGACACCTTTGAATTGTGGTGCTGGCGAAGAATATTGAATATACCATGGACTGCCAGAAGAATGAACAAATCTATCTTAAAAGAAGTACAACCAGAATGCTCCTTAGAAGCAACGATGGTGAGACTGAGTCTTACATACTTTGGACATGTTGTCAGGAGGGATCAGTCTCTGGAGAAGGACATCATGCTTGGCAAAGTACAGGGTCAGTGGAAAAGAGGAAGACCCTCAACGAGGTGGATTGACACAGTGGCTACAACAATGTGCTGAAGCAAAACAACGATTGTAAGGATGGTGCAGGACCTGGCAGTGTTTCATTCTGTCATGCATAGGGTCGCTATGAGCTGGAACTCACTCGATGGCATCTAACAACAGCAAAAACAATTGTGACAATTGTACATATTAATGGAGGATGTCAATAACAGGTGAAACTGCATGTCTTAGGCTGGGTTCTCTAGAGAAGGAAAACCAGTAAAGCGTATAAATACATAAGAGAGATTTCTATCAAGGAAACAGCTCACGTGATTGTAGGGGTTGGAACGTTCCAGGTCCTTGGATCAAGATAGAGTCATTTCCCAATTCACAGAGCCACAGAAGCTGGTGAACCCAAGATGCGCAGGTCACAGAGCAGGGCTCCCCCTCACAGGCTATGACGGTCGAGGAATTCCCAAGGTTGGGAGGCAAGACCACATAATTTCTCCTGAGTCACGTAGCTACAGGGGCTGGCGAACCCAAGATAGGCAGGTCAGGGAGCAGGACTCTTGCTCCTAAGCTGTAAAGATCGGTGAATCCCAAGATAGACAGGTAAGCTGCTCGCTCAAATCTCAAGAACCAGAGTTCAGACAAGAGACAGCTGCTGGATCCAGAACAGGCCAACAACCTTTGCAAGGCAAGCAGGAAGGAAGTAGGCAGTGGAAGGCAGAGAGATGAAGGCTGAGGGGCAGTGAGTTGCCAGAAGCTCCAGCCCTGCCGGTACCACTCAGTAGATTCCATCATGGGGGTGATCACATATCAGATTTCAATAGGGAAGTGATCACAATATTATACAACTGCCAAGACACTGAGAATCATGGCCCAGCCAAGCTGACACACAATCTTAACCACCATACTGAATGTGGAATATCTGAGAACTTTCTGCATTATCTTTGCAATTTTTCTGTAAATCTAGAACGGTTCTAAAATAAAAAATTTATTTAAAAAAATTGATGGTTCACTTTCATCTTTTGTCTTGTTTGCTGGGTTACCTGCACCTACTTCTTACCAGCCTTGGCAGATTAGCTGATCTTATCATCTTTTTCCCCAGCGTCTGTCAGTTTGTCATACTTTGGGGGCTTGTGTGTCACTGTGATTCTGGGAGCTATGCCACTGGTATTCAAATACCAGCACAGTCACCCACGGAGGATGGGTTTCAGCTGAGCTTCCAGACTAAAACAAACTAGGAAGAAGGACCCAACAGTCTACTTCTGAAAAGAATTAGCCAGTGAAAACCTGATGAATAGCAGTGGAATATTGATATAGTGCTGGAAGATGAGCCCCCTCGGGTTGGAAGGCACTCAAAATACAACAGGGGAAGAGCTGCCTCCTCAAAGTAGAGTTGACCTTAATGATGTGGACGGAGTAAAGCTTTTGGGACCTTCATTTGCTGACGTGGCGGGACTCAAAATGACAAGAAACAGCCGTAAACATCCATTAATAATCAGAACATGGAATGTACGAAGTATGAATCTAGGAAAATTGGAAATTGTCCAAAAAGAAATGGAACACATAAACATCAATACCCTAGGCATTAGTGAGCGGAAATAGACTGGTAGTGGTCATTTTGAATCAGACAATCACATGGTCTACTATGCCGGGGATGACAACTTGAAGAGGAATGGTGTTGCATTCATTGTCAAAAAGAACATTTCAAGATCTATCCTGAAGTACAATGCTGTCAGTGAGAGGATAATACCCATGCACCTACAAGGAAGACCAGTTGGTATGACTATTATTCAAATTTACACACCTACCACTAAGGCCAAAAATGAAGAAATTAAAGGTTTTTACCAACTTCTACAGTCTGAAATTGATCGAACATGCAATCAGAATGCACTGGTGATTGGAATGCCAAAGTTGGAAACAAAGAAGAAGGACTGGTAGTTGGAAAATATGGCCTTGGTGATAGAAACAATGCCGGAGATCACATGATAGAATTTTGCAAGACCAACAACTTCTTCATTGCAAATACATTTTCTCATCAACATAAATGACAACTATACACCTAGACCTTGTCAGATGGAATAACAGGAATCAAATCAACCACAACTGTGGAAAGAGACAAAGGAAAAGCTCAATATTATCAGTCAGAACAAGGCCACGGGCTGATTGTGGAACAGACCCTCAATTGCTCATATGCAAGTTCAAGTTGAAACTGAAGAAAATTAGAACAAGTCCATGAGAGCCAAAGTACAACCCTGAGTATATCTTACCTCAATTTAAAGACCATCTCAAGAATAAATTTGATGCATTAAACACTAACTACAAAAGACCAGACAAGTTGTGGAATGACATCAAGGACATCATACATGAGGAAAGCAAGAAGTCATCAAAAAGATATGAGAGAAAGAAAAGACCTAAATGGATGTCAGAAGAGACTCTTAAACTTTTCTTGAACATCGAGTAGCTAAAACAAAAGAAAAAAATGATGAAGTAAAAAGCTGAACAGAAGATTTCAATCGGCAGCTAGAGAAGACAAAGTAAAGTATTACGATGAGAAGATCAAAGAGCTGGAGGTAGAAAACCAAAAGGGAAGAACACACTCAGCATTTCTCAAGTTGAAAGAACTGAAAAAAAATTTCAAGACTCGAGGCTTCTGAGGTCTTAAACTCTAGCATGTGGCCATCTAAGATACATCAGTTGGTCTCAACCCACCTGGAGTAAAGGAGAATGAAGAACACCAAAAATACAAAGTAATTATGAGCCCAAGAGACAGAAAGGGCCGTATAACCAGAGACTACATCAGCTTGAGACCAAAAGAACTAGATGGTGCCTGGCTACAACCAATGAGTGCCCTGACAGGTAACACAACAGAGAACCCCTGAGGGACCAGGACAGCAGTGGGATGCAGACCTCAAATTCTCATAAAAAGGCCAGACTTAATGGCCCTGACTGAGACTAGAAGGACCCCGGAGGTCATGGTCCCTAGACCATCTGTTAGCCCAAGACAGGAACCATTCCCAAAGCCAACTCTTCAGACAGGGATTGGACTGGACTATGGGATAGAAAATGATACTGGTGAGGAGTGAGCTTCTTGGATCAAGTAGACGCATGAGACTAAGTGGTCAGCTCCTGTCTGGATGGGAGATGAGAGGGCAGAAGGGGTCAGAAGCTGGCAGAATGGACACAAAAAGAGAGAATGGAGGGGAGTGTGCTGTCTCATTGGGGGAGAACAACTAGGAGTATATAAAAAAAAAAAACAAGGTGTATATAAATTTTTGTATGAGAGACTGACTGATTTGTAAACTATTGTAAACACAATAAAAATTAAAAAAAAATTCAAGACTCAAGTTGCAATACTGAAGGATTCTACAGAGAAAATATTAAGCAACGCAGGAAGCATCAAAAGAAGATGCAAGTAATACACAGAGTAGCTATACCAAAAAGAATTCATCAACATCCAACCCTTTCAGGAGGTATTATGTGATCAGGAACTGATGGTACTGAAGGAAGAAGTCTAAGCTGCACTGAAGGCATTGGTGAAAAACAAGACTCTGGGAATTGATGGAATACCAATTGCGATGTTTCGACAAATACATGCAGCTCTAGACGTGTTCACTCGTCTATGCCAAAATATTTGGCCAACTGGGTGGAAGAGATCCCTATTTATGCCTATTCCCAAGAAAGGTGATCTAATGGAATGCGGAAATTATCGAACAATATCATTAATATCACACACAAGCGAAATTTTGCTGATGATCATTCAAAAGCGGCCACAGCAATATATTGACAGGGAACTGCCAGAAATTCGAGCTGGATTTAGAAGATGACGTGGAACCAAGGATATCATTGCTGACATCAGATGGATCCTGACTGAAATCAGAGAATACCAGGAAAATGTTTACCTATGTTTTATTAAACCCTGGTGGCGTAGTGGTTAAGTGCTACGGCTGCTAACCAAAGGGTTGGCAGTTCAAATCCACCAGGCGCTCCTTGGAAACTCTATGGGGCAGTTCTGCTCTGTCCTATAGGGTTGCTATGAGTCAGAATTGACTTGACGGCACTGGGTTTGGTTTTGGTTTGGTATGTTTTATCGGCTATGCTAAGGTGTTCAGCTGTGTGAGTCGTAACAAATTATGGACAACATTGAGGAGAATGGGAATTTTGGAATGCTTAATTGTGCTTATGAGGAATCTGTACATGGATCAAGGCAGAGTCATTCGAACAGAACAAAGAGATACTGTATGGTTTAAAGACAGGAAAGTTGTACATCAGTGTTGTATCCTTTCATCATACCTATTCAATTTTTAAACTGAGCAAATAATCCAAGGAGCTGGACTATATGAACAAGAATGGGGCATCAGAATTGGAGGAGGAATCATTAACAACTTGCAATATGCAGATTACACAACCTTGCTTGCTGGAAGTGAAGAGGACTTGAAGTACTTACTGATAAAGATCAAAGACCACAGCCTTCAGTACGGATTGTGCCTCAACATAAAGAAAACAAAAATCCTCACAAGTGGGCCAACAAACAGCATCATGATAAACGGAGAAAAGATTGAAGTTGTCAAGGATTTCATCTTACTTAGATCCACAATCAACACCCATGAAAGCAGCAGTCAAAAAATCAAGCGACGGATTGCGTTGGGCAAATGGGCTGCAAAAGATCTCTCTAAAGTGTTGAAGAGCAAAGATGTAACCTTGAAGACTAACATATGCCTGGCCCAAGTCGTGGTGTTTTCAATAGCCTCATACTCATGAGAAATCTGGACAATGAATAAGGAAGACCGAAAAAGAATTGGTGCCTTGAATTGTGGTGTTGGCGAAGAATGTTGAATATACCATGGACTGCCAAAAGAACCAACAAATCTGTCTTGGAAGAAGTGCAACCAGAATGCTTATCAGAAGCGAGGATGGTGAGACTATGTCTCTCATACTTTTGCAGATTATCAGCAGGGACCAGTCCCTGGAGAAGGACATCATACTTGGTAAAGTAGAGGGTCAGCGACAAAGAGGAAGACCCTCAATGAGATGGATTGACTCAGTGGCTGCAACAATGGGCTCAAGCACAGCAACAATTGTGAGGATAGCGCAGGTCCAGGCAGTGTTTCATTCTATTGTGCGTAGGGTTGCTATGAGTGGGAACCGACTCAATGGCACTTAACAACAACATTTTTTTCATTTATTTACTTAGCTCTCCTCCTTTACAGATATTTATAAAAGTGTAGTCTATCGAGCCAGTAATTTATCCAAAGATGAATACACTAGTATCCCTCAGTCTTCCTAGCCATTTTTAAAGCTTTCAGGGGTTTGGGAACCAACATCCTGTTCAAATGCTTCTTGTATAATCCTAGTTGCTGTCAAGTCGATTCCAACTCATGATGATTCCATGTGTGTTAGAGTAGATCTATGCTCCATAGGGTTTTCAGTGGCTGATTTTTTGGAAGTAAACTGACAGGCCTCTCTTCTGAGGTGCATCTGGGTGGGCTTTAGCTGCCAACCTTTTGGTTAGCAGCCAAGCATACTGTTTGCACTACCCAGGGACTCCTTTTGTATAGCTCCAAAGGAAAAAAAAAAAAAATCAAATCAAACTCATTGTCATTGAATCAATTCCAATCCCCCTGAGATCTTCAAACTGATCTCCAAACCCTAGAAAGTAGAACTGCTTCATAGAGTTCCTTGGCTGTAGTCTTTACAGAAGTATATTGTCAAGTCTTTCTTCTTCAGCGCCGCTGGGTAGGTTCGAACTGCCAAACTTTAAGTTAGTAGTTGAGTGAAGACTTGGGTAAATCGGTTATTTCACAGGGAGCTGAGATTCTTCGTGGGCTCCTACTGGGAGCTATGAATTGGTATTTAAGAAAAGAATAAAAGAAGAATATTTATGACTTGTGTACTGCCAATACCTGTGAACTGTTTTTAAAAGCAGATGATACGAGAGCACCCCATCCCTTTGATAAAATTGTCTTGTACCCTAGTCCCATGCCCTGGAAGTTCAAAGCCCTCTTATATTTATGCAACGGCTCAGGAAAGCAAGGAATATAATTTCTCAGCCCACCTATACCTCTGTGTTCCTGCCTCTGTGTACACAACTGCCATTTTATAGTATCACAGTGTTGTGGGTCAGGAATTTGAGCAGGGCTCAGCTGGTTGATTCTTCTGCTGCATGTGACATTCACTGAGGTCACTCAGTAATAATCAACCTTAGGTGGTCAGGTCGGGTCTGGTTGAGAGGCTCCAAGATGACTTTACTTACATGTCTGGAGACTTGGGGAGTAGAGGCGACTGGAAGACTGGCCTCAACTGGGAATACCAACCAGGGTATCTAAACATAGCCTCTTCAGTGTGGTGATATCAGGGTAGTTAGAATTTTTACATGGAGACTCATAGCTTCCAGAGCAAGGACATGGAAGTCAATCTCTTAAAGCCAGTCTGGAAACTGACACATCCTCTCTTCTGCCATATTCTATTGCTCAAAGCAGTCACACACCCAGCCAGGGGCATACGTTCCCCCTTCCAATGGAAAAAAAAAAAATTTAATGGAAGGAATGTCCAAAAATTCAGGGCCACCTTTAATCCACCACAATCCCCATCTCCCACTCATAACCACTTCCCCATAGGCAGCCTTTCTGTGTGTTTGGCATGCATCCTTGAATGTGAACATACTCTGTTAAAGAGATGCATGTGTGTTTGCATTTTTAATTTCTGTAAGTGTATTTTGCCATAAACCTCACTCTTTTGTTTTACTTTCCCCACTCAACCCTGGATTTGTAAAATCCAGCCACATGACTGTGTACATACATCTTATCCCTTGCTCCTGACTGGACGGGTGCTTCTCCAAGGTGTGCATTTATGGATGGGCACCTGAGTGGCCTCCAGCTCCCACACCACAAACGATGCTGAATGAACAACTTTTCACATGATCCTTTATGGACGCCTGAGAAGATGTCTCTGGGCCGTATTCTGAGGCGTGGCATTGCTGGGTCATTAGTGGAGTACTGTCATGGGTTGACTTCTGTCCCCCAAAAATATGTGTCATCGTGGTCAGGTCATGATTCCCAGTATTGTGTGGTTGTCCTCCATTTTGTGATTGTAATTTTATGTTGAGAGGATTAGGGTGGGATTGTAACACCACCCTTAAGCAGGTAACCTCCCTGATGCAGTGTAAAGGGAGTTTCCCTGTGGTGTGGCCTGTACCGCCTTTTATCTCTCAAGAAATAAAAGGAAATGGAAGCAAGCAGAGAGCTGGAGACCTCATACCACCAAGAAAGTAGCAACAGGAGCAGAGCACCTCCTTTGGATACGGGGTCCCTGCACCTGAGAAGCTCTTCGACCAGGGGAAGATTGAGGACAAGGACCTTCCTCCAGAGCCGACAGAGACTGAAAGTCTTCCCCTAGAGCCAATGCCCTGAATTTGGACTTGTAACCTACTAGACTGTGAGAAAATAAATTTCTCTTTGTGAAAGCCATCCACTTGTGGTATTTCTGTTACAGCAGTACTAGATGACTAAGACAAGTACTGTTGTAGTTATCTAGTGCTGCTATAACAGAAATACCACAAGTCGATTCCTCAGTTTCTAGATTCTTCAGTTTAGGAAACCAGAAGTCTGAATTCAGGGCACCAGCTCTAGAGGAAGGGTTTCTCTCTTTGTTGGCTCCTGGGGAAAATCTTCATCTCTTTTCAGCTTCTGTTTCCTGGCTCCTTGGAGTATTTTTTTTTTTTTTTGGAGTATCTATTTTCCCCCATCCCTGCTTGCTTGCATGCTGGTTAATCTGCTCTTTTTATATCTCAAAAGAGATTGATGTAAATCATACCCTATGCTAATATTCCCTCATTAACATAACAAAGAAAACCCATTCCCAATGGGATTATAACCACAGGTATAACCAAAAACCCAAATCCACTGCTGTCGAGTTGATTCCGACTGATAGCAACTCTATAGGACAGAGTAGAACTGCCCCATAGGATTTCCAAGGAGCGGTTGGTGGATTTGAACCGTTGACCTTTTATTAGCAGCCGTAGCTCTTAACTACCAGGCCACAGGTATAGGCATCAGGATTTACAACACATACTTTTGGGAAACATGGTTAGTCCATAACAACTACACACACAGTTATCTTGAACCTGGGTAGCCAGGCTGCTCCCCAGAATGCAGCATCTGCCCACACTCCCTCAAGGAAAACAAGAGTCCCTCTTTCTCCCACACACGGTCTAACACTTGGCATTGTCCAGCTTCCTAATTTTCACTAATCTGATGCATACAGAGTGAAAAGTTTCACACTGAACTTCTTAAACAAGGCCTCTGATCCTTTTGGAAAAATTTGTGGGGAGTAGGGGAGGAAGGTTAGAGGCAGCTGGCTGAGTGGGAAGACTCAGGAAGGTAGGTTGTCTGGACTGCCTGGTACCCTGGGAAATCCTAGTCCCAGGTCACCTCATGGACAAGTGGGAAATGCACTTGGACATTGGGAATTTGGCTTCCCAGGCAGCTTGGCTGACCAGCGTCCATTCCATACGGCCAAGGCTGGATGTTGGGAGCTGAGGGAGGGAGAAGCATCCTGCCGAGCCTGGCCTCTGAGCCCCAGGATCCCAGGCCTTCAGCCTCACCAGGACTCTTTCTCCTCCTGTTAATCCCTCAGTCCTTTTCTGAGGAGACTCTATCTTAGGGGGACAAATTTAGTTTTGTTTTTAGTTAATTTTTTATGGTGGCAAATATCTGGGTAACAAAACATTTGCCATTTTAACAATCTTCGCATGTACCATTCAGTGACCTTAAATATGTTCATCATGTTGTATAACCATCATCATTAACCCTTCCGGAATTTTTCCATCACCTTTAACAGAAGCTCAGTGTTCCCTAAGCATTGTGTCTTCCTTTCCCCCTTCCTCTCTTCTGCCCCTGGTAACCACTAATAAACTTTTATCTCTATATATTTACCTATTCTAGATATTTCATATAAGTGGAGTCATACAATGTTTGTCTTTTTGTGACTGGCTTATTTCACTCAGCGTAATGTTTTCAAGGTTCATTCAAGCTGTAGCATGTATAAGAGCTTCGTTTCTGTTCATGACTGAATAATGTTCCTTTGTATGGATAATACCACATTTTGTTTATCCATTCATCTGTGGGTGGATATTCAGGCTTTTTCCACCTTTTGGCTATTGTGAAGAGTGCTACAATGAACACTGGTATACAAGTATCTGTTTAGGTCCCTCTTCCTTTCAATTCCATTGAATATTGTCTTAGTCATACAGTGCTGCTATAATAGAAATACCACAAGTGGATGGCTTTAACAAAGAGAAATTTATCCTCTCACAGTCCAGTAGGCTAGAAGTCCAAATTCAGGGCATTGGCTCCAGGTGAAGGCTTTCTCTCTGTCAGCTCTGGATGAAGGCCCTTGTCATCAGTCTTCCCTTGGTGTGGGAGTATCACAGGGCAGAAGCCTCAGGCCCAAAGGACACGCTGTGCTCCTGGTGCTGCTTTCTTGGTGGTATGAGGTCCCCATGTCTCTCTGCTTGCTTCTCTCATTTATATCTCAAAAGAGATTGGCTTAAGATGCTAATTTTGTGGCTCTCATCAATATAACTGCTGCTAACCCATCTCATTAACATCATAGTAATAGGATTTACAACACATAGGAAAATCACATCAGGTGGCAAAATGGTAGACAATCATACAATACTGGAAATCATGATGCAGCCAAGTTGACAAATATTTGGGGGGGGGGACACAATTCAATCCATGATGGGTATATACCTAGGAGCGTGCTTGCTGAATTAAATGGTAACTCTACACTTAACGGTTTGAGTAACCGCCAGACTCTCCCTACAGCGGCTATCCATTTTACATTCTCACCAGCCATGGATGAAGCTTCCCATCTTCAGTCTCCTTTGCCCTCTCTTACATTCCCTTCTTCCCTTCCTCCACCCCCTTCTTCTGCTCCTCCCCAAAGGACAGATGTTGCCAAAGCCCAGGTCTTCAGGAATATCTGCTGAGACACCATCTGCCTTTCTCAGGAACTGGGGACCCATGACCCCTTAACCACTGGGCTCTATCCCAGGACTTCTCAGATCAGAATATTTGCATGGAAGTCAGCAGGGCTCTCTAGCTGTTAAGATAATTTGCTAAAGTCACTGAGGGAATAGCGCGTGTAAAAGGAGGGTGAGAAATGATATTTTTTTAAACACTGGCTGCACTTGGAGCTGGCTAGCCTAGGAGGAGTCCGGAATCACTCAGTTCCTCACAGGGAGGATGGTCTCTTTTGGAAATACCTGGCCACATGGGAGACGTGCAGAGAAAAAGAGTTAACTGTTGGGACCAAGAAGGGGACAGACATTTGAACCTGGCCTGCAGCTGCTGGAGCAGGAAGGCTGTGTTTCTACTTTTATTTGTTTCTTTATTTGCTTTTTTTTTTTTTGGAGTGGATGAGATGGTTCTGGAGAGAGAGCGAGTGGGCCCAGAAATGAAAAGGAAGCAGAGGGAGTCTGAGGTGGAAACAGACCAGTGAGAGATTTCTCCTAGCAGAAGTAGCCAGGGAATGTTAGGACAGAGATGGAGAATCTTTAGTTTTAAGTAATGGACTTTGGGGGTGACACCCCTCGGTAATTCTAGACCTTCAGGAAACATCTGCTAAACCTGACAGCTGTGTGCTGGTGCTCATAGGAAAAGCAGCATTAAGCTGACATGGGACAGAGAGAAAAAGACAATCCTGAGGGGAAGGCAGGATGAGGCTGAGTGCTCAGGGTGAACAGGAAGCCAGAGTGGGGGTGACCAGTAAAGGATAAGCGCCAGGAATCTGGGAATGCCTTGGAGAGAAACCTAGGCTTTTCCATAACACGTGGTCTGGGAGTGCTTGGGAAGGAGGACCCCAGAAGACTGGTGAACTTGGGGATATGCAAACTGCAGTCATCTGGGCACACACACACACTCACACATTCACTTCGTTACACACTCAGACACACACACACTCACACACACACTTACACTTTCACACACACATACTCTCACACACATACTCAGACACACACGGTATCACACATTTTCACACACACACTCACACATACTCACACTTACACACACACTCAGACACACACTCTCACATGTACTCTCTCACACACACAGACAAACTCATATAGTATCACACACTCTCACAAACTCTCACACACTCACACTCACACATCACACTCACTCCACTGTGGAAACTGATCTCTTAGGGCGGTGGTTAGAAGTTGCACATTTGAATTGCCTGGGGACTTTTAAAAATGCCAAAACCTGCCCACCACTCACCAAAACACACTTACATCTGAATCCCTGGGGGTGAGGCCCAGACGTAATTTTTTCAAAGCTCCCCAGGTGATGTTGATGTAAAGACAGGGCTGAGCACCACTGTCCCAGAGCAAGGAATCTTGCTTGACAACTTCCAGCCAACTCGACGCATGGAAAGACTTGCTAGAACCATCACCCTGTCCATCATACACTTTTCCCCCAGACATTCTCCTCCCCACCCCGCCCTCCCACTTCATGCCAGCAGGAGTTCCTCAACAGGCACAATAGGGCTTAGGCCTACCAGATAAAATACTGGATGCCCAGTGGAATAGAATCCTTTGCTATTGCAACTTGAGGCTTGAATTTTTTCTTCAGTTCTTTCAGCTTGAGAACGCTGAGCGTGTTCTTCCCTTTTGTTTTTCTATCTCCAGCTCTTTGCACATGTCATCGTAATGCTTTACTTTGTCTTCTTAAGCCGCCCTTTGAAATCTTCTGTTAGTTCTTTTACTTCATCAATTCTTCCTTTTGCTTTAGCTGCTCAGCATTCGAGAGCAAGTTTCAGAGTCTCCTCTGACGTCCATTTTGGTCTTTTCTTTCTTTCTTTCTTGTCTTTTCAACGACCTCTTGCTTTCTTCATGTATGATGTCATTCCACAACTCGTCTGGTCTTTGGTCATTAGTGGCTAATGGGTCAAATCTGTTCTTAAGATGGTCTCTAAATTCAGGTGGAATATACTCAAGGTCATATTTTGGCTCTCATGGACTTGCTCTGATTTTCTTCAGTTTCAACTTGAACTTGCATATGAGCAATTGAGGGTCCGTTCCTCAGTTGGCCCCTGGTCCTGTTCTGACTGATGATATTGAGCTTTTCCGTCATCTCTTTCCACAGATGTTGTAGATTTGATTCCTGTGTGTTCCATCTGGTGAGGTCCATGTATATAGTTGCCGTTTATGTTGGTGAAAAAAGGTATTTCCAGTGAAGAAGTCATTGGTCTTGCAAAATTCAATCATTCAATCTCCAGCATTGTTTCTATCCTCAAGGCTGTATTTTCCAACTACTGATCCTTCTTCTTTGTTTCCAACTTTCACATTCCAATCACCTGGTTGTATGTTCAATCAGTTTTAGACTGCAGAAGCTGATAAAAATCTTCGGCCTTAGTTGTTGGTGCTTAAATTTGAATTATAATTGTATTAACTGGCCTTCCTTGCAGGTATGTGGATATTATCCTATCTCTGACAGCATTGTGCTTCAGGATAGGTCTTGAAATGTTCTTTTTGCAGATGAATGCCACGTCATTCCTCTTCAAGTTGTCATTCCTGGCATAGTAGACTATGTGATTGATTAAAAATGGCATTTCAGCTCACTAATGCCTAGGACATCAAAGTTTATGCATTCCTTTTCATTTTTGATGATTTCCAATTTTCCTAGGTTCATGCTTCATACCTTCCAGGTTCCGATTATTAATGAGTGCTTGCAGCTGTTTCTTCTCATCTGGAGTCATGACACATCAGCAAATGAAGGTCCTGAAAGATTTACTCCATCCATGTCATTAACGTTGACTCTACTTTGAGGAGGCAGCTCTTCTCCTGTCATCTTTTTTTTTTTTTTATAACTTTTATTAAACTTCAAGTGAACATTTACAAATCCAATCAGTCTGTCACATATAAGTTTACATACATCTCACTCCCTACTCCCACTTACTCTCCCCCTCTTGAGTCAGCCCTTTCAGTCTCTCCTTTCTTGACAATTTTGCCTGCTTCCCTCTCTCTCTATCCTCCCATCCCCCCTCCAGACAAGAGTTGCCAACACAATCTCAAGTGTCCACCTGATATAATTAGCTCACTCTTCATCAGCATCTCTCTCCCACCCGCTGACCAGTCCCTTTCATGTCTGATGAGTTGTCTTTGGGGATGGTTCCTGTCCTGTGTCAACAGAAGGTCTAGGGAGCATGGCCGCCGGGATTCCTCTAGTCTCAGTCAGACCATTAAGTTTGGTCTTTTTATGAGAATTTGGGGTCTGCATCCCACAGATCTCCTGCTCCCTCAGGGGTCCTCTGTTATGCTCCCTGTCAGGGCAGTCATCGATTGTGGCCGGGCACCACCTAGTTCTTCTGGTCTCAGGATGATGTAGGTCTCTGGTTCATGTGGCCCTTTCTGTCTCTTGGGCTCTTAGTTGTCCTGTGGCCTTGGTGTTCTTCATTTTCCTTTGCTCCAGGTGGGTTGAGACCAATTGCTGCATCTTAGATGGCCGCTTGTTAGCATTTAAGACCCCAGACACCACATTTCAAAGTGGGATGCAGAATGATTTCATAATAGAATTATTTTGCCAATTGACTTAGAAGTCCCCGCAAACCATGTTCCCCAGACCCCCGCGCTTGCTCCGCTGACCTTTGAAGCATTCATTTTATCCCGGAAACTTCTTTGCTTTTGGTCCAGTCCAATTGAGCTGACCTTCCATGTATTGAGTGTTGTCTTTCCCTTCACCTAAAGCAGTTCTTATCTACTGATTAATCAATAAAAAACCCTCTCCCACCCTCCCTCCCTCCCCCCCTCGTAACCACAAAAGTATGTGTTCTTCTCAGGTTTACTATTTCTCAAGATCTTATAATAGTGGTCTTATACAATATTTGTCCTTTTGCCTCTGACTCATTTCGCTCAGCATAATGCCTTCCAGGTTCCTCCACGTTATGAAATGTTTCAGAGATTCGTCACTGTTCTTTATCGATGCGTAGTATTCCATTGTGTGAATATACCACAATTTATTTACCCATTCATCCGTTGATGGACACCTTGGTTGCTTCCAACTTTTTGCTATTGTAAACAGAGCTGCAATAAACACGGGTGTGCATATATCTGTTTGTATGAAGGCTCTTGTATCTCTAGGGTATATTCCAAGGAGTGGGATTTCTGGGTTGTATGGTAGTTCTATTTCTAACTGTTTAAGATAACGCCAGATAGATTTCCAAAGTGGTTGTACCATTTTACATTCCCACCAGCAGTGTATGAGAGTTCCAATGTCTCCGCAGCCTCTCCAACATTTACTATTTTGTGTTTTTTGGATTAATGCCAGCCTTGCTGGTGTGAGATGGAATCTCATCGTAGTTTTAATTTGCATTTCTCTAATGGCTAATGATCGAGAGCACTTTCTCATGTATCTGTTGGCTGCCTGAATATCTTCTTTAGTGAAATGTGTGTTCATATCCTTTGCCCACTTCTTGATTGGGTTGTTTGTCTTTTTGTGGTTGAGTTTTGACAGAATCATGTAGATTTTAGAGATCAGGCGCTGGTCGGAGATGTCATAGCTGAAAATTCTTTCCCAATCTGTAGGTGGTCTTTTTACTCTTTTGGTGAAGTCTTTAGATGAGCATAGGTGTTTGATTTTTAGGAGCTCCCAGTTATCTGGTTTCTCTTCATCATTTTTGGTAATGTTTTGTATTCTGTTTATACCTTGTATTAGGGCTCCTAGGGTTGTCCCAATTTTTTCTTCCATGATCTTTATCGTTTTAGTCTTTATGTTTAGGTCTTTGATCCACTTGGAGTTAGTTTTTGTGCATGGTGTGAGGTATGGGTCCTGTTTCATTTTTTTGCAAATGGATATCCAGTTATGCCAGCACCATTTGTTAAAAAGGCTATCTTTTCCCCAGTTAATTGACACTGGTCCTTTGTCAAATATCAGCTGCTCATACGTGGATGTATCTATGTCTGGGTTCTCAATTCTGTTCCATTGGTCTATGTGTCTGTTGTTGTACCAATACCAGGCTGTTTTGACTACTGTGGCTGTATAATAGGTTCTGAAGTCAGGTAAGGTGAGGCCTCCCACTTTCTTCTTCTTTTTCAGTAATGCTTTGCTTATCCGGGGCTTCTTTCCCTTCCATATGAAACTGGTGATTTGTTTCTCTATCCCCTTAAAATATGACATTGGAATTTGGATCGGAAGTGCGTTAAATGTATAGATGGCTTTTGGTAGAATAGACATTTTTACTATGTTAAGTCTTCCTATCCATGAGCAAGGTATGTTTTTCCACTTAAGTATGTCCTTTTGAATTTCTTGTAGTAGAGCTTTGTAGTTTTCTTTGTATAGGTCTTTTACATCTTTGGTAAGATTTATTCCTAAGTATCTTATCTTCTTGGGGGCTACTGTGAATGGTATTGATTTGGTTATTTCCTCTTCGGTGTTCTTTTTGTTGATGTAGAGGAATCCAAGTGATTTTTGTATGTTTATTTTATAACCTGAGACTCTGCCAAACTCTTCTATTAGTTTCAGTAGTTTTCTGGAGGATTCCTTAGGGTTTTCTGTGTATATAATCATGTCATCTGCAAATAGTGATAACTTTACTTCTTCCTTGCCAATCCGGATACCTTTTATTTCTTTGTCTAGCCTAATTGCCCTGGCTAAGACTTCCAACACGATGTTGAATAAGAGCGGTGATAAAGGGCATCCTTGTCTGGTTCCCGTTCTCAAGGGAAATGCTTTCAGGTTCTCTCCATTTAGAGTGATATTAGCTGTTGGCTTTGCATAGATGCCCTTTATTATGTTGAGGAATTTTCCTTCAATTCCTATTTTGGTAAGAGTTTTTATCATGAATGGGTGTTGGACTTTGTCAAATGCCTTTTCTGCATCTATTGATAAGATCATGTGGTTTTTGTCTTTTGTTTGATTTATGTGATGGATTGCATTAATGGTTTTTCTGATATTAAACCAGCCTTGCATACCTGGTATAAATCCCACTTGATCAGGGTGAATTATTTTTTTGATGTGTTGTTGGATTCTATTGGCTAGAATTTTGTTGAGGATTTTTGCATCAATGTTCATGAGGGATATAGGTCTATAATTTTCTTTTTTTGTAATGTCTTTACCTGGTTTTGGTATCAGGGAGATGGTGGCTTCATAGAATGAGTTGGGTAGTATTCCGTCATTTTCTATGCTTTGGAATACCTTTAGTAGTAGTGGTGTTAACTCTTCTCTGAAAGTTTGGTAGAACTCTGCAGTGAAGCCGTCCGGGCCAGGGCTTTTTTTTGTTGGGAGTTTTTTGATTACCGTTTCAATCTCTTTTTTTGTTATGGGTCTATTTAGTTGTTCTACTTCTGAACGTGTTAGTTTAGGTAGGTAGTGTTTTTCTAGGAATTCATCCATTTCTTCTAGGTTTGCAAATTTGTTAGAGTACAATTTTTCATAATAATCTGAAATGATTCTTTTAATTTCATTTGGTTCTGTTGTGATGTGGTCCTTCTCATTTCTTATTCGGGTTATTTGTTTCCTTTCCTGTATTTCTTTAGTCAGTCTAGCCAATGGTTTATCAATTTTGTTAATTTTTTCAAAGAACCAGCTTTTGGCTTTGTTAATTCTTTCGATTGTTTTTCTGCTCTCTAATTCATTTAGTTCAGCTCTAATTTTTATTATTTGTTTTTTTCTGGTGCCTGATGGATTCTTTTGTTGCTCACTTTCTATTTGTTCAAGTTGTAGGGACAGTTCTCTGATTTTGGCTCTTTCTTCTTTTTGTATGTGTGCATTTATTGATATAAATTGGCCTCTGAGCACTGCTTTTGCTGTGTCCCAGAGGTTTTGATAGGAAGTATTTTCATTCTCGTTGCTTTCTATGAATTTCCTTATTCCCTCCTTGATGTCTTCTATAACCCAGTCTTTTTTCATGAGGGTATTGTTCATTTTCCAAGTATTTGATTTCTTTTCCCTAGTTTTTCTGTTATTGATCTCTAGTTTTATTGCCTTGTGGTCTGAGAAGATGCTTTGTAATATTTCGATGTTTTGGACTCTGCAAAGGTTTGTTTTATGACCTAATATGTGGTCTATTCTAGAGAATGTTCCATGTGCACTAGAAAAAAAAGTATATTTTGCAGCAGTTGGGTGGAGAGTTCTGTATAAGTCAATGAGGTCAAGTTGGTTGATTGTTGTAATTAGATCTTCCGTGTCTCTGTTGAGCTTCTTACTGGATGTCCTGTCCTTCTCCGAAAGTGGTGTGTTGAAGTCTCCTACTATAATTGTGGAGGTATCTATCTCGCTTTTCAATTCTGTTAAAATTTGATTTATGTATCTTGCAGCCCTGTCATTGGGTGCGTAAATATTTAATATGGTTATGTCTTCCTGATCAATTGTCCCTTTTATCATTATATAGTGTCCTTCTTTATCCTTTGTGGTGGATTTAAGTCTAAAGTCTATTTTGTCAGAAATTAATATTGCTACTCCTCTTCTTTTTTGCTTATTGTTTGCTTGATATACTTTTTTCCATCCTTTGAGTTTTAGTTTGTTTGTGTCTCTAAGTCTAAGGTGTGTCTCTTGTAGGCAGCATATAGATGGATCGTGTTTCTTTATTCAGTCTGTGACTCTCTGTCTCTTTATTGGTGCATTTAGTCCATTTACATTCAGGGTAATTATAGATAAATAAGTTTTTAGTGCTGTCATTTTGATGCCTTTTTATGTGTGTTGTTGACAATTTCATTTTTCCACATACTTTTTTGTGCTGAGGCGTTTTTCTTAGTAAATTGTGAGATCCTCATTTTCATAGTGCTTGACTTTATGTTAGTTGAGTCGTTACGTTTTTCTTGGTTTTTATCTTGAGTTATAGAGTTGTTATACCTTTTTGTGGTTACCTTATTATTTACCCCTATTTTTCTAAGTAAAAACCTAACTTGTATTGTTCTATATCGCCTTGTATCACTCTCCATATGGCAATTCAATGTCTCCTGTATTTAGTCCCTCTTTTTGATTATTGTGATCTTTTACCTATTGACTTCCATGATTCCCTGTTATGTGTATTTTTATTTATTTTTTTTAATTAATCTTAATTTGTTTGTTTTTGTGATTTCCCTATTTGAGTTGATATCAGGACGTTCTGTTTTGTGACCTTGTGTTGTGCTGATATCTGATATTATTGGTTCTCTGACCAAACAATATCCTTTAGTATTTCTTGTAGCTTTGGTTTGGTTTTTGCAAATTCTCTAAACTTGTGTTTGTCTGTAAATATCTTAATTTCGCCTTCATATTTCAGAGAGAGTTTTGCTGGATATATGATCCTTGGCTGGCAGTTTTTCTCCTTCAGTGTTCTGTATATGTCGTCCCATTCCCTTCTTGCCTGCATGGTTTCTGCTGAGTAGTCAGAACATATTCTTATTGATTCTCCCTTGAAGGAAACCTTTCTTTTCTCCCTGGATGCTTTTCAAATTTTCTGTTTATCTTTGGTTTTGGTGAGTTTGATGATAATATGTCTTGGTGTTTTTCTTTTTGGATCAATCTTAAATGGGGTTCGATGAGCATCTTGGATAGCTATCCTTTCGTCTTTCATGATGTCAGGGAAGTTTTGTGTCAGGAGTTCTTCAACTATTTTCTCTGTGTTTTCTGTCCCCCCTCCCTGTTCTGGGACTCCAATCACCCGCAGGTTATCCTTCTTGATAGAGTCCCACATAATTCTTAGGGTTTCTTCATTTTTTTTAATTCTTTTATCTGATTTTTTTTCAGCTATGTTGATGTTGATTCTCTGGTCCTCCAGATGTCCCAGTCTGCATTCTAATTGCTCGAGTCTGCTCCTCTGACTTCCTAGTGCGTTGTCTAATTCTGTTATTTTATTGTTAATCTTTTGGATTTCTACATGTTGTCTCTCTATGGATTCTTGCAACTTATTAATTTTTCCACTATGTTCTTGAATAATCTTTTTGAGTTCTTGAACAGTTTTATCAGTGTGTTCCTTGGCTTTTTCTGCAGTTATCCTAATTTCATTTGTGATATCATTAAGCATTCTGTAAATTAGTTTTTTATATTCTGTATCTGATAATTCCAAGATTGTATCTTCATTTGGGAAAGGTTTTGATTCTTTTGTTTGGGGGGTTGGAGAAGCTGTCACGGTCTGCTTCTTTAAGTGGTTTGATATGGATTGTTGTCTCCGAGCCATCACTGGGAAACTAGTTTTTCCAGAAAATCTGCTAAAAAAAAAATGCAGTCAGATCCCTATCAGAGTTCTCCCTCTGGCTCAGCCTATTCAGATGTTAATGAAGCCGCCTGGGGAGGGTGGGGGAGGGAACAGAGAGATAGGAGAGTAGCACCTCAGAATATAGCCAGAGTTGCTTCTCTTGCTTGGAATGACTATTATATCTGAGATTCCCGCGGGCGCGTTGCCTATGTGTGCTGGCTGTGTGGAGATTGCCCCCGGGGGGTCTGGCCCGCTGGAGTCACGGTCAGATCCTCCGCTTCCAGCCCCACGCCCAGCGTCAAGGCTCCCCTACTGGGACAGTGCGCTCTCGACTCCAAAATCAGTCGCTGCCTCCCGGGGACTTCTTGTCCCTCCAGCCGCGTGGCCGTACCGCCCCGAGAACCAGTTGAGCCTCCTCCCGGGGTTAGTTCAGATGGGTGGAGCAGGTCCCCATGCTTGTGCCGTGACCGAGTGTCCCGGCTGGGACGCTGTTCTCCCCGCTCCAATACCAGTCGCTGCCTCCCAGGGGCTTCTCCTACCGGCTGCATCCCACGCCGCCCGCGCGACCCGGCTTGTCCCCTTCCCGGGGTTAGTTCAGGGAGGTGGAGCAACTCTCCGTGTTTATGGCATAGCTGCATCCAGTCCAAATCCCTGCGGGACGGTTCCCCGGCTCGGATGCTGCTCTTTCTGCTCCAAGACCAGTCACTGCCTCCCGGGGACTTCTCCTACCGGCTGCGTCCCACGCCGCCCGTGGAACCGGCTGGTCCCCCTCCCGGGGTTAGTTCAGGAGGGTGGAGCAGGTCTCTGTGCTTGTGCCGTACCTGACTGGTACGCTGGCTCCAGGCTCTGGAAACAATCGCTGCTTCCCCGTATTAGTTCGTTCTCCGTCTCTAAATCTGTGTTTGTTGTTCAGGGTTTGTAGATTGTTATGTATGTGATCGATTCACTTGTTTTTCCGTGTCTTTGTTGTAAGAGGGATCCAAGGTAGCGTCTGCCTAGTCCGCCATCTTGGCTCCGCCCCCTCCTGTCATCTTTTGAGTGCCTTCCAACCTCGGGGGCTCAACTTCTGGCACCACATCAGACAATGTTCCACTGCTATTTATAAGGAATATACAAAGTCATTACACGAAAAAGACTTAGTCGAGGTTCAACCATTTCAAGAGGTAACATATGATCAGGAACTGATGGTACTGATGGAAGAAGTCCAAGCTGCCCTGAAGGCATTGATGAAAAACAAGGCTCCAGGAATTGATGGAATATCAATTGAGATGTTTCAACAAATGGGTGCAGCACTGGAAGTGCTCACTCATCTATGCCAAGAAATTTGGAAGACAGCTACCTGGCCAACTGACTGAAGAGATCCATATTTATGCCTATTCCCAAGAAAGGTGATTCAACTGAATGTGGAAATTATCGAACAATGTCATCAATATCACACACAAGCAAAATTTTGTTGAAGGTCATTCAAAAAAAGCTGCAGCAGTATATTGTCATGGAACTGCCAGAAATTCAGGCCAGATTCAGAAGAGGACTTGGAACCAGGGATATCATTGCTGATGTCAGATGGACCCTGGCTGAAAGCAGCAAATGCCAGAAGGATGTTTACCTGTATTTTCTTGACTATTCGAAGGCATTTGACTGTGTGGATCATAACAAATTATGGATAACATTGCAAAGAATGGGAACTCCCAATGCTTAATTGTGCTCATGAGGAACCTGTACATAGATCAAGAAGCAGTTGTTCGGACAGAACAAGGGAATACTGAGTGGTTTAAAGTCAGGAAAGGTGTTGCATCAGGGTTGTATCATTTCACCATACCTATTCAGTCTGTATGCTGAGCAAATAATCAGAGAAGCTGGACTATATGAAGAACAGGGCATCAGTACTGGAGGACAACTCATTAACAACCTGGGTTATGCAGATGAGACAACCTTGCTTGCTGAAAGTGAAGAGGACTTGAAGTACTTACCAAAGAAGATCAAAGACCACAGCCTTCAGTATGGTTTGTGCCTCAACATAAAGAAAATAAAAATCCTCACAACTGGACCAGTGAGCAACACCATGATAAACAGAGAAAAGATTGAAGTTGTCAGGGATTTCATTTTACTTGGATCCACAATCAATATCCATGGAAGCAGCAGTCAAGAAATCAGAAGACGCATTGCACTGTGCAAATCTGCTGCAAAGGACCTCTTTAAAGTGTTGAAAAGCAAAGATGTCACCTTGAAGACTAAGGTGCGCCTGACCTAAGCCTTGGTGTTTTCAGTCGCCTCATATGCACGTGAAAGCTGAACAATGAATAAGGAAGACTGAAGAAGAATTGACGTCTTTTAATTGTGGTGTTGGTGAAGAATATTGAATATACCATGGACTGACAAAAGAATAAGCAAATCTGTCTTGGAAGAAGTACAACCAGGATGCTCCTTAGAAGCAAGGATGGCGAGACTGTGTTTTACATACTTTCGACATGTTGTCAGGAGGGATCAGTCCCTGGAGAAGAACATCATGCTTGGCAAAGTACAGGGTCAGCGGAAAAGAGGAAGACCCTCAACGAAATGGATTGACACAGTGGCTGCAACAATGGGCTCAAGCATAACAACGATTGTGAGGATGGTGCAGGACTGGGCAGTGTTTCATTCTGTGCTACACAGGGTCGTTACGAGTTGGAGCCGACTTGACAGCACCTAACAACAACAGCGCAGTTGAAATTCAATTTCAGATAAATGCCAAATAAATGTTTAGCATAATAAGTATGTTCCATGCAACATACTTATAATAAAAAACTATTTGTTGTTTATTTAAAATTCAAATTCAACTAGGGGTCCCATATTTTTACTTGCTAAATCTGGCAACCCTAGACAGGGACAACTTAAATACAGCAAGGGGAGAGGTGTCTCCTTCCACATGGAGCAGAGATCTGGCATGACCACCAGCTGCAGACCCAGAGTCACCCCAGGGTTCCAGGGCTGACCCCCTGTGGCAATCAACAAAGCCTTGTTATTCCCCCCCTCCATGCACCATGAGCTCCCACTACCAGAGGGCGCACTATGAGCGGGCCAGAAAAATCGGCCCGAGAGGGCAAGTAAAGAAGACGTGACCCCCAAACCATGCATGCTTTGGAACAAAGTAAGAGAGCAACTCCTCAAGTGGGCACTAAGCTCAAGCCTCAGGTTAGAGAGAAATGTCTTCATCTTTTAAACTAAATCCTCCTGAGGACAGCTGAGATTAAATGAGGGGTAGGGTGAGCCCAGGGTAGAGTGGTAGCAACTCACAAATGGGCAGCTGTGGCTTTTAGTGCTTTATTTATTTATTTATTTATTTTAATTACACAAATAATATATGAATGGGTTCAAGATGTTACCTTGAAGACGAAGGTGCGCCTAACCCAAGCCATGGTGTTTTCAATTGCCTTGTATGCATGCAAAAACTGGACAATGAAGAAGGAATATCAAAGAAGAATTGATGCCTTTGAATTACGGTGTTGGTGAAAAATATTGAACATACCATGGACTGCCAAAAGAATGAACAAATCTGTCTTGGAAGAAGTATGGCCAGAATGGTCCTTAGAAGCAAGAATGGCAAGGCTACATCTCACATACTTAGGGCGTGTTGTCAGGAGTAACCAGTCCCTGGAGAAGGACATCATGCTTGGTAGGGTAGAGGGTCAGCAAAAAAGAGGAAGACCCTCAACGAGATGGATTGACACAGTGACTATAATAATGGGCTCAAACATAGCAATGATGGTGAGGATGGTGCAGGACAGGGCAGTGTTTCGTTCTGTTGTACCTGGGGTCGCTATGAGTGCGAATTGAATTGAATTGAACTGACAACAATTGTTTTTGTTTTTTTAACTACACAAATAATATGTGAATGCGTTGTCCTTATGAAATGGTCAAAGCACTCGGAGTGAAAAGTCTCCGTCTAGCACCTCCATTTCTCCTGCCTCCCCTGTAGTTTTTGTTGTAGTTGATGTTGTGTGCCATTGAGTAGGGTTACATATTTGCTCTCTTCCCAGTCCTTTTTCTATGCATGCAAATGTGTGTGTGAGTGTGTGTAATTTTGGTTTGTTGTGAAAATTCTTTACATAAATACCATCATAGCACACGCACACACACACACACATATAAAATGAAAATAAAATAAAAATTAGTAAATGAAAAAAGCAATTTTGAGAAATATATATGTATATGTGGATATATACATACATAGATGTTTCTCAAAAGTGCTTTTTTTTCATTTAATAAATTTTGGGAATTATCCTGTGATGTATATATAAGTATATACTAGTTGCCATCAAGTCAATTCTGACTCATGCCAACCCCATATCTGTCAGAGTAGAGCTGCTCCATAGGGTTACAATGGCTGATTTTTTAGAAGCAGATTGCCAGAGGTGCCTCAGGGTAGATTCAAACTGCCAACCTTTCAGTTAATGGCAAGCTCGTTAACGAACCGCATCACCCAGGGACTCCTCTTAGAGCCCCAGGGGCCATGAAAGCTGAGAATGGTGTCTCACGTGACATGCACGATGGAGCAAAGGAGCAAAAAGCGTTGTATGTCACCTCTTTCTTTTCTGTCTCTTCCATATTCTCTCTTCTGTTTCCCACTCTCCTCTGAGTTTCAGGAGTTGGAAGGGCACCTCAGCTGCTGGCCCAGGCACCCCTAGCCCACGCTGATGAGGCTAGCCTAGCCTGAGGAGGCGGGGGTGCTGTCTGCTCCGTGACTACTGGGGACCTGAGGCAGGAGGCCCGCAGCTGCTGTAAGGTGTTTGGGTTAAAGGCCCGCATTTGCTCTGCAATCCTCTCCTGCCTCCTTTATTGATACCTATCTCCACTCCCTTAGCATCCGAGCCCCAGTTCTGCCACCTGACTCATCTCATCAATGTCTCTGCTCAAAACTCCCTACCTGGCCCAGGGCAGGGACCTGCTTAGCTATCTGGCAAACTTCTCTGGTCCAGCCACCACACCACAAGCCAGCAGAGCACTTGGTGGCTTCGACCACACCACCCCCACACCACTCCTCAGAACTCTGTGCTCAGCCCTCTGGGTGTTCAGCACCCCCACTCCCACCCCCTGTTCCTTCCTCAAGCCTGGGGTGGGAGGGTCTTTGAGGGCAGGCATCAGCCATTTCCCCTCTGTGTCCCCAAGGCCTAGACAAAGGCCTGGCACATCAGTTTGCTGAATGAATGAGAGAGAGATTGACTGAAAGAGAGAAGTCTAAAGCATGAGCCCCCCAGGGATGAGACTTAGAGTTTGGGCTTTGGGGGTTCATTTGTTCTTATTATTTATTGGGCACCTGCTCTGTGCCAGGCATTGTTCTAGGTGCTGGCGGTAATAGCAGTGAGCAGAATCCCTGCCCTCACTGAGTTCACATTCTAGCAGGTGAAGGCACACAATCAGCAAATACACATGTCCGGTGGTGATAAGTGCCGCAGCAGGAAGCAGAGGGGGCCTGCTATGGTGGCCACTCGAGTGGTCCCCATTTGGTCTATTATCTAGTGCTGCTGTATACCAGAAATACCATAAGTAGACAGCTTTAACAAAGAGAAATTTATCCTCTCACAGTTTTAAAAAAAAAAAAAAAAAAATTTTTTTTTTTTTTAGGAGGCTAGAATTCAGGGCACAAGCTCTAGTGGAAGGCTTTCTCTCTCTGTCAGTTCTGGGGGAAGGTTCTTGTCATCAATCTTCCCCAGTCAAGGAGCTTCTCAGCACAGGGGCCTCAGGTCCAAAGGATGCACTAATCTCCTGGCTCTTGTTTCTCAGTGATCTGAGGTTCCCAAGTCTCTCTGCTGGCTTTTCTCTTTTATATCTCAAAAGAGATTGACTTAAAACACAGCCTAATCTTGTAGATTGAGTCCTGCCTCATTAATAAAACTGCCTCTAATCCTGCCTCATTAACATCGTGTTGTTGTTGTTGTTAGGTGCTTTTGAGTCAATTCTGACCTATAGTGACCCTTTAGGACAGAGTAGAACTGCCTATATGGTTTCCAAGGAGCAACAGGTGGACTTGAACTGCTGACCTTTCAATTAACAGCTGAGCTCTTAACCACTATGCCACCAGGGCTCCATCATACAATATACAACATCATGGGGTAGAATTTACAACACACAGGAAAATCACATCAGATGAGAAAATGGTGGACAATCACACAATACTGGGAATCATGGCCTAGCCAAATTGACATACATTTTGGGGGGACACAATTCAATCCATAACACCATTTTACACAGAAAGGCAGCATCCTTATTTTGCTTACAGGGCTCTGCATTATCTGGGTGACTCTCCCTGCAAAAAATTCTTGTGCTTTGCCCTTATTTCCTGCCATTCTCCTCTCAATCATGGGCCTCCTTAATGTTCCTTGAACTGCCAAGAATTCTTTCTGCCTCAGGACCTTTGCGCTTGCCATTTCCTCTGCCTACAGTGCTCTTCCACTAGGTATCCTCATGACCTAAGCCCTCACCTCTTTCAAAACTTTGTTCCAGAAGTATTTTCTAAATAAGGCAATCCTATCGGCACAATTTAAAACTGCAACTCCCCTTACACACTCAATCTCCCTTGCCTACTCAATTTCCTTTAATAGCAATTATCATCTAACATTGATTTCTTTTTCTTATTTATAGTTTGTCTCAATGACGGCAGGAATTTTGGGCTGTGTTTATCACATAGTGGGCCCTGAACATATATTTGTTGAATAAACAAATGAATTAAACAAAGGAATAAATGAATGACTAGGGGAAGCTTCATTGGATGGTGGCAGTTAACTAAGTCATGTAGGTATGTGGAGGAAGAACATGCCAAGGAGAGAGACTAGCCAGTGCAAAGACACTGAGGTAGGAGGATGCTGGTGTGGTTAAGAAACAGCAAAGTAGCCAGTGTGGCTGGAAAAGAGCAAGAACAGTGGGAAAGGGACCAGAGAGGCAGGGGGCCAGATCATGTCTGCAGAGCCTGGGTCGCCAAGGTAAGGGCTCTGGCGTTTACTCGGAGTGAGATGGGAAGCCACTGGGGAGTATAGAGTGAGAAAGTGACACGGCCTAATTTATGTTTTAAAACCATGATTCTGGCCGCTGGGTAGAAAACATTCTAAGGTAGGTAGTGAAGAAGCAGGGGGACAAGTTAGGAAATTCCTGTAATAGTCCAGGTGGGAGATGACAGTGACTTGCCCCTGGGAGAGAGCCAGGGAGTGTGAGAAGGGTTGAGATTGAGAATTTATTTTGAGAGTAGAGCTGGGAAGGCTTTCATTTGGATTGGACGTGCAGTGTGAGAGAGACGAGGTATCAGGGACAGCTCCAGAGCGGTCTGAGCACTTAGAAGGCTGCACTGCTACCTCCCAAGGTGGGGAAGGGTGGGCAGGATTCAGTTGGGCTGGGAATTAGGAGTTGCATTTGGGCACATTAAGTGTGCGGTGTCTATTGGAAGGAGTATCTGGGTGGTGGAAACAGTTAACACGCTCAATTGCTAAAATCGAAAGGTTGGAGGTTCGAGTTCACCCAGAGGCACCTTGGAAGAAAATCCTGGTGATCCATTCCAAAAAATAGACCATTGAAAACCCTACGGAGCACAGTTATACTCTGACACACATGGGGCCGCCATGAATTGGGGTCAACTTGATGGCAAATGGCCTATCGGAAATCTAAGCGGTGATATATCAGATAAGTAATTGTGTATATCAGTCTATGTCTGTATTCATGGGAGACAGCCATGCTGGCAAGACAAATGTGGGAGCTTGCAGCAGGTGGATACTCTAAAATTAGGGCACTATGAGCTCACCAGTGTGGGGAATGCAGGTTGAGAGGAGAAGTGGTCCATGACTGAGCCCCAAACTCCATGCTAAGAGGGCAGGGGATGAGGAAGAACAAAGACGGTGAGAAGTAAAGTAGGAGGAGAACCAGGAGAACGAGGGGTGTCCCAGAAGCCAGGTGCAGACAGTGTGTTAAGGGTCATGTGCCACAGATGGTTCCAAGTGCTGCTGCTGGGTACAGTGGGATGAGACCCGAGAGCACCCCTTGCTGGGTGGGTTGAAGAAAGGATGAGAACCATGCGCTTACTCCGGAGCAGAGAAAGCACTGCACCAACAGCAGGTGGAACCACCCTTGAACACAGTCTTTCCCTTCATCTTCTTCTGCATTCTTAGCAAGGTTGCTAAGGGGACCTGAAACCACAGGACAGGAGCCCCAGCTCTGTTGCCACAGGCAAGTCTCATCATCAATTTGAGATTCTGTTCCCATCTCTGTAAAATAGGGCTAGAGATTCCTTCCTTGCAGGGTTGGCGAGCAGGTCCCTGGGTGGAGTAAGCAGTTTGCTCTCAAGACCCATCCAGTAGCACCTGGTGATTTGCTATTGTAAAGATTGTTGTTGTTGTTAATTGCTGAAGAGTAGAGTCCAACTCACGGTGACCCCAGGTGTGTAAGAATAGAAGTGCTCCCTAGGTTTTCTTGGCTGTAATCTTAACAAAGCAAATCACCAGGACTTTTCTTCTGCAGTAGCACTGGGTGGGTTCGAACCACCAACCTTTAGGTTAGTAGTCAATCCCAAATCACTTGTGCCACCTAGGAACTTTTCTGTAGAGATGACAGCCATGAAAACCTTATGAAACAATTCCACTCTGACACGCATGGGATCGCCAGGAGCCGGAATCGACTTGATGGCCACAGATTTGGTTTTGGTGGGTGAAGAGATTGAAAAATGCTCCCAAGGCATATGGGTAAGCGGGAACTCTGTTTTCATTTAGGAAAATGCAAGATAGAAGGGGTCCCTCAGGGCTGCACACCCTACTATTGGGAGAGAAGGCTTCTGTGCACGGACAGGGAGGGGTGGAGAAAAACATTTGAGAGACCTTCTTATTTTGCAGTGGGGATCAACGCAAAACGCTATAAAGGACGTTATTGGAACAACTGGTGAAACTGAAAAAGTTCTGTAGATTAGATACGAATATTGTACCCATGTTAATTTTCCTGATTCTGATAACTGTACTGGGTGATGTGAGCAAGTGACCTTGTTCTTAAGAAATACCCACTGAGGTATTTATGGGTAAAGGGGCATCATGTCTGCAACTTACTCTCAAATGTCTCAGATTAAAAGCAAAACGTATTTATAGAGAATGTGGATAAAGCGAATGTGGCAAAATATTAACAGTTGATTGATTGAAGGCATATGGAAGATTTTGTGCTATTCTTGCAATAGTTTAGTAAACTTAAAATTATTTCAAAATCAGAAGTTTTTTTTAAAGGTCTTCAAAGTGTTTTCCGTCCATTCTTCTGTATTGTTTGGCTCTCGTTCAATGAGAATCCATGCATGTGTTACTAGGGTGTCAGTGTTTTTAAAGTGTAAATAGACACGGTATGTGAAACCTCTGTGAACTGTAAAAATCCTTGTTGTTGTTGTTGTTAGGTGTGGTCAAGTTGATTCTGGCTCACGGTGACTCCATGTGTTAAAGAGTAGAACTGCCCCATAGGGTTTCCTAGGCTGTAATCTTGATAGACCCATGGAAGCAGCAGTCAAGAAATCAAACAATGCATTGCATTGGGCAAATCCGCTGCAAAAGACCTCTTTACAGTGTTATAAAGCAAAGATGTCACCTTAAGGACTAAGGTGCACATG
Organism: Elephas maximus indicus; assembly: GCF_024166365.1. Lineage (NCBI taxonomy): Eukaryota > Metazoa > Chordata > Mammalia > Proboscidea > Elephantidae > Elephas > Elephas maximus. Next base: position 192,886,100 of record NC_064820.1, on the reverse strand, counting down.
ACCCAAGCCATGGTGCTTCTAATCACTTCATATGCATGTGAAAGCTGGACAATGAATAAGGAAAACAAAAAGAATTGAAGCTTTTAAGTTGTGGTGCTGGTGAAGAATACCGAATATCCCATGGACTGGGCCAGAAGAACAAACAAACCTGTCTTAGAAGAAGTACAGCCAGAATGCTCCTTAGAAGCAAGGATGACGAGACTGTGTCTCACATACTTAGGACATGTTATCAGGAGGGACTGGTCCCTGGAGAAGGACATCATGCTTGGTAAAGTACAGGGTCAGCGGAAAGGAGAAAGACCCTCAACGAGATGGATTGACACAGTGGCTACAACAATGGGCTCAAGCATAACAACGATTATGAGGGTGGTGCAGGACTGGGCGGTGTTTCATTCTGTTGTACATAGGGTCTCTATGAGTCGGAACCAACTCGATGGCACCTAACAACAACAACAACAGTCTTAACAGAAGCAGATCGCCAGGTCTTTCTCCAGGGGAGCTACTGGGTGGGTTCAAACCACCAACTTTTCAGTTAGCAGCTAAGTACTTAACCATTGCACCACCAGGGCTCCTTTTGTAAAAACCATACAGCTCTTAAATATTTATTATTATGTTTACTATATTTGTCATTCAATTTATTATTAATGTGATCCTTATTTTATACTTATTACTATTAATATTGTTACTATCAACTTCGAGTAGTTCCCCAATTGAATGCTGCCTTTGTGTGCTTCTCAATGCTTTGGTCAGTTCATTTTCCCAGCCTCCACATCCTCATCCTCCATCCCAACCTGAGGACAGCTAGGTCTGGGTAGGAGCTGAGGCCCCAGGGAGCTGTCTGCGGTGCCTAGCCTGCCGGCTTTCTGCAGTGCCTCCATCTCTCCACTGGAGGGAGCTCGAAACCCCTCCACGTCCCTGCCGCTGGCTCCACAGAGCCTGACAAGCACTGAACAGCCAGGCGTTGGCCCCTGTGCATTGAAGGGAACTTAGTAGTCTGCAATGAAAAGGAAGGACCTGGAGTCTCTGGAATCCAACTCAGTTCCCTGCTCCCTTCTCTCTTGCAAACGTAGCTCTTTCTTTCCTGCTCAAGGGTAACAATGGAAATGCCTAAAATTCAATAATTCCAGAGGTGGGATGGGGAAAACACAATGAAATCAACCAGTGCAGACATCATGGAGAAGGACTAAACAGAAGTGGCAACGGAGCAGCCCATGCACCAGATTTGGCCTCCAGAGGCCCTCTGTTCAGGCAACATTTTAAAATTGGGACATTTCAAATAATCCAAATTTTTGTCCTTTGTTGTAAAATGAGGTGAAAAAGCCCCACATTCCCTCAACACCTCTCTGGAGCTATGGAGCTGCCGTGCCCTTTTGGACTAGGCGTATACGCTCCAGCTCGCCACAGTCTTCACTAGGCCCTAATGCCTCACCTGGGACCACCTCACTGGATTGTCATCTAGCTGGCTCTGTAGACATCTGGTTTAGCCACTCAGCCCTCCAGGAGAGCCTGAATTAGCCAGGAGCCCTGAGAATGGACCAGTTCCCATCAATCACATTAATGGTCAACAGTCAGTTAAGAAAAACCCCTGAGGATGCAAGGTTTTCTGGGAACAGATTTTTTTAAATATTATAATTTGCCATGCCTCTGTGTCATCATCACAACCATTGTGGAATCAGAAGCAGTGGCCTAAGTTCAAACCGGTGGTGTGATCTTTCTGTGGCTTAATTTTCTTATCTGTAATATGGGGGTAGTGATAACCTCATAGGGGCCCCTGGGTGGTACAAACAGTTAACGTGCTTGGCTACCAACCAAAAAGTTGGAGGTTTGAGTCCCCCTAGGGCACCTTGGAAGAAAAACTTGGTGAAGTACTCCTGAAAAACCAGCCATTGTAAGCCTTATGGAGCACAGTTCCACTCTGACACACATGGGGCCACCGTGTGTTAGAGTCAACTCGATGGCAACTGGTTTGAACAGCCTCAGAATTGCTCTGAGAATGAGGAAGACAATCCATGTCAAAGCACTTAGCAGAGTACCTGGCATGTGGGAAGAGCCAAATAAACAATAGTTATTAATGATCACCACAGAGACCAGCTGAATCCATGGGAAGGAGGCCAGGGGTTCTGAAACTTGAACCCACATCAGAGTCACCTGAAGATCACGGTAACACACAGATTGCTGGGCCCACCCCCAAAGTGTCTGATTCAGTAGGTCTGGGCTGGGACCTGAGAACGTGCATTTTGAATGAGTTCCCAGGTGATGCTGATCTGCTGCTCCTGGGACCACATTTTGAGAACCCCTGCTCTGCCCTTTAAGGCAAACCTACCAATTTAAGAAATATGCCTACACATTTGCTAATTTCTCCTTGAAAGAGTAGTGGTAAGTATTTAAAGAGTTCACACATACGAAGTGTTTAGAACAGTGCCTGGCAAATTATTAATAATAAAATGGAGAATAATCAGAAAATCTGGTTAACCAAAAAAGGTAGAAGAAAAAAAGGAAGATAGAACTGTGGTGTTGGTGAAGAATTTTGAATATATCATGGCCTGGCAAAAGAACGAACAAACCAATCTTAGAAGAAATACAACCAGAATGTTCCTTAGAAGTGAGAATGGCGAGACTTCCACTTGCTTACTTTTGACACATCATCGGGAGGAACCGGTCGCTGGAGAAGAGCGTTGTGTTTGGTAGAGTGGAGCGCCACTGAAGGCAAGAGAAACCCTCAGTGAGATGGATTGACACAATGGCTCAACAATGGACTCAAACATAGCGATGATCATGAAGACGGAGCAGGTCTGGGCAACATTTCATTCTGTTATACATGGAGTCACCATGAGTTGGAGCCTTCTCAACAGCACCTAACAACCAAACAAAAAGAAGGGAGAAAGTAACTTTGGGCCTTTGTGCCAGGAGCCGGTTTTAATCCTCTCAACCAGCCTATGAAGAAGGACCATGGAAGGAACCTAGTTCCTGGAAATGAAGGGCCCTGAAACAGGTTGCCCAGGTGCATGGTAGCGTATAAGGTCTGTTTACCTCCACAGGTATCTGGAGTCTTTCCCTTCCCAGTGTCCCTCTGAGCTCCAGCTGACACACGTTTCAGCACGTGACCTAGACGAGGTCCTGTCCTAAGTATTCCACAAACAGGCTTCACTCCTTGTGGTTCAAGGTCAGAATCCAGAGAGCCCAAGTCAGAGTCAACGAAGGTCAGACCTGAAGACCCTGTGTGGAGGCAAGAAGAGTGGGTGTGCAGGGAAGAGAGGAGTTGCAGGGTGAAAGGTCCAGAGGAAATGGAGTGGGATGGGAAATCATGGAATGAGGAAGGTTACAGCAGGCATGTCTGCCAATGACCTAGGCCCACCCTGGATTCCCCAAATTAGTGGAGGGCCCAGGCTGAATGGGTAAATAACCCCGAATTTAAATGCACCTAGAGTTTTGGACGAGGCTGGTCCTAGCCCCCTGAATTCCCTCCCCCCAAAACTCAAGCTCATTTTGAGGGACTGCAAGTGGGGAATGGGCCCCAGGTTTGTGCAGCCCCTAGGCCAAGACATGACCAGGGACAGCTGCTTGTGTGAGGTGAGAATGGAGCTTGGGTGTCCTTGGATTACGCACGGAGCCCCTCACAGTGTGAGATGCAGCTGGGAGGAGAAGAGAAGAGGCTGCCATTGGCTAGGAGCTAACTGTCCCCAAAGGGCCACATCCCAACCCAAGCTTCGCCATGTCCGAGAACTCTGGATTGAACCTGATCTTCCATACAGTTGCCAAGGTAAGCTCTTAAAAAAAAAAAAAAAAAAATTAGAATATATTTAATCAATGGCTTGTTAGCTTGACTTGGAAGCACTGGTGGGTCAGTGATAGAATTCTCACCTCCCGTGCAGGAAACCCAGGTTTGAGTCCCAGCAATTTTACCTCATGCACTGTCACCCCCTACCTGTCAGTGGAGGCTTACATGTTGCTATGATGCTGAACAGGTTTCAGTGGAGCTTCCAGACAAAGATGAACTAGGAAGAAAGGCCTGGCAACCTACTTTTGAAAATCACCAATGAAAACCCTATGGATCACGACAGTCTAATCTGAAACCCATTATGGAGATGTCTCAGGTCCAGGCAGTGTTTTGTTCCGTTGTGCGTGGGGTTGCTATGAGTTAGGGCCAACTTGATAAAAAAATTTTTTTTTTTTTTGATAGCAGTTAACAAAAACATTTTGATTTGAACCCTTAAGTGTTGAGCCCTATGATACCTGGTCCTCCTTTTTACTCCTACCTGGGTTCTGCAGATGTCAGGGGCAGGCCTAACCACCAGCACCTAGAACAGTGCAGGCGTATGCAGTAGGTCCTCAAAGGATATTAGTTGAAATAACGAACCCGTGGTGCTGGTGGGTCGAGAAATTGGGGATGACAGCTAAGGGGTGCAGAGTGTCTTTGGGGTAAGGAGTGTTCTCAAGGTGACTTGTGGTGTGATGGATGCACAGCTCTGTGAATATACTGAAGGCCATTGAATTGTGCATTTCACTGAGTGAGTTGTATGGGATGTGAATTCTTGCTGCTAGTTGTCACAGAGTCAGCTCCAACTCATGGCAATCCCATATACAACAGAACAAAACATTGCCTGGTGCTGTGCCATCTTCATAACCTTTGGTAAGCCTGAGTCCATTTTTAGAGCCACCGTATGTTTTGAGTGCCTTCCAGCCTAGGGGGCTCATCTTCCGGCACTATATCAGACAATGTTCTGCTGTGATCCGTTGGGTTTCCATTGGCTGATTTTTGGAAGTAGATAACCAGGCCTCTCTTCCTAGTCTGTCCTAGTTTGGAAGCTCTGCTGAAACCTGTCCACCGTGGATGACACTGCTTGTATTTGAAATACTGGTGGCATAGCTTCCAGCATCATAGAAACATGAAAGCTACCACGATACAACAAAGTGACAGATGAGTCGGGGGGGTGGGGACATGTGAATCATATCGCAATAAAGCTGTTTAAAAACAATAAGAGCCTGTGGACCTCAGAGGCACACAGCCTCACCTCTGACAGCTATTGTCTAGTGTGCCAAGTACTGGCTATGACTCCTTTGTTATGTATAGTCTCTAATCCCTGCAGCAGCCCTGGAAGGCACGTAGTGTTATCCTTATCTTTTAAGAAGGGAGCCTGGCTGCCTTGCCTGGGCTCGCCCAGCTTACTCATTGGTGAGCTGGATTTCAGCTCAAGTGTCTGCAGCATGTGGACGTGAATGGAAGGCTGTCCCCCTGCTCAGTCAGCAGAAGCCAGATGACTGACCTTCCCAAGGGCCCAGAATCAGCATCACAGGAAGGAAGTTGTCAGCCCACACTCCACTGCTGAAAAAAAAAAAAAAAAAGCTGAAGGAACATGGTTTTATGTTGGTTACGCTTGGTGATGTTATTCTGTGATGAACAGGCTGCCCTGACTCTCAGAGTCCCCTATCTCCTAGGAAGGGGCCCAGTGTCCCAGCTGTCAGGACCCCAGGAGCTGGTTACCTGGGATGCCTGCGTGGACACAGGTGCATGTTGGTGGTGGACTGGCATTCACACCCAGGACCTCATAGCCAAGGGCTAGGGAGCCCCTGAGCTGGGTGCATTGGAGCATGCCCCATTCTGATCTGGACAGATCCTCTTTCTCTTTCAGCACCCAGATTCAACTGAACCTAACCTCTTCCCTCTGCTTCTTCCCCAGGTGGCTTCGGGACCCAGAGCTTTAGCTGCTAATTGTAGAGGGTCCTGGGCATCTGCAGTTTCTCAAGGTCCTGATTTTAAATCCCAGAGTACTCAACTACTCATTTCTGAGGAGGCTCTATGTTCCTCCAGAATGCCCTGGAAAAAGCCTGCTCCAGATCTGATTACCTGGTCAGCTGCTTCTTTGTTTTTGTGAAGTATTGTCACTCTCTAGCTCTCCCTGTGGCCTCCTGGAAAGTACTCCAGGTCCTCAGCAGGCAAGGTCAAGGATGTGCCTGAAACAGGAGCTCTCCCTGCGGTCTCCTGGAAAGTACTCCAGGTTCTCAGCAGGCAAGGTCATGGATGTGCCTTAAACAGGAGCAACCAGGTGGAGCATATCTTTGCCTTTCCTTCCTCCTTCCTGCAGCCAGGAATGCAGAAGAGATGGCTGGAGTTCCAACAGCCTTCTTGGACCATGAGGCAAATTCAAGGATGAAAGCAAAGACTAAGAATGATGAAGGAGAAATAGCAAAGGAAGCTGGTGTCCTAGTGACTGCAGAGCCACGACACCAGCCCGGACTAACTGCCTGTGGAGCTGTTTTAAATGAGAGAAAAAGAAACACTCTTATGTGTAAGTTGCTGCCTTCTTGGGCACTTTGCTCTTATAGCAGCTGAACTTAGTTTTAACTGAGAGATCTTCCAACTCCTGGGGTTAACTTCTGGCTAAGATGACTCTTTGCTTCTTTATTAATGTAGAATGGAGACCCAGTTAACCACCTTAGCCCACTTTGTGGGCCAGAATATTCCCTTTTTCTTGACTTCTTGCTCATCTTCAGGTGGTTTGTACAGTTGATTATGAGAGAGAAGTGTATGCTGCCTGGGTGTCTCTTGGATAAAAATGTCTTTCAGATGGTGCCTTCTGCTTCTCTTCTGGATACAGTGCCCAGGCTGGGCTGATCTTAGCCCAGTTGTTGTGGCTGATAAATTGTCAACTCTACCATGCAGGTTGTGAAAAGTTGCTGTTCAGAGCCCCCTAGTGCACCTCCATTTTTTCTTTGGCTACTCCCTGTAACTTCAAACTCACATAATCCAGCAACTGAAAAGCGAACACCTGGGGTGCAGTTCTAAGATCCTGCTCTAACTCACCCTCCTAGAATCGGGTCTGACTGGTTGGTGCCCATATGACACCAGCAGATTTTGCATATCACCTCTGCATCCTGTGTCCTCATGTGGGGAGAAAGGTCCCCTGGCCTGGGTGCTAGTTGGGACCTGTGACATCAGTGCCAAGTGCCTCCCTGCCTGGTTGCTGGTGCCTTGCAGACTCTGATGCCACCAACTGTGACCGGTGAACTCATGGCCTATTGGGCTCGGAGAGACTCCAGGAAGTGGTGTCCCTACCACCTGTTACTGACTTGGTCTCCTCTGGGCGCTCACTGGCTGCAGATTCCAGAGCTTCTGACCTTGTTCTCCATTCAGTGTCCTGGCCTGGTGGACCTCCTGCCCTGGTGTAGGGCACAGGCCAACAGAGCCCCACCAGATGGTACCCTTTCTGCTCCAGAGCTGACAGCCTTCTGTACTGGGCCCCCTCCCAGGTTGCTTTAGAGCAACCCCCTCCAAGCTCCAGGCCTCCTTCTTGCTTCTGGAGTTTCTCTCACCTTCTATAGACCCTTCCTTCCTCCTCTTCCTGGTTGTTAGCAATGTTGTTAACTGTCATCTAGTCATTGCCTGACTCATGGCGACCCCATGCACAACAAAATAAAACACTACCCGGTCCTGTACCCTCACCATGATCAGTTGGGGATTGGACCATTGTGGATCATAGGGCTTTCATTGGTTAGTTTTGTAAGTAGATCGGCAGGCCTTTCTGCCCAGTTCATCTTAGCCTGGGAGCTCTGCTGAAACCCGTTTAGCATCACAGCAACATGCAAGCCTCCACTGACAGACAGGTAATGGCTACACGTGAGGTGCATTGGCCAGGAAGTGGACCTGGGTCTCCTGCACGGAAGACAAGAATTCTACTACTGACCCATCCACACCCCTATTGGTACTGGCAATGCAAATTCTTTAATTTTGGTTACTTTATTATGTAGAACAATTTCCCCATTTCTTTGTCTTAATCCCTCTGTTTGGGCCAAGTAGTTCTCACAGAGTGACCCTTGGGGCAGTTTTGGAAACTGGTGAAGCATTTTTGGCTATCTCAGTGATTGGGAGGAAACCCTGGCATTTAGTGGCTAGAGGTTGAAATGCTTTTCAATATTTACTGTAAACTTATTAAACTATGGCATACACATAGGAAGGGCACATAAATGTACAGCTCAATGAATTTTCACAAAGTGAAGGTATCCATGTAACCAATACTCAGACCAAAAACAGAACATTATCAGAAGCTCTGAAACTCCTTGTGCCTCCTTCCAGTCACTACCACCTCACAACAGTAGCCACCACCCTGACTTCAAACACCAGGAATTAGTTTTGCCTGTTTTGAACCTCATATAGATAGAATCATGCCACATATGCTCTTCTGAGTCTGGCTTCTTTCACTAACTATTATGTGTGTGAGATTCCTCCACGTTGTCGCATATAGTTCTTGATGGACATGGGCATTGTTTTCAGTTTGGTGCTGCTTTGAACAGTCTTGCACATGTTTCTTGATTGGCTCACAGATGTACACATTAATGCTGGGCACATACATAGGAGTGAATAGCTGGATCATGGGACAGGCGTATGTTCAGCTAGTAGCTACTGCCAGTTTTCCAAAGTAGGTGTATCAGTTTACGTGTCCACCTGCTCAGTGTGAGTTCCCATTGCTCCACTTCTTTGTCAGCACTTGATATCGTCTGTCTTTTTCACTTCAGCCATTCTGGAGGATGTCCAGTGGTATCACACTATGGTCGTTGGCCATCTGGATATCTTCTTTTGTGAAATACCTGTGCAAGTCTTTGGCCTAGTTTTCTACTGAGTTGCTTGCCTTTTTTTCTTACTGACTTGTAGCTCTTTATATATTCTAGATATGACTTCTTTAATGAACATATGGGGGAATATATGTATCTTCTCCCATTGTGCGACTTGTCTTCACTCTCATAGAGGTGTGTTTTGGTGAAACAGAATTTTAAGATACTACAACTTGTCCCTTTTTTCCTTTATGGCTAAGAATTTTGAGTCTTGTCTAAATAGATCTTTGCCTACCGTTTTGTTTTCCTCTAGAAGCTTTGTAGTTTTATCTTTTATATTTTGATTTATGGTCCATCTTCCATACACGTTTGTTTTTGTTTGTTTTTTGGCTTTAAACAAGATGAATTTATTACCTCCCAGTTCTGGGAGTCAGAACTCTAGATTGGGTCTCACTGGGCTGAAATCATGGTGTTGGCAGGGTTGCATTCCTTCTGGAGGCTCTCAGGGAGAATCTGTTTCTCCAGCTTCTAGAAGCTGCCTGTATTTCTTGGCTCACGATCCCTTCCTCCATCTTCAAAGCCAGCAATATAACATCTTCAAACCTCTCGCTCTTTCTCAGCCTCATACCACACTCTTCCACTTATAAGGGCCCTTGTGATTACATTGGGCCCATCCAGATAATCCAGAATAATCTCCCCATCTCAAGATCCTTAAATTAATCGTAACTGCAAAGTCCCTCTTGCCATGTAAGGTAACATTCACAGGTTCTGGGTATTAGGATGTGGACCTCTTTGAGGAGCCATTTTCTGCTACTACGGAGCCCGTAATCTGTAGTTGTTTTCCTCTTCTCCTGGTGATCTTTCTCATTTCCATGGCTTCAACTAGTACTTCCATGTGGACCCACACACCTTTTGAATGATCCATCAGACACTCATGTGGGTAAAAACCTTGTTTATAATGATCTGGCCTGGAGCCCAACTCAGCTTTACATATAAACACAAAGTATTTTTTGCACAGTTTAATATACATGGCAATTCCCAGAACGTAACTCCTGTGTAAATTTAGAGAAGGATTTGTATTTTGTTTTACTTGGAACTTTTCCAAGAGTTGAATCATCATTTCAGAAAATTACGTCACTGGCAGCAAAACTGCCCAAGGTGCATGAATAACCCATGTCACATGCCTGTTTTCGTCTACATTTCTAGCTGATTCTATGTTTTCTGTAGACATACATATTTACCTGACTCGTATTTCAAACTACTAACTGTAAAGGAAAAGTTTCAACAATTTTCAGTTGATTATTGTCTTACTTTTTGTGAAGGACACCAGTCACCACCATCAAAAATCTCCACCGTCTGGAGGATGGCAAAGAATGTTCATGGCCAGGAGCAACAATCCCAGGATGTCGACATGCTCCATACCTCCATACCTGGAGTCAGCAAGAAAAACACAACTCACAGGCAGCGTGTGGAATGGCGTTTATTCACAGGGAAGAGCAGCAGAGTAAAACTAGCTTCAATCGTGAGCACTGATCACCCATGGCCAGCGGGTCACTCCCTGCAGCTGATGCCAGATGATGGTCTCATGCACCCCTCTTGTGCTGCAAGTGAAGGACCTGTTCCCTCCCAACCAGGAACAGATATGAGTGGGATTGGCCAGGTGTCATGTAATGCATATGCATAAGCTGAACAAAGAAATACTTATCGAGCCCAGAACAGGGAATTATCACCAAAAGAGACAAAGTGCTCAGTATAGACTGTTCCATTTCTATGGAGGAGCCCTGGTGGTACAGTGGTTAAGAGCTCAGCTGCTAACCCAAAGTCAGCAGTTCAAATCCACCAGCCACTCCTTGGAAACCCTATGGGGCAGTTCTACTCTGTCCTATAGGGTTGCTGTGAGTCAGAATTGACTGGGCGGCAACAGGTTTTTGTTTTTGTTTTTTTTATCTGTGTAAGGAGATCTTCCAGGCTCAGGCCAGATTGGGCAGCTGAGAAGAGGGGCAGGGAGTCACACGAGAGCTGCTTTCACAACACTTCTCTTGAACCCAAACTTACTTATTAATTGATTATACATCCAACCACTTGAAATATGCTGTCTAGTGTGTCATCCCCAAGTGTTTAGGTATTGTCGTATGTATTATTTTATTATAAATCACTTTATATTTATTTCTCATTTCCTTTACATCTAAGATATTATATTAATTTGGGGGTGAAATTATACAGGCAGATACATTTCAGTATGGTAACGCATTTGAAGCATTTGTTACAGGAAGGAATCATTGGGTCTGACAGGGTGAGCTCTGCCCAGGCGGTCTCACATTTCAAGACAAATGGGCACATTCAGGTGTTTTCTTAACCACAGGAAATATTCTCTCCTGAAATGTAATTCCTCTCAGGCCAACCAAATTTACGGTAACACTGTTTTTCTTCTCTTTACATTTGTGAAATGGGAAGTCCGCCCTCCTGCCTAAAGCCAAATGCCTCCCTCATTCCACCATCTCCCTACCTGAAGTAATGAATGGGCCTGCTCTGATTCTTCCTTGGGTTTAGTTTCACAGTTAGAAAGGTCTGAGTTCAAGCCTCAGCTCTGCCCCCACGCTAGCTCTGAGGCACTGGGCAGTGTGCTAACTCTCTGTGAGCCTATAGCATACATCTGTAAAACCAGGAGCATAAAATCTACTCTGCAGATTCATGAAAGTCAAAAGGCAATAATAGCCACTAATGTTTATTGTCACCACCTGTCTGTCAGTTTGTCATCCTGTGGTGGTTTGTGTGTTGTTGTGATGCTGGAAGCTATGCCACTGGTATTTCAAATAGCAGCAGGGTCACCCATGGAGGAGAGGTCTCAGCTGAGCTTCCAGACTAAAACAGACTAGGAATCTGGTGATCTGCTTGCAAAAATTAGCCAATGGAAACCTTAAGGGTCACAACAGAACATTGTACAACTTTCTTGCTTTGGACATGTCATCAGGAGGGATCAATCGCTGGAGGAAAACTTTATGTTTGGTGAAGTAGAGGGCCAATGAGGGCATGGAGACCCTCCGTGAGATGGATTGGCACAGTAGCCACAAAGATGGACTCCAACACGCCCAGGAGAGTGAGGATGATGCAGGGCCAGGCAATGTTTCCGTCTGTTGTAGGTAAGGTTACCATGAATTAGAATCCACTCCATGGCAGCTAGCAACAATGTTTATAAGTGCTTACCATATGCCAGGAAACACTGGTGGTATAGTGGTTAAGTGCCACAGCTGTTAACCAAGAGGTCAGCAGTTCGAATCCACCAGGCGCTCCTTGGAAACTCTACAGGGCAGTTCTACTCTGTCCTATAGCATCACTGTAAGTCAGAATTGACTCGACAGCAGTGGGTTTGGGATTTGGTTTTTACCAAATGCCAACTGCTGTGCTAAATGCTTTTATAAGCGTCATCTCTTTTCACCCTTACAACCCTGCCATGAACACTGGGACCACTGTTATCATCCCCATTTTACTGACGAGAAAAGGAGCCACAGAGAAGTGCATTGTCCTAGGTGACACAGATTATTCCTATTTTACAGATGAGGATAATGGCGTCACAGAGAAGTAAGTAGATTGCTTAGGTCACATGGATTATTACCATTTTACAGATAAGGACAACAGAGGGACAGAGAATAAGTAAATTGCCCTAGGTCACACAGTTGATCAATACCAAATCCAAGAGTCCAACCCAGGCAGCCTGACTGTCTCCCATTAACTGATAGCTCGAAGGATAAACAGTGTCTAGCAATGGAAGCTGGCACAGAACATGGTAACTGTTGGCTATGATTATGTGCCCATTTGCCGTGTTGTTCTGAACACCTTCATTTGTTGTTGTTCTGTTCCTTTTCTTCCCCTCAAGAACTGTTTGCACGCCTTTGGTTTAACTCCATTTAATATCTGCCGTAGTGGATTTAAATAAGTGGATTTCTAACATCCTAGCTGCCTAAATTTGGCAAGATTTGTCAATAGAACACTAGTAAAAGTAATGTTAATTTTAATCTACCTGCACATGATAGAGAGAAGTCTGTGTTTGCACTGGAATTCATGTTGATATTTACCTAAAAATGCTAATCCTGTAAGCAACAAAAGGCATACTATGTTAAAAATATTTCCACGCCCCAGGCCACTTATGCCTGGAAATACTTGACACGAGAAGCACAAGGACTCTCTTGAGCGCTGCGTGTAGCAGGATTTGACCTGCATGTCTCTGGACCCTTAAGTGCGGCGTCTGATGGAGACCAAAGTCAGGTCTGGTAAATACGGTGGCTTCCAGCACAAAATAGCCTCCACTTCCCAGCAGGTGTGGCTGCTGAAAATTTCCATTTTCCATTTTTGAAAACAGCTGCGGGCTTGGAGAATTTCAGGGAGCCTTCTGCAATGTTGTGCCATGGTAGCACCCAGCCATCTGGAATTGTTGGGTCATAAGAAAATGGCAGCACCCCAGAGTAAGAACTGACCTGCAGGGTGAGCCTCTGCTATCACCCAGTGGGCCAGATACCTTGAGTTCCTGGGCTCTACTTCCTTGCCTGCCAAAAAGGGAAGCTGAACTATGAGAATCCCTAAAGCCTGCTCTGGCCTAAATTCCCAGGATTTTACAGGCGAGTCCACTTTCCACAGTTCTGGATCAATGGGTGCTAGATCACTTTGTGAATAAGCCAGAACTCTGCTCCTTTCTAGCTGTGTGATTTATGCCCATGACTGCACCTCTCTGAGCCTCAATTACCTCCTTAGTAAAATTAGGAATAATAACCCTCATCTTACAGGGTCGTTGTAGGATAACATTTAAAAGGGCTGAACACAGACACTCAACAAATGTCAGTTTCTTCCTACCGTGCATCTGCCCCCTTCCTCTTTTCACCATGCTCCACCCTCTTGACACCAGAGCCCCCTGCTACAGTCACTCCTATCGTGTCTCCCTCTGCCCCTCCACTCCCAGGCCAACTGCCACAACTGCCACTCCGGATAAATTGATACATGTTCACCTGTAGCTTCCCAGTAACATTTGCATTTAAATCATTACCTAAAGAAGAAAAGTGGTCTCTGAGTGGTGCAAACTGTTAACGCACTTGGCTGCTAACAAGAAGATTGGAGGTTCCAGTCCACTAAGAGGAGGCACCTCAGAATAAAGGCCTGGCAATCTATTTCTGAAAAATCAGCCATTAAAAACCTTATAGAGCACAGTTCTACACTGACACACATGGGGTCACCACGAGTTGGAATCAACTCAACAGTAACTGCTAAAGAAGAAAAACGAACTCTAATAGAATTTTAGTTCACAGACATAGAGCAATCAGTAATTTAAATATGGGAACATTTGATTAAAAAAATAATAAATCCCATTCCTGATGGTGCTAGAAAAAAAGCCTATGTAATAGTTTTCCCTTCCAATGCATATTGTGCATATAAGTAGCAGGTCCCGTCCATAAGATTTATTTGGTTTCATGAGCTGTCTCTTTTTCCTCTTGGCAAAATAACCCACTTGATTAGATCTCTCTCTGGAGTTTTGCCAGGGAGTATAGTCTTAGAGCTGAAATCCTTGTTTGCTTTCTCCAGTCAGCCACCCCAAATTCTTCATGGAAGTGGGTGGAGCATGAAAGAAAAGTTGGTAAACAAAATTCTTTCTTTGGTCTCGCATGGACAGGACTTCGTCTCTTCAGACTATTCCATGGCTCTGAAACTGTAATTATTGGTTGCTTTTTTCAGTGTCCCTCTGAACTAAAAGTCTTCAGTTGTTCTAAATTCACTTAGGACTCTTCATTCCTGTAAGTCAGAGACAGCCTCGTCTATGGAAACCTTCCAGGGTTGTCAGCAGGGTGTGTGGTGAAGTGGGCCAATTAAAGCTACAGTCCCAGCATCCCCCAGCGGGAGTTCGAGATGATCTCAGGAAGCAGGAAGCTTCCTTATGGGCCAGAAGTTCATTTTGGAGGAGCCTTCCATCCTGTAGTGCTTATCTCGATCCTGTTGTTCTTAGGTGCCATTGAGTCATTTCCAACTCATAGCAACCATATATACAACAGAATGAAACACTGTCCTGTCCTGTCCTGTGCCATCCTCACAATTGTTGCTTTGTTTGAGCCCATTGTTGCAGTCACTGTGTGAATGCATCTCGTCGACGGTCTTCCTCACTGACCCTCTACCTTACCAAACATGAGGTCCTTCTCCAGGGACTGATTTCTTATGATAACATGCTCAAAGTATGTGAGACGAAGTCTCCCCATCTCACTTCTGAGGTGTACTCTGACTGTGCTTCCTCCAAAACAGATTTTCTCATCCTTCTGGAAAAGTCCCTGGTATATTCAATATTCCTCGCCAACACCATAATTCAAAGACATCAATTCTTCGGTCTTCCTTATTCATTGTCCAGGTTTTGCATGCATATGAGGCAACTGAAAACATTTTGGCTTGGGTCAGGCACACCTTAGTCCTCAAAGTGACATCCTTCTTTTTAATACTTCAAAGAGTTTTTTTGCAGCAGATTTGCCAATGCAATATGTCTTTTGATTTCTTGATGGCTGTTTTCATGAGTGTTGATTGTAGATCAAATTACAATGAAATCTTTGACAAACAACTTCCATATTTTTTCCATTATCATGATGTTGCTTATTGATCCAGTTGTGAGGATTTTCATTTTCTTTATGTTGAGGTGTAATCCATACTGTAGCCTTTGATCTCCATCAGTAAGTGCTTCAAGTCCTCTTTGTTTTCAGCAAGCAAGGTTGTGTCATCTGCATATCACAGGTTGTTAATGAGTCTTCCTCCAATCCTGATGCTGTGTTCTTCATACAGTGCAGTTTCTTGGATTATTTGCTCATTGTACAGATTGAACAAGTATGGTGAAAGGATACAACCCTGATGCACACTTTTCCTGATTTTAAACTATGCAGTATGCCCTTGTTTTGTTCGAATGACTGCCTCTTGATCTAGGTACAGGTTCTGCATTAGCACATTTAAGTGTTTTGGAATTCCCATTCTTTGCAATGTTATCCATAATTTGTTATGATTCACACAGTCCAATGCCTTTGCGTAGTCAATAAAACACAGGTAAACATCTTTCTGGTATTCTCTGCTTTCAGTCAAGACTCATCTGACATCAGCAATGATATCCCTTCTTCCACATCCTCTCCTGAATATGGCTTTAATTTCCAAAAGTTCTCTACTGATGTACTGCTGCAAACCTTTTGAATTATCTTCAGCAAAATTTTACTTGTGTGTGGTATTAATGATATTGTTTGATAATTTCCACATTCTGTTGAATCACCTTTCTTTGGAACAGGCATATATATGGATCTTTTCCAGTCGATTGGCCAGGTAGCTGTCTTCCAAATTTTGTGGCATAGATGAGCGAGCTCCTCCAGTGCTGTATCCATTTGTTGGAACACATCAACTGGTATTCTGTCAATTCCTGGAGATTTGTTTTTCGCCAATGCTTTCAGTGAATCTTGGATATCTTCCTTCATTACCATCAGTTCTTGATCATCTGCCACCTCCTGAAATGGCTGAACCAATTCTTTTTGGTGCAGTGACTCTCTGTATTCCTTCCATCTCCTTTTGATGGTTCCTATGTTGTTCAATATTTTGCGCATAGAATCCTTCAATATTGTAACTCAAAGCTTGAATTTTTTCTTCGGTTCTTTAGCTTAAGAAATGCTGAGAGCTGAGAGTGTTCTTCCTTTTTGGTTTTCTAACACCAGGTTTTTGCACATTTCATTATAATACTTCACTTTGTCTTCTGCAGCTGCCCTTTGAAATCTTCTGTTCAGTTCTTTTGCTTCATCATTTCTTCCTTTTGCTTTAGCTACTTGATGTTCAAGGGCAAATTTCAGAGTCTCTTATAGTATCCATTTTGGACTTTTCTTTCTTTTCCTGACTTTTTAATCACCTTTTGCTTTCTTCAGGTATGATGTCCTTCCACAACTCATCTGGTCTTCAGTCATTAGTGTTCAGTGTATCAAATTTATTCTTGAGACCATCTCCAAATTCAGGTGGGATATACTCAAGGCCATATTTTGGTTCTCATGGGCTTGTTTTAATTTTATTTAGCTTCAACTTGAAAGTGTGTATAAGCAATTGATGGTCTGTTCTGCTGTCGGCCCCTGGCCTTTTTCTGACTGATGATATTGAGTTTTTCATCATCTCTTTCCACAGATGTAGTCAATATGATTCTCGTGTTTTCCATCTGGTGAGGTCTATGTGTATAGTTGCTGCTTACATTGTAGAAAAAGAGTATTTGCAATGAAGAAGTCATTGGTCTTGCAAAATTCTATTATGCCATTTCCAGAGTTGTTTCTATCAGCAAGGCCATATTTTCCAACTATAGATCCTTTTTCGTTTCCAACTTTTACATTCCAATCACCAGTAATTATCAGCGCATCTCGATTGCATGCTTGGTCAATTTCAGACTGCAAAAATTGGTAAAAATCTTCAATTTCCTCATCTTTGACATTAGTTGTTGGTGTGTAAATTTGAATAATAGTTGTATAAACTGGTCTTCCTTGTAGGCATATGGGTATTATCCTATCACTGACAACATCATACTTCAAGATAAATCTTGAGATGTTCTTTTTGACAATGAATGCAATGCCATTTCTCTTCAGTTTGTCATTCCTGGCATAGTAGATCATATGATTATTTGATTCCAAATGCCAATACCAGTCCATTTCAGCTCACTAATGCCTGGGATATCAATCTCTATGCATCGCATTTAATTTTTGATGACTTCTAATTTTCCTGGATTCATACTTAGTACATCCACATTCTGATTATTCATGGATGTTTGCAGCTGTTTCTTCTCATTTTGAGTCGTGCCACGTCGGCAAATGAAGGTCCCAAAAGCTTGACTCCATCCACAACATTAAAGTTAACTCTACTTTGAGGAGGCAGCTCTTCCCCAGTCATCTTTTGAGTGCCTTCCAACCTGAGGGGTTCATCTTCTAGCCCTATATCAGATAATGTTCCGCTGCTATTCATAAGGTTTTCACCGGCTAATTTTTTCAGATGTAGACCACCAGGTCCTTCCTCCTAGTCTGTCTTAGTCTGGACGCTCCACTGAAACAGGTCCAGCAAGGGTGATCCTGCTGGTATTTGAAATACAGGTGGCATAGCTCAGTATCAAAGCAACATGCAAGCCACCACAGTATGACAAGCTGACAGAGGCATGGTGGATCTTGGTCCTAGTGTAATGGAAATTAAGATGGACCATTGGGCCAGAAGAATCATAGGTGGTTTTATTTGCCACAAAATATCATTGACATCATGGAGTTGGGTATTGCCCCGAATGACTCCTGACTCAGAGAAAGAGAGGTTTTTCCCAAATATTTTATAAGCTCTAATATTATTATAAGTCCCTGGGTGGTGCGAATGGTTAAGTGCTTGACTTCTAGTCAAAAAGTTTGCAGTTCAAATCTACCCAGAGGCACCTTGGAAGACAGTCCTGGCAATCTGCTTCTGAAAGGTCACAGCCTTGAAAATTCTATGAGCATAATTCTACTCTGACATACATGGGGTCTCCAAGAGTCGGGATCAAGTCAATAGCAACAAACAACAACAACATTATAGTAGATTTCCAAGTTCCTTTTCACCAATCTCGCCTCCCTCTCAACACAATACCTTATTGGGGATTGAGGGTGGGGTGGGAATCTTATCAGGAGACACTGCAAATTTTGCTCTTTAATAACAACAATGATAAATCATTTATTAAGTGTTTTACATGTGTACTTTACCCAATCCTCACAAAAAACCTAAGAAGTAGGTGCAATTATTATCTCCATTTTACCGACAGAACAGATATGCTAAGGTCAAATAGGCCCGTCAGGGTTAGTAAGGGACAGAGATTCAAACCAGATCTGACTGGCCCCAGAAGCCTTGCTTTTAACAATGACATAAATCTGCTACCCCCTTCACCTGAGCCTGGGAGCTCTTTGTTTCACTATTCTATATGGGCATGGTTAGGCTTCCAGGTGCCTACAGCAAACCCCAAAGACCTTAAATGCATATGCCAGATTGGGTGGGGGAGGAGAGAGAGCATAGTGAGTAGAAGGACAAGTTCTGGCTTGAATCCCGGCTCCATTCTTATTAACGGTGTGACCGAGGGCAAGTTACTCAACCTTTCTGGGCTTCCATTTTTCCCGTCCATAGCACAGGAATAGCCATCTCTTATTGGGTTGTGATAGAAGGAGTTGATATGCGTAAAGCATACAGATGGTGCAAACACACTGGAAGAGCTCCATAAACATAAGCTGTTTTGATCAGTCTTACTGAATCTGTACCAACTACTCAGTCAACATCTCTACTTGGATATCAAATTAACCAGTTGTCACAGAGTCAACTCTGACTCAGGGCGAGCCCAGATGTGTCAGAGTAGAACTGTGCTCTGTAGGGTTTTCAATGTCTATCTTAGTCTAGAAGATCTGCTGAAACCTGTCAAGGATCATAGCAACATGCAAGCTTCCATTGGGTAGTGGTTGTGCATGAGGTGCATTGGTCAGGAATCGAACCCAGGCCCGGGTCTCCTGCACAGAAGGCGAGAATTCTACCACTGAACCTACACAATCCCCATCCCTATCCCTTTCGATGGCTTGTTTATATTTTCACCCATGGAATGTAAGTTCTATGAGTGAAGAGACCTTTCCTATTGATTTATCAATCTCTACCAACCTCCAGAATAGTTGTAGTCCTACTAGACACTCAATGTATATTTGCTGAATGGATGAATGAATGGACAAGGTCAGTGGAATTCATTGTCTGGGAGGCACGTTTGCTTAAGGGAGACTTCAGTATGATTCAATTATCTGGGAAGAAAAGGAACAAAGAGCAGCCATTATATTTAGGAGTCCAGCCATTAGAAACTGTCTTACTGAGCTTCTTAAGAGTGATTAGGAAAGCAAGCAAAATTTCAACATTTTCTCCCTACCCACCTTGCCCCAGGTCATAACTATTTCTGTTTTAATGATAGACATTTGTCTGATTGCTAATATACAAACTAACTCCAGTACTCCTGTACTCCATGCCAGGAGTCTGAGGCCTATGTACTGGAAAGATGGAACGGTCCCCTCCAGATCTTTCATTTATTCAACAATGCTTTCTTGAGCACCTACTGTGTATGGGTCCTGGGGACAGTGGCTTGGATCTTCATGAAGCTCACTGACCAATGGAAGAGGCCGACCTGTAACACCATTACCCTTCCAGGGTGAGGGTCCTGCTGGAGGGAAGGCGGGGACCCTGCAGGGCCCAGAGCTCTCCCCACCTAGACTAGGGAAGCTCCACAGAGGAGGGGACATGTGAGCTGGGTGTTGTCCCATGAGGAGGTAGGAAGATATTACAGAGAGGATGCAAGCAAAATGCTAAGAAGGAAGAAGATTGGCTTGGGGAATTAAGGAGCAGGGCACAGCAGCTGCCAAGGGGATGGAGGGGTAGAGAGTCCTGGGTCCTGGGTCCTGGGTCCTGGGTCCTGGGTCCTGGGTGCTTTTGTTGTGAAACACATACACACACAAACACACACCATGAGCCTTCTCTATTACCCATCACCACTATCTACTCTATTTACTACAACTACTTCCATTCAGAGCCCAAACAGAATTTGGGATAAAGGGAGGGTGACCATCATAGCCAAGTTGCCTTTTGGCTGCACTGGTGTCACAAATCAATAAATAACCAAACCTTCCCCCACTCCAAGCCTGCTCTCTTTATTTTCTGCCAGTATCACCTGTGAAGATGTAACAGGACTGTTCCAGGTCAGGTCTGCACAAAACGGATGAAGGAGAAAGAAGCTTTATTTCGTTGACCAAGAAAAGGAGCACACCGGGATTTGCGTTGCCAAGATGGCTCCCTGAACAATGGCCGAAACAGTGTTTATTAGGGGAAATGTCCTGGGAAAAGAAGCAAGGTCGTTGACTGGTCTGGCCTGAAAGAGACGTTCCTGGGACAGTTCTGTCGTCTGTGCTTGCTTAGTCCAAAAGAGGAGGTTCTCTCAAACCAGTTCTTAGGCTTGCACCCCTCACTTCTGAAATTCTTGCCCCAATCTTGGGCCACTAAAGTTTGGTTCTGTCCAGTGGGAGAAAAGTTCTGGGGTCACCCAGAGGATGGGCTTGATGATTCTGTGCATGTCAAGTGGGCCAGATTTGGTCTTAACGGATTCTGTGGTCTGCAGACCCCAGCCTCTTGTTTTTCTTATCTTGGGCAGGAAGTTGGCCAATTGCCTAAAAAACATCTGGTGAAACCAGTTAGAAGGGGGAGGTGGCTAGTGCTACTTTCCTTCAATCTGGGAGTTGGTAATGGTACCTGGAAGCTGGGTCTCAGAATGTCCTTAGATCAGATGCAGGAGGGTAAAAAGAAGTGCCAAATGCTTGAGAAAAACATCCAATGAAACTATAACTATAGGAAGATATTATTATGTAAATAAACATATATGTATATATATTTTGCTCTCTAGCACATGATTGGTCTAAGGTGCTGTTCAGGCCTAAGTAATGCTAGAAAGGAGCTTTGGAACAAACTGTGACATATTCAGCCTCCCTTCCAAAATAACACACAAGATGAGGTTGGAAATGCAAGCTAGGGCCTCCTGAGTAAAGAGGTCAGATTGAATTCATGCATCTGATGGCACTCACTCATGAAGCCTTGCTAAAACTATAATGAGAGGAATTTTTAAAGCATAAACTTACAAGGGAAAACAAGTGAGGTGACAATGACAACAACATTTTGGAAGCTGGAAAGCTTATGGATGAGAAGTAATGGATTTAGCAGCCCTGACAGAGCTGAATTCCAAGCTGACAGCAGGAAAATTCATGAACCAACTTGGTTTATATAAGACAGTAATTAAAAAAAAAAACAAACTCTCAAACCTGTGGTATTTCAGGTACTTCAGGGAATGGGAGTAAAGGTATGGGAGTATAAAATAGTGATGATTAGTTAAAACCTGTTTCAGGGGTGTTGTATGCCTGGATCCTCTCCCCCACTCCACACTGCTAGGTGTCTTCCTGGCCCCACCCTGACTGAAACTGATTTAGTTTCCAGGGAGAGTAAAACAGGAATTCTGGACTGTGGGATACCAGACTCAGTTGAGAATAGGGATATCTACTGAAAACAGGAGGGATCAGGGGTTGTGGGCATATTGGATATTGAAATTCTTCTACTGGCAGCCAGGTCTTTGGCCTTTGCCTTCTAGACAGGAGGTTGGAAAAAGCTTCTCTGCTAAGTCTGACCAACCCAGGTGGAAGGACCTGAATATTTACATAAGAGCTCTCCCATCAATTGATGCAACATGTCACCCCACAATAAAGCTTATAGTCAACAAGCTCCACCCATTCAGACAATCAAGAATGACAGTCACCTGGGCAAAGCCACTATTAGGACAGACAGAGACCAAAACAAATAAATAAACAAGAGCAACTTGGAGGAAACAGAAATTATGAAAGATGAAAATTTCCCAAAACTGTCATTGATATCCTTTGAGAAATAAGAAAAGACATTACATCCATGAAACAAGAACAGAATGCTATTAAAAAGAACACGTAGAGAACAAAAAATATGTATTTCTTGAAAATTAAAAATGTGAAAGTAGAAATAAGAAAAAAAAAAACCTTATACAGAAATTGAAAGATAAAATTGAAGATAACTTTCAGAAGATAAATCAAAAAGACAATGATGCAGAAAGAAGGGCAGAAAAGAGAAAATAATTAGAAGACTGGCCCAGGAAGTCCAACATGCAAATAAAAAGAGCACCGGAAAGAATAGTAAAACTAGAGAGGAGGGGAGATTCATCAACAAAGTAATACAAGACTATTTCCCCAAATTGAAGAAGATGAACCTCCAGATTGAAAGCGAAATTCAGGTTTTCAGCATAAGGGGCAAGAATATACTCACACCAAGGAACGTTATTATGAGATTTCCAGAACACTGGGGATAAATAAAAGATTCTACCAAGTTTCTGGAGGGTGGGGGGAAAAAGAAAATTACATGCATAAGGTCAGGAATTAGAATGAATTCAGAATTCTCAACAGCACACAGAAAGACAAAAAACAATGGAGCAGTGACTTCAAAATTCTAAAGGAAAATTATTTCCAACCTAGAATTCCATGTCCAGCCCAATAGATATACTCATGTATAAGACTCCATAGGATTTTCAAAGCTGTGACCTTTTGGAAGCAGGCCTGACTTCTGAGGTATCTCTGGGAGGGTTTGAAATACCAACCTTTCAGGTAGTAGTCAAGCGCTTAACCCATTTGTGCCACCCAGGAACTCCTATGTAAAGACTAGAATAAAGATAATTCAGGCATGCAAATCCTCAAAAAAAAAAAAAGTGCTTCCACATTCTCTTTCCCAGGAAGCCACTGGAGAACGTGCCTTACCAAAGAGGTGGTAAGCTAAAAAATAAAGTGATGTGCCATAGAGAAACAGGAGATCCAACATGGGAGAGGGGTCAAAGGAATCGCCTGGATTATGGCGAAGGACTAGCTGGGTTGACAGCCGTGCACTAGTGATAGAGGACAACCAGAGCAGGCTGAGCAGACTAGGTGCCCTTAGATTGCTTCAGGAAGGTAAAACTGAGAAAATGTATGTGACTTGCAAAAAAAAAAAAAAAATTTTTTTTTTTTTTTTTGGTATACTGAAAGGAGATTTAGGGGTTGAGTTAATGGTAAGTACATAGAAAACTCATCAAGCAAAGAACAACAGCAGCAGCAACAACAACAAAGGGAATCATTAATCCCAGAGAAAACAGAGATTAGTCAAGGTGTAAGTAAATGTGAGGCACCATGAAGATATACCAAGCCAAAGTGACAAATATAAGTATATTGAGAGGATGGGAGAATGGGAAGTGTGGAAGTGAAAGGAGGAAAGAGTGATAAGTCCTTATCTTCCACAGTGACAAATGGATGGATAATGCCAAAAGCTGGGAAAAAAAGCAGAAATAGCAATTCAATCATGTATAAAAAGAGATAACAAAAACAAACGCATTGCTGTCTAATCAATTCTGACTCATAGCGCCCCTACAGGACAGAATAGAACTGCCCTCCATAGTGTTTCCAAGGAGCAGCTGGCGAATTTAAACTACCAACCTTTTGGTTAGCAGCCAAGCTCTTAACCACTACACCACCAGGGTTTCCTATATAGTGATAGAGAGGCGAATGTTAAAAGAGTTGAAAACTTTGTCCCTGGGGAAGAGAAAACAGGAGGTATGAGAACTAGAGTGTATGATTTGCCTTAAGAAACCTTGTAGAGCTAATTGATCTTAAACTATGTACATGCATAACTTTGATTTTTAAAAAATCAAAACAAGAGGGAAAGAGGGACATATTGGGCCAAATAATCAACAGCCATGTACAGTGCATACCACACGACAAATGTATTTTATAATTCAAATGTTTCACGAGGAGACTCTAGAGTCAGGTTGATACAGGGGTTGTCAACCAGGGGCAATTCTGGAACCCAGGGAACATTTGGAAACTCTGGTGGTATAGTAGTTAAGGGCTACAGCTGCTGGCCAAAAGGTCAGCAGTTCGAATACACCAGGTGCTCCCTGGAAACTCTCATGAAGCAGTTCTACTCTGTCCTATAGGATTGCTATGAGTTGGAATTGACTCGATGGCAACAGGTTTATTTATTTATTTATTTGTTTGTTTGTTTAGGGAATATTTGACAATGTCTGCAGACGTGTTTGATTGTCATAGCTGGGGGTGCAGAGGTGCTATTGGCTTCTAGTGAGTAGAGGCCAGGGATATTGCTAAACATCCTATGATGCACAGGACAGTCCCCACAAAAAAATAATTATTCAACCCCAAATGCCAGTGGTACCGAAGTTGAGAAACCCTTGCTCAGCAGATGATTTTGAAGTAGAAAAACCAGTGAGGAGGTAAGGAGTTATGAGACTAAGTAAGGGAGTTTCTAAAAATAGACTCAACAGTATTTGAGATTGGATATAAACAGTGACAGAGGAGTCAGGGCTGAGTTTTCCCCCTTGGGTATCCGGGTGGATGTTGATACCATGAACCAAGACCAGGAAAAGGATGTTGGGGAAGAAGATAAATAGCTTGATTTTGTACAAGTTTAGTTTGTGTTACTTAGGGATCATGGGATTTGAAATGCTGACTTTTTGGTTAGCAGGTGTACGTCTTAACCACTATACCACCAGGGTTTCCATGGGAGGTCATGGTGAAGATGTTTAAGAAGTAAAGTTCTGGGGTTTAGGACAGAGATCTCGGTCATATACATGGGTATCACCTCCATTTAGAAATAAAGTTTCAGGAGGGAAGGTAACATTTTTTTAAGCCACTGTTTATCAGAGGCTCCTTGGAAGAAAGGCCTGGTGATCTCTGGGTGGACTCAAACCTCTAACCTTTCAGTTGGCAGCCAAGTGTGTTAACCATTTGTACCACCCAGGAACTGGATCATGGTACACATTTCAAAAAAATATTTGGACTGAGGATGGAAGCAGAGAACTGAGTTGTATGAGAAAAGATATAAGAACCTAGCACAGTGTCAAGAACATAGTAAGGGAAAAAAATAACAACAAAGAAACAGAACCCATTATCTATTGTTATCTCAGGGCTCGTGTTCCTGCATTATGCTGTCTCCTTGGTGGCCCTACAGTCCTAATTTTACCTACATGAAATTAGCTATATTTCCCCGTATTTTTGATGAGGAAACTGAGGCTGTGAGAGTTGACACGACTTGTCTAAACTGCCCCAGAGCCAGGACATGAACCCAGATCAAACAGACTCTGAAACCCAGGCTAATCCCACTGTACCACACGGCATCTGTAGAACCCTTATTTATATTCTTGGGATTGTTTGAATTCTATTCCCTCTGTCTTCTAAGAACTTGGCCAGTGCCCACCACCCCCCCACACACAAAAAAATTCTTTAATTGTTGTTCATTCCTGAAACTAAAGGTCTACATAATTTACTAGGGAGATTCAGAGAACCTTCAGAGGGCTTGACTGCAGGAACTATGAATTTAAATCTTCAAGACTCTTCGTCATTCTACCCCCCTCTCCCCTCCCCACCCCCCTGCCTCACCCCAGTTCCAGATGCCCAGCTATTCTGCCTGGTGACCTTCCTTTCTCCACCCCCAGCCCCTGCCCCCTTCAGAGCTCTGTCTGGCTGGAGCAGGGCATTCTCTCAGTCCCATTCCCCCTGAAAATGTTGAGTCTACATTGACACTGACACACATTGTGGAGCTGTGCAGCTGTTCCCATGAGGCCAGCCCAAAGCCCTTCCGGAAATCGTTTGCATTCACGCACCCTCCACAAGGATGATAGCAGCTCCTCAAGGTCTGGCCCCCCATAATTGCAGCTAGGGTGGGAATCCTTTCCCCACCTTCCTGACTCCCTGAATGTCTAAAAAAGCTTCCTTCCTTCCTGGGACCTTGAACAGGCTCATGGGGTAGGGGTGGGAGAATTGTGGCAGAGCACTTACATTTTTTTGTGTGACTGTAGATGAACTATTCTCATTGGTCTGAGTGGCATAAACCTAATTCCAGCTGGATTTAGCAGACGGGGTAGTTTAATAACAGGATATTGGAGTGTCTTATATAAGTCTCTGGGTGGTGCAAAAGGTTAATGTGTTCAGCTGTTCAACAGAGGTGTTGGCAGTTTGAGTTCACCCAAATGAGCCTCAGAAGAAAGGCCTGGCAATCTAGTCTGAAAAATCAGCCATGGAAAACCCTATGGAGCACAGTTCTATTCTGACACACTCATGGGGTCACTCACCATGAGTCAGAATTCAATCAACAGTAACTGTCCCTGCCACCACCCCCCCCCCATTTAAGTACGCTGAAGTAGAAGCAGCAGGGATACTGTCAGATAGGGTCATCATGTACAGTTGTGCAGGCTGCACACTATACAACTCCAGGGGTCATTATCATATCTCAACCACATGAATGACACTTCCTGGAGTTGTGCGGGGCAAAATTTATCTACACATTCTCAGTGTTCCCCCTCCGGGTTTTAGGACTAACTGGAAGCAGGGTTTCAGATGCCCCCATGATGCTCTCTCCACCTCTGAACTCTGCTTCTCTGTATTGACTAAATTCCTCTCACTGTAGACTAATTCATCTAATGGCAGATGAAAAATTGTGTGTGAATGCTTTCTTGCTTCCAACACCAAGGAGGGACTGACTTATACTATTATTGGTTCCAGGTTCAAAACCTCTAGTAAAGGGCTCTGATTAGACTAATTTGAGCTTGCTGCCCACCCTTCGCCCAATCCACTGAAGCTAGATGATTGGGGGTGGGGGGGGGCGGGTATTATATTTAGCTCAGCCTGAGTTAGATTTCCAAGCTTGACCCATCATTTTTGGCCAGTAGGAGGCAAGAGATAAAGACCATGGCCTTTCCAGAATTTAAAGCTTTCAGCCCTCACTTATTCAGTCTTTATTTTTGTAAACCCCGGAGGCTTTCAGGGGCTAAATACCTAACAGTAGATGGGGTGATAAGGAAGTGAAATTGCTCCAACTCAAGCCCACCCACTGCCATCGAGTTGATTCCAACTCATAGTGACCCTATAGGACAGAGTAGAACTGCCTCATAGAGTTTCCAAGGAGTGCCTAGTGGATTCCAACTGCTGACCTCTTGGTTAGCAGCTGCAGCACTTAACCGCTCTGCCACCAGGGTTTCCATGCAACTCAAGAGTGGGTATGAATTAAATTAACCCCCTCAAGGACTTTTATTTGATGGAGTCTTAAGAGTTTTGGTAAAGAAGGAGCTCTAGTCACACTTTGGATATTTTGGGGACATTATAATCTTTGTGCTGTCTTATGCAGGTGGCTTCCAAGCTCTCTGTCTTGAAGGCAAAGATGCCAAGTCCCTTCCCAAATTAACTGCTCTCTGATGCTTGCAACTACTTCCTTCAGGGTCAAGGAGAAGAAGCAGCAATCTCATAATTGTTCAGTGTATCTCTCTTCGGCCCCCTCCCCTTGCCTCCCACCTCCAACACAAGTTTGGAGGGTCTGCTCCCATTCCTTCTTTAAGCTTACTGGTAGCACTCTTTCCCTATCTTTTTTGAAGCTGGAACTTTTCACCCCAACTCTCTTTAGTCCTCATAGCTTAGTAGTTTGAACATTAAGCCAGAGAAGGATTCTTCTGGTGTCATAAAATCAAGGAGTTACCCCCAAAAGTGATGGGTAGTGTAGAATGAGGGA
The DNA here is from genome assembly GCF_024166365.1 of Elephas maximus indicus. NCBI lineage: Eukaryota > Metazoa > Chordata > Mammalia > Proboscidea > Elephantidae > Elephas > Elephas maximus. The sequence goes on along the minus strand of NC_064820.1, from coordinate 192,858,404 downwards.
AAACAATACAGCTGCCACGTGCCATGAATATTCTTGGACCGTTTAATTCTCACGTAACCAGGGGGCACATTAGTATCGATGGCCAAAATAAATAGTAATCAATTATGATGATGATAATTAGGCTTTTGAAATTAGCCTGGGAAAGGATGACCGAGGCAATTTTTTTATTTCAGCTCAGGAAAATGGGACGCCAGCTGGGGCTAATAAGAGCTTTCATGAAAGCGCTGTCTCATCCAGCGCCATGAAGAAGAAAGCCCTCTCTGTCCGTGGCCCTGCCCGGCCCTGACATGGCTCCGCTTTTTAACAAGAACTGAAAGGTGGTGAGAGAGACAACTCTTGCCTTGGCAACGGGCAAGAGTTGATGTGAGGAGGCACTGGCAAAAGGAGGCTTTTGAAAAGGCAACGATTATTTTCCATGGCCCAGTGCTGGGGAGTTTCGTTTCCTTCGTCTGAGTCCCCACGCGCCTGGTAGTTCCAGCACCGTGATGAGCTGGGGAGCCAAGTCGGCCGGCCGGCGGATGACCCGGGGCAGAGGGTCTGGGCAGGGAGAGCCCTTCAGGGCCGTCTGCAGTGACTGGCTGGGTAAGGAGGTAGAGGAAAAAAAAAAAAAAGCATGGTTTCTGTACAAGGGGCTGTGTGTCCTTAGTCACTGCCGTGGAGATGGTTACTCATATTGACCTGCCAGCCCTCCCAACCCAGGGAGCATATTTACCTAAGCACAGGGAGGTCCTCACAGCCCCGCCCTGCCTGCCTGTCTCCCTCCTCCTGCCCAGCACCCCTGCTGATTTTATGGAAGTCAGCTGCTGTTGACTCCTGCCTCAGTTTCCCTCTCTGCCTCTCTGCTTTTCACTCTGTCTCTTCCTTACCCTGATTCTCTCTTGTCATGGAAGAAGTTAAAGAAGAAGGCTTGTCTTAGCCACCCACAGTTGAAGAGTTTAACCGCTGGTGGGAGAAAAATCCCCTTCTTCCTCTTTTGAGCTCTGATGGCGACAAGGGAGGGAGGCTCACTCTCAAGCCTCGGCTTCATTCACTGGCTCTCAGCTGTGGGTGATTTTGCACCGCCCCTCCCCAGGGGACATTTGACAGTGTCTGAAGACATTTTTTATTGTAACAACTTGGGGGCGGGGGTGTGCCACTGGTACCTGGTGTAGTAGTAGAGGCCAAGGATGCTGCTAAACACCCTACAATGTATAGGACAGCCCCCACGACCAAGAATTATCCATCCCCCAAATGGGAATAATTAAGCTAGAATTGAGAAATTCTGGCTTAATTAATGGCTAATCAAGTATTTAATCACCCCGCAAACACTGTCTGAGGGCACCCTTCTTGCCACAGCAAGCTGAGAAAACAAAGTCAGCCAGTAACTCAACACGGTGACCCCGCCCCCTGGCGCCAGCACTGGCCAATCTGATTAGCCGCTCCAGGGAAACTGGGGCACCTGGGAAAATTGCCGAAACTTATTTCCTACTCCGTCTGCCAGGTGGGGGGACATGGTCAGAGAACAAAAGAGGCCCCCTCTATAGGCCAGTTCAGGCTGGCTGAGAAATCCCCAAAATCTGATGGACTGACGAAGCGTTCCCATGAGGCTCAGCTATGGAAACTATCCCCCAAACAGCCCTGTTTTCAAAATTCATTTGGCATTTGCACACAAGGCTTTGTGCCAGGTGCTTTGTATACTGTGTCTGATTCTATCCATACAACAGGGCTGCAAGATTATCATTCCCAGGTTATAGATGAGGAAATTGAGGATGAGGAAGATGAAATGACTTTCCTAAGGCCACAAAGCAGGTCAGTGAAGGAGCTGGGTTTGGAACCCAGATAGATCTAAGAGAATTCCGAGTCTCCCTGGAGTTCCTATGTAAGGAGGGCTAGAGACCCAGAGGAGACCAGACAACAGTGGCTGGATGGGCTGAAGGGAGAGGTGGGCAAGGAGGGTAGGGGAACTGTAATAGAACCTAGATGCTTCCGTCTGGAAAGATGCGGGCTGAGAGCAGAGATGTTCAAGGTCTGTAATATATGAGAGTGAACATGAACTCCATCACCAAATCCCCACACCGCAAATGCAAATACCCTGGAATCTTTGAATAATTCCAACAGAGAAATCTTGTATAACTTATCAACTCAAAATTAAATAACTTCACTGTCAACAAGTGGACTTTATTTAAACGTCACAGAAACTCTAGAGATTTTGGTAATGGGGGCAGGGAACTATAATGTATTGAGGGCCAGACACTCTGCTAGACCTACACACAAGAATTTTGTTGCCTCTTCCTCAGAATCCTGAGAGGTACCCTTAGCTGCAGGTTTACAGATGAGGCAACAGCCTCGCAGAAGTTATGTAATTTGCCCGGTGTTACCTAGCCAGGGCAGAGCTGGTGACACGGAACTGTAGCACTTACTTATGCCTTATGCCCTCGTGCTTGGTGGGATTCATCATTATTAAGGGGCATTGGGCTATATGGAGGAGATCTGGTGGTGCAATGGTTAAGAACTTGGCTGCTAACCAAAAAAGCTGGTGGTTCTAATCCACCAGCTGCTCCTTGGAAACCCTATAGGGCAGTTCTACTCTGTTCTATAGGGTCAGTATGAGCTGGCATCAACTTGATGGCAACAGATTGGTTTTTTGGTTTTAGGGCTATGTGGAGTCCTGGTGGCTCAGTGGCTAAGAGGTCAGCTGCTAACCAAAAGGTTGAGAGTTTGAATCCACCAGATGCTCTTTGAAAACCCTATGGGGCAGTCCCTCTCTCCTATGGGGTCACTATGAGTTGGAATTGACTTGACAGCAGTGGTTTTTTTTTTTTTGAGGGGGGCTATATGGGGGATCCCCTGAGTGGGGCAAACGGTTAACACTCTTGACTGCTAACAAAGAAGTTGGAGGTTCGAGTCCACCCAGAGATGACACAGAAGAAAGGCCTGACAATCTACTTCTTAAAAATTAGTCATTGAAAACCCTATGGAGCACAGTTCTGTTTTGACACACATGGGGCCATCATGAGTTGGAGCAGACTTAACAGCAATTTGTGTGTGTGTGTGTGTGTGTGTGTGTCTATATGGGTACATAGTTCCTTTGGGGCTAATGTCAGAGAAGATCCCCAAAGGATCCTACAACATTCCCCTCCAACGCTGGGTGCTTCTGTCAGAGACAAAAAAAATCCTGGGGTAGACACCCAGTGAGCCCGATTAGCTTGGGCAGATGTTGGCTTCGAAGAAGCTCACGCACCAAGATGACCCTGGTCTCCATTTCCTGTCTTCTGCAGACGGGCCTGCTCTTTTTCCTGCACTGACCCATCCTGTTGTTGTTAGGTGCCGTCAAGTCAGTTCCAACTCATAGCGACCCTATGTACAACAGAATGAAACACTGCCTGGTCCTGCGCTAGCCTCACAATTGTTGCTATGTTTGAGCCCATTGTTGCAGCCACTATGTCAATCCCTTTCATTGAAGGTCTTCCTCTTTTTTGCTGACCCTCTACCTTACCAAGCATGATGTACTTCTCCAGGGGCTGGTCCCTCCTGACAACATGTCCAAAGTATGTGAGATGAAGTCTCGCCATCCTGGCTTCTGAGGAGCATTCTGGCTGTACTACATCCAAGACAGATTTGTTTGTTCTTCTGGCAGTCCAAGGTATATTCAATATTCTTTGCCAACACCATAATTCAAACATATCAACCCTTCTTGGTCTTCCTTATTCATTGTCCACCTTTCACATGCATGTGAGGTGACTGAAGATATTATGGCTTGGTTGAGGCACACCTTAGTCCTCAAAGTGACATCTTTGCTTTTAACACTTTGAAGAGGTCTTTTGCAGCACATTTGCCCAATACAATACATTGTTTGATTTCTTGACTGCTGCTGCCATGATCGTTGTGTGGATCCAAGTAAAATGAAATCCATGACAACCTCAGTACTTTCTCCATTTATCATGATGTTGCTTATTGGTTCAGTCTGTAAGGATTTGTGTTTTTTTTATGTTGAGGTGCAATCCATACTGAAGGTTGTAGTCTTTGATTTTCATCAGTAAGTGCTTCAAGTCCTCTCCGCTTTCAGCAAGCAAGGTTGTGTCATCTGCATACTGCAGGCTGTTAATGAGTCTTCCGCCAATCCTGAAGCGGCATTCTTCCTCATATAGTCCAGTTTCTCAGATTATTTGCTCAGCATACAGATTGAGTTAAGTATGGTGAAAGGATACAAGCCTGACATACACCCTCCTGATTTTAAACCAAGCAGTATCCCCATGTTCTGTTTGAATAACTGCCCCTTTGTCTGTTTTTTATATGAGCACAATAAAGTGTTCTGGAATTCCCATTCTTCAAAGTGTTATCCATAATTTGTTATGATCCACACATTCGAATGTCTTTGTGTAGCCAATAAAACACAGGTAAACATCTTTCTGGTATTCTCTGCATTCTTTCTGGTAGCATATGCTTTCAGCCAAGATTCGTCTGACATCAACAATGATTTCCCTCATTCCTGTCCTCTTCTGAATCCAGCTTGAATTTCTGGCAGTTCCCTGTCAATGTACTGCTGCAGCCGACCCAGTGTAGGGTCAGGAAATTCTTCCATAGAGACCCCCCTGAGGCTGCTGTGGAAGCCAATTTCTTCCTCTCCCATCCAGGGTGGAGATGAAGAACAGCTGGTGGCCACTATCTCCACAAATCTTTCATAAACCTGGAGATTCATATGATCAGCCTTCCCCAAGTAAATAAATCCAGTTCCTTTAAATGTTTTTCAGAGATTATTTATTCTCCAAGTTCCTTTGCAAATTAGTTGACCACTTTGAAAGTTGTCTCTGTTCCTCTTAAGATGCACTGTAGAGTTCTATCACTCTAGGATACAAACACTTCCTCACAAATGTCTCTGAGAGTGGTTTCTCAGCGACGTCAACAGGGGAGAAACTGTGACAGGGTGAAAAACTCAAAGAGGGCCTGAGTTCATATCCTGGCTTCTGCTCTTACCAGATGTGTGACTTCAGGAAAATCACCTGGGCCTGCCAGACCTTAATTTCTTTATCTCCAGAGCAGGAGGAATGACCTTCCCACAAGGCCCTAGTGAAATAATGTAAGTGAAATACTTGGCACCCAGAAGGAACATTCTATTGGTAACTATTGTGATTTTACGTTGTTTACAATTCCTCTGAATCAAACAAGCAAACCAAATACGGGAATTTCTTTGTTGGCCTTGGAGGTTGAAGGTTTGATCCACCATGAGGTGCCTCAGAAGAAAAGCCTGGAGACCTACTTCCCCAAAAATTCAGCCTCTGAAAGCTCTGTAAAGCACAGCTCTACCCTGACACACATAGGGTCATCATGAGTAAGAATCAACTCCATGGCAACTGGTTTTTCTACTTCCAGAAGAATTGAGCTCACCATTCTGGATGTGTTTGATCAAGACTACTCACACCTCCCAGGGGTGTTGAAGAAGGAACTTCTGCTTTGGGTGGGAATGGATTTGAGGGCCTCTTAAAATCCTGTCGACAACAAGATTCTATTTAGAGCTCAGACCAACCCAGGCTCTCCCCTTCATCCAGTCAGATTTGCTGTGGGGGTGGGGGGAGCGGGAAACAGATGAGAGATGTACTCTTCACACCTCTCAGCACACCTCCTCCATTCCTCATTAGACAGGCCTGTCTGCCAAGTTCCATCTCTCTAGTGTTGCCCCTGGCAGTCTTCCTCCTCCCAAGTGCCACCCGCCCCCCGAATGCTACATCTCCTTTCTACTGGGTCAAACAATGCAGCTTTGCCCCCAAACATGTCTACTCCACCCCGGTCAGTTAGAGCCACCTACTAAGATCCGCCCATCTTAATAGGCAGTTTGTTATTGTTATTAGCTGTCATCCAGTCACCCCTGACCCATGGCAACCCCTGACTCCCTCTACAATGGAACACTGCCAGGTCCTGCACATCCCATGATCGGCTGCAGATCAGACTGTTGTGATCCATAGGGTTTTCATTACCTGTTTTTTGGAAGTAGATCGCCAGGCCTTTTTTTCATAGTCTGTCTTAGCCTGTGTCATGGATTGAGTTGTGTCCCTCCCAGAAATATGTGTCAACTTGGCTAGGCCATGATTCTCATGATTGTGTGGTTGTCCTCCATTTTGTGATCTGATTTAATTATCCTGCATTTTTCATGTGTTTTAAATCCTAACCTTTATATGTTAATGAGGCAGGATTAGTGTGGGGTGTATCCTGAGTCACAGCCTTACAAGAAGGCGTGACTCACGTCACACTCTAACCCAAGTCACACCCTTACTTAAGTCACACCTTACTCAAGTTACTCACCCTTGTTTGAGTCACACTTTTTATCTTACAATTGACAAGAGGAGAGAGAAGCAAGCAGAGAGGAGGGACCTGACTACCACCAAGAAAGAAGAGCTGGGAGAGAAGTGCATCCTTTGGACCCAGGGTCCCTGTGCTGAGAAGGTCCTAGACCCAGGGGAAGATTGATGTCAAGACACATGGAGATCTCCAAGGAACCAGGAAGCAGAAGCTGAAGAGATAAGGGCTTTCCTCTAGAGCCAACAGAGAGGGAAACCCTTCCCCTAGAGCTAGTATCCTGAATTCAGACTTCTAGCCTCCTAAACTGTGAGAAAATAAATTGCTGTTTGTTAAAGCCACCCATTTGTGGTATTGCTGTTACAGGAGCACAGGATAACGAAGACAGTCTGGAAGCTCTGCTGAAACCTGTTCAGCATTATAAAAAAACATGCAAACTACCACTGACAGGTGGTGGCTGCGCATGAGTTGCATTGGTCAGGAATCAAACCCAGGTCTCCCACATAAGATGAGAAAATTCTACTATGAGCCACAAATGCATAGGCAGTTTAGAAACCATCTACTCTTCCTGAAGCATGGTCTCTGGGATCTTGCTTACTTACTCTGATGAACCACCAAAGTGACTAATCAGAGAATTCCTTTCCTCCGCACACAGAATTTTTTCTGAAAGGAATTCTTATAATACCGTTTTCTCCATCTTCTTGCATACAATTTAATGATTTCTGTCTACAGGTCCCAGAGCTTGTATTCTCTCCTTGTAAAACAAATCATGTTAAGAAATGTTTGTATTTGTATAATATTTTAACATTTCCCTTGCACTTTTGATCTGTAGATCTTTATTTTTTACCATTTTTTAAAATTGTGGTAAATATGCAACAAAACATTTGCCATTTCAACAATCTTCGCGTGTATGATTCAGTGACATTCATTATGTTTATCCTGTTATTCAATTGTCACCTTTTTCTGTTTCCAGATTTTTCTAAATTTTTTTTGCTTCCTTCCCTCCACCCCTGGTAACCAGTATTAAAATTTGATCTCTGTGCATTTGCCTATTCTAAATATTTCACAAGTAGGTTAAGTGAGATCATACAATATTTGTCTTTTTGTGGCTGACTTATCTTGATCTTCTGGTGCTTTTTGTCTAGACATTTACAGCATCTAATAAATCTAGAGCCCTGGTTGGCACAGTGGTTAAGAATTCGGCTGCTAACTAAAAGGTTGGCAGTTCAAATCCACCAGCTGCTCCTTGGAAACTTTATGGGGCAGTTCTACTCTGTTCTATAGGGTCGCTATGAGTTGGAATCAACTCTACAGCAACGGGTTTGGTTTTGGTTTAATAGAGCTAGGCTGCAGCATCACAGTTTGCCCATAGGTGGCACCAGCTCACATACTTTTGTATTTCAACATGAAACTTCTCTGAAGTTTGAGGTTTCAGGTTATGTGGAATGAATTAGCTGCATATTTCTCTGCTTTGGGAAACTCAAAACTTACTATCCTTCCAGTAAAAGGGAGTAGTTGAACTGGACTCTCTCTTTCCAAGGCTTTAGTTGACAGGGTGCTTTCACAGGTGAGTTATGATGTGGATTTCTCACAGAGAGATCACTTCCCACAGCACAATTTAGCCTCTCTCAGTTATTCCTGACAGGTTGTAGTCAGCAGCTATTCACAACTCTTCTTAGATCATATGTCAGGGAAACTTCCAAGGGCAGCAAGACCCCACAATGGAATGATTTTGTTATTGAGACAGAGGCGTGGCCCTCTTTCAAAAGGAGTTGGCCTCCTGCCTCCGGAATGCAACGCAGTTCCTTCCCAGCCAGGAGACAACTGCCTAAGTTGGATATTGTCCACCAACGTTGTCCAGGTAGGCAAACTCCTGGCTCCTTATAAATTCTCACTTGCAGTTACAATGTTTAACAACAATTGCAAAGCCGCTTTGGGATGAATCAGAGGAAACTGGCATTGGACAGCACCTTGAAAAACCACCGAGGCCAACAAACTGTCTCCATCCAGGACTGGGACTTAAATGAAGATGGTCTTCACCAGGCGCACCTTCTTCCCCACCCCAGCGTCCCGGTTGGGAAGTTGGCTGTGGTCAGTTAGAGAGGAGAGTTAGCTGACGGCCTTTTTAAGGACAATTTTTATTGTGATAAATAGATATAAGTATCACAAAACATTTGCCATTTGGACGTTTTTTACACATACAATTCAGTGACATTGATTACATTCATCATGTTGTGCAACTACGACCGCTATTTATTTCCAACTTTTTCCATCACCCGTGGTAGGAGCTCTTCCTCTCCTCCTGCTTGTGGTAACCACTGCTCAGATTCGGACTCTATACATTTGCCTATACATTTCATATAAGTGGGATCATACAATATTTGTCCTTTTGTGGCTGACTTATTTCACTCAACATAATGTTTTCAAGGTTCATCCAAATTGTAGTATGTTATCAAGACTTCATTTCTCTTTATGGCAGAGCAATACTCCAATGTGCATGTATACCACATTTTGTTTATCCATTCGTCTGTTGGTGGACTTTTAGGTTGTTTCCATCGTTCCACTCCTAGGTATATACCCAAAAGAACTGAAAGCAGGAACACAAACAGATACATGTACGCCAGTGTCCATTGCTGATAGCCTTTTTAGTGCACCTTGGTTAGGGGCCCGTCTCTTAAAGATGCTATAGAACTTTGTTGTGGTAGAAAATGACATGCTAAGACATAACTTGAAAAATGGTAAGATCCCTCTCCTACATTTTTTCTTTCTACACCCTCTTCCCTTTTCCTGTTTGCATTGTCATGCAACCTTCTTTACATGCAAGTTCCTACCAAATTTTCCAATCAAGCCAGTAAAGTTCATCTATCACAGCGGTAATAACATCAGAGTCTCCTTGAAAAAGAGATTCTGTTTCATGGTTCTGGAGCCTCCAGTCACCACAAATGCTTTGGTACTCTCTCTATTCACGGGAACAGAGTTAGATGACAGAAGGGGCTCCTGAAGGGGAAAAAAAGAAAGCCCATTATCATCAAGTCGATTCTGACTCATAGCAACACTTTATGACAGAGTAGAACTAGCCTATAGGGTTTCCAAGGAGCTGCTGGTGAATTTGGGCTGCTGATCTTTTGGGCTCTTAACCACTGTGCCACCAGGGCTCCAACAAAGGGGAAAAGCAACAAATGAAGGGAGTTTTAAAGGTGCGTTCTAATTTGTTCGGTTATTCACTCATTCATTCGTTGAATACACCTTATCTAGCTCTTGTATGATTTTAGGCCTGGTTTTACTGTGGGCTGAGAATTCAGAGATGAGGAGCTAAATGAATCATTTCCTTAATAAGAATCAGCACAAAGCTGGTTCCTATAAGGTGGAGGTTAAAAGTGTCGCAAATGAACAGATATATGCACACCCATGTCCACTGCAGCACTGTTTACAATAGCAAAAAGATGGAAGCAACCAAGGTGTCCATCAACGGATGAATGGATAAATAAATCATGCTATATTCACACAATGGAATACTATGCATCAATAAAGAACAGTGATGAATCTGTGAAACATTTCATAACATGGAGGAATCTGGAAGGTATTATGCTGAGCGAAATTAGTCAGTTGCAAAAGGACAAATATTGTATAAGACCACTATTATAAAAACATCAACTACTTCCCCTCTCCTCGGTACTCACCCTCCCATCTTTGGGTTCAGTAATTCATCGCAATGCCTCATAGAAACTCACAAACTGTACTTATGGTTAAGTGGTTTATTGGGTGGTTAAGTGGTTTATTTAGTTTGTTTCCGTCTTTCTACTCCTAGGTATATACCCAAAAGAACCGAAAGCTGGAACACAGATACATGTACACCAATGTCCATTGCTGATAGCCTTTTTAATGCACTTTGGTTAGGGACCTGTCTCTTAAAGATGCTATAGAACTTTGTTGTCTGTTGTGGTGGGGAAATAAACAGGTTACAACTCAAGATCAACTTGGAACAGGAACAACTTCGGATACAGTTCTTTGATCAGGACAGCTCCTTCTCAGCCATGTCCACAAGCAGACCTCGCTCTCTGCCCCTTTCCTTCAGGCCCTGCTCAGGCCTGGCCTCTGTCCTGCTTGGGCAAGTGTTCCAGCTCTTTAGCTCCATGTGTCGGCAGGCCCCACTGCAACTGTCTCTCGCAGGCCTCCTGGTTCCTACCATCTAGTGCGGCTGTCGCTTTTGCTGCTACAATGCCGCCTCTCCGTCTTCAGTGTTACAGCTCCTCCATGTCTTTTTCTCAAAACCAGTGAGCCAGTTATATAGCAAGCTCCTCATCAATTTTAAGGTGTTCCCCCCTGCCCACCCTAGCAAGCCGCAAACTGACCAAACCCCTAGGTAGGCCACAGGTACCTTATTTGCACAGTACCAATCAATCCTGGCAAGAGTTTTACACACCTTATTTACATAGTCCCACCCAATCGTTTTGTGGGAGTTACAAAATCATGGACAGGAAGGCCATATGAAAAGAGAAACCCATTGCCCGGCAGGAGCGCTCAGTCACTGTGTCCCTATTGCTGCATAACAAAAGACCCCAACACTTGGCTGCTTAAAACAGTCATTTTTTTATGCACCTGTATCCCTTGGGTCAGGAATTTGACAAGGCTTGTCTCTGCTCCTTGATGTCAGGAACCTTGGCTGGGGAGGCTCGAAGCCTGGCGTGGCTTGACATCTAGGGAATGAAATCACCTGAAGGTCTGGGTTGGAATGACTTGAAGACTAAGACCACAGCACCTGTATGTGGCCTCTCCATGTGGCTTGGCTTTCTTCCTCACAGCCAAGATGAATAACATGGCAGTGCAGGTCTCCAAGCACGAGTGACCCAGCAAACAAGGAGGATGCTGTATTGCCCTTTAGGGCATAACCTTGGAAGTTACATGGGCCACTTCTCCATACTCTATTGGGCAAATCCATCAGGCCCGTATGAACTTAAGAGGAGGAGGCATAGATAGGCACCACCTCTTGATAGGAGTGTCAAGGTCACATGTCAAGTCTCAAGGAGTGTCAAGGTCACAAGAGCATGTGCAGTGGAATATTCTGTTATGGCCATCATTGGAAAATATGATCTGCTACCCACTGTCGATGGTGGGCACAGAACTGCCTCTGGGTGTCGCCTCCCACAGGCATTAAGTCATCATCCGCTCATTCACTCACTCAAGTACAGCCCAGAAGGCAGTGCAGCCTCATCAATTCTTGAGATCATAGTAGAATTACCTCTTACCCACAATCCCATGGCCCTGGGAAGCCCAAGCCTCCCAAAGACTTCTGCAATTTCCCCTTCTCCCTTGCTAAGTCTGAGCTGGGCTGTGCAAATGCCACATGAAATTCAACACCTGTACATTTTGTAGAGGTAATGTGGAGAGAAGGGATTTACATTGCACACTTCACACAAACAGATTAAAATTCATATAAGAAATGTCTGTTCTCCATAGTCCTTCCCAACCCCCTCCCTCAGCCCGACCCCCATACACATATCTGTCACCTGGGATTTCTCTCCCTCCCTTACTGCCCAACAGCCACAGCTTCTATGGTTTCTTTTCCCATCCCCCGAACCCCACACCCAGGAGTCCTGACATTGCTCACCCCGGAGCTAGTTCGCACTGTTTGCCTAGCCTCCCAGATGTGTTCAGAGAAGCTTTTCAACATGCTGAGCAGAATAAAGGCCTTCCCAAGACTGGGACCAACTCACCAAAGACAGCATGTAAGTTATACCAAGCCCTACTAAGCGATGATTACTCATTCATCAAATATTGGTTGAACGCCTATGGTGTGGCAGGCACTAGATGGTGTAGAAGGCATAGGCATTGGCCTCTCTAGCTTATACTGTATCACAGCTGCTTTTATGTTATTGTTAGAAGAATGCCTGGAAATATTGTTAATATAGTTAATAATATACATATAATTAATATTATATATAATTAACATTAATATAGTTAATTATATACATAATAAAACACAATATATATCGTATTTTGTTTTATTATGCATATAATTAACTATATTGTGTTTTATTATGTATATATCACATTATTACGTGCATAATATGTGTATTAGTGATGTTGGAGATCCTGGGTGGTGTAAACCGTTAATGTGTTCACAGCTAATCAAAAGGTTGGGGCTGAAATCCATAGCGAGGTGCCTCTGAAGAAGGGTCTGGTGATCACAGTCCACTTCCAAAAAATTAGCCATTGAAAACCCTATGGAGCACAGCTCTACTCTGATACACATGGAGTCGCCATGAGTCAGGACCAACTCAATGGCAACTGGTTAACTGGTTGTTATCAGTGTTGTTGTTGTTACACCTTTTTGCCTTGACAGACCTCTTTTGCCTCTGCATGAGGTTTTGTCAGGTATGCTATGAGTTCTATTCCCCAACTCCAGTCATTCATAAACCATTTTATGAGTTTTGCCATAAGTGTGCATCACCTGTGCTTTGTTGACTTTACGTCTCTAAAATGACTCACTTTCTTTACTTATATATTTTTAAATTTTATATCACTACTATAAATAGAAAACTACAATCACTTGCCACAAATAGAAGGCAACCCTAAAATTAAATTCAATTTCAAATGATGCTATGAAATTTTAGCTAAATATAGAAACTCGGGGCTGTGCAATGTTAAAAAGAGAGCTTGGGAAGTGTTAGACAGGTGTTAAAGATAACCCAGCACCACACTGAGATTTATTCTTTGGGTAATCCAGATTATTAAAAAGGGAATAGCTTCCTTCCTGAGTGGTATAGTGTACCTTAATGCCATGTCTGTCGACCATCTACGATCATCCAGGTACCACTTGTGACTTCCATCAAAATAGCCAGAATAGGTAGGTTCTGCTGCAGTGACAAACATCCCTCAAATCTCCATAGCTTAACACTTTATGAAAGGTTTATTTCTTGCCCATACTATCTATCCACTGTGACCGGCAAGGTCCCACCTCCTTCTTGTTGCTCTGGGTCTCAGGCTGACAAAATCACCAGCATCTTGAATTTGAAAGTCACTGTGCCTGAGGACAAGAGATTGTGTAATGAAGCCTGCATTGACTCTTAATGCTTCTCCCCAGTGGTGAATACTCAACACCTCTCCTCACTTGTCAATGGCTAAAGCGAGTCACGTGGCCACCCCTGACTTCGCCTGAGGGTGGACAAGTGGTGCTTCTTCTTGCAAGGGCTTCCCTGAGGAGAACCAGTCCTTCAAACCATTTATAGAGTCCATTGTTTTTGTTAGTTGCCATCGAGTCGGCTCCAATTCATAGCGACCTATGTATAACAGAATGAAACATTGCCCAGTTCTGCACCACCTTCATCATCACTGGTGTGCTTGAGTCCACTGTTGCAGCCACTGTGTACTTTGAGTGCCTTCCAACCCAGGGAGCTCATCTTCCAGCATTCTGTATCAGACAATATTCTGTGGTGATCCATAGGGTTTTAGTTGGCTAATTTTCAAAAGTAGATCACCAGGCCTTTTTTACTAATCTTCTTAGTCTGGAAGCTGCACTGAAACCTGTTCCCACCATGGGTGACCTTGCTGATATTTGATATACCAGTGGAATAGCTTCCAGCATCATAGCAACATGCAAGCCACCACAGTACTTCAAACCGACAGTAAATTTTAAATCCACCTGTACCTCATTTCAGCAATTCCACTTCTGTGAATTTATTGTCCAGGTGTAGGCACAAGGATGTCTACTGCAGCGTTGTTTGAAGTACTGAAACTGTGGACAAGACCCAAATGTCCAGCACTAAGACACCCACCGGTGAAATTGATTACAGTCATCATACAATGGGATTTCAGTCAGTCAGTCTCCACAAGGAATGAGTAGGACTCACCACTCAACCTGGTAGTCTCTATCATTACAACTTGCTCATGCCTTCCATAGCCCTTTCCATAGTTCATATTTACAAACACATTTGCCTCTTTTCTTGCTTACTGTTCATTTTTGGTCTCTAGGTTACGAATTTCCCGGAGACCGGCACCATGCATGCTTTATGAGTAGATCTGCATATGCTAATATTGAAAGAACCTCATGATACAGGGCTGAGGGTCAGAAGTAAATTCCAGAACAGCATGCGTGTCACAGGGTTCCAGCAGAAAACAGAGGGCACACTCAGAAGTGTGGAGAGGTGTGAAAACGGAGTTGTGAAAGGACCAGATACAGTACTGGGGTAGGATTTAGAGAACCAACCAAAACCTTTTTCCATTGAGTTGACTCCAATTCATGGAGATCCCATGTGTGTTAGAATAGAACTGAGCTCCACACGGTTTTCAGTGGCTGATTTTTTGGATGTAGATTGCCAGATCTTTCTTCCGAAAGGTGCCTCCGTGTGGACTTGAACCTCCAAACTTTTGGTTAGCAGCCAAGCACATTAACTGTTTGCTCCACCCAGGGACTCCAAAAGAACCAACAGAGGTCTGTAATGTAAATCCCTTCTCCATTTCACCCCAATAAAATGTGTTGTTGCTGTTGTGTACAGTCAAGTCAATCCTGACATATAGTAACCCCACGAGACAGAGTAGAACTGCTCCACAGGGTTTTCTAGGCTGTAATCTTTACAGAAGCAGATCACCAGATGTTTCTTCCATGGAGTGGCTGGTAGGTTTGAACCACTGATCTTTTGGTTAGCAGCTGAGCACTTAAACATTGTGCCACCAGAGGTGTTGAATTTTACCTATGCGTTTTCACAGTCCAGCTCAGACTAAGTGAGGGAAAAGGGGAAATTGCAGAGATCTTTGAGAGGTTCCAGCTCCCCAAGGCCATGAAATTGTGGATAAGAGGTAATCTACCTTGATGTCAACTTTTGAAGCCCCCATGGAATGAGGGCAGGTACAGGGCAGGACAGGTAGACCAGAATATGACTCTAAACAGTCTTGAATGCCAGGAGGAAGGAGACTGCTTCCTGCTTAGAGGATCCTGTACTTCTGGAGTGAGACAGAACAGCGGCTTAATTCCCAGCTCTGTCACCTGGCTGTGGTGCCTTGGGTATTTACATCAATTCCCTGAGCCTCAACTTCTTCATCAGTAAGAGCAGACTAATGACCCCCACCTTGCAGGGTTAAATAAGGGTTAAATGAGATGTTTACAGCACCTGGTACCTAAGATACCCTCAGTAAATCACTGGTAGTATTGTTGTTGGTGGTGACGGTGCTGTTGGTGTTGCTGTTAATGTAGACCAAGCTCCATGGACTGACCTTCAGCCCATCTGCTCAGCTGGTGGATCCCAGGGCAAGTGAGGTAAAAACCCCAGGGTCCCTCCGGCTGGAGGCAGTCGATGTTGTTCATTCTATGGTCACACAGTGTCCCCCTCACCCCAGCCAGCTCTCTGACAGCCATAAATAGATGATGGACAGGGTGGCCAGTGAGATAGTACAGATGGCACTGAGCAAATCCAGCCACATTTTTGGGAAAACAAATCAGAGGCAGGCCGTACTGGTGGGGGCCCTGTGGACATCTTCATCTGTGACAGACAGCACACCCAGAGAGACCTCCAAGGGAAGTTATGAGATGTACCAGACTATGGTACGCCTGGCCAAGAACAATCTCCACCCTCCATCTCGGTGGACTATTGCCATGGAGACATTGCAGACAGATGGAGGTCACGTTGGCAGGTCTCACAGCATAGGCTGTAGGTCCTCCGAGGCCTGGTTTCTCAAAGATCATTGTCGTCTCAACTTCCTGCCCAAAGTCCTTGCCCAGCTTCTAGACTCCTTCCCTTCTTTATTCACCTGTGCGCGTCTCCTTTCCAAGGTCCTTGGGGCAGACAATCAGCTAAGAATACACAAACGTTTCAGCAGGTTGCTGACCACATAAAAAGGCTAAAAGGGTAGAGCTAGGCCAACCATGGCAGAGTGCCCGGTGTGGTCTTAGAATAGGGAGCCAGGCTCTGGCTCAGGCTAGACTCAGGAAAGAGCTCCCCCTTTCCAGCCACATCTGCTGCCACTTCCTCCAAGCTCCCTGCCTTCTGCTTCCTCTGAACTTGTTCCTTGAACAAGCCAAGCTCTGCCAGGGCTCCAAGCCTACTTACTTCTCTCTCTCCTTTACCTGGCTGACACCTTGCCATTGCCAAAAGCTAATGCAGACATTGCCTCCTCTGACAGCCTTCTTTACTCCTCACAGTACATGGTACATCCCTGCTCTATAGCACTTCTGCCACGTTTGAAACTACCCATGACTCCACAATATACACCCATATACCAGCTTTCTTCAATGTCCATTCTAAGATTAATTTCAAAGGTTTAATTAAGAAGGTGGACACTCTTCACCATGAATTGGCAAGATCATTCAAAGAACCTAGATTTATAATAATACTAATGCCAATATTGATAGTCATGTTAATACCACTTATTACTACTAATAATAGCAATGAGAGTGGACATTTACACCTAGGAGAGAAGCGCTGTGCTGATAATGTTGTATGTGTTGTCTCTAATCCTGGGAATAACCCCATCAGGCGTCTACTATTGCTATCCTTATTTTATAGGTAAGACATCTGAGGCCCAGCAAGGAAAGGTGACTTTCTTGGTCACCCAGCCAGTAGGTGGCTGATCTGGCTCTCAAATCCAGGCATGGGTCCAAGGATAATATTGTCTCCCAAGCACCCCATTCTCATGCCTTCTTTCTAAGTAATATATGATGTTTCTGCTCCCAGTCATGCCCACGCTTCAGCTGTTGAGCTTGCCCAAAGCCAGTGTTTCCCATAGTGTGTGATGGAACAATAGCTTTTCAGGAGATGTGTCCCATTGAGACTAACTCCCTTTGTCCACCTATTTCTGTGGCTCACTTCCACTGATTTCGGTTTATTGTAACTTGCTGCCACTAGAAAACTTTTGGTGTCCATGTCTCCTGTAATCATTCAGGCTTTTAGGAAAAATATACCCAGTGATGTTGCAATGTCTTCTTGGAAACTTCCTGGCAGCCAATTAGGCCCACACTGACCCCTGCTTCCCTTCCCTACTGCACCCAGTAGGAGTGAAGGCAAATGAACCAGTATGGTCTTGTCAAGTCAAGGTCTGAGATCACCAAGAAAGACACAACTAACACAGGCATTGGTTGGAATAATGCTTCGCACACATAGAGTAGAGATAGTTAACAGTCAGTTCCATATTGGGTGTCAGTTCCCCATGGCCAGTGGATCTTTCTCCGCAGCCAATGCAGGGCTGGTGGTCTGTACGCACCCCTCTCATGCTGCAGGTGAAGAGCCTCGTTCCCTCCCTGCCAGGAACAAATACAGCAGTAGGGTTGGCCAGGTGCCATATGACACACACACTTAGGCAGTACAAAGAAGATTTACTGTGCACCCAGAACAGGGAAAAAGTTTCCCTGATAAGGAAGAAGGAACTAGGACAGAGAGAGGCTCAGTTCCCAGCCTTCATTATCAGGGAATGTTCTGGGTTCAAGGTTCTGATTAGAAGGCCTGGGTGAGAGTAGGAAGCCTGCATGATAGACCTCTCTTTCAACAGTCTAGGACTTGGAGCAGTGACTCTGAAGTCAGGCTGCCTGGGATGAAGACCTGCTCAGCCACTTGCTATCCTTGGCACCTTGGGCAAGTATGTTCTCTCTCTCTGGGCCTCAGTTTCCTCCTCTATAAGTTAGGGATAATAATATGACCTACTTTCTAGGGTTGTTGTAATAAAAAAGGAAAAGCCCATACAAAGAGCTTAGCACAGGCCCTCAAGACTCTTTAAATGCTAAATTTTATTCTTGAAAAGTGTTTTCACAGTAGGTTGGAGGAGAAAGGCCTGGATTCACAAGTAGAACATTTTGATGTGATACGTCAGTGCTGAGATGGAGAGCATTGTGGAATGGCGTGCAATTCACTGGTGTAGACAAGGCTTTCCAGAGGAGACGGCATCAAGCCGACTCTTAAAGGGTGGCACACGCGATTTCACGTTTGTTCTGCATTGTTTTGTTATTCTGAAGTTGCTTCTCACCAGGATTTATTTTCTCTCAACATCTTGAAGTTTTCTAAAGGGCATTCGCCATAGCTCACACCTTTGTTCCCCTCTGCATCCAACCCCCAGGCCTAACACTACATCACTCATAAAAAAAACTCATAGCTATGCTTTATTGTGCTCCTCTGAAGATCTCTTGTTTCTTTTACTGGGGAGAAAAGAGAAGGCAGACAGAAAACTTTAACGGAACACCGTCTAAGTGCTAAGTATCTCATTTGCATTGTCAGTTTTAATCGACACACTAGCTCTTTGATGTAATCATGCCCCATTTTACAGATAAGAAAACTAAGGGTCATAGAGGAAATTTACCCAAAGTGACATAGCTAGAGATGACATGGCTAAACCTGTTCCCAGGTCCACTTTATCCCTAAGCCTTCCCAAAATGCCCAAATCACACTTCACATTGTTATGATATTTTAAAAGAAGAACATCATGACACATCACAGAAAGAAATTAGTTTGGACCGTGGTAGTTTCTGCAGTCATTTTCATCTAACTCAGTCCCCTGTTCTCTATTTGATCATCTCTAGAGTCAATAATCAATTCCTAGTGTCAATAATCAATCAATGTCACACATTAATGGAGCTCTTTCCATGTTCTTAATAGGCATTATATTTGCTTCTCTGAGTCCCATTCATTTAGCTGAAATCCATTTGCCTCCCTGGATTTCTGTCCCCTCTGTCACTTCTAGCTTGGATGTAGCACCTAAGTGCTTTCCAGCTTCTTGGCAGTGTTTCCACCTTGGGCTTCCCAAGTCCCTTTTCACCCACCATCTGCCAAACCAGGGACATGCACCCGGAGGGGCAGAACCGACAGGTCAGCCTGACCAGACACAAGTCAATATAACTCACAGCCCAAGGCTTAATTTAGAAGCCTCTCCCCCCATCATGTACCTTGGCACTTATGTTTGTGGCTATCGTCCTGGCACGAGGATCGCTGCCAAGGTCATTTTCATGCTGACTGACACCTCTGTCTATTCTGGGATAATATCTCTGGAGGGAAGCAGCTCGTGCCCTGGTCCCAAGACCTCTGGAATGTAATATTGGGTCATCCACAGGACATTGGTTTTTCTGGGTGGAAGCCTCTCTATTGTGTACTCTGCACAGACCTGGAGAGATGTTTCCACCTCTCCCATCTCAAATAACCCTCAAAACCCTAGCCACGTTTCCAATCGGCCCATCAAAGCATACCGTAGAAAGGAATGAAGTTCTGATACATGCTACAACCACAGGTGAACCTCAACAACATTAAAAAAAAAAAAAAATGGTAGGTGAAAGAACCCAGGCACAAAAGGCCACACGTTGTATGATTTCATTTATGTGAAATGTCCAGAATAGGAAAATCCATAAAGTCAGAGAGCAGATTGGTAATTGCCAGAGGCTCGAGGACCGGGGAAGTAGACAGTGACTGCTTATGGAGTATGAGTTCCCCTTTGAAGTGATGAAAACGTTTTGGAACTAGATAGAGGTGATGGTTGCACAATATTTGAATACTAAATGCCACTGTACTGTGAGCCTCAAAACGGCTAATTTTGTTATATGAATAAAAAAATACGCATCATTGCAGAAAGGATTTGAGGTGACCGATGGCGTCATATACATCAGGATACAAAATAAGCACAGTAAGAAATCAGAACAAAGGGAAAATAGGGTAAGAAAGGCAAATGAATCCTGAGTGTGGTTAACGAGAGCTGCAAGTCATTAGCTCTCATATGGTTGCAAGAGAGGGCTACAAATGTGGCTTGAGCTTCCCAGCCACCAAAGCAAGACAGAAGACGTGAGTTCTTTCAAGGTTTGCTGTGTAAAAGATGGAATGTGCAGGTGTTCATGAAATGTTCTGTCAAAGGTTGGGAGAATATTCTCCCAGGAGTCCTTAAAGGGTCCCCTGTGGAGTGTTGGGATGTGGGATCCCACTGATTATTGGGTCTCCTAGAGTGCTTCTCTGCCATTCACATACCAAAGCTCAAACACCAGCCCTCTCTCATAAGAAGCAAGTTTGGCCCATCCATTCCAGGCCTATGAAGGAAACAATCCCATTGAGAAAAGTGTGGGACCCATGGATCCCCAGAATAACCCAGAATTTTGTCTAGATGGTACAATATTTAATAGTCACTTCAACAAGTATTTGATGGGCACCTATTGTTATGCCTGGCCCTGTTCAGGCCCTGGAGATACAATGGTAAGCAAAGCCAACTTCATGAAGCTTACATTCTAGAAGGGGAGATAGACTTTTTTTTTTTTTAATTACATAAATATATCATTACTAATGTGGTTTAGTATGAAGGAAAATCATAGGAAGCAGTGTGAGTGGAAAAAAGGATGTTTGGAGAAAGTCTCCTCCCAAAGCAGGGACATTTGAAGAGAGATATGAAGGAAGAGTTAGACCAGCAAAGAGAAGGAAGACTTCCAGACAGAGAAAAGAAATATGCAAAGGCCCTGAGGTAGGAAGGAAGAGCCCAGAGGGCACCAAGAAGTGAAAGAGTGTGTCACTGAGGCACAGAAACAGATAGGGAGAGTGGAGAGAGAAGAGGCAAAGGGTGGTCAGAAGCCAGATCATGGTGGACTCTGGATGAAGAGTGGAATGTGTGCACCCAGCTGGACCTCTGGAGTGTAGAGAATCAGGGGAAGATGGTGGAAGAATGTAAGCTTCATGAAGTTGGCTTTGTTTACCGCTGTATCCTCAGGGCCTGAACAGGGCCAGGCACAACAAGGTACTGGTTTTGAGGACTGAAGGATGCTGGGATATTGGTTCATGCGTTAGTCCCCAGGTGCAAGAAGGAACATTACAGAATGAATGAGGACCTTGTTCTGCTGGTAATATTGACCTGGAGAGTTTCACTCTTCCGGGGCACATGGGGAGGCTTTCCTGGCTGTATCTCTAAATATCATTGGCATGTGTGCCCAAAGTGATGTTAATTTTTCTTCAGTATTTACCTCCCATATCTAAAGGATCTTACCTCACATTGCAGGAAGCCTGGATAGCAACCATTTATTGAGCATTTGATACATGGTAGACCCTTTGTTGATAATGTTGTTAGCTGCCATTGAGTTGACTGGACTCATAACGACCTTAAGTAAAACAGAATGAAATATTGCCTGGTCCTGCATCATCGTCACGAGTATTAACATGTTCGAGTACATTCTTGTGGCTATTGTGCCAATTCATATCACTGAGGGTTGCCCTTGCCCTTCTTGGTCCTCAACTTCACCAAACATGATACCTCCCTGTAGCGACTTATCCCCCCTGATGACATGTAAAAAGCAAGAGAGTCACACAGTGTTCTGTTGTGATCCATAAGGTTTTCACTGACTAATTTTCAGAAGTAGATCACTAGGCATTTCTTCCTAGTCTGTCTTAGACCCTTTAGACATCAGAAGTGCGACAGGCATTATTAGCCAGTTTACAGATGAGAAATCTGAAACTGGGAGAAGTTGGAATATTTGCTTGTGGTTACTTAGGTAGTAAGTGTAAAAAAAAAAATCAAGATCTGATCCCAAATCTTCCTGACGTCTCCAACTGCAGCCTTTCAACCACAGTTCACTGCTCTCAAATTTTGATTTCATGTATGCCTCCAACCAGCTGGAAAACCTTAAGAAAGGCATTGAAATATCCTTTCATTTAAAAATGAAAGAGTAGTCTAATTCACAATTTTCCAAAATACTTTCCTCAATACCTTAGTCCATCCAGGCTCTCCATGGGAAAAATCCCTTGGACAAACCCTTTGGGGTGACCCTTAATGCTTAATCTCCCTCTTGGTGATTAACTATGTAGTCAAACCTTTGAGAAATCTGGCAGTAGAGAAATGTGTTTAGCCTTGAACAGTTTGGCATTCTCTATACCATGGAATCCTTTTGGGGTACAATACTTAATATCATCCCAGGAAACTGGTGTTCCAAGGCACCTACTTTGAGAACCACTCGACTTGAAAATTCGAGTACTGAATTGCTGTCTTTTAAGACCATGTTAGGATCTGGAAAAAAAAAATGGTCAAGAGAAATGAATCTTGCTCTCAAAGAGTTCTTATTCTGGAAGTTTAGATAAACATGTCTACAATGAATTGTAGTATCATGTGGTAAGTGCCTAGCCTGGGGCCAAGGGGCAGGCACTTGTTGGAAGAGTGAGGGCTGGAACAGATGTCAGAGGAGAGGACTGAGATGACCTAGGAGAAAGAGCAGTGCATCCTGTGTGGGTGGGAAGGCGATGGGGGTGGTCAGAGAGGATCTTTCAAAAGAGGTCACCAAACAGGGCCTTGAAGGACGGGCCAAACAGAGGAGTGGAGGAGGGGATGATGAGAGGTTTGGAAGCAGCTTAGCCAAGGCACAACATGTTCAGGAAATGGTGAGTAATTTGACAAAGCTGAATGGGAACCCAGAGAGGGGGGAAGAAATGAAGACTGGGATGCTCTCTGAGGGCACACCCTCTCCTCTGAAAGCTTATGAATTTATCACACAGGGACCCTCACTGCCTTTTCTCTCCTTGTCTGTGGCACATTGAGAATTTCTGATCTAGATTTTCTGACCACACTCTGACCACGATCTGTCTTCTTTTCTGGATTACAGTTTAGCTGCATGGTTTCTGCTGCTCGTCAAGAGGCCACTTAGCCAAACTGTAACCCAGAAAAAGTGGAGAGACCATGATCAGGGAGTAAAATCCAGTCCTGAATTTACTCTCCAGTTTCTCTCACCTGGGTTTCCAAAGGTTTCTTGGCGCTCTGCTTACCAGGAACATTTTAGGCTGCAAGCAACAGAATATCCTACTAAAGTGACTTAAACAAATAGGTGTTTGTTTTTCTATTATGATCCATCTGGAGACAGGATGCTGCCTATAGTTCAGATGGCAGGAACAATGTCTCTGCAATTCTCCTCACATTTTCATCTTTTTTGCAAGACGGTGGATATAGCTCCACCTGCCATCTCTATACTCAAGGTAGAAATAAGGGAGAAGGGTGAAAGTACACACTCGTGGCTCCTGCCACTTTGTCACGAAAGCCAACAAGATCCCAAAGCTTTCCTGTGTTTGCATGTTTCACTGGCTAGAATGTGTTACATGGCCATCTGTAGTTGCAAGGGAGTCTGCAAGGTGAGTGTATCACTAGGAACTGAGCTCATTGCTGCTCTGAACAAAATCAGAGTCCCATCAGCAAGGATGGGGGAACTAAATAATGCATCAGCCATAACAGAGCCTGCCAACCAGGGTCAATACAATTCTTCTGCCCTCTTGGGTGGAATTCCTGGTGGTGTGGGCCAAAGACAGAGTTACCATTACTGGTTGCCTTTGATCCTGACTCATGGTGACCCCATGTGTGTCAGAGAAGAGCTGTGCTCCATAGGGTTTTCCCCAAACCCATTGCCATCAAGTCGATTCTGACTCATAGCGACCCTATAGGACAGAGTAGAGCTGCCCCATAGGGTTTCCAAGGAGCGCCTGGCGGATTCCAACCGTCAACTTTGTGGTTAGCAGCTGTAGCACTTAACCATTACGCCACCAGGGTTTCCATAGGGTTTTCAGTGGCCCATTTTTCAGAAGTAGATCACGAAGCCTTTCTTTTGAGGCACCTCTGACGGACTCAAACCTCCAACCTTTTGCTTAGCAGCTGAGTGTGTTAACTGTCTGCACCAACCAAGACAGAGTTAAGCCCCCATAAAATTACTGCTTTTTGGACATTTCTCCAAACCACCCAGTTCCCTCAAGGTTATGCAAAAAGAATTTTACTGTTTAGATGACTTAAATGGACTCTGTGGGAACTTACGGATTTTTTTTAAGGCCTCAGGAAGAAGGCACAACTAATTATGTGCCTTAAACATAACACACAGCAAACTCTGACCAGGGTACTCAGAGAACAGAACGCCCCGTGCTCTCAGGGACGTAAGACTCCGCCTTTCTCAGCAGAAGCTGGATATCGGCAGTATCTTTAGAATCTCTCGGATTCCCTCGGGATGGGGCGGAGAGGGGAC
Source organism: Elephas maximus indicus (assembly GCF_024166365.1). Lineage (NCBI taxonomy): Eukaryota > Metazoa > Chordata > Mammalia > Proboscidea > Elephantidae > Elephas > Elephas maximus. The sequence continues at coordinate 192,834,211 of NC_064820.1, read as the reverse complement.
TTTTTGCTTCAAGTGAGAAAAGGTTAGAGATATTTAAAAGGAACTTTCAAAATAGAGACACAAGATGAGAGGCAGGCAGAAAGACTGGGGAGGGCTTGCTGGGTGTAAAATTATAGCTGTGTCTTTCTTTGACTTTTGCCTTTCTGTTTCCCAAAATATTTTTATAAAGAAGGTTTGGTTCCCCATTCTTACTTTTCCCTCCAGCTGGAGGCTTGTTGTGATTCTTAGCTGCCATCGAGAAAAAGGCCCCCAACTCCTGGTGACACCATGCACGATGGGATCAGACTGTTATCTTCCATAGGCTGGTTTTCAGAAATAGATTGCCAGGCCTTTCTATCTGGGGTCTTAAAGGTAGGATAATAATGGCTACTCTTTGCTGAGTGTTTATTCATATGCCAGGTATGATGCTAAGTTCTTTTTATGCTTCATTTTATTGAGCCTCATAGCTGCCCTGACCAGTAGGATCTATCATCATCCCATTCTACAGATGAGGAAACTGAGTTTCAGAGAGGCAAATTAACTTGCCCAATGTTTTAGAAGAATTGGGATTGAACTCAGGGCTGTTCTATACTAGGTGTCAAACTCCTAACCACTATACCAAACAGCACCTGTCAGCTTCTACTCAAAACTAAAAAATTAAATCTGCTCACGACGATGTTGAAGGCCCAAGAGGTGGCCCATGCCTTGGGGACAGCCAGTTCTTGGTCTGGCGCAGGTGCTTTCAGGAAGCCGGACCCGTACTCTCCTGGCTGGCTAGGCCTCCCAGTACCCGGGGCCATGGCCTGCGTATCTATCTTCTTCACCCAGGAGATGGGCACAAGGCAAGGAAACTAACATGAATGGAGCTACAGCTCCTGAAAGGCTCTGTTCTAACCCACTGCCATCAAGTCAATTCTGACTCATAGCACCCTATAGGACAGAGCAGAACTACCCCATAGGATTTCAAAGGCTGTAATCTTTCAGAAGCAGACTGCTACATCTTTCTCCTGTGGAGTGGCTAGTGGGTTCAAACCACCAACATTTCAGTTAGCGGCCGAACACTTAACCACTGTGCCACCAGGGCTCCAGGCTCCATTCTTTAAATATTAACATTTGATCCTCAAAATAGTTTGACAAAAAATCTAGGAGACTGTAGGATAGAATGTTTAGCCCTGCAGTCTGGCAAATTTGAACCCTGCTAGCTGTGTGACCTCAGGCAAGTTTCCTAACTTCTCTGAGTTTCATTTCCTTTTTTTGTAAAATGGTGTCCATGTAAAATGGGAATCTTGTGAATGCTAAATTAAATAATCCACGGAAAAAGTTTAGTACAATGTCTGGAATTCCTTAAGTGCTTGATCAATAACAGCTATTATTGCTACTCTGGTGCAAATACTTAACGCACTCAGCTGCTAACTGAAAAGTTGGAGGTTCGAGTCCATCTATAGGCACCTCAGAAGAAAGGCTTGGCAATCTACTTCTGAAAAATCAGCCACTGGAAACCCTAAGCACAGTTCTACTCGGACACACATGTGGTCCCCATGAGTCAGGATTTTTTTTAATAGGATCAGTTCTAATAACCCCATTTTAAGGGCAAAGAAGTCAAGGTGGCTCGCCCAGGTCACATAGCTAGAAAGTGGCAAAGCTGGGATTTGAACCCAGGCTTGAACTGGTCTGTTCATGAGCCATGACACCTCCTTCAATCGGAAGTGACCCTGGAGCATCTCTATCAGAACCACCACAGCATCAGAGAGAAGCAGCGTTTACTGCCCGGGAAAGATTGCTCTTCCCTTTGAAGGCCAAAACCTCGAGGAATGGGGTCTGGGCATGGCCAGGCCCTGGGTAAAGGCCTGGGCATCTGAACAGATGCACAGTTTGCTCTCTGCAGGCAAACACCGGGAAGCCGTCTTCCAGAGACTGCAGAGGGAAGAGGCAGAAGACAGTGTCCTGTGGAGATGGCACGAAGGCTCACTAACATCTCCTGGAGGTGTCAGCACACCATAAAGCATCGCCCCTGGCCTAAAGCTCCTAATTTTGTCCAAGTTTCAGGAACAACCAGACACGTGGGTCTGCCGCTGGCTATTCCTGGGCAACTCGATGGAATTCCTGCCTCCACCCGAAAACATTCAGAAACATTCCCCAGGCCAGCGCAAACACGCTTCCAGGACACTTCTCCCAAGTGCTTCTGCCTCCTTCAAATAGGCCAAGATTTATCCCCCGCTTTGGGCACCAGAAAAGAACAGCGTGTATTGCACAGAAACGCGAACAGCAGGTTCCAAGTGGCCAGAATGGCTTGGTGGTGGATTTTTCACTGGAGCATTGAAATAGATGACCAAGGGCGCTGCCTCCTGGGGCAGCTGCCAGCATCCGCCAGGCAGGAGGCAGGGAGCTGGACACGGTCAGTGCAATACTCTGGTCCTCCACACAGGGACATTCCGGCAGAGACAGCGTTTGTTTTACCAGGCTTTGTGGTGATTTGTATAAATCCCCATTTCTGTGCACAAAGCAGAGAGGCTTCTGCCACCGGGCCTGCTGGCTTGGATGCACACCCTCAGCATGTGATGCCCTCTTCCTGAAGGTCAGATGCCAGAAGTGCCAGTCTGTGGCTCAACGGAACAGCCCTGGTCCCATCCATGATGTGGAGAAAGAACAACGAGCAGTGGCAGAAAGAGCACCAGGTTGGGACAAGAATGTCTTGGCCCACATCCTGGTTATCTCACACTCTAGCTTTGTGTGGCCACCACCTATCTGTCAGTTTGTTGTAATGTGCTGGTTTGCATGTTGCCATGATACTGGAAGATATGCCACTGAAATTTCAAATACCTGGATCCGTAGGTGGGGCAAACGGCTTAGTGCTTGATTACTAGCCAAAAGGCTGGCAGTTTGAACCCATCTACAGGCACCTCGGAAGACAGGCCTGGCAATCTGTTTCTGAAAAGTCACAGCCTTGAAAACCCTATGAAGCAGTTCTACTCTGCATACACGGGGTTGCTATGAGTCAACATCGACTTGACAGCAACTAACAAAACAACATTTCAAATACCAGCAGGGTCACCCATGATGGGCAGGTTTCAGTGGATCTTTCAGACTAAATCAGACTAGGAAGAAAGGCTTGGTGGTCTACGTACAAAAATTAGGCAATGAAAACCTTATGGATCACAACAGTACACTGTCTGACTTACTCTCTTTGGACTTGGTATCTGGAGGGATCAATCAATAAAGAAGGACATTGTGTTTGGTGAAGCATAGGGCCCATGAGGGTGAAGGAGACACTTGGTGAGATGGATTGGCACGAGAGCCACAGCAGTGGACTCAAACATGTTGGTGAAGATGAGGCTAATGCTGGACCAGGCAATGTTTCGTTCTGTTGTACGTAAGGTTACCATGAGTCAGTGTCAGCTTGATGGTAGATCTGTATCTATCTAGGGAAACCCTGGTGGCGTAGTGGTTAAGTGCTATGGTTGCTAACCAAATGGTCGGCAGTTCAAATCCACCAGGTGCTCCTTGGAAACTCTATGGCGTAGTTCTACTCTGTCCTATAGGGTTGCTATGAGTCGGAATCGTCTCAACAGCACTGGTTTTTTGTTTTGTTTTGTTTTTTTTGGCTTTTTAATCTATCTATCTAGCTTTGTGAGGCCTCAGCCCTGTCCTCTTTGACTCTGATGTCTTGGTCTAGAAAATGGCATTCATAATGCCCTTTCTGCTGCTGGATTATCCAGTGAGCCAATGTGTGTGCAGGCTTCTGGTTATCTATAAAGAGCCATTTCCCCAGTGCTGAGTACACAGAAGGTGCCCACTTAGTGCTTTTGAATGAATGAGTGAATTAGTGATTTGATACACTTAGAAGAGAAACTGGGGATCGGAAAGGGACATCTAGGATCTTCGGGGTTAAAGGCTGGGCTCATTTAAAACAATAGACAGACATCTGTGAATTCCTGAGCAAGATGAGGAAGCCAAGGTGTGTCTTCTTCAAGCCGACACCAGGCCTATGGTACCTTGAACAAAGCCCTACATCCTGAGAAGAAACGCCCAGCTGACTACCAGTTTTAAACTAGAGCTGTGAATTATTTGACACTCCTCCCGTCGAGAGGTAGGGCCTATATCTCTGCCCCTTGAATCTGAGTGGCCTTGTGGTTGCTTTGACCAGTTGAGTGTGTTGGAAGTGACACTCTGCGACTGCTGAGGCCGGGTCATAAAGGACAGGCTGGAACGCACACTTTTTTCTTTTTAAAAAATAAAATATTTTATTTTTTGTTGTTGTTGAGAATACACACAGCAGAACATACACCAATTCAACAATTTCTACATGTACAATTCAGTGACATTGATTACATTCTTCAAGTTGTGCAACTATTCTCACCTTCCTTTTCTGAGTTGTTCCTTCCCTCACCCCCTAAGTTGCCTGACTAATCTTTTGAAACTGCTGTTGTCAGTTTGATCCCATACAGATAGCTCTTTTAAAGAACACAATGCTTAAGGCAGACATTCTTTACTAATTAAGCTAAACTATTGTTTGGTTTAAAGAAGACTTCAGGGGATATTTTTGGTGTAAGTTTTAAACAATATCTCAGGGCAAGAGTTTTGGGAGTTCATAGAGCCTCAATGGATCCAGAGACTAGATTCTGCAAGAATTTGAAATTCTGCTCTGCATTCCCCACCCCGCCTCACCCCCGCTTTGATCAGCATTCTTCTACAGAATCTCTGATCAGAATGTTCAGTGAGGGCAGCCAGGCACCACCCATTTCTTCTAGTGTTATGGCAAAGGAGGCAGCTGCTGATGGAGGCAATTAGCCACACATTCCCTTTCCTCCTATTCCTGACTCTCTTTCTTCCTCTCTTGCACCAGGCGAATAAAGACCAATGGTTGTACTTTGGATGGCCACCTGCAAGCTTTTAAGTGGAACACTTGCTTTTGGAGTCCTGAGTTGCCAGGTGAGAAGACTGTCCACCCTGAGGCCAGCATGCAAGAGAGACCATATGGAGGTGCTCTGGACAACAGTAACCCTTGAGCCCAGCTTCAACAAACCCAGCCATCCACACACCAAACATGAGAGTGAAGAAACCATGTTGGAAGTAGAGCTTCCAGCCCTCAGTCATCAAAGTTATCCCCATCAAGGACTTGATAGACTGGAGCAGGGAAGAGTTGCGCCTTTCCAAATTCTGGATAAGGCAACCACCAATTCTGGGTAAGGGAAATAACATGACTGAGTTTAATAAAATAGTTATGTTTTATACCACAAAGTTTTGGGGGTGTTTGTTATGCAGCAACAGCTAACCAGCGTGGTCCAGCCTCTGCCTGATCCCCAGTTTCATTGTGTGCTGCTATCCCTTGCTCCTCAATCTCCAACCACTCTGAATTTTCTGATATTTGAACACATCCAGCTCATCCCCACTTCAGGGTCTTGATGCTCCTTTTTCCTCTTTCTGGAACATTATTCCTTCTGCTTTGTGTATTGCTCTTCCCTCATCATTCAGGCCTCTCTCAGCCCAAATGCCCCAGCTCAGAGAGGCTTTCCTTGACCTTCTGTTCATAGATCTTATTATAAGATGAACTTGTTTTATTTAACTACTGTTTTTTATCTAGTCACTAGTCAGTGAGCTCCATGAGGGCAGAGACAAGACTACCCTGCTCAGTACAGCTCTTGGCATGTAGTAGTTGCTGAATAAGTATATCTCTTTCCCTTCCTCCTCCCCTCAACGGTAACCCTAAATCCTGCTATGGGGTAACACTGAATATAAATGTAGTCCCTGCCAACATTAAGGAGCCCCAACCTGGTGTGCAGTAAGAAAAAAGTTGGTGCTGGGTTTACCCAAGGATTTCTGTAAGTCAGTAGTTCTCCTAATGTGGTCCCTGGGCCAACAGGATCAACACCACCTGGGAGGTAGACAGGTAACTTCTATCAAGTCATCTCCAACTCAAGGCAACCTTATGGACAACAGAACAAAACACCACCTGGTCCCGCATTATTCCCTTGATCTCTAGCACGTTTGAGTCCATCATTATGGCTACTGTGCCAATCCATCTCATCAAAGGTCTCCCTCACCCTCCCTGGCTCTCTGCTTCACCAAACGTGATGTCCTCCTCCAGTGATTGATCCCTCCTTTGGATGATGTGCCCGAAGCAAATGAGTAGGACAGTGTTCTACTGTTATCCATAAGGTTTTTATGGCTAATTTTTTGAAGTAGATCGCCAGGCTCTTCTTCTTTGTCTGAATCCAGAAGTTCCACTGAACTTGTCCATCATGAGTAACCCTGATGGTATTTGAAATACTGGTGGCATAGCTTCCAGCATCACAGCAACATACAAGCCATCACAGTACAACAAACTGACAGATGGGTGGTGGCATCACTTGGGAACTTGTTAGAAATGCAAATTCTTGGGCCCTACCATAGCTCTATGGAATCAGACGCTCTGCAAATGAGGCTCAATAATCTGTTCTAACAAGCCCGCCAGGAGACTCTGATGCATGGTGAAAAACTGCTGTTCTAGGTCACAGTGACCGCCACTTATGACCAATAGAACAAATATCTTTGTGGACTTTTAAAGTCTTTCAGAAGCACTCACCATGACTTCATTAGCTGCAGGTTCCAGCTGAGTGAGTCGCCACTCAAGCAAGATATCCTGAGAAGATGGGACTAAATTGGTAGATAATCGGGAACTACCACTAACTCTGATAAGGGAAATGACATGACTGAGGTCTCATTGAAGAGAGGACATTTTGCTACAATGTATAGGATAGATTTTTAAGGGGCTGGAGGCAGACGGGATAGTTGTACTAGCCCAGATATCCGGTGTAGCAATGGAATGCTTTTAGCTGCAAGTAATGGATTATCAAATGAAGGGTGGCTGAAACAATACAGGCCCTTATTATGTCACTTTGCAAGAAGCCCAGAGGAAGCCAGGATTGGTACCGTGGTGCATCTATGTTACCAAGGTTGCAGGGCTTCCCATCTGGTGAAGCCTCAAATGCCATATGCGCATTTGTCAGTGTCTTAAGCACGAGGAGAACAAGCAGGACCAAAGAATCTCCTCTTTATGGGGCTTTTACTTTATTTTTTTATTAGGGAGGAAAATTTTTTCCAGAAGTTTCCAAATAGACTTCCCCTTACATTTCATGGAACATGCCCACCCATAAGCTGACTGAGGAGGATGGGATTGTCACTAGTCGGCTTTGATTCATCATGAACAAAATTGGGGCTTTTAATGGAAGGAGAAGGAGGTGGGAGAGACTGAGGGCAGTGAATCAGCTAACAGCTGTGAGGACATTTCTCGGAAAGGAATGAGCTCTGAGCCTAAAGTGCCAAGTTACAGGGGCCAGCGGGAGATGGCCTTGTAGATAATAGAAGAACTTGAACTAGAGAGATGCGGAACCACACATCAGAAGGAAGGTATTAGGTTCAGAGTTAAATCCATGTTAGGAAATAAACTCAGTGGGGAAGCAAAGGCAGAGGGAGAAGAGCAGGAGGAACAGGTTAGGCCAGAAAGAACTCCCATAGTTTATAGGAGCTATTATTAACAGAAATACCACCCATTTGTCTGTTACACTGTGATGGCTTGCATGTTGCTATGATTCTGAAAGCTATGCCACCAGTATTTCAAATACCAGGAGGGTTATCCATGGCGGACAGGTTTCCGCAGAGCTTCCAGATTAAGATAGACTACTGAGAAAAGCCTGGAGATCTATTTCTGAAAATCAGCCAATGAAAACCAGTAGCTGGAAGAGGACATCATGTTTGGCAAAGGAGAGGGCCAGAAAGGGTGTCATGGATTGAATTATGTCTCCCCAAAATATGTGGATTAACTTGGTTAGGCCATGATTCCCAGTATTCTGTAGTTGTCCTCCATGTTGTGATTGTAATTTTATGTTAAAGAGGATTAGGGTGGGATTGTAACACCCTTACCAGGTCACATCCCTGATCCAATGTAAAGGGAGTTTCCCTGGGGTATAGCCTGCACCATCTTTTATCTCTAGGGAGATAAAAGGAAAGGGAGGCAAGCAGAGAGTTGGGGACCTCATACCACCAAGAAAGCAGCACCAGGAGCAGAGCGCATCTTTTGGATCTGGGGTTCCTGTGCCTGAGAAGCTCCTTGACCAGGGGAAGATTGATGACAAGAAATCTTCCTCCAGAGCCAACAGAAAGAGAGAGAGCTTTCCCTTGGAGCTGAAAGCAAGAGGTCATTAAAAAGACAAGAAAGAAATAAAAGACCTAAATGGATGTCAGAAGAGACTCTGAAACTTGCTCTTGAACCTTGAGTAGCTAAAGCAAAAAGAAAAAATGGTGAAGTAAAAGCTGAACAGAAGATTTCAAAGGGTGGCTCCAGAATACAAAGTAAAGTATTATGATGACATGTGCAAAAACCTGGAGATAGAAAAACAAAAGGGAAGAACGCACTCAGCATTTCTTAAGCTGAAAGAACTGAAGAAAAAAATTCAAGCCTTGAGCTGCAATAGTAAAGGATTCCATGGGGAAAATATTAAATGATGCAGGAAGCATCAAAAGAAGATGGAAGGAATACACAGAGTCATTATACCAAAAAGAATTAGTCAATAGTCAACCATTGCAAGAGGTGGCATATGATCAGGGACCGATGGTACTGAAGGATGAAGTCCAAGCTGCTCTGAAGGCATTGGTGAAAAACAAGGCTCCAAGAATTGATGGAATATCAAGTGAGATGTTTCAACAAACAGATGCAGCACTGGAGGTGCTCACTCGTCTATGCCAAGATATATGGAAGACAGCTTCCTGGCCAACTGGAAGAGATCCATATTTATGCCTATTCCCAAGAAAGGCGATCCAACCAAATGTGGAAACTATAGAACAATATTGTTACTATCACATGCAAGCAAAATTGTGCTGAAGATCATTCAAAAACGGCTGCAGCAGTGTATTGACAGGGAACTGCCAGAAATTCAGGCCAGTTTCAGAAGAGGACAGGGGACCAGGGATATCACTGCTGAAGGCAGATGGATCCTGGCTGAAAGCAGAGAATACCAGAAGGATGTTTACCTGCGTTTTATTGACTATGCAAAGGCATTCGACTGTGTGGATCATAACAAACTATGGATAACACTGCGAAGAATGAGAATTCCAGAACACTTAATTGTGTTCATGAGGAACCTTTACATGGATCAAGAGGCAGTTGTTAGGACGGAACAAGGGGATACTGATTGGTTTAAAGTCAGGAAAGGTGTGCATCAGGGTTGTATTCTTTCACCATACCTATTTAATCTGTATGCAGAATAAATAATATGAGAAACTGGACTATATGAAGAAGAACGGGGCACCAGGATTGGAGGAAGACTCATTAAGAACCTGCATTATGCAGATGACACAACCTTGCTTGCTGAAAGTGAAGAGGACTTGAAACACTTACTAATGAAGATCAAAGACCACCGCCTTCAGTATGGATTACACCTCAACATAAAGAAAACTAAAATCCTCACAACTGGACCAATGAGCAACATCATGATAAATGGAGAAAAGATTGAAGTTGTCAAGGATTTCATTTTACTTGGATCCACAATCAACACCCATGGAAGCAGCAGTCAAGAAATTAAAAGACACATTGCATTGGGCAAATCTGCTGCAAAGGACCTGTTTGACATGTTGAAGAGCAAAGATGTCACCCTGAAGACTAAGGTGCGTCTGACCCAAGCCATGGTATTTTCAATTGCATCATATGCATGTGAAAGCTGGACAATGAATAAGGAAGACCAAAGAAGAGTTGATGCCTTTGAATTGTGGTGTTGTAAAAGAATATTGACTACCAAAAGAATGAACAAATCCGTCTTGGAAGAAGTGTGGCCAGAATGCTCCTTAGAGGCAAGGATGGCGACACTGCGTCTTACATACTTTGGACATGTTGTCAGGAGGGATCAGTCCCTGGAGAAGGACATCATGTTTGGCAGAGTACAGGGTCAGCAGAAAAGAGGAAGACTCTCGACGAGGTGGATTGACACGGTGGCTGCAGCAATGAGCTAAAGCATAACAATGATTGTGAGGATGGTGCAGGACCGGGCAGTGTGTCATTCTGTTGTGCATAGGGTAGCTATGAGTCGGAACTGACTTGACGGCACCTAACAACAACGACAACAAAAATAACAACAACAGTTAACAATACAGAAGAAGAAAGAGGGCATGGTGGCATGGACGCCAAGGCCATGAGTGGGTGGGGAGCCCCTTTCCTACCCGAAATCTTTCAGAGAGCTGAGAAAGGGTAGAGGCAGCAAGGAGGCAGCTCTGCTTTTCAGGAACTCTCAAATGCCCATCTGGGCATGTGTCTGCAGCCCCACATTAGGGTGCTCCAGTCCTGACCTAAACCCTGCTGGTGGTGTAGTGGTTAAGAGCTTGGCTCCCAACCAAAAGGTCCTTAGTTAAAATCCAGCAGCTGCTCCTCAGAAACCCTATGGGGAAGTTCTACCCCATCCTACAGGTTCTCTGTGAGTGGGAATCCACTCGACTGCAACGGTTTGGTTTTTATTTTTTGGTCCTGATCTAACACTTCATCTTTATGCGCCAAGAGAAACCCCAGCAGGCAGGATGTTGAGTGTAGAGTATGTGGGAGAAAAACAGAGTTCCAGGCCCTGCGTGGCTGCCCGTGCATGCCTTTCCACAGTGATTCGTGGCTCCATGAACTGACGGTAGATTTCCAGTGCCACTGCCTGGGTGTGCACACACCAAGCCCAGCGGGATCTAAGGGGCAAGCAGTAAGCCTCAGAGGGGGCTCCCAGGCAGGAGGGGGGCTGAGCGGCTGGTAGATCCACCCACTTCATTCTCAGCTCCGTCCAAGAAGAAAAAGAGCCCTGGATGCTGGGAGGAGAGCAAAGGGCTCTGAGGGGCTGTGAGGAGGAGAGGGAAGATAAAGAGGGTCCACAGGGGAAGGTGGCTGCGAGGGGAGAGTCACGGGAGAATCCCAAGTCCCGACCTGGGAGCCACTGGGACAAGATCAGCAGGGTGGAGGCGGCCTCCTGCGGGCCTGCCCTGGGCGGGCCTCGCTGGACACGCATGGAGGTCTGATGGTGAGCAGCTAACATGACTTTCTCCCTGGGGGCAGGGCCGCCGCCACTTCCACCATTGCAGGCCAAGTCCTGGAGTTTCCGCAAGCTGAAAACGAGTTCCTTGCAGCCCTCAGTGATCAGAGTTCAGCTGCGCTGGAAGCCTTTCTCCTCAAGCCACGCGCATGGAGGATCTACTGTTCTAGGGGGGCTGTGTCAGCAGAACCACCCGCTGTGCGCCCCAGGGCCTGGAATGGGCTCCAGTCACAGCTGCCACATGGCCTTACCCCTCCCCTTCCTCTTCCCAGCCGCTCCCCCCCGCCCCGCTCGCTGCCGCTCATCCAGCCTCTGAGCACTCTCAGCGGCGGCTCTCTCTTCCTGCGCCTGTTGCCCTCCAACCACCCTGCCTTCGCCAAAGCGCTTGCCCTTCCTGTCATAGAGTGCACAGGGACGGCCGGGGCCCTGACCTCAAGAAGCACGGCCTCCCCCAAGGGAAATCACAAGTCTACAAAGTCATCTGTAAACTGAGACCTGCTTCCTCCTGCGCTTCACTCACCCATTAAGCCTTCAGAAGAGAAGGAAATCGTTCAGGGAGATTTGATGTCGTTTTGATGATTCATGCCTCCACTTCCGCTCATCCTATATGTTAGGCAAACTTTTCTGTTTTTGTTTTCTGTAAATTTCTCTTCAAACTACGAAAGTAACATGTGTTCAGCCTATCCAGTGATTCAGTAGGAATATATCGAAAGGAGCCCTGGTGGCACAATGGTTAAGCACTCAGCTGCTAACTGAAAGATTAGGGGTTTGAATCCACCAGCTGCTCCGAGGGAGAAAAGACCAGGCAATCTGCTCCGGTAAGGATTACAGCCTAGGAAACCCTATGGGGGCAGTTCTACTCTGCCACATGAGGACCGCTAGCATTGGTGTCCACTCTGTGGTACACAGTAACAACACGTAGAAAGAAAAAAAACTCATAACCTCCCAAGGTCCTCTTTCCACTTGCCCCTCCCATGCTGAGAATAGGTTGGTGTGTAACTTTCCTCATCTTCTGTTCACATAAATACATGCAAGTATGTACACACCATCTGTCAGCTTGTCAGGTTGTAGTGGCTTGCACGTTACTATAATGCTAGAAGCTATACCACTGGTATTTCAAATACCAGCAAGGTCACCCATGGTGGACAGGTTTCAGCAGAGCATCGAGACTAAGACAAAGAAAAAGCCTGGTGATCTGCTTCTGAAAATTGTTGCTGTTGTTGTTGTTAGGTGCCATCAAGTTGGTTCCGACTCATAGAGACCCTGCGCACGACAGAGTGAAACACTGCCAGGTCCTGTACCATCCTCACAAGTGTTGCTTTGCTTGAGCCCACTGTTGCAGCCACTGTGTCAATTCATCTCATTGAGGGTCTTCCTCTTTTTTGCTGACCCTCTTCTTTACCAAGTATGATGCCCTTCTCCGGGGACTAGTCCCTCCTGGCAACAGGTCCAACGTATATGAGACGTAGTCTCCCTATCCTTGCTTCTAAGGAGCATTCTGGTTGTACTTCTTCCAAGACAGATTTGTTCGTTCTTTTGGCAGCCCATGGCATATTCAATATTCTTGGCCAACACAATTAAAAGGCATCAATTCTTCTTCGGTCTTTCTTATTCATTGTCCATCTGTCCCATGCATATGAGGTGATTGAAAACACAATGGCTTGGGTCAACCGCACCTTAGTCCTCAAGGTGGCATCTTTACTTTTCAACACTTTAAAGTGTCGCAATACATCTTTCGATTTCTTGACTGCCGTTTCCACAGGTGTTGATTGTGGATCTAAGTAAAATGAAATCCTTGACAACCTCAATCTTTTCTCTGTTTATCATCACGTTGCTTATTGGTGCAGCTGTGAGGATTTTTGTTTTCTTTATGTTGAGGTGTAATCCGTACTGAAGGCTGTGGTCTTTGATCTTCATCAGTGTTTCAGGTCCTCTTCACTTTCAGCAAGCAAGGCTGTGTCATCTGTGTGACATAGGTCGTTAATGAGCCTTCATTTAATCCTGATGCCCCGTTCTTCTTCATCTACTCCAGTTTCTCGGATTATTTGCTCAGCATACAGATTGAATAGGTATGGTGAAAGGATACAACCCTGACGCACACCTTTCCTGACTTTAAAACATGTAGTATTTCCTTGTTCTGTTCAAACAATAGCCTCTCCATCCATGTACAGATTCTTCATGAGCACAATTGAGTGTTCTGGAATTCCCATCCTCCGCAGTGTTATCCATAATTTGTTACGGTCCACACAGCCGAATGCCTTTGTGTAGTCACTAAAACACAGGTAAACATCCTTCTGGTATTCTCGGCTTTCGGCCAGGATCCATCTGACATCAGCAACGATATCCCTTGTCCCACGTCCTCTTCTAAATCTGGCCTGAATTTCTTGCGGTTCCCTGTCGATATACCGCTGCAGCTGCTTTTGAATGATCTTCAGCACAATTTTGCTTGCAGGTGATATTAGTGATATTGTTCTACAATTTCTGCGTTTGGTTGAATTGCCTTTCTTGGGAATAGGCATCAGTATGAATGTCATCCAGTCAGTTGGCCAGGTAGTTGGCGTCCAAATTTCTCGGCATGGACAAGTGAGCACTTCCAGTGCTGCATCCATTTGTTGAAACAACTCAATTGATATTCTGTCAATTCCCAGAGTTTGTTTTTCACCAGTGCCTTCAGGGCAGCTTGGACTCTTCCTTTAATACCATTGGTTCCTGATCATATGTCACCTCCTGAAGTGGTTTAATGTCGACTAATTCTTTTTGGTATCATGACTCTGTGTATTCCTTCCATCTTCTTTTGATGCTTCCTGCATCATTTAATATTTTCCCCGTAGAATCCTTCAGTATTGCAACTCGAGGCTTGAATTTTTTCTTCAGTTCTTTCAGCTTAAGAAATGCTGAGTGCGTTCTTCCCTTTTGTTTTTCTATCTCCAGGTTTTTGCACATGTCATCATAATACTTTACTTTGTATTCTGGAGCCACCCTTTGAAATCTTCTGTTCAGCTTTTACTTCATCATTTTTTCTTTTTGCTTTAGCTACTCAAGGTTCAAGAGCAAGTTTCAGAGTCTCTTCTGACATCCATTTAGGTCTTTTATTTCTTTCTTGTCTTTTTAATGACCTCTTGCTTTCTTCATGTAAGATGTCCTTGATGTCACTCCACAACTCACCTGGTCTTCAGTCATTGGTGTTCAACGAATCAAATCTATTCTTGATATGTCTTCTAAATTCAAGTGGGGTATACTCAAGGTCGTACTTTGGCTCCCGTGAGCTTGTTCTAATTTTCTTCAGTTTCAACTTGAACTTGCATGTGAGTAATTGATGGTCTGATCCGCAGTTGGCCCCTGGCCTTGTTCTGACTGCTGATATTGAGATTTTCTATTGTCTCTTTCCACAGACGTAGTCAGTTTGATTCCTGTATATTCCATCTGGTGAGGTCCATGTATATAGTCACCATTTATGTTGGTGAAAAAGTTATTTGTAATGAAGAAGTTGTCGGTCTTGCAAAATTCAATCATGCGATCTCCAGCATAGTTTCTATCACCAAAGCCATATTTTCAAACTACTGATCCTTCTTCTTTGCTTCCAACTTTCCCATTCCAATCACTAGTAATTGTCAGTGCATCCTGATCACATGTTTGATCAATGTCAGACTGCACAAGTTGGTAAAAATCTTCAATTTCTTCATCTTTGGCCTTTTTGTTTGGTGTGTAAATTTGATAACAGCCGTTATTAATGGGCTTCCTTGTAGGTGTATGGATATTATCCTATCACTGACACTGTTGTACTTCAGGATAGATCTTGAAATGTTCTTTCGACGATGAATGCAACACCATTCCTCTTCATGTTGTCATTTCCGGCATAGTAGACCATATGATTGTCCAGTTCAAAATGACCAATACCAGTCCATTTCAGCTCACTAAAATTAACCAGTGAAAACCTATTGATCACAATGGAACATTGTCTGACTTGCTTGCTTTGAACATGTCATTAGAAGGGCTCAATTGCTGGAGGAGGATATCATATTTGGTGAAGTAGAGGGCCAACAAGGGTGAGGGAGATGCGTGGTGAGATGGATAGGCACAATAGCCACAAAGATAGACTCAAACATGCCAGCGATCGTGAAGATGACACAGGACTGGGCAACATTTTGTTCTGTTGTACATAAGTTTGCTGTCAGCTGGAACCAAGTCAATGGAATCTACCTATCTGTCTGTCTATATCTATCTGTACAGGTAACCTTTTTGCTTGGAGTTGGTATTTTTTGAGAACCGGAATTTTTTTAAATAATATTTTATTGTGTTTTTGGTGAAAGTTTACACAGTCTTTAGGTTCCCATTTGACAATATTCACACACAAATTGTTCAGAGGCATTGGTTACATTTTTCACAATGTGTCAACATTCTCTTTAATTGCGTTCTGGTTGTTCCATTTCCAGTACTCTAGTTTCCCTGCCCCCTAATCTTCTCATCTTTGCTTTAGCATAAACTTTGACTTTTTGGTCTCATACAGATGGTTTTTTAGTAGAGCATCGTTCTTATAGGTAATATCCTTTATTTTGTGTGCCACTCTGCTATTTCACTAAAAGGTGATTTCAGGGTACAGTTTCAGTTCAAGGTTTAAAGTGTCTCTGGGAGTCCACTGATCCCGACTGCTCCAGTTAATTTGGACTTTTTTAAGAATTTGAGTTTTGTTCTACAATTTTCTCCCATTCTATCTGGGACCATTTATTGTGACCCAGATCAGAACAGTCAGTGGTGGTAGCCAGGCACCATCTAGTTCTTCCGGTCTCAGGGTAGATGAGACTGTGGCTGGTATAGGCTATCAGCCTTGTAGACTTGTTTCTTCTCTGAGGTTTTTGCTATCTTCTTACTCTTGCTTCTATGAGTAGAGACCAATAGTTGTATCTTAGATGGTTGCTCGCAAGCTTTTAAGACTCCAGATGCTACTAACTTCACTAGGATGCAGAACATGAACTTTGTGAACTGAATTATGCAAATTGACTGAGTTGCCCCATAAGACTATGGTCCTAAGCCTTCAAACCTAGAAAACCAATCTCGGACAGTTTTGCTTATGTCTGAGGAGTAGTTGTGTCTTCAGTGAATATATGTGCCTGCACATACATATCTGTGTTTATACATACATATAGATACTTCTATCTATGCTCATATACGTATACACCTGTACCTATCACATATACTTTTATTCGTCCATTGTGATCGTACACTCATTTTTTGGTCTTTGTTGGAGTTGTTGAAAACTGGGACCTTATAATACACATTTATTGCCTTTACTTTTGTAACAATGCATTAGTGCACTGTTGACAGCTTTCCTCACCAATAGATAAAGCCAAACACATTTTGGTACATACTTGCATAATATTCCAGTTTCGATGTGCCACAATTCTTTTCTTCCCCCTTCCCCACTGGTGAATATTTTAGGTGGTGTTCAGCTTTTTCCCAGTGTAAGTAAAGCCACAATAAACATTCTCCATTCTCCACGTGGGCAAACTCTGGGCTCAAGGCTCATCACAGGTGCCACTTCCCACCTCCCTTGATTTCTTTTTCCCTTCCTTTTAAGTGCTTGCAAATTTCCTGTTCATTTTTGTCCATTAATTTCTGTCATTGCATTTAATCGAAAAGTCTGATAGTCTTATTTATTTTTCTGTTTATTTATTGTCTATATCTTTGGAAATTCAACAGTTGCTTAGGGTAAGATGAAATTATTATGTTCATCATTGTTACCTACAGAGTGCCTGAAACTGAGTGGGTATCAGCAACTGATTATTTTAGGAGTCAATCAATGGGACAGCCCTATGGTAAGGATTGCCTGTGCCTCTAAATCTTTACAGGGATGGAATGGTGGTTTACAACATGAGTTTTTAGAATCAGATAACTTGAGTTTGGCTCACTGGTCGAATGACTGATGAGCTGAGTGTTCTTGGTTGAGTTATTTAACCTCTTTGAGCCTTAGTTTCTTTCTTTGTAAACAGAGAAGGTCACACCCACCTTGCAGGGTTCTTGTTGTGCAGCTCTAGATAGTAACCACTCAGTAAGTGGTACCTTCTAGAAGTGATAAAATCAATAATAATCCTTCAAGTCAATTCTAACTCATAGCGACCCTTTAGGACAGAGTCGAGCTGCCCCATAAGGTTTCCAGGGAGCAGCTGGTGAATTCGAACTGCTGACCTTTTTGTTAGCAGCCAACCTCTTAACCACTGCACCACCAGGGCTGCAATAATGATCACAGCGATGATGATAATAAAACTCAGTTAAATTAACAGTTAACCCAAAATCGCAAATATTTTCAGAATGAGAAAGACACATTATTATTACTCTTTGTAAGTAGTCTATTGTGTGAAAAAAGTCAGGAGGACCTGAGGTCAGGGAGAGAGAAACTATGAATGATGAGAAGGTCTAGGGACCCTAGAATCAACACTTCCCAAACTTGCTAACAATCACCCAGCTAGCACTTTGTATACAGATTCCTGGACCCATACCTTGGAGATGTGGACTCATTGGGTCTGGAGTGAGGCTGAGGAATCTGCATTATTAAAATGCAGCCCCTCAGAGGCTTCTGATGCACAGCCAGTTCTGGGGACCATGACTGGAAATGGGTGAACCTGATCTCCCAGGCTCCCCTGAACCTAAGCAATGGTCTGATCCAGTGTGTGGACTGAGGTAGGTGGGAAAAACCACATTCCAGAGAGAGAAACAATTCATTTATTTAGTCATTCCGTCAATATTTGCTGAGTGCTCTGGTCTGAGCACTGGAAGCAGCAGAATTTCTTGATTTCGAGGAAGCTCAGTTTGTTGTGTTTTTCTTTGATGGATTGTAATTTTAGTGCACTATCTAAGAAATCTTTGCCTAACCTAAGGTTTCTTAAGATTTTCTTGTTAAGATTTCATAGTTTTTAGGTTTTACATTTAGGTGGGTGGTCCATTTTTACTTAATTTTGATATACAATGTGAAGTACGGATTACAGGTAATTTTTTGTGCATATGTATATCTGATTGTCCTAACACCATTTATTGAAAAGACCATTTTCTGCCCATTGAATAGCTTTTTCGCTTTTGTTGAAAGCCAATTGACCATATATGTGAGTGTCTATTTATGGATGCCACCATCCATCTATCAGGTTGTCATACTGTGGTAGCTTGCATGTTGCTATTATGCTGGAAGCTGTGCCACCAGTATTTCAAATACCAGCAGGGCCACTCAGGGTGGACAGGTTTCAGTGAAGATTCTAGACTAAGACAGATGAGGAAGAAAGGCCTGAGAAGCTACTCCAAAAATTTTTGCCCATTATTTCTTCAAATATTTTTCTATTCCTCCTTTTTCAGAGACTCCAATTTACACACATATTTGGACTCTTAAAGTTGCCCCACAGTGAACTGGTGCTCTCTTCATTTTTTTTTTTTTTTTCCAGTTTTATTTCTCAGTAGTTTCATTTAAATAGTTTCTATTGCCATGTTGTCAAGTTCACTAATCTTTTTTTCCTGTAAGGTCTGAACTGCCAATAGCAGCATCCGGTGTATTTTCCATCTCATGCACTGTAGTCATCGTCTCTAAGAGTTCAATTTAGGTCTTTTTATTATACCTTCCATGGCATATTCAATCTTCCCTCAAGCTTCTTAAATATATGAATGACAGTCATAATAACTGTTTTAATATCCTTATTTACTAATTATCCCATCTGTCTAGTTTCTGTGTCAGTTTTGATTGATTGGCTTTTCTTTTCATCATGGAGCATATTTTCCTGCGTCTTTGTAAGGCAAGTAATTTTAGATAGTATGCCAGACTTTGTGAATTTTACCTTGCTGAGCGCTGGATGTTTTTGTGATGTATAAATATTCTCAAGCTTTGTCCTGAGATGAGGTTAAGTTACTCGGAAAGAGTTTGATCCTTTTAGGTTCTGCTTTTAGGTTTTGTTAGGGAGGACCAGAGCTATATTTATTCTAGGGTTAATTTTCCCCACTACTGAGCTCTAACCTTCTGGAGCTCTAACCTATGCTCCCTTAATTATGAGACTTTCCATTCTGACTATTGGGAACAAGCACTATTCCCAGCCCTGTATAAGCAGTGGACACTCTTTCCTCTAATCCTTTCAGGTGGTTCTTCCCCCAGTTTCTTCACATACATCTGCTAATCAGTACTCAACCACATACTCAAGGGGAGGCCTCTGCAGAACTCCCGAACGCTCTCTCTGGGTAGTTCTCTCCCCTCTGGTACTCTGCCCTGCAAACTCTAGTCACTTGGCTTCACCAGACTCCCAGCTCAGTCTGCTCAACTTAGGAAGACTGCTACGCTACATTTGGGTTCCCCCTCCTTGTGCCATACCGGAAATTTTTTCCAGAGAGTAAACTGGGGCATTCATAGAGCTCACCTCATTTGTTTCCTGTCTCTCAGGGATTGCTTTCCTTCATTGTCAGACGTTGAATGCCTTTAATGCTGTTGTTTTACTTATTCTGTTCATTTATTTGGTTGTTTCAGGTGAGGGAAAGGGGATAAATGCAGTCCCTGTTACTCCATCTTTACTGAAAGAGGAAGGCTAAGAGCAACTTCTCACTTTTTAAGGGAAGCGGGAACCCTGAGTTTTATATGAAATTTCCTCTACCGCTTAAACAAACAAACAAACAAAAAGCAGTACTATATGGGTCCATCAAGATAAAAAAATAATAGGAAATAACAAGGTTGTGGAGATATCATAGCCCTCATCCATTGCTGATGGGGATGCAAAATGGTACAGCCACTGTGAAAAACAGTTTGGTGAGTCCTTAAAAAATTAAACATTGAATTACCATATGACCTAGCAATTCTACTCCTAGGTATATACCCTAGAGACTTGAGAGCAGTGATGCAAACGGACACATGTGTGCCAATGCTCATTTTAGCACTATTCACAATACCTAAAAGGTGGAGACAACTGAAGTGTCCATCAACAGATGAATCGATGAACAAAATGTGGTATATACATACGACGGTGTATTACTCTGTCATAAAGAGAAGTGAAGTCCTGATACATGCTAGGACATGGACGAAACTTTGAAAACATCATACTGACTGAAGTAAGTCAATCAGAAAAGGACAAATACTGTATGATCTCACTAATATGAAATATC
This sequence comes from Elephas maximus indicus, assembly GCF_024166365.1. NCBI lineage: Eukaryota > Metazoa > Chordata > Mammalia > Proboscidea > Elephantidae > Elephas > Elephas maximus. The sequence continues at coordinate 192,814,085 of NC_064820.1, read as the reverse complement.
TAGAATAGGCAAATACTGAGAAATCAGAGTTTAGTAGTAGTAACCAGGGGTAAAGGGGGAAGGGGAGTCATTGTTTAGGAAAGCTGAGTTTCTGTTTATGGTGATGGAAAATTTGGCAACAGATATTGGTGATGGTTGTACAACATGATTGAAGTAATTAATGTCACTGAATTGTACACGTGGAAAGTGTTGAATTGACAAATGTGTTATTTCTATTTTGACAACAACAGCAATAAAAGCAAACACATATGTGGGCCAGGCACAGTTTTCAGGCCACTCACCAGCTGGCAGTCACTGGTGTATATGGAATCCTGTCCACCATGACGGTGACTGAGAGCCCTACTGCCCCTCAGTTCTAGCTTAGAAATGTCATAGAGAGTCTGCGTTAGGTTTCTTGGAATTATCTAACATGAACTCATTCAAACATTTTGTTCTCACTGTCATTTCAAAACTCCTCTGTCTTGCAGAGATGGCCTTGAGTGACTCTAGGGTCTCTGTAAAGGGACAGTGGTGCCAAGGGTGCTTTGTCTTTACTCTTCATCACCTCTGCCCTAAACAGCCCACCCTCCAGGCCTCTGGTAGGTCAGGGCAGGCTTAGCTGCCTCTTGCCATCTTTTCCAAGTGCCTGGTTTTATGTCCCAGCCTACCACCACACTGTACTCAGGAATAAAGTTATATGTTCCAAGCATCTGAAGTGCATATGATACTGTAAAAGTTTCTGAAAAAGAGAAAATATCACAGAGAAACTCTTTGCCTCAGAAGGTGAAAGGGAAATCAGCCATCCTTTGACCATAAGGAACTGAAGGATGACATGAACCCTGATGACAGCAGAAGGAACACTTGGAAAGAACTGAGTCCTTGACACCATCATTGAGCCACTGAATGGACTAATTCTAGAGTCTGCCTAGGCTCTGAGGACATGGAGCTTCTGCAAGACAGGGTCCTGGTGACCTGGGATTTTCCTAGGAAACATGGTGTGCCAGGCTGGAAACTCTCTCACAAATAAAAAACTAAAACCAGTTGCCATGGAGTTGATTCTAAGTCATGGCAAGACCATGTGTGTCAAAGAGAACTGTGCCCCATAGGTTTTCAGTGGCTAATCTTTTGGAAGTAAATTGCCAAGCCTTTCTTTTGAGGTGCCTCTGAGTGGACTTGAACCTCTAACCTTTCAGTTAGCAGCTGAGCTGATATCCAGTAGGGAAATAGGCAATAAACAAGTAAATAAATAATAAAACTCTACGTAGGAATAAATGTTATAAAGGAAAATGAAGTGGGTAGGAGTTTAGACAGTAATAGGTGAAGAGTATTCTACACTGAGTGGTTGGGGTTTCTGAGCAGAGACTTGAGTAGGGTGAAGAAACAAGTCATCAACTACCTGTTTATTTGACCACCTTACACCACAACACCTGGGACACCAGCAGGAAAATGCCACAAAACATCATAAACCAATTACATAAGTGAGATAATTAGTAAACAAGGATATAAAACACTTAAACACTGAGCCACCAGGGTTCCACACAACATCATAGCCAAGTGGATTTTCTTTCCTTACATTCTCCATTTCCTTACATAAGAGCTCAGCTGCTAACCAAAAAATCAGCAGTTCGAATCCACCAACCGCTCCTTGGAAATCCTATGGGGTTGTTACGAGTAGGAATTGACTCAACAACAATGCGTTGGTTTTTTACATTCTCCATTTTTTGTTTGCTGTACTTTTGAACCATGATATGGTATTTTGGATGTTCCTATGACCTTCCAACTCAGAATTGTGACATCAATTTACAAAAAGTGTTGTAAAGGCAAATTACCAGTTTCAAAACACCAAACAATTTAAATGTCAAGCAGTTTGGTAGCCACTTACTGAAGCTGATAGATAAATACTTAAATGGTGATGCTAATACGATCAAATCTTTTTATCAAATCTTTTTCTTCCATGGCCAATAAATAAAGGTGGGGGAAACTCCTAATTCTTCTTAACATGCCCAAGGAACAGAAGATATTTTCATTTGAAAGAAAGGTTCAAAGACAACCCATCCCTTTAAAGGTATCTTCCTTATTACTTTGATAAGTTTAATGTAGTTCTGGTTGTTTGTGATCACATCCTGGGCAAAGTAGCACATCCTATGAGAGTAATGAGGCCTTGATGCATCAAGACCCCTAACAGCACTCGGTAATGGAATTGGTGTTTGGCAGTGAGGCTGAACTGCTGTGTTTCTGATAGAATGATTGGGTCTGCAGACTACCATGGTGAGAAAGAATCCAGGACTTTTGGCATGTTTTTTACTTCCAAAGAACTTTTCAGACTTTTTCTAAATAGTTTTCAGTCTCTCAGCAAGGAGAATGAGGTAAACTGAGGCATGGAGTGCCACTGAGTTAACCCAGGATTCTAACTAAGAGATTCTCCTTGCCCTCTTGCTTTGTGCCTAAGATGAGAATGGACATTCCAGAGGTCCCTCCTTCCCTGATGAAGGCTCCAGTGCCTGAGTACTCACTGTCTAGGACAGAAGTTTGATGCAATGACGAGCATAGCAGAGCAGTGAAGGGGATGGAGGGTGATCTCTCCCTTACACATCAAGTTGACTGAATAGCCAATGGCCCTAAGAAATAAAATGTCCACAGAAACTTCCTAGACATAAGCAAACACCTTGAGGGACTGAGTTACTGGGCTTGAAGGCTAGGGACCATAGTCTCGGGGGATATCCAGGTCAACTGGCATAACATAGTTCATAAAGACAATGTTCTACATCCTACACAGATGAGTAGCAACTGGGGCCTTAAAAGCTTGCGAGAAGCCATCTAAGATACAACTATTGTCTCTTTCTATTTGGAGCAAAGGAGAATGAAGAAAACCAAAGGCTCAAGAAAGCTATTAGTCCAAAGGACTAATGAACCACAGGAACCATAGCCTCCACCAGCCTAAGGTCAGAACTAGACGGTGCCTGGCTACCATCACCTACCACTCTGACCAGTATCATAATAGAAGGTCCTGGCTAGAGTGGGAAAAATGGAGAACAAAACTCAAATTCATTAAAAAGATCAGACTTACTGGTCTGAGAGAGACTGAGGGAATCCCCGGCTCTTAGACACCCTTTAACTTGAAACTGAAGCCTCTTCCAGAGATCATAAAAAAAAAAAAAGAGATCATAGGGCCTATAAAATAAACAATAACACGTGTGAGGAAAGTGCTCCTTAGAAGAGGCAGGAAAACCGATGAATGGAAATGGAGAGCTCAGGGTGGTAATGGCGAAAGTGCTGACTCATTGTGGGGCTCACAACCAATGTCAGGGGACAATTTGTGTGTAAATTATTGAATGGGATACTAATTTGCTCTGTAAACCTTCACCTAAAACATAATGAGAGAAAGAAAAAAAATGTACCTTTAAATTCTCACTTCTACAAGTTAGTGCTGATATGAAAAGATTTTCCAGTATGTCATCAAAGTGCAATTTGGGCAGTGAGGTTTCAGGGAGGGAGGTGAGGGGGAAGAGCTTTCACTTTTAATTTTATATGCTTCTAGTTGGAATGATTTTACTTTATAAACTAACTTAGTTTTTATTATTAAGGCAAGTTTTAGCATCTGAAATCTGTCTCTTTCTGGTAATCAAACTCTATTAGAATATTCATTGGCCTGGAACTGGATCTCCCTTAGGGCCCTGTACAAGCATTGAACTTTGGAAATGCTTTAAACATGGTAAAATGATTATAATCAGTAGCTAAAGCAAAAGTCAGTGACCTGGTATGTCCTCTCTGCTAATTTTTGACGTTATTTGTGAGCATTAAAAACTTTAATTCTAACGATCAAGGGCTTTACAAGTCTACATGACCCCAGAGTGGAACAGTAATCTGGATAATCCAAAGAATCCAAAATACGTAAGTGGAGACCCGCTTCTGGCTGTCATGGAGTAATAGGACCTGATTTATCCTCCTGCACGAAAAAAAAAAAAAAAAAACTTAAAAAAAATACATATATATACACTACACAATGGTTTTCAAGGCATTGGGCATCGTGTAACAAAAGACAGGGACCCCTGCAAGACTGGAAACAAATGAGATGATCACTGTGATTGCCCCAGCTGACTGCCTTGAGAGCATTTCCATGCTCTGGCATCAGGAGGGAAAACTAGATAGATAGATCCCAGGGAACTCTCTGAGCTGACAGGATAAAGCTAAGAGTCCAGGCAGAACAAGGCAGCCAGAGTGTGTGGGGTAGAACACCAGAGAGGAGAGAGCTTCATGGAGAAAGAACTCCAGGGATCTGCGGACGGCCCCTTTGAGTATTCAGTAGGAAACTAATCAGTGCTTGTGTGTGAAGAAATTACTCAAGGCTGGAGGAAAAATTCAAACCACTCAAAAGAATTAGAGGGAACTCTTGGAAACCCTGGTGGCATAGTGGTGAAGTGCTATGGCTGCTAACCAAAAGGTCAGTAGTTCCAATCCAGCAGGCACTCCTTGGAAACTCTATGAGGCAGTTCTACCCTGTACTATAGGGTTGCTATGAGTCGGAATTGACTCGATGGCAACGAGTTTGGTTTGGGTTTCTGGTGCCTATTACAACAAGCCAGGTTGGAAAATCTCAAAATTCATGGCGTATTGAGCAGAGCACCAAGAAAGGTGTTCCCTAAGTAGTGGTGAATAATTAGCCCTATAAAATACGCTGCTCTGATCTAACCTAAAAAAAAAATGTAAAAGCAAGACCTGAAAGGATCAAATTGTATCCAAATAACTTAACCTCTTCCCAGAATAAAGCTTAAAAATATTTATAGGAATACAAAAATATCCAGCAACGAAGAAGGTAAAATTCACAATGTCTGGTATCTAGTAAAAAATTAATAGGTAGGCAAAGGAAAAGGAAAATATGACCCGTAGTGAGGAGAGAAATCTATCAAAACCGATTCAGAAATAACACAGATGTTAGAATGAGTAGATACGAACATGTCAAAAGTTATTATAACTGTACTCCATATGTTCAAAAGCTAGAGGAAACACTTAATATCCTAAGTAGAACCATGGAAGATACAAAGGAGATACAAATCACATCTAGAAATGAAAACTACAACATCTGAGATGAAAAATAAATTAGACATCGCAGAAAAGGAGATTAATGAAATTGAAGACATAGTAACAGAAATGATACAAAATGAAAGACACAGAGAGAAAAATAAAAACTGAGCAGAGCACTTTTGAGTTGTAGGACAACTTCAAGTAGCCAATATGTGTAACTGGAATTCCAAAGGAGGGAGTTGAAGACAGAAAAAATATTTAAGAATTTGATATCTAAGAAAACAATGACCAAAGTATTTCCAAATTTGATGAAAACTATATACCCACAGATCTGAAAAATCCAACAAACCTCAAGAAATAGAAACATGAAGAAAATTATTTTAAGGTAAATCATAACCAAATTGTACAATACCAGTGATAAAGAGAAAACCATAAAAGCAGTCAGAGAAAAAAGACACATTATGTAGAGAAGAATAAAGATAAAAATCACAGAACATTTCTCATCAGAAACAATGCAAGCTAGAAGACAGGGGAAAAACATATTTAAACTACTGAAAAAAAAAAAGTGTCAACCTAAAATTTTGTACCTTTTTGTTAGGTGCCTTTGAGTCGGTTCCAATTCATAGCAACCCTATGTACAACAGAATGAAACACTGCCCAGTCCTGCTCCATCCTCACAATCTTTGTCATGTTGAACTTGTTGTTGCGGCCACTGTGTCAATCCATCTTGTTGAGGGTCTACATCTTTTTTGCTGACCCTCTACTTCCCAAGCATGATGTCCTTCTCCAGGGACCGATAGCCCCTGATAACATGTCCAAAGTGTGTGAGATGTAGTCTTGCCATCTTTACTTCTAAGGAGCATTTTGGTTGTACTTCTTCCAAGACAGATTTGTTCGTTGTTTTGGCAGTCCATGGCATATTCAATATTCTTCACCAATACTGTAATTCAAAGGCATCGATTCTTCCATCTTCCTTATTCATTGTCCAGCTTTCCCATGCATGTGAGATGATTGAAAACACCAAGGCTTGGATCAGATGCACTTTAGTCCTCAAGGTGACATGTTTGCTTTTCAACACTTTAAAGAGATCTTTTGCAGCAGATTTGCCCAATACAATGTGTCTCTTGGTTTCTTGACTGTTGCTGCCATGGGTGTTGCTCATTGATCCAGTTGTGAGGATTTTTGTTTTCTTTATGTTGAGGTGTAATCCACACTGAAGGCTGTGGTCTTTGATTTCCATCAATAAGTGTTTCAAGTCCTCTTCACTCTCAGCAAGCAAGGTTGTGTCATCTGCATAATGCAGGTTGTTAATGAGTCTTCCTCCAATCCTCATGCCCTGTTCTTCATATAGTCCTGCTTCTCTGATTATTTGCTCAGCATACAGATTGAATAGGTATGGTGAAAGGACACAACCCCAATGCACACCTTTCCTGACTTTAAACCATGCAGCACCCCCTGGTTATGTTTGAACAACTGCCTCTTGATCTATGTATAGGTTCTTTATGAGCACAATTAAGTGTTCTGGAATTCTTATTCTTTGCAGTGTTATACACAATTTGAAGCCTTTGCATAGTCAATAAAACCCAGGTAAACATCTTTCTGGTATTCTCTGCTTTCAGCCAGGGTCCATCTGACATCAGCAATGATATCCCTGGTTCCATGTCCTCTTCTGAATCTGGCCTGAATTTCTGGCAGTTCCCTTTCGATATACTGCTGCACCCATTTTTGAATGACCTTCAGCAAAATTTTACTTCTGTGTGATATTAATGATATTGTTCAATAATTTCCACATTCAGTTGAATCATCTTCCTTGGGAATAGACATAATTATGGATCTAAAATTCTGTACCTAGTGAAAATATATTTCAAAAATCAGGGAGAAATAAAGACTTCTCCAGATGTACAAAAGCAGAAAGAATTTATCACCAGTTGACCTGCACTACAAAAAAGTTAAGGAAACACCTTCAGGCAGAAGGAAAATGATACTAGGGAATATAGGAACATGGACATACACAAAGAAATTAAAAAACATCAAAAGAGGCAACCAGGTAGAGAAATAGATGAGTTTTTTTTTTCTTATTATTTAAATGTATTTTAAAGATAGTTGACCATTTAAAAAGAAATACTAACATATTCATGAGTTTATAATGTATGCACAAGTAAAATATATGACAATAATAGCATAAAGGTTGGAGAGGAGAAATGGAGATATACTACTGTGAGATTCTTATACTACATGTGGAGCAATATAATATGGCTTGAAGATAGACTGTGATAAGGCACATATGTATACTATAAACCCTAAAGCAACCACTAACATAAAAACAACAAAAATTAATTATAGCTACAAAGAGATAAAATGGAATAGTGGAAAATAATTAATTCAAAAGAAGTCAGAAAAGGGGAACAAAGAATACATGGTATACATAGAAAACAAACAGATGATAGATTTAAACCTAATGGCATCACTAATCATTTTAAATATAAATTATCAAAAAAACAAAACAAAAATCTTGTTGCCGTTGAGTTGATTCTGACTCACGGCAACCCCGTGTGTTACAGAGTAGAATGGCTTCATAAGGTTATCTTGGCTGTAACCTTTATCAAAGCAGGTTGCCAGGCCTTTCTTCCATGGCACCACTGGGTGAGTTCTACCCGCCAATCTTTTGGTTAGTAGATGAATGGAAACCATTTGCACTACCGAGAGACCTATCAAAACCCCCCATTAAAAGGCAGAAATCCTAAGGTTTTTTAAAAAATAAGACTCAACTGTATGCTGCCCACACAAAACTTATTTTTTTTAATTGTGCTTAAAAGTGAAAGTTTACAAATCAACTCAGTCTCTCATACAAAAATTTATATACACCTTGCTATATATTCTTAGATGCTCTCCCCCTAATGAGGCAGCATACTCCTTCTCTCCACCCTGTATTCCTGTGTCCATTCAGCTAGCTTCTGTCCCCCTCTGCCTTCCATCTCCCCTCCAGACAGGAGCTGCCCACATAGTCTCATGTGTCTACTTGAGCCAAGAAGCTCACTCCTCACCAGTATCATTTTCTATCTTATAGTCCATTCCAATCCCTGTTTGAAGAGTTGGCTTTGGGAATTGTTCCTGTCTTGGGCTAACAGAAGGTCTGGGAACCATAACCTCTGGGGTCCTTCTAGTCTCAGTCAGACTATTAAGTCTAGTCTTTTTATGAGAATTTGAGGTCTGCATCCCACTGCTCTCCTGCTCCTTGAGGGATTCTCTGTTGTGTTCCCTGTCTGGGCAGTCATCAGTTATAGCCAGGCACTATCTAGCTCTTCTGGTCTCAGGCTGATGTAGTCTCTGGTTTCTGTGGCCCTTTCTGTCTCTTGGGCTCATAATTACCTTGTGTGTTTGGTGTTCTTCATTCTCCTTTGGTCCAGGTGGGTTGAGACCAATTGATGCATCTTAGATTGCTGCTTGCTAGTGATGAAACTTTAAATAAAAATATACAAATAGGTTAAAAGTGAAGGGATGGAAAAATTACACCATGCTAAAATTAATAAAAATAAAGGTGAAATGGCTACATTAATATCAGACCAAGTAAATTTCAGAGTAAAGAATATCACCAGGGATTGTAAAGTTCATTTCATAATGACAATGTGGTTAATTATAAAAAGGATAGAACAATTCTAAATGTTTATGCATACTATCAACTAATTTGATATAATTGATGTTTAGAGGATATTCCATCCAACCACAGTGGAATATACATTGTATTCAATTGTACACAGAACATTTACCAGGATAGACCATATTCTGGGCCATGAAATAAGTCTCAACAAATTTTTAAAAACTCAAGCCATACCAAGTACATTTTCTGTCAACAATTGGATTAAATTAGAAATCAATAATTGAAAGATATCTGGAAAATCACCAAATACTTGAAAACTAAATGATACACTCTTAAATAGCCCAGGGATCAAAGAAGAAATCAGGAAAATTATTAAGTATTTTGAACTGAGTGAAAATGAAAATACAGCACATCAGAATTTGTAGAATGAAACTAAACCAGGGCTTAGAGAGAAATTTATAGCACGAAATACCAACGTTAGAAAGAAAAATGTCTCAAATCAGTGACATCAGCTTCCATCTTAAGAAACTAAAAAATAAAAAGGAGCAAATGAAATCCACAGTAAGTAGAAGAAAGAAAATAATGAAGATCAGCACCTAACCAAATAAAATACAAACAAAAACAATGGGAAAGAAATCAACAAAGCCAGCAAGTGGTTCTTTAAGAAGATCAAAAAATTAATAAGCCTCTAGCCAGAATCAACAGGAAAAAACAGAAGACACAATTACCAATATCAGGAACGGGAGAAGTGATATTGCCACAAGTTTTACAGAACTGAAAAGATAATAAAAGAATATTTTGAAAAAATTAATGCCCATACTTTTGAGAGCTTCGATGAAATGGACAAATTCATTGAAAAACACAAACTACTAAAACTCACTGAAGAAGAAATAGATAACTTGAATAGCCCTGTAGCTAATAAAGAAAATGAATTTGTAGCTTAAAATTTTCTAAAAAAAAACTTCAGGCCCAGATGGCTTCACTGGTTAATTCTACCAAACATTCAAGGAAGAAATAATACCAATTCCACACTGTCTTTTCCAAAAAAAATGAAGGGGAGAGAGTACTTCCCAACTCATTCTATGAGGCCAGCATTACTCTGATACCAAAATCAGACAAAGACATTACAAGGTAGAAAACTACAGACCAATATCTGTCATGAATATAGACACTCAAAACATTAGCAAACTGAATTCGGCCTTGTATATAAATATAATCAGTGTCATTTACCATATTAGAAAAATTAAAATAAAATTGCTATTATCATCTCAGTGGATGCAGAAACATTTGAAAAAAAATCCAATATCCATTTTTGATAAAAACCCTCAGCAAGTAAACTTCCTCAACTTGATTATGGGCATCTATGAAAACCCTACAGATAATATCAAACTTAATGGTGAAAGGCTAAATGTTGTGGTTGTTAGGTGCCATCGAGTCGGTTCCAACTTATAGCAACCCTATGTGCAATAAGGTAAGAGAAATAAAGACAAGGCGTCCATATCAGAAAGGAAGAGGTAAAACTGTCTTTATTCTCAAACATGATTGTATATCCAGAAAATTTGATGAAATTTAAAAAGAAGAGAGAGAGCTCCTAGAACTTCTAAGTGAGTTTAGCAAGAATGCAGGATACAAGATCTGTATCCAAAGATTAATTGTATTTCTATATACAGATATAATAAGGATTAGGATTCCAACACATATTTTTTGGTGGGGAGGGGGAACACAACTTAATCCATAACAGACCCACAGATCAATAGAAGACAATAGAGAGTTCAGAAATAGACCCACACAGATGTGGTCAGTTGAGTTCAACAAAGGTACAAATTCAGTTTCGTGGAGAAAGGACAGTTTTTGTTTGTTTGTTTTTAATTGTGCTTTAGGTGAAAGCTTACAGAGCAAATTAGCTTCTCATTAAACAGTTAATACACAAATTGTTTTGTGATATTGGTTGCCAACCCCACAATGTGTCAACACTCTCCTTTCTCCACCCTGGATCCCCTGTTTTCCATTCATCCAGTTTTCCTGTCACTTCCTGCTTCTCATCTTTGCTTTTGGGCTGGTGTGTCCATTAGTCTCATTCTCACGCTTGAACCACAGAGCACATTCCTCATGTGTGTTATTGTTGGCCCTATAGACCTGTCTAATCTTTGGCTGAAGCATGAACCTCAGGAGTGACTTCAGTACTGAGTTAAAAGGGTATCTGGGGGCCATGCTCTCAGGGTTTCTCCAGTCTCTGTCAGACCAGCAAGCCTGATCCTTTTTTTTTTTTTTTTTGAATTTTTTCTACATTTTTATACATTTTTCTCCTGCTCTGTAGGGGACCCTCAATTGTGATCACTGCCAGAGCAGTCGGTGGTAGTAGCCAGGCACCATCTAGTTGCTCTGGGTTCAGTCTGGTGAAGGTTGTGGTAGTTGTGGTCCATTAGTCCTTTGGACTAATCTTTCCCTTGTGTCTTTGGCTTTCTTCATTCTCCTTTGTTCCAGCCTGGATGGGACCAATAGATGTACCTTAGATGGCTGCTCTCAGGCTGTTAAGACCCTAGACACTACTCACCACAGTTGGATGTAGAACATTTTCGTTATAGACTGTTATGCCAATTGAGTTAAATGTTCCCCAAGACCGTGGTAAAGGACAGTATTTTTAACAAGTAGTACTGAAACAATGAAACATCCAAGTGCAAAAAAAAAAAAGGACTTTGACCTATATCTCAAACCTATACAAAAATTAGCTCAAAATAGACCATTGACCTAAATATAAAACCTAAAACTAAAGAATTTCTAGAAGATATTATAGAAAAAAGTTTTGAGATCGTGAATGGGACAAAGAGTTCTTAAACATGACACCAAAAACACAGTTCACAAGAGCAAAATGATATATTGAACTTCATCAAAATTAAAAATTTTTATTCTTCAAAAGACACTGTTAAGGGAATGAGAAGACAAGTCACAGGTGGGCAGAAGGTATTTGCACATCATACAACTGACAAAGGGCCTGTGTACAGAATATATAAAGAATGTTCAAAACTCAATAACGAGAAAACAAACAACCCTCCCAAAATGGGCAAAATATTTGAGTAGACATTTCACTAAAGTAGATATGTAGATGGCAAATAATCACAGGAAAAGTCATTAGTCATTATGGAAATCCAAATAAAAACTACACTAACATAGACTGCATACCTATCAGAATGGCTAAAATTTAAAAGGAGACTGCAACTGACAACAGCAAGTGCTTAGTGAGGATGTAGAGTGACAGACGCTGTCATACACTGCTTCTTAGAATGGAAATTGTGCAGCTGGAAAAGATTTGGCAGTTTTTGATATAGTTAAGTATACACTCATCATGCAACCTGGTGATCCCATTCCTAGATAGAAACTTGTTGTTTGGTACAGTCGAGTCAACTCCAACTCACAGAGATCTTATGTACAACAGAATGAAACACTGCCTGGTCCTGTGCCATCCTCACAACCATTGCCATGTTTGAGCTCATTATTGCAGCCACTGAAGCAATTCATCTCACTGAGGGTCTCTCTGTTTTTGAATGACCTCTGCTTTACTAAACATGATGTGTTTGTTCAGTGATTGGTCCGTCCTGATGACATGTCCAAAATAAGCGAGTCAAAGTCTTGCTTCTAAGGTGCATTTTGGATGTACTTCCTCCAAGACAGATTTGTTGGTCCTTCTGGCAGTCCATGGTATATTCCATACTCTTCACCAACACCACAATTCGAACGCATCGATTCTTCTCCAATCTCCCTTTTTCATCATCCAGCTTTCACATGCATATCAAGCAATTGAAAATACTATGGCTTAGGTATTAACAAGGTAGAAACTCATGTTCACATAAAAACCCATGTGCAAAAGTTTACAGTAGCTTTATTCATAATTACTAAAAATGGGAATCACTACCCATTTGTTAGTTTGTTGTACTGTGGTGGCTCGTGTATTCCTGTGATGCTGGAAGCTATGCCTCAGTTATTTTCAGCAGGGTCACCCATGGTGGACAGGTTTCAGTGGAGCTTCCAGACTAAGGTAGGCTAGGAATAAAAGGCTGGCAATCTACTTCCAAAAATTAGCCAGTGAAAACCCTATATTGCCCAATATTGTGCTGGAAGATGAGCCCGATAAGTCGGAAGTCACTCAAAATGCACAGTGGCTGCAACAACGAATTTGAGTATACCAACGATTATGAAGATGGTACAGGATGGGGCAACATTTTTGTCCAGAGCCAACTTGACGACAACTAACAACAAGAACAACAAAAATGGAAAACAACCCAATGTGTTGCAACTGCTGAATAGTTAAACTGTGGTACATTCAATAATGGCATAGTGCCCAGCAATAAAAAACAATGAACCACTGTAACACCCAACAACATGGATGAATCACAAGCGGGCTATGCTAAGTAAAGAAGCTAGACTCAAAGACTGTGGCTACAGGTATATGACATTCTTGAAAAGGTAATACTATAGTGATGGAGAACATATCAGTGGTTGCCAGGAGTTGGGATGCAGAAGGATTAACACCAAGGGACACAAAGTAGTTCTTTGGGGGATGACAGAACTCTTCCGTATCTGATTGTGGTGGTGGTTACGTGACTCTATGCATTTATAGAAACTAATGGAACTGAACACCAAAAAGAGTGAATTTTACTGTATTTAAAATTAAAAAATTAATAAAATGGAGTGAGAATCATAGACCAGTGCAAGAGGGCAGAAACCTAGAAGAAAGAGATTTCTCCTACCATCAGTATCCTCACCAATCCCAGAATCTTTCTGTCTAGAGCAGCACTGTCCACTAGAAATACAGTGTAAGGCTTTCATTTTAAATTTTTTAGTAGTCACATGGAGAAGTAAAAAGAACAGGGGAAATAAATTTTTATAATATATTGTTGTTTAACACGTAGTAGTTGTTCTTAGGTGCCATAGAGTCAGTTTTGACTTATAGCGACCCTATATGCCACAGAAGGAAACACTGTCCGGTCCTGCGCCATGCCCACAAGTGTTGTTAGGCTTGAGCCCATGGTTGCAGCCACTGTGTCAATCCATTGCGTTGAGGGTCTTTCTCTTTTTCGTTGATCCTGTACTTTACCAAGCATGATATCCTTCTCCAGGAACTGATCCCTCCTGACAACATGTCCAAAGTGTGTAAGACGTAGTCTTGCCATCCTTGCTTCTAAGGAGCATTCTAGTTGTACTTCTTTCAAGACAGATTCATTCATTCTTTTGGCAGTCCATGGTATATTCAATATTCTTTGCCAACACCACAATTCAAAGCCATCGGTTCTTCCGTCTTCCTTATTCATTGTTCAGCTTTCACGTGCATACAATACAATTGAAAATACCATGGCTTGGGTCAGGCACACCTTAGTCTTCAAGGTGACACCTTTACTTTTCAACACTTTTAAGAGGTCTTTTGCAGCAGATTTGCCCAGTGCAATGCATCTATTAATTTCATGACTGTTGCTTCCAGGGGGTCGATTGTGGATCCAAGTAAAATTAAGCCCCTGACAACTTCAATCTTTCCTTCATTTATCATGATGTTGCTTATTGGTCCCCTTGTGAGGACTTTTGTCTCCTTTATGTTGAGGTGCAGTCCATACTGAAGGCTGTGGTCTTTGATCTTCATTAGTAAGTGCTTCAAGTCCTCTTCACTCTCAGCAAGGAAGGTTGTGTCATCTCCATATCACAGGTTGTTAATGAGTCTTCCTCCAAACCTGATGCTTTCTTCTTCTTCATACAGCCCAGCTTCACAGGTTCTTTGCTCAGTATACAGATTGAATAGATATGGTGAAAGGACATAACCCTGACGCACACCTTTCCTGACTTTAAACCATGCGGTATCTCCTTGTTCTGTCCGAACAACTGCCTCTTGATCTCTGTACAGGTTCTTCATGAGCATAACTAAGTGTTCTGGAATTCCCATTCTTTGCAGTGTTATCCATAATTTGTTATGATCCGTATAGTCGAATGCCTTTGAATAGTCAATAAAATACAGGTAAACATCTTTCTGGTATTCTCTGCTTTCAGCCAAGATCCATCTGACATCAGCTAAGGTATCCATTGTTCCATGTCCTCTTCTGAATCCAGCTTGAATTTCTGGCAGTTCCCTGTCAATATACTGCTGCAGCCACTTTTGAATGATCTTCAGTAAAATTTCACTTGTGTGTGATATTAATGATATTGTTCAATAATTTCTGCATTCGGTTGGATTACCTGTTTTGGGAATAGGCATAAATACGGATCTCTTCCATTCAGTTGGCCAGGTAGCTGTCTTCCAAATTTCTTGGCATAGATGAGTAAGCACTTCCAACACTGCTTCCATTTGTTGAAACATCTCAACTGGTATTCCATCAATTCCTGGAGCCTTGTTTTTCACCAATGCCTTCAGTGCAGCTTGGAATTCTTCCTTCAGTACCATCAGTTCCTGATCATATGCTACCTCTTGAAATGGTTCAATGTCAACCAATTCTTCTTGGTATAATGACTGTGTATTCCCTCCGTAGGAAACCCTGGTGGTGTAGTGGTTAAGTGCTATGACTGCTAACCATGAAGTCGGCAGTTTGAATCTGCCAGGCGCTCCTTGAAAACTCTATGGGGCAGTTTTACTTTGCCCTATAGGAACGCTATGAGTCTGAATCGACTCGACAGCAGTGGGTTTTTGGTATTCCTTCCATCTTCTTTTGATGCTTTCTGCGTCGTTTAATATTTTCCCCATACAATCCTTCACTATTGCAACTCGAGGTTTGAATTTTTTCTTCAGTTCTTTCAGCTTGAGAAATGCCAAGGATGTTCTTCCCTTTTGGTTTTCTATCTCCAGCTCTTTGCACATGTCATTATAACAGTTCACTTTATCTTCTCGAGCCACTGTTTGAAATCTTCTGTTCAACTCTTTTACTTCATCATTTCTTCCTTTTGCTTTCACTACCCTATGCCCAAGAACAATTTTCAGAGTCTCTTCTGACATTCATTTTGGTCTTTCCTGTCTTTCCTGTCTAAAAAGGAAAGAATGACCTTTTGTTTTCTTCATGTATGATATCCTTGATGTCATTCCACAACTTGTCTGGTCTTTGGTCATTAGCGTTCAGCGTTTCAAATCTATTCTTGAGATGGTCTCTAAATTCAGGTGGACGTACTCAAGGTCTTACTTTGGCTCTCATGGACTTGTTCTAATTTTCTTCAGTTTCAACTTGAACTTGCATGTGAGCAATTGATGGTCTGTTCCCAAGTCGGCCCTGTCCTTGTTCTGATTGATGATATTGAGCTCTTCAGTTGTTTCTTCCCACAGATGTAGTCAATTGATTCCTGTTTATTCCATCTGGTGAGGTCCATGTGTATAGCTGCCATTTATGTTGGTGAAAAAAGGTATTTGCAATGAAGAAGTCATCAGCGTTGCAAAATTCTCTCATGTGATCTCCGGCATCGTTTCTATCACCAAGGCCATATTTTTCAACTACCGATTCTTCATCTCTGGTGTAGTGGTTAAGTGCTACGGTTGCTACCAAAGGGTCAGCTGTTTGAATCCACCAGGTGCTCCCTGGAAACACTATGGGGCAGTTCTACTCTGTCCTATAGGGTCGCTATGAGTTGGAATCAACTTGACTGTAATGGGTTATGTTTTTTAACATAATATTCCAAAAAATCTAATTTCAACACATACTTAATATAAAAGAATTAATTACATATTTTACTTTCTTATTTTGATAAAATATATGTAACGAAACACTTGTCAATTTTAACCATTTTTAAGTATATATTCCAGTGACACTAATTACATTCACCATGTTGTGCAACCATCACTATCCACTTCCAAGTGTTTTTCATCACCCTTAACAGAAATTCAGTATCCCTCAAGCAATAACTCCCCGTCTCCCCCACCTCCCCACCCCCAGGCCCTAGTAATCACTACAAAAAATTTTTAGATGTTTATGCACCTAAAATATGCATTTGCCTAATATGGGTATTTCATGAAAGTGGGATCATACAATATTTGTCCTTTTGTGTCTGACCTATTTAGTTCAGCATTATGTTTTCAAGGTTCATCCGTGTCATAGCATGTATCAGAACTTCATTTCTCTTTATGGCTGAATAATATTTCACTGTATCATTTTTTCTATCTATTCATTTGTTGATGAGCACTCAAATTGTTTCTACCTTTTGGCTATTGTGAGTAATGCAGCTATAAACATTGGTATGCAAGCATCTGTTTGAATCCCTGCTTTCAAATATTTTGGGTATTTATCTAGGAAAGGAATTGTTGAGTCATATGGTATTTCTATGTTTAACTTTTTGAGGAACCACTAAAATTTTCCTCAGAGGCTGTACCTTTTTACATTCCCACCAGCAATGCATGAGGGTTCCAATTTCTCCCCATCTTCACCAACACTTGTTAGTTTCCATTTTTCTGATAATAGCCATCCTAGTGGTGTGAGGTGGCATCTCATGGTTTTGATTTGCATTTCTCTAATTTTTAATAACTAATAATGTTATGCATCTATTCATGTGCTTATTTATTTATATATCTTCTTCTGGAGAAATATCTATTCAAGTCCTTTGCCCACTTCTTAATTTGTCTTTTTGTTGTTGAGTTGTAGTCCTTTATATAATCTGGATGTTAAATCATTATGGTTCCCAAATATTTTTTCCGATTCTGTAGGTTGTCTCTTCACTTTGTTGATGAAGTTCTTTATGCACAATAGTTTTTAATTTCAATGTAGTCCAAATTACCCTTTTGTTGTTGTTGTTGTTTGTTTTTTTGGTGTCATATCTAAGAATCCATTTTCAAAAACAAGATACAGAAGAAATACCCTATGTTTTCTTCTAAGAGTTTTATGGGTTTTGTTCCTGTGTTTTTTTAGGGCATTGATCCATACTGAGTTAATTTTCATATATAGTTTGAGGTATGGGTTCTCATTCTTTTGCATGTGGAGATCCAGTTGTCCTAGAACCATTTATTGAAGAGACTGTTTTTCCCCCATTGGATGGACTTAGTACCCTTGCCAAAAACCAATTGACCATAGATATATATGTTTATTTCTGGATTCTCAATTCTATTCCATTGGTCCATATGACTATCCTTATACCAGCACCATGCTGTTTTGACTATTGTAGTTCTATAGTATGCTTTGAAATTGAGCAGTGTGAGTCCTGCTACTTTTTTCTCTTTCAAGATCGCTTTAGCTTTTCATGTCCGTTGCAATTCCATATGAATTTGAGGATTGGTTTTCCATTTCTGAAAGAAAAAAAAAGAGGGGGGGAATGCTATTGGAAATTTAACTTTTTTATACTACCCATTGCCATCGAGTAAATTCCAACTCATAGTGACCCTATCGGACAGAGTAGAACAGCCCCATAAGGTTTCCAAGTAACCAAAAGGTCAGAAATTCAAATCCACCAGCCATTCCTTGGAAACCCTATGGGACAGTTCTAGTCTGTCCTATAGGGTTGCTATGAGTCAGAATCAACTCAACAGCAGTAGGTTTTTAGGTAATCTTTACGGAAGCAGACTGCCACATCTTTCTCCTGTGAAGTGGCTGGTGGGTTTGAACCGCCAACATTTTGGTTAGCTGCCGAGCACTTAACCACTGCACCACCAGGGTTCTTTTTCTGAACTCAGTGTGTATTTTGCAGTCACAGCACATCTCAATTTGACCAAGCCACAGTTAAGTTGCTCAGTAGCCACATGTGGTGAGTGGCACACTGTACCCTGGGAAATAGAGTCCAACTTTAGAATCTTAGATTCTAAGGTCCCTAATCTAGCAGGTTGACTACTTGCATTGAAAAATAGCAGAGGCGTGGGCGGGAAGGATCCCAAAGCTGGGAAAGAAGGCCCCTGAATTAGTAGTCTGAGCCCTTGCAGCAATCAGAGCCAGAGGATTTAGCTTTGGATCTAACCCTGCCTCTGTCCTGAGCTCAGTGATAATAACAATAACAACAGGAAGGACAATTTACTTTTCATTATCCATATGGACCTTGTTCTAGGTGCTCTACATAGTGCATTTTAGTCTTTATAACAATGAAGGAAAAGGAACTATGTTTCTTATTTTACAGATGAGGGAAACTGAGACTTGTGGGCGTAAAATATCTTGTCCCTGACCTCAGAGTTAATGAGACAGTCATTTTTCTTCACAGCCCAGGTGTTATTTATTTCTTTGTTGCATTGTTTTTTATTGATCTTTCGCACTGAAATGAAAGTTCCATGAGGCTAGAGCCTTTGTCTTTTCCACTACTGGATCTAGAACCATCGCTGACACAGAGCAAACCTGTGATAAACATCAGTTGAATATAAATGAATAAGAAAGAAGCTCAGGTCTGGCTTCAAAGCCAACTTTTTTCACAGCTCTGGAGTTGCCTTGTAGAATAATAATGCTCAAAAATGATCTTGCTTTCTCTAATCTAATAGAATGTCTTCAGTAACCCTGGCCTTTTCCTAGACCTTTTTTTGTAAGTCTGATCATCCTGAGTCTTCTCTAAGCATTTCATGATATAGTTGTCGACATCATGAGTAAACAAACATCTAATAGATGTTGTTGGCAAACACAAGGCTAGATTCTTTAAAGACATCGCTTCATTCAATCCCCACCACACACCTGTCAGGTAGGGATCATCACCCCTATTTGGAAAATCAGGGAACTGAAGCCCAAAGAGGTTACATGTGTTAAAGTTGCAAATAGATTAAGTAAAAGAGCCAGGGTTATCTGACTCCAAACTTTTTACATCTTTCTTTGAAAACCACATGCTATGAACTATTTCATTATTAATATCATTATCACTAGATTTGGGGTTTTAGTTAGAATATGTCAAAAACAGTGAAAATTGGATATTCCATCATTCATTATCATTTCAACATACAATTTTAAGCACCTACTCTGTGCCAGGCACTGTGCTATGCACTGGACATTTAATGTTAATACAATAGTCTCTGTGCCCTCTCTTATGGTTCTTATACTAAGATGGCTGCTGCTTGTTCAGTCCAGTATCAGAGTCAATACTCACTTACCTTGGATATGGACACTTGGCACATTAGTTAAAGCAGGGTAAAGTGCAATAAAGGAGCCCTGGTGGTGCAGGGGTTAAGCACTCAACTGCTAACCAAAAGGTCAGCGGTATGACCCCACCAGCTGTCCCACGGGAGAAAGATGTGGCAGTCTGTTTGGAAAACCTATGGGGCAGTTCTACTCTGTCCTATAGAGTTGTTATGAGTCAGAATTGACTGTATGGCAATGCGTTAAAGTACAATAACAAATATATCTTGTATTTGTCAGGGTAAGCTAACTGCTATTTAGAAGCAACCTTAATTAATTATCAAAGGCTGAAAGTAATAAAAATTGATTAATCTCTCATGAAAAGTCCAATGGTCATGTTCTTGGTCAGGCAGCTTTCCTGGGTGGTTCTTCTCTAAACACTAATTCAGGGCCCATGCTCTTCACATTGTGACTCTACCATCTTGTGATTCAAAAGTTGCCCTAGTATCAGCTGAGGAGAAAATGGATGATTTTACATGAGATATTTTTATGGCCTGAGCTTGGAATTAGCATACAACCTTCCTACAGGCCACCATCCAGAACTCAGGCAGATGACCAGCCTGACTGCAAAGGAAGCCGATAAATATGGAGGAGCACATGGATATTGGTGCCTAGCAAGAATCTCTTTTATAGACCCCAAAAAGACCATGGAGTTTTTAAAAAGAATTTCAAAACTCCAAAAAATTTGGTGGAATATGAAATTTAGTCTTTTCCCATGTAACAATCAGGATGAGAATTCAGGTGAGCAACAACTTTACTCCATACAATCATTCAAGGACCCAGTTGATGACAGCTCTGCCATATTCAACAAATGGCTTCCAAAGGCATACTCATCATTATTATCACCCCAGTCAATTGGAAGGGGAAAAGAATACAGAAAACCTCAGCAGAAGTTTTAAGGCCCAGACCTGGAAGTGGCACTCATCACTTCCACTCACAGTCCATTGGTTAGAACTCAGTCACATGATCATACCTAACTGCAAGGGAAGCTGGGAAATAGGGTCTATGTGCCAGGCAAAAGGAGAGAATGAATTTGTGTGGTAGCTAACAGATTTTATGCCACTAAGATTTTTTAATTGGACCTGCTAAATAGCAGTTGCCCTTCTTCTTTCACACTGGCATCCTGCCCTGGTCTTCTCCTTATGTGGCTTAACATGTGTGCATCTAACCAGGGGTCATGGATTGAATTGTGTCCCCCCAAAATATCTGTCAACTTGGCTAGGTCACGATTCCCAGTATTGTATGATTGTCTACCATTTTGTCTTCTGATGTGATTTCCCTATGTGTTGTAAATCCTATCACTATGATGTTAATGAGATGGATTAGCAGTGGTTATACTGAGATCTACAAGATTAGATAGTGTCTTAAGCCAATCTCTTTTGAGATATAAAAAAGAAAAGCAAGTAGAGAGACAGAGGGACTTTATACCACTAAGAAAGCAGTACCGGCAGCAGAGAGCGTCCTTCGGACCCAAGTTTCCTGTGCAGAGAAGCTTCTAGACCACAGGAAGATTGATGACAAGGACCTTCCTCTAGAGCTGACAGAAAGAAGAAAGCCTTCCCCTAGAGCTTGTGCCCTGAGTTTGGGCTTCTAGCCTACTTGACTGAGAGAATAAATTTCTTCGTTAAAGCCATCCACTTGTGGTATTTTTGTCTGTTACAGCAGCAATAGATGACCAAGACACCATATCTCCAACCTGACCTGCCACACTGGTTCCTAACTCTGACTTCTAAATACAAGTCCTTCCTTTCAACAAAAAGGAAATTTGAAAACTCACTGAAAGTGCTCTCTGTAGCAAGCCCATATTCTTTTCCAATTTATTCATCCAAGGGTAACTCACTTAGACCTTATTTTTCTCAACTAGAGAAGAGCAGGATCCTGGTCCGTTTTATTCAGTACTCCACCCCCAGTGCCTAGAATAATATGCCTGGTACATTGTAGGTGCTCGATAAGTATTTGTTGAATGAATGCATAGGCTTTCCTTCAGTCTTAGAATCTTAGGAAATTCATATTGGATGTTGGAAAAATCTTCCGTTAATTCATTATAAATAATCCCACCGTCCTGACCACAAGCCACACATCTTCCTGATGCCCACTAACTCACTCATTCAGTTGACACTTCTTTTCCACCACAGCAGACATTGAAGAAACCACATGTATCATAAAGCCTTGGGTTTGTTTGTTTGTTTTTGTTTTGTTTTGTTTTTTAGTATTTCTGATCCATGTGGACACTGGAGCAAAGGAGACTCTTCAGGTTCTGCCTGATGCTCACTTTGCAATTTTTGTCATCATTGGCTGTCAGTATGGAATCCGCCATGGCTGAGATATGTGTTGCCCTGGAATTAATGCTGAACTGAGCAGAAAGAAACTTATCTGAGTTTCGGCTAGGTCACTCAACAGCTGTGTGGTTTCTACAAATCACCTCAAGGCTCTGAGCTTCAGCTTCCTCTTTGGGAAGTAGACAATTATACCTTCCCTCTCAAGGTTACAGGATTGTTGTAAAACTGCACTGCATTCACTCATTCCATAAATATTTATTGGTGGTGTACTGGAGATACATCAGTGAATAAAACAAAGTTCCTGTGCCTCAGAGCTTATGGTGGAGGGAAACAAACTGTAAATAAACAAATAAATGAATATCTAATACATCAGGTGGTGGTAAGGATTGTGAGGAAAAATGGCACAGGATAAATGAGCTCAGGTCCCTTAGGACAAGGAGTTTGATATTTTATACAAGATGGTCAAGAAGACCTCTCTGATAAGGGGACATTTGAACAAATACCTGAAGGAAGTGAGCAAGGGAGCCATGCAAATATAAGGGGTAAGAGGGGGTATAGCATGTGCAAAGGTCCTGAGGTGACAGTATGCTTGGCATTTATGGGAAACAGCTGGGAGGCCAGTTTGGCTGGAGCAAAGTAAATGAGGAAAGGTGAGGTCTCAAAGGCAATATGGTGCTGGATTAAGTAGGAGTCTATAGACCATGGTTAAGGTTTTGGTTTTTACTCTGAGCAAGACAGAGATGCATTTTTTTTGTTTTCTTGAGCGTAGAAGTAATATGATGTGACATATGGTTTATAAAGATCACTCTAGCAGCTAGGTGAAGAACAGGCTGCGCAGAAGCTATATTGGAAACAGGAAGACCAGTTAGGAGGCCTTTGCCGTAAGCAGGAAAGAGGTGACAGGGGCTTGGGCCAAGCTGATAGCAAAGGAGGTGGTAAAAAGTGGTTTGATTATGGATATATTTTGAAGGTAGCATCAACAAGCCTTCCTGACACATTGGATGTCAGCTGTAAGCACAGAGAGAGAAGTGAAGAACCACTACAAGTTTTGGCCTGAGAAGTAAGAAAATATAATTGCTACTTTTGATACGAGGAAGGATGCAGAAAGAATGACATGGTAGCTGTCACTCTGCAGTTTGGAAACATTAAAGATGCCTACTAGACATCCAACTTGTGATGTATGACATTGACTATATGTATCTGGAGTTCAGGGAGGAGGTCCAGGATAAAGCTATAAATTTGGAAGTTGACATGATATTTAAAGCCTTGAGAAAAGATAAGCTTACCTAGGAAAGAACTACAGAGAAATGATTCTGAGGACTGAGAACAAGGAAACTAGACGTCTGGAGAAAGAGGTGAACCCAGCAAAGAAAGCTAAGGTAAGAAGTAGCCAATAAAGTGGGAAGAGGAAAAAGACAGAAGGAAATGAAGAAAGTGGGTCAGGAAGGAGACACTAACGATCCTTTCCATTTATGGCATAAACAGTTAAATACTTGACCAGTAGCTGAAAGTCTGGTGGTTCGAATCCCCCAGAGGTGCTTCAGAAGACAGTCCTGGCGATTACTTCCGAAAGCTCACAGCCTTGAAAACCCTACGGAGCAGGTCCGCTCTGCATACACGGGGTGGCCATGAGTCAGAACCATCTCAAAGCTCACAGCCTTGAAAACCCTACGGAGCAGCTCTACTCTGCATACACGGGGTCGCTGTAAGTCAGAACCATCTCAAAGCTCACAGCCTTGAAAACCCTACGGAGCAGGTCTGCTCTGCATACACGGGGTCGCCATAAGTCAGAACCATCTCAAAGCTCACAGCCTTGAAAACCCTACGGAGCAGGTCCGCTCTGCATACACGGGGTGGCCATAAGTCAGAACCATCTCAAAGCTCACAGCCTTGAAAACCCTACGGAGCAGCTCTACTCTGCATACACGGGGTCGCTGTAAGTCAGAACCATCTCAAAGCTCACAGCCTTGAAAACCCTACGGAGCAGGTCTGCTCTGCATACACGGGGTCGCGGTAAGTCAGAACCATCTCAAAGCTTACAGCCTTGAAAACCCTGTAGAGCAGGTCTGCTCTGCATACACGGGGTCGCCGTAAGTCAGAACCATCTCAAAGCTCACAGCCTTGAAAACCCTACGGAGCAGGTCCGCTCTGCATACACGGGGTCGCTGTAAGTCAGAACCATCTCAAAGCTCACAGCCTTGACAACCCTGTGGAGCAGGTCCGCTCTGCATACACGGGGTCGCCGTAAGTCAGAACCATCTCAGTAGCAAATGACAACAACATCGACAGCTTGAACAAATAGCATGATGATAAATATAAACCCAAATACATCAGTAATCACACTAAATGTGAGTAGAATAATCTGTTCAATGAAAAGTCTATGATAACCAAGCTAGATTAGAAAACAAAATCCAATTATATGCTGCTTACTAGAGATACATGTTAAATAAAAGGACATTAAAAAAAAAAAAAAAAAACCAAACCCAGTGCCATCGAGTCGAATCTGACTTATAGTGACCCTATAGGACAGAGTAAAACTGTCCGATAGAGTTTCCAAGGAGCGCCTGGCAGATTTGAACTGCTGACCTCTTGGTTAGCAGCCGTAGCACCTAATCACTATGCCACCAAGGTTTCCATATAAGGACATAGAGTAATTAAAAATTAAAAGATGATAAAAGATATGCCATGCAGACAGTATCCAAAAGAAAGCTGGTGTAGTCATACTCATAGCAAAATAGACTCAAGGCATGAAGCAGCATTAAGATAAAGATAGAAGTTTCATTTTTTTTAAAAGGGTTAACTCTCCAAGAAGACATAAAATTGCTCAATTGTGTGTTTATAAAAACATAACTTGAAAATATATAAAATGAACATCAACAGGTGTTATTAATTGAACTGTGTCCCCCCCAAAAATGTGTGTCAACTTGGCTAGGACATGATTCCCAGTATTGCGTGGTTGTCCTCTATTTTGTGATCTGATGTAATTATCCAATGCGTTGTAAATCCTACCCTCTATGATGTTAATGAGGCAGGATTAGAGTCAGTTATGTTAATGTGGCAGGACACAATCTACAGGATTAGGTTGTATCTTAAATCAATCTCTTTTGAGATATAAAAAAGAGAAGCCAGCAGAGAGGAGAGGGACTTCCTACCATCAAGAAAGTAGAGCTTGTCCTTTGGACCCAGGGTCCCTGCACTGAAAAACTCCTAGACAGAGGGGAAGATTGATGCCAAGATCATCTCCCAGAGCCGACAAAGCGCGAAAGTCTTCGCCTGGAGCTGATGCCCTCAATTTGGACTTCTAGCCTATTAGACTGTAAATTTCTGTTTGTTAAAGCCATCCACTTGTGGCATTTCTGTTACACCAGCGCTAGATAACTGTGACAGAAATATTATAAGAAAAATTCATACTCATCGGAGGCGATTTTAACATACCTCACTCAATAAAAGATACTTAAGATCTAAACAATACAATTAGCAAACATTGACATGTACTCGCCATTGTACCCAAAAGAATGTACATTCTTTTCAAGTATATATAGAACATATATGCTGGCCATAAAATAAGTCTTAAGAAATTTCAGTGGATTGAAATCTGACCACAAAGGAATTAAGCTGGAAATCAATAACAAAATAAGTAGAAATTTCCCCCAAATGCTTAGAAATTAAGCAACATAGTTTTAAACAGGTCAAAGAAAAAAAGAAACTCAATGGAACTTGGAAATATATTTAAATGATAATGAAAATATATTAAAATAGGGGAAGTATAAATAAACTACTTAGAGAAAAATTATAGCCTTACATGCTATGTTATAGAAGAAGAAAATATGAAAATAAAGAATTTGTTGGTGTTGTAAGGTGCCATTGAGTTGGTTGCAACTCATAGCGACCCTATGTACAACAGAACACTGCCCAGTCTTACACCATCCTCACAATCATCGTTGTGCTTGAGACCATCATCGTAGTAACTGTGTTAATCCATTTCATTGAGGGTCTCCCTTTCTTTCACTGACCCTCTGCTTTACCAAGCATGATGTCTTTCTCCAGAGACTAGTCCCTCCTGATAACATGTCCAAAGTATGTGAGACAAAGTCTCACTATATTCATGTCTAAAGACATTATGGCTGTAACTCTTCAAAGACAAATCTGTTCATTTTTCTGGCAGTCCACAGTATAGTCAATATCCTTTGCCAACACCATTAATTCAAAGGCAACAATTCTTCTTTGGTCTTCCTTATTCATTGTCTAGCTTTCACATGCATGTGAGGTGATTGAAAATACCATGGTTTGGATCAGGTGCACCTTAGTCCTTAAAGTGACATCTTTGCCTTTTAACACTTTGAAGGGGTCTTTTGCAGAAGATTTGTCCAATGCAAAGTGTCTCTTGATTTCTTGACTGTGCTTCCATGGGCATTGATTATGGATCCAAGTAAAATAAAATCCTTGACAACTTCAATGACAACAGCAACTTAGATCTAATGAAACCAGAGAAAAAGAAATAATAAAACCTAAGAACAGAAATTAATAAAATATAAAACAAAATTTCAAGAAAGAATATCAACATGACCAAAAGTTGGCACTTTTAAAAGAATAATAATATTGTTAGATTTCTAAGACGTCTGATAAGAAAGAACTAGAGAAGCCACAAATTACTAATTTTTGTAAAAGAGGACATCAGTCCATATCCAACAAATATTAAGAAGTAACTTACAGTATATATGAACAATTTAATGTTAATAAATTTAAAAGTAAAATTATTAGAAAAACCAACTTAAAAAATTGACACAAGAAGAAATAGAAAACCTGGAATGGTACTAGACCTATTAAAGACATTGTCATGGTTAAGGTTGTGTGTTAGCTTGGTTGGCCCATGATTCTCAGTGGTTTGGTACTTATGTAATGATGTAATTTGGCAGTTATATAATGATATAATCATCCTCCATGACATGACCTGGTATGATCAGCCCATCAGTTGTAAGGGGAGTTTCCTCAGGGGTGTGGCCTGCATCCAATATATATGGACATTCTGGAAAAATTTAGCTGTAGATCCTACATCCCGTTCATCATCATCTACCCTTCCATTCTTGGAAGTTGAACCAGTGGCCTGCCATATAGCCTGCTAATCTTGGGACACATCAACCTCTGTAGCCTGTGAGCCAGCAGCTTGCCATCTTACCTGCTGTCTTAGGCTGGGTTCTCAAGAGAAGCAAAACCAATGAAGCATTTAGAGAGAGAGAGATTTATATCAAGGAAATGGCTTATGCAGTTGTAGAGACTGGAAAGTCCCAAGCCGTGGGTCAGGCTGGAGGCTTCTCCTGGCTCACATAGCTGCAGGGGCTGGTGAACCCAAGATTGGCAGTTCAGACAACAGGCCTCTGGCTCATATGTTGCAGGGGCCAACAAACTCCAAGACTGGCAAGTAAGCAGGCAGGCCACTGGCTCACAAACTGTGGAGGCTGACAAATCCTAATATTGGCAGGGAAGCTGATAGCTCAAGTCCCAAGAACCAGAGGTCAGATGAACAGGAGCCAGCTGCAGGATCCAGAGGAGCAAAAGTCCAGGATCTTTGCCAGAAAGTTCACCTATATTGGATGCAGACCACACCCCCAAGGAATCTCTCTTTCAACTGACTGACTACTCACAGTAGATCCCATCATGGAGGTGATCACATTATGTCAGATCTCATCATGGAGGTGATTACATCATTATACAACTGCCCAACAACATCATCACTGCCAAACCACTGAGAATCACGGCCCAGCCAAGTTGATACTCAACCTTAACGATCACAATAGGTAAATAAAAATTTTTAAATAATGCAGTTTATATTAGCATAAAAATATTAAATGCCTATGAATAAATCTAATGATATGCAAGACCACTACACATATAAACATTAATATGAAAAATTAATGAAGACTTAAATAGACACATCATATTCATGGATTAGAAGACTCAGTATTGTAAAGACATCAGTTTAACCCCAAATATAACTATAGATTGAATGCAATTCAAATCAGATCCCTAAAAGGTTTTTTGTTTGTTCATTTCCTTGTTTGTTTTGTGGAACCTGATGAACCAATTGTTAACTTTATATGAAAATGCAAAGGGTAAAAAAAGCGAAGACAATCCTCAAGAAAAACAACAAAACTGGGGTCTTCAAATAACAAGACCTATTACAAAGGCAGAGTCCCTGCATGGTGCAAATGGTTAATACATTTGACAGCTAACAGAAAGGTTGGAGGTTTGAGTCTACCCAGAGGCACCTTGGAAGAAAGATCAGCCATTGAAACCTCTATGGAGCACAGTTCTACTCTGAAACACATGGAATCACCATAAATCAGAGTCGATTCCAAGGCAATCGGCATTATAAAGGTAGTCTTCTTAAGACTAGGACTTGCACTGACAAAGCTTCACGTCTGCCATATTCTTTTGATCAAAGCAGTCCCAGGCCCAGCCCAGGTTCAAGGGGGTGGAGAAACAGACCTCACCTCTCAGTGTGGGGAGTGACAAAATATTGTGTGGCTATCTTTAATCCATCGTAATTACCGTAGTACTTGCACACCCACACTGCCAGTTAGTCTCCCAGCAACACTGAGATTTGGACATTACCATCACCATTCAGATGACGTGACAAACCCAAGACGACACAGCCCGTCAGAGACAAGACTTGAAACCCTGACTTCTGACTCACCACAACATCATACTTAACCCACTCTGGGTCCTTTGTTGTTGCCCAGGTCAAGTCCTGGAGTAGCTAAGATCACCATGAAACTACTCCAAGGAGGTCAAACAAGTCATGGCTGATTGTAGGAGGTCTTTGTGTGTGTGGCCTCTCCATGTGCTGAAAGCTCATAGCTAAGAGAGTGCTAATTATACACCTCAATGAACACAGGAACAACAGCTGACAACACTGGGTCATAATGAAGAGGTTCAAGGCTCCTTATATAGTGCTCCCTCAGTTTTCAACCATCTCAGAAGCAAATTAAAGCTCGCCTCAGCTTTGGTCATGAACTCGCTGCCCTGCCCCACCACAGAGCTCTATATGACTCCATCAGAATCCATCAGAGACCCACAGACCGAGACCTGAAAACACTTACACAATCTCAGTGTACAAGAGGCGAGCACGCAACAGCTGCCTTTGAGACACAGTTGTTCTGGAACCCGGGGCGGATTAACCAGTGAGCACGGTATACACCTGCTTACAGTAAGTGAGGTACACAGGGTTTAATTATGTTTACTTACCAGGTGAAATTGTTCACTACAGATTAGTAAGTAAGTACAAGTAAGCCCGTTTGTACCTTGCTTATTGGGTAATCCATCCCTGGTGGAACCTCGTAAACAATCCCCACGTTGGCTTCAGATCCCGAAGAACGATTGTCCTGGCTATGGCAAGGATTACACACATACTTTTCTTTTTATTCAGCAGGGAACAATCTTGAGAAATACATTGGCACTGGAAGGAAAGAATAAAAAATAACCATTACAAAGAAGGTCCAAGAGCAGAATTCAGAATTTGAAGAAATTTTCATGCAGGGTCAAATACTTCAAGGGTCTGTATTGTGCCAATGGGTTAAAGATGTGGCTGTATGTTGTGGATTGATCCCAAGATATTTGTTAGAATTCTAACCCTATATCTATGGATTTAATCCTGTTTGGGTATAGGGTTTTCTTCGTTATGATAATGAGGCCACACCAGCGCAGGGTGTATCCTAAACCTAATCACTTGTGAGTTATAAAAACAGCAGATTAGACAAAGGAGCACGCACAGTGGGGGCAGATAGATGCCACGTGAAGATAACCAAGGAACTGAAGAACAAAAGATGAAAGAAACAAAGACCTTCCCCCACATCCCACAGAAAGAGAGGGCCTTCCCCTAGAGCTGGTGCCCTGAATTCAGAGTTCTAGCCTTGTGAACTGTGAGAAAATAAATTTCTCTTCTTCAAAGCCACCCACTAGTGGTATTTCCATTACATACACACTAGGTCACTGAGACGCGATTGGGGGAAAAAGCTATTTCAACCTTTATCTCAATGATATGCTCGTAAAGTCATTCAAATCCAAGGTATATTTCAACACCAGTTCCCCTTTCCATACTGCAAATTCTGTATGGACTGCTATTAAAGACTTTCCTGACAGAACAAATTCTTTTTGTTTTCTTTCTAACACCTCTTTTTCCCTGTATTTTTAAAATGCATCTTTATTATAAAATACTTCAAACACATAGGCAAATATAGATACTATTAGCACATATAACATCTACCCAACCTTATCAAGTCTTAACGTTATGCCATATTTGCTACAGTTAAAAAAAAATGCCACATAAACCAGAAACTACATCAGCCTGAGACCAAAAGGATTAGATGGTGCCCGGCTACAACTGATGACTGCCCTAACAGGGAACAAAACAGAGAACCTCTGAGGGACTGGGAGAACAGTGGGATGCAGACCTCAAATTCTCTCAGAAAGGCTAGACTTACTAGTCTGACTGAGACTAGAAGGACCCTGGACATCATGGTCCCCAGACCTTCCATTAGCCCAAGACTGGAACCATTCCCAAAGCAACTCTTCAGACAGGAATTGGCCTGGACTATAAAAAAAAAAAAAAAAAACTTTTTTTTTTTTTTTTTATAAGATAGAAATTGATACTGATGAGGAGTGAGCTTCTTGGATCAAGCAGACACATGAGACTGTGCGGGCAGCTCCTGTCTGGAGGGGAGATGACAAAGCAGAGGGGTTCAGAAGCTGGCTGAATGGACATGAAAATAAAGGGTGGAGAGAAGGAGTGTGTTCGAACCTCCAACTTTTCCATCAGCAGCTGAGAACTTAGCATTTGCGTCATGCACGTACTCCATTATTTGCTACAGATTTTTTTAAAAAATAAAACATTGCAAAGCATTTTGCAGACTCTGTACAACACACTCCTTTCTCATCACACCTCCTCCTCACCCTCCTCTAGCTGACTCTGGAGTTTTCAGTCAGTCACACTGGACTCTTCCTGTCACAAGCCCTGTCAATTTCCCCTCAATGCATCACAAGGTAGATGTACTGGAAGTGTGTGTAGGAGCAGATCCACAAAATGGAACCACTAAGTTAGAGCACAGACCTGCTGGGTGTACCTGTTAGGAAAATGAAACTGGGCGTGGAGTTGAGAAAGGAAGACCGAAGAAGAACTGATGGCTTTGAATTATGGTGTTGGTGAAGAATATTGAATATACCATGGACTGCCAAAAGAACGAGCACATCTGCCTTAGAAGAAGTTTAACCAGAATGCTCTTTAGAAGCAAGGATGGTGAGACTGCGCTTACATAATTTGAACATGTTATCAGAAGGGATCAGTCCCTGGAGAAGGACATCACGCTTGGTAGAGTACAGGGTCAGAGAAAAAAGAGGAAGACCCTCAATGAGATGGATGGACACAGTGGCTGCAACAATGGGCTGAAGCATAAGGATTGTGAGCACGGTGAAGGAGTGGGCAGTGTTTTGTTCTGTAGCACATAGGGTAGCTATGAGTCAGAATCAACTCAATGGCACCTAACAATAACAAGAAGACAAAATAATAGGTTCCTGGTAGCACAAACAGTTTGCACTCAACTACTAACCTGAAGGTTGATAGTTCGAACTCACCCAGTGGCACCGTGGAATAAAGGCCTGGCAATCTGCTTCTGTAAAAATTACGACCAAGAAACCCTTACGGAGCAGTTCTACTCTGTAACACATGGATCACCATGAGTCAGCATCGACTCAACGGCAATGGGTTAAGACAAGATATGCTGCTTCAGATCACAGTATCTATTTTGCATAAATTTTACTTTGTTTTTCATAAGTAGCTGTGTCCCTGATGAAAAGGATTCGGTTTGCCACATTAGAAAAAAAATTTGTATTTTCTTTGTTCTTTCAAGGGACTGAGGGATGGAGGAAGAGGCTTCTGAGCTGGAGGAACTGAGAAGGCACAGCGTTGGGAAATGTGGGTGAGGCCAACACCAATTTGATGGGCTGCGTGATATTGTTAAAGTCCAATGATGTATTAAGTGCTATCAGGCTTGTAAAAAATTGTTGATAAACTAGGGAAGGCTTTGGCAAGCTAGTGGGTTCCAATCTATTTGCGAGACTTCTGCTGATTTAATGAATTTTTATTGGATGGGCTTCTTCAGGAATGCCAGCTGAATCAAGTCATAAACAAAAAAAGGGGGGGGGGGACCCAAAACCACACCCATTTGTCAAATTTCCAACCAAAATAAACTTAAATTTTGTTATTGGGCCCTGAACGGAACCCAATCAAAAACCAAACAAGTTGCCACAGAGCTGACTCCGACTCACTGTGACCCCGTGTGTGCCAGAGTAAAACTGCGTTCCACAGGGTTGTTGCTTTTTTTTTTTAATAGATCTTTTTATCCACTTCATAAGGTTTTAAAGGGTTGTGATCTTTTGGCAGCAGGTCACCAGGCCTTTCTTCTAAGGCACCTCTGGACGGGTTTGAACTGCCAACCTTACAGCTAGTAGCCAAATGTTTAAACATTTGCACCACCCAGAGGCTCATCCTAACCAAAAAAAAAAAAGGGTCCTCAAAATACCATTTGCCAGACTGGTTTAAATTGGAACCACATGTCTGCCCTCAACACTAGAGAACCAGAGCCAAACCCAGTCTCTGGATTGCTGTGTGATTTGAAGGGAAGGAAATTATTGAGGGCCTGCTTTGGGCCACGCATTGTACTGGCTGTTTCAATTTCTATCACTTATTTAATTCTCACAAAGCTCTCCGAAGGATGGCATTAACTCTGTTTGATAGAAGAGGACATTGGGACTCAGAGAGGTTAAGCAACCTACACGGGGTAACACAGTGAGGAAGCAGTTGGTGCAGGCTGGTCTTGGATTAGACACAACCACGTGTGATTTTCTATTTGTCTCTGGTCCTCTCACCTGTGTTTGTGTAGGTTGGGATGTTTCAGGTTGCAGGGAACTGCTTCGTGCCTAGGTTCTCTCAGGACTTGGGGATGGGTTGGAAGAATCCAAAGGAAGGAAGGAGCCCAGGAAACAATCACAGTAACCAGACTCAGGCTTCAGGTGAAACTGTGTGGTTCCAGGGACCTGGTGGTCTTCCTGTCTTCTCTGAGCAGGCAAGATGGCTGCTGATTCTGGTAACACTGCTCCTCTCAATGTTCTCCATCAACCCTCTCCCTCTGTCTCTCTTGCTCTCTCACTCACTCACTGTCTCTCTCTCTCTCCATCTCTCTCTCTCTGCCTCTTCCTCTCTCCATCTCTCTCTCTCTTTCCATCTACCTCCCTGTCATGGATTGAATTATGTCCCCCCAAAAAACACATGTATCAATTGGGCTGGGCCATGATTCCTAGTATTCTGTGATTTTCCTATATGTTATAAAACTTGCCTCTGGGATGTTAATGAGAGGGGACAGGCAGCAGTTTTGTTCCTTCGGCACGGCTCAATCTACAAGATTGGATTGTGTCTTGAGGCAGTCTCTTTTGAGATATAATACAGAGAAGCAAGAAGAGAGACAGAGGGACTTCAAACCACTAAGAAAGCAGTGCCAGAAACAGAGCATGTCCTTTGGACCTGGGGTCCCTGCACAGAGAAGCTCCTAGTCCTGGGAAGATTGATGAGAAGGCCGACAGAGAGAGAAAGCCTCCCCCTGGAGCTGATCCCCTGAATTTGGATTTTTAGCCTACTTTACTGTGAAGAAATAAATTTCTCTTTGTTAAAGCCATCCACTGTGGTATTTCTGTTATAGCAGCACTAGATGACTAAGACACTCCCTGTCTCTTCCTCTCTCCATCTCCCTCCCTCTCCTCCCTCTCTCTGTCAGGGCTTCTTCTGCCTATCTCATGGTTTCTGTCTCACTCTTTCAAGGCTCCTCTGTATGAATACCTCTATCCCCACCAACCCCTCACTCTGTGTGTGTCTCCCATTCTCAAAGGAGAGGTTGGTAAGAGGCCATTCAACCTAAAGGGGCCAGGTGCTTCCCAGGCAGACATTCCCACCTGTCCAGCTTATAGGTTATCACCTTTAGCTAATGTACGAATTTTTGGTCCAGCCATGTGTGAGCAGGGTAGCAAGGTCACATGATACGTACAGTGTGGTTATTTATGCAGAAGAAGCCACTCACCTCAGAGTGGTAGGCCCTTAGCATCTCAAGCACTTCTGTGTTCATTTCTCAGGGCTGCCATAACAAATTACCACAACAAGGTGGCTTAAAGGGGCCCTGGTGACACAACTGCTACCAAAAGGTAGGCAGCTGGAATCTACCAGCTACTCCTTGAAACCTTATGGGGCAGTTCTACCCTGTTCTATGGGGTCACTATTAGTTGGAATTGACACGACAGCAATGGGTTTGGTTTTTTGTTTTTTGTGGTTTTTTTTGAGGTGGCAACTTGAGTTGCTGCTTGGCTTGTGGCAGCATCACTCCAACTCCGCCTCTGTCTTCACATGGCTTCTTCTCCCTGTGTCTCTATGTGTCTTCTCCCCTTCTGATAAGAATGCCAGTCACTGGATTCAGAGCCCACCCTATATCCAGGGTGATTTCATCTCAAGATCTTTAATTAATTACATCTGCAAAGACCTTAGTTCCAAATGAGGTTCTAGGTAGACATGAATTTTGAAAGGACATTACTCAGCCCACCACAGCTTCTCTTCTCAACAGGGTAGTGTTGCCTCTCAGAGAGTACCATGGGCTCTGAGAGGGCAAGGGAGTCACACTTCTGTTACTTCTTTTGTGTCTTCCTCAGCACAGTGCCAGGTACTAAAAAAGTGCTTATTGACTGGCTGGAGGCCGTCTTGGGAGGCACAAATGGCATGCTCAACTGCTAATCGAAAGGTTGGCGTTTGAGTCTACCCAGAGGCACCTCTGAAAAAGGCCTAGCAATGTACTTCCAAAAGGTCACAGCCATTGAAACCCTGTGGAACACAGTTCTACTCTGTCATGGATTGAATTGTGTGCCCCCAAAATATTTTGTCAACTTGGTTAGGTCATGATTCCCAGTATTGTGTGGTTGTCCTCCATTTTGTGATTGTAATTTCATGTTAAGAGAATTAGGATGGGATGTAACACCACCCTTACTCGGGTCACCTCCCTAATCCAATTTTCCCCAGGGCATGGCCTGTACCACCTTTTATCTCTCAAGAGATAAAAGGAAAGGGAAGCAAGCAGAGAGTTGGGGACCTCATACCACCAAGAAAGTAGCACCAGGAGCAGAGCACATTCTTGGACCTGGGGTCCCTGTGCCTGAGACACTCCTCAACCAGGGGAAGATTGAGGACAAGGACCATCCTCCAGAGCCGACAGAGAGAGAAAGTCTTCCCCTGGAGCTACCGCCCTGAATTTGGACTTGTAGCCTACTGGACTGTGAGAGAATAAATTTCTCTTTGTTAAAGCCATCCACTTGTGGTATTTCTGTTATAGCAGTACTAGATGACTAAGACATACTCAGATACACCTGGGGTCGCCATGAGTCAAGGTCAACTCCTTGGCAACTGGTTTGTTTTGACTGACCAGAAGATGTCCAGAAAAATACTCTGAGAAATTGGTTCTTACTTCATCATATTAAAGTCCTTTCTTTTGGAGGAACTGGACAAATGGACACAAGGACCCCAGGGTGGAAAAGGGGAGCATGCTGTCACATTGTGGGGATTGTAACCAATGCCACAAAACAATACGTGTATAAATTTTTGAATGAGAAATTAACTTGAGCTGTAAACTTTCACCCAACACGCAACTAAAAAAAAAAAAAAAAAAAAGCCCCTATTTTTGGTACTTTGCTGTGCCCACCTTTGCATCCTGTATCCCTAGCTGCTGCCTGATAGAGGATTGGCTGTGCCAGCTCTACCACACAGCACCACTCAGGGAGACGTGGATTTGTGCCTTTGCCCTCGCTGCTGCCTGGAGGTCCAGCCCTTTAGCTGCTGTATCCTGGAGGCTACCTCGTACAATCTCTGCACACCTAACTCTGCCTTCCAGTCTGTTCCTGCCTGTGAGCCAGCTGCACCCAACGTCCATGCAAAGGCTCTCTTCATGCCCCCTCTACATTGCTTGAGAAGATAGAAGGGTCCTGTTCCACTTAGACCTTGTTAACCAAATGTTCTCTAGTGGGAAAACAAATAAAACCAAACCCCAGAGCTTTGGTTTGGTTCTCAGTGATATAAAAAATATTTGGATTTGGTTCGAGGTTGAGCAAACTGGTGCAGTTTGTTCCAGTTTTTGGTTCATGATGCAGGCCAAGTCCCTGCTCCAGACAGAAGGAATGTCCCTGGAATGCCTCTTCCAACTAGGGCTTGCAACAGCTGAAAGGGCTGCACGTCCAGACAGAGGCCGCCTGCTCAGCAGACACCCGGGGACTTCCCTGTGCTCCACCATGGGCCTTGAAAGCCTCAGGGACAGGGTGTGGCAACGTATCTGGCCCAGTTCTCCTGGCTTACTTATCCCAGAAGGCCATGCTACTTTCTACAGACTAGAAGCTGAACAGCATCACTGCACGGCCAGGCTGCAATGCAGCTGAGCACTCTCAGGCCAAGGGACTGGGGAGAGGAGGGAAGGAGTAGGGGCAGCTGGTCGACGTGGGTAACTGCCTAAATCTGCCACTGTCCCCACACGAGCATGGCTTCATGACCTCTTTTGATGTCTCAAACTCAAATGACTTCAAGTGCCAGGCAGATGGAGTCCCTGGGCAGAGCAAATGGTGAAGATCTTGACTACTAGCCAAAAGGTTAGTGAGTCTAACCTACTGAGTGGTACCTTGGAAGAAAGGCCTGGTGATCTGCTTCCAAAAGTTCACAGCCTTGAAACCCCTATGGAGCATAGTTCTAATCTGCCACACATGGGGTCGCCTTGAGTCAGAATCTACTCCATGGCAACTAATAACAATAACAACGAGCCGGATGGAGACAATAGGGAGTGGTGGGTCCTGTGGAAACTGCCCAGAGACGCTCAAATTCACACCATTTTTAGCATTCTGCTCGCTAGAGAAGTATCCGCGGCTGTTGGTCTGAGACGCCTGCCAGTGAACACACAGGGGCTTCTCTGGCGGTCCTAGACTCAGAAGACAGACTCTGTGGGCTACTCAGCGCCTTCCTCTCCATTCAGGGAACAGTGCTGAGCCAAGGGCCTCAGGGGGGCTCCTCCCCAGAGAAAGATGCATCACATTGAGGGGGAAAGCTGGCCGGAGCGACACCTGGCAGTGAGTCATTGTTGAGGAATCTTGAAAAGAAAACACGTATTTCCACTGTCGGCACCCTCCCACGCTGACCTGCTCACCAAAGGGGTGCCTGGATGCAGGGGCCCAGTCATCTGGGTTGACCAGGCTGGCCCTGGACTTTGGAGACCAATAGCTGGGATCGAATGGCACGTACCTGAGGGACTGCCCCAGTTTGGGGACGTGGGAGGGAAGCACCTCAGACCAGCACACACGGAGAGCCACGAACACTGGCTGTGGACAGGGAAGAGAGCCGGGAGAAGAGCTCTATTTCCCAGCCTTCTTTTTCCTGCCCTTGCCCATGAAATTACCCACCAAATGGCAGAATTATCAAAGGCGACTCCCACTACCCTAACCTAACCCCAAGACCCTGCCCAGGGAAAGGGCCCTTTTTATTCGGCCTGCCTATGTGCGTAGAAAACGCCGATGGAGATATGATCCAGAAATACTTCCTGGAGCTGGCTACCCCGACAGCATTAGGCCGCCAGCACTCGCGAGTTCAGATGGGTGTGCTTTGTGTTAAATTATGCTTGCTACATGCTGGATTCAATTATAGGTTTTCTTACACTTACATCTTCATTAGTTCTACGTTGCCGAGTGGATGGAATGTGCTGTCAGCTAAAAGGAGGAAGAAGTGTTCCCCCCCCCACCCCCCCCCCCCAGGATTCAACACTGTCCAGCCCTGTTAAAAAAAGAAAGGGAAAAAATATCTTGGCTCAAAAGTACATTGCTAATGGGCATGGAATTGATTCACAAGTCCCCAGCTCCTGTTATATAAAAGTAATTACTGCAACCTAGAGTAATTGGTTCCATATCCAATATTCACAGGGTATATATATATATATACATATATTCAATTAATTTGGAGCTTGGATTAGAAGGCAAAAAAAAAAGAGATAAGATGAAAGTATCAGAGAATATTTAAACTACCCATACTATAAAACCAGTGCTCTCAGGTCCACTCCGCTGGTGGTGATCCCATGTGTGTCGGAGTAGAACTGAGCTCCATATGGTTTTTAATGGTGGTTTTCTTGGACATAGATGGCCAGGCCTTTCTTCTGAGGCATCTTTGGGTGGACTCGAACCTCCAAACTTTCAGTTAGTAATCAAGGGACTCTACCCATATGTATATGATTCTAATAAATAAATAAAACTTTAGAAAATCAAGACAAGGACCTCGGAACAAACAAACAAGAAAGCAGAGCCCCTAAGTCAATCTCCTCAGACAGCCTGACTCAGGGCATTGCAGAGACTCCAGCATGCCAAAGCTGGCAAGTGGGCACAGAGGAAGCCATGAGTAGTAGGGTCTATGGCAGCCTCCAAGGCCCTTTCCAGCACTCGGTGGCCACTTGCTGCTCAGTGGTAGAGCCTACCCCAAAGCCCTGGTGAGCCTTTGCCTAGTCCCCAGTCCATGGAGTTTCATATCATATTTGCGGCTCTAGGTGGCGCAAATGGTTTACGATTGACTCCTAACTGAAAGGTTGGCAGTTCAAATCCACCCAGCAGTGCCACACCAAAAAAGTCC
Organism: Elephas maximus indicus; assembly: GCF_024166365.1. NCBI lineage: Eukaryota > Metazoa > Chordata > Mammalia > Proboscidea > Elephantidae > Elephas > Elephas maximus. The sequence continues at coordinate 192,775,457 of NC_064820.1, read as the reverse complement.
TGGTGATCCACTTCCATAAGATCATGGCCATTGAAAACTCTACAGTGTGCAGTTCTACTCTAAAGTATGTGTGGTCAGTGTAAGTCGGAATCGACTCAAGGGCAACAGGGTTTCAGGTGCAGGGACCACAGTCTCCTCTCTGTCTTCAAGTGGGTCCCACAGGGCTAGACACGGCATGGAGTTGGAGGGAATATTTACATACAGCTCCAGAAGCTACTTCAGGGAGAAAGGGATCCATGAGGGAGCTCTGTGGATGTGAAAGAACACTTACGGGCAAACAGGGAGACACTCAGAGTAGAAATCTCAGGCAGGGAGTTAAAGTCAGGCCTTCCACAATGATGTAGAGATGTCTGTGATTTCATGGATCTCTGTTACATTTCAGGCTTGGTTGGAGCCTGAGATCTTGTGGATCTTTCTTTCTCCCATCTATAGAATGACCTTTGTTTCATCCGCAGACGTGACAAGCCTATCTTGCTGATCTTTACTGAGGACGCTAATGGAAATACTGTGCAGAAAAAACCATCATCCGATCACCAAGAATAGGATTTTCCCAAAGATGAGTCCCCTCTCCATTCATCAGGAAGAGTTGTTTGACCAGGTGCATGTTCCCTTATGTGTCCTGCCTCCCACCCCACAGTCCCCCATCTTCTCTGTAAGGCAAACACTCAGTTTTGGAGTCCAGAGGAAGGAAGAACTTGGAACTCAGGTTGCAAGTGATGCCCTCTTGTTGTTTGGGTCCACAAAGAGTTAGGAAACATGGTGTGCTTCAGTGACCTGTGGAGTAGGAGTGTGATTCTGTGGACCCTAGCCCAGACTACCATTGCAAATTCCACACCAAAACTGGACAGGCTCCCAGCTTCTCCTCACTGTTATCTCTGGCCAGCCTCTGTGGATTCTCAGCCTGGCAAGAGAGGCCTGTTTTAAAAGTTCTGGCAGCTCTACGGGGCTTGTCACACCATGCTTTGATTTGAGGGTCTTGATTTAAGCTCAAATTGTGTAATTTTTGTTGGGTTCTGTTCGTGCCTCCTTCTCGCCTTTGATTTGGCTTATCGAAGTCAGTCTTCCAGAAGTGGGTCAAAGCCCGACAGGGTCTTCCAGATGTTTCCTTGATATACAACCCATAGCAGTGGCAGGGGAAGCTGGGACTCTCCAGTTCCTCCATCAAGAGGTTCAGCCCAAGTGCATGAGGCATTTCTAAATAAGAGAATGAGAAAATACAATGTTTGGGATAAATAACTGGAAACCCAGTTAATTCACAACCAAGGTGCATTTAGTACTTTTAGGAGAAAATTATGTGATCCTTGGGGATGCTCCATAGACATAAAGGAGTTTAAATTCAGAACAGCTGGAGTCAGACAAGCCTCATGAGTGTTCCAGAGACTGGGCTGCCCTGGGTCCTGGGGGATGATGTCAGTGCTTCTCCCCAGGGTGCCGCCAGCTCCCCACTCGCCCTATGCAGCGGTCTCACTGCCACGTGTTCTCTTTTTACAAACTGTCAGCAGTTAAGATTCGAAAAGCTTTGCTGTCAATTTGAGAATACATAGACCAGCAGGACTAGGGAATGAATTTTGGCTCCTTGTCCTGTTGGCTGGGAGGCAGCTGCTCATTTGGAATGTAAACGGAAGGTACTGGCTAAGAAATGAAAGGAGAAATGTATCTGCCATTGGTCTTTCATGCAAGGGTGAAAAGAGTGTCTAGAGGCGAATTTTTTTAGAGTTCTGACCTCAGTTTCATTCTCTGTAAAATGCTAAAGGCCTTGGGCTATTGTTGTGAGGATTTAGTAAGATAATAATGCAAGGTAACAATGCAAATAATGTGAGACAATAATGTCGAACAGAGCGACAGAAAGACGGACACTGCCTTGTCAGCCAGTGCCCAGTACTTCCTAAGGCCAAACCAGCCCACAGGGGAAGGCTGAATTAAGATAATTTTGTTCACTCAACAGATATTTATGCTGCTACATACCGTTGTTCTAAGTGTCTAGGCTATATCATTGAATAAAACAGATGAAGATTCCTGCCCTCACGGAGAGAAGTAGTGCTGAAGCCTGATCAAATTGAGCCTGAAGCCTGACCAGCCTGAGACATTTGAGTCATATAAGCCAGTAAATTCCCATACCATTTAAGCCAGTTTCTCAGTTGGGTTTTTTGTGGCTGTTTTGTTGTTACTTGCAAAGCATCTTAACTATTATTGCCATCCTCTAGACATAGCGGCACCTGAGCAAAAGCCTGGGTCTGGTCACAATTCACTCCACGTTCAAGTTAAGGAAGCACAGGAGAAAATAAAACACTTGTGTCTTTGAAAGCCCAGTCACCTCTCAGTGGCGCACAGCTCTTATAAATAGCCAGGAAGCAGCTTCAGGCTGGAAAAGGAATTTTAAAAATTTCAAAAAAGATAAAAGGAAAGGAAAAGGGGGAGAATTCCACAGGAAATTGAAGGGGAATTTGGGAGCTAGAATGTAGCAAGCTACCTTGGACCATGGCCAAAACAATTGGCCAGAACAAGCCTCCTCTTATTAAAAGCATCAGGGGGTGCCTTAGTGTCTCTAAGAACATTAGGCCCTTCATATAGCCCCTCATGGCACCCATGCTCAATGGCCAGCATTTCTGGGTACTGACTATGATTTCTGGGTACTCACTATGCATGGATAAGCACCGTTCATTCATTTTGTCCCCAGAGATCACTTGGGAAGTATAATGCTTGTAACCCTTAAGTATGTCCAAATGCTTTTTTACAAAATCAGTATTTCGTTCTCCACTTCGTAGTGCTCATGATTAAAAAAAATTTTTTTTCAGTTGCCTTAAGTCTAACAGAGTACGCCTCCCAAACTAAGGGTTCTGATAGAAACGTTCTCAGAAAGATTTATAAAAGCAGCACACACCCTCCTTTTCTGCTAGGAAGTAATCTAACAGCTAAGTGTGGCCTTTAGAATAATCCCTTGAGACTTGGTAAATCGCTGTGGATCTTTCTGCTTTTTCTGCCTCACCAGCATCTACTCCCCCATCTTCTGTTAACAGCTCTCCAATTTTTGTTGGGGAGTCAACCTTCCTTCGCTTTCAGTCCCTATAGTTCAGTTAGAGCTAATCCCATGCCTTGGCTACAGGGGTGGGCGTGGGACCCAGACCTAGCCAATCAAAGCACCTGTCCCTCCTGGCTTCATAGTAATTGGTTTAGGGATGGCCTCATGGCCCATTCCAAGCCAATGGGAATCAGTTCAATGACTTCCACAGAAATTATTGGGAAAGATGCTGTTTCTTAGCACTGGAGCTGCTTAGTTGATAGGATGTAAGCCTGGAGCTACCGTAGACCACCACAATGTTATTATCTGAATGAAAATTCAATGGGAAAGTAGCAGAACCAAGAGACAGGGAGAGATTGAGTCTTGACACATCTGCACCTCCAGATCCAGCCATGCCTGAGGCAGGCTCTACCTATAAACTCTTTATAAAGTCTTTAAGATATTTGAGCCAAATTTCCCTCCCCTCGCCCATACCTCTCCCTCACCCTTAAGGCAGTTTATGTTTCTGTCATTTGAAGTCAAACTTCTTGGCTAATTCGTTAGTAAAGTCTGGCTGGGTATTCCTGACCTAGCATCTCCCTACACATAGCACTCTCAATCATGTTGGTGCAGAAATGGCTGGGACCCCACTGTCTACTCCTCAAACATCTTCTAAACACTCCTTTTCTTTAAAATGATGCCATGTTCACAATGCTGCCCCTCCCTTCACTCACTGGGAATCCCAGTTGTTCCCCGAGTTGTTTGGAGACCCTGTGTACCTTCAGCTGAAGTCTAATTGCTGAGGCCCAATGAATCCATGCTCTTTTAATAGAGGCGCACACACTACCATCGCTGCCCGTAATGTTATTGTGGAGCACTAACTGGAAAGCCTGGTCAACATGAATTTACCTGGGGCTCTAGACTAAAGCTCAACTTGGCTTCAGATAAGTTAGGAAGGCACTCAGGAATAAACCAGCTAATTGTTGTTGTCAGTTGCCATCAAGCCGGTTCCAACTCATGGGGCAACCCCATGTACAACAGAACGAAACATTGCACAGTCCTGTGCCACCTTCATGATCCTTGGTATGCTTGAGTCTATCTGCAGCCACTGTGGAGTTTTGATTGTCTTCCAGTCTAGGGGGCTTATCTTCTAGCACTATATCTGACACTATTCTGTTGGGATCCATGGGGTTTTCATTGGCTAATTTTCAGAAGTAGATCACCAGGCCTTTCCTCCTAGTCTGTCTTAGTCTGGAAGCTCCACTGAAACCTGTTCACCATGGGTAACCCTACTGGTATTTGAAATACCGATGGCATAGCTTCCAGCATCACAGCACACAAGCTGTCACAGTATGACAAACCGACGGGTGGTGAAAGCAGATAATAGCACCTTGGGAAATCAACAGGCCTTCCCTCAGAGACTTCTTAAAATTCTTCCTGGACAGCTTGCTGAAACTCCACTCAGCAAGCACTGAGTGCTTTTGACAAAATCTCACGTGTATATTTGTGCCATAATATTTCTATGTTCTTTTCAAGAAAAGCCATTAAAAAAAAGAAAAGTCATTGAAGATCCCATTTCCCTGGAAAAGGCAAGTGCACTGAGGAAAAACCAAATAGTGGCTACGAATGGCTCTGAAGTCGAGTAGGGCTCGTGTGTACTCACAGAAAGTCTGAACTCAGACAGCCTTTTTAGAGAGAGTTTTTTTTTAGTGGGCCAGGGATCTACCAAAGCTCAAATGGCATGCACAACCTCCAGCTCTTAAGGGAATATGTGGCAGGATGAATAATGTCCCCCCCCCAAAAAAATATGTCTAGGACCTGTGAATGTCACCTTATATGGCAAAAGAGACTTTGCAGATGTGATTATGTTAAGGACTGCAATGGGGAGATTATCTTAGATTTTCTGAGTGGGCTCCAAATGCAATCACAAGGGTCCTCGTAAGAGGGACTCAGGAGAAGTCAGAGGCAGAGGAGACAGCCATGAGCTACTAGGAGCAGAGATTGCAGTCATGCACTTTGAAGATGGAGGAAGGGGCCACAAGCTAGGAATATAGGCAGCCACTAGAAGCTGGAAAAGGTAAAAAAATATATATATATATAAAAATTCCCCCTTAAAAAAAATTCCCCCTTAGAGCCTACAAAATCAGCCAGCCTTGCAGATAACCTGATCTTAGCGCAGGGTGACTGATTTCAGACTTCTGACTGCAAGAATAAATTCCTGTTGTTGTTAGGTGCTGTCAAGTCTGTTCTGATTCATATGGACCCCATGTACAATAAAACGAAACACTGCCCGGTCCTGCGCCATCCTTACAATCGTTTTATGCTTGAGATCATTGTTGCAGCCACTGTGTCAATCCATCTCGTTTAGGGTCTTCCTCTTTTCTGCTGACCCTGTACTTTGCCAAGCATGATGTCCTTCTCCAGGGACTGATCCCTCCTGACAACATGTCCAAAGTATGTAAGACGCAGTCTCACCATCCTTGCTTCTAAGGAGCATTCTGGTTGCACTTCTTCCAAGACAGTTTTGTTCGTTCTTTTGGCAGTCCATGGCATATTCAATATTCTTCACCAACACCATGATTCAAAGGCATCAGTTCTTCTTCGGTCTTTCTTATTCATTGTCCAGCTTTCACATGCATATGATGTGATTGAAAATACCATGGCTTGGGTCAAGCACACCTTAGTCTTCAAGGAGACATCTTTGCTTTTCAACACTTTAAAGAGGTCCTTTGCAGCAGATTTACTCAATGCAATGCGTCGTTTGATTTTTTTTTTTTTAATTTTTACTGTGCTTTAAGTGAAAGTTTACAAATCTAGTCAGCCTCTCATAGAAAAATTTATATACAACTTGCTATATACTCCTAATTGCTCTCCCCCTAATGACACAGGCTGCTCCTTCCCTCCATTCTTTCTTTTCATGTCCATTCCACCAGTTTCTGACTCCCTCTACCCTCTCATCTCCCCTCCAGATAGGAGATGCCAACATAGTCTCAAGTGTCTACTTGATCCAAGAAGCTCATTCTTCATCAGCATCTTTTTCTATCCCACTGTCCAGTCCAATCCCTGTCTGAAGAGTTGGCTTTGGGAATGGTTCCTGTCTTGGGCGAACAGAAGGTCTGGGGGCCACGACCACTGGGGTCCTTCTAGTCTCAGTCAGACAATTAAGTCTGGACTTTTTACAAGAATTTGGGGTCTGCATCCCACTGCTCTCCTGCTGCCTCAGGGGTTCTCTGATGTGTTCCCTGTCAGGGCAGTCATTGGTTGTAGCCAGGCACCACCTAGTTCTTCTAGTCTCAGGCTGATATAATCTCCGGTTTCTGTGGCTCTTTCTGTCTCTTGGGCTCATAATTACCTTGTGTCCTTGGTGTTCATCATTCTCCTTTGCCCCAGGTACGTTCAAACCAATTGATGCATCTTAGATGGCCTCTTTCTAGCGTTGAACAACCCAGATGCCGCTCTCCAAAGTGAGATGCAGGATGTTTTCTTAGTAGATTTTATTATGCCAATTGACTTAGATGTCCCCTGAAACCAAGGTCCTCAAACCCCTGCCCCTGCTATGCTGGCCTTTGAAGCATTCAGTTTATTCAGGAAACTTCTTCGCTTTTGGTTTAGTCCAGTTGTGCTGACCTTGCCTGTATTGTGTGCTGTCTTTCCCTTCACCTAAAGTAGTTCTTACTACCCCTTCCCTCTCTCCCTCCTTCCCTCCCCCCTCTTGTAACCATCAAATATTTTCTTCTCTGTTTAAACTATTTCTCGAGTTCTTATAATAGTGGTCTTATACAATATTTGTCTTTTTCCAGCTGACTAATTTTACTCAGCATAAATGATTTCCAGATGCCTCCATGTTATGAAGTGTTCACAGATTTGTCACTGTCCTTTATCGATGTGTAGTATTCCATCGTGTGACTCTGCCATAATTTATTTATCCATTCATCCATTGATGGGCACCTTGGTTGCTTCCATCTTTTTGCTATTGTAAACAGTGCTGCAATGAACATGGATGTGTATATATCTGTTCATGTAAAGGCTCTTGTTTCTCTAGGATATATTCCAAGGAGTAGGATTCCTGGAACGTATGGTAGTTCAATTTCTAGCTTTTTAAGGAAGCACCAAATCGATTTCCAAAGTGGTTGTACCATTTTATATTCCCACCAGCAGCGTATAAGTGTTCCAGTCTCTCCACAACCTCTCCAACATTTATTGTTTTGTGTTTTTTGAGTGAATGGCAGCCTTGTTGGTGTGAGATGGAATCTCATTGTAGTTTTGATTTGACTTTCTCTAATGGCTAACGATCCTGAGCATCTCCTCATGTATCTGTTAGCTACCTGAATGTCTTCTTTAGTGAAGTGTCTGTTCTTATTTTTTGCCTATTTTTTAATTGGGTTATTTGTTTTTTTGCAGTTGAGTTTTTGCAGTATCATGTAGATTTTAGAGATCAGGCACTGATCAGAAATGTCATAGCTAAAAACTTTTTCCCAGTCTGTAGGTAATCTTTTAGCTCTTTTGGTGAAGTCTTTGGATGAGCATAGGTGTTAGATTTTTAGGAGCTTCCAGTTATCTAGTTTCTTTTCTGCATTGTTAGTAATGTTTTGTATACTGTTTATGCCATACATTAGGGCTCCTAACGTTGTCCCTATTTTTCTTCCATGCTACTTATCATTTTAAACTTTATATTTAGGTCTTTGATCTATTTTGAGTTAGTTTTTGTGCATGGAGTGAGGTATGGGTCTTGTTTCATCTTTTTGCAGATGGATATCCAGTTATGCCAGCGCGATTTGTTAAAAGACTGTCTTTTCCCCATTTCACTCTTTTGGGGCCTTTGTCAAATATCATCTGCTCATATGTGGATGGATTTATGTCTGGATTCTCAATTCTGTTCCATTGGTCCATGTATCTGTTGTTGTACCAGTACCAGGCTGTTTTGACTACTGTGGCCGTATGATAGGTTCTAAAATCAAGTACAGTGAGGCCTCCCACTTTGTTCTTCTTTTTCAGTAATGCCTTATTTATCCGGGGCCTCTTTCCCTTCCGTATGAAGTTGGTGATTTGTTTCTCCATCTCATAAAAGAATGTCGTTGGGATTTGGATCGGAATTGCATTAAATGTATAGATCGCTTTTGGTAGAATAGACATTTTTATAGTGTTAAGTGTTCCTATCAATGAGCAAGATATGCTTTTCCACATGTGTAAGTCTCTTTTGGTTTCTTGCAGAAGTGTACTGTAGTTTTATTTGTGTAAGTCTTTTACATCTCTGGTAAGATTTATTCCTAAGTATTTTATCTTCTTGGGGCTACTGTAAATGGCATTGATTTGGTGACTCCCTCTTTGATGTTCTTTTTGTTGGTGTAGAGGAATCCAAATGATTTTTGTGTGTTTATCTTGTATCCCGATACTCTGCTGAACTCTTCTATTAGTTTCAGTAGTTTTCTGGAGGATTCCTTAGGGTTTTCTGTGTATAAGATCATGATATCTGCAAATAGAGATACTTTTACTTCTTCCTTGCCAATCTGGATGCCCTTTATTTCTTTATCTAGCCTAATTGCTCTGGCTAGGACCTCCAGCACAATGTTGAATAAGAGTGGTGATAAAGGGCATCCTTGTCTGGTTCCCGATCTCAGGGGGAATGCTTTCAGGCTATCTCCATTTAGGATAATGTTGGCTATTGGCTTTGTATAAATGCCCTGTATTATGTTGAGGAATTTTCCTTCTATTCTTATTTTGCTGAGAGTTTTTATCATGAATGGGTATTGAACTTTGTCAAATGCCTTTTCTGCATCAATTGATAAAATCATGTGATTCTTGTCTTTTATTTTTATGATGGATTGTATTAATTGTTTTTCTAATGTTGAACCATCCCTGCATAAAAATACCTGGTATAAATCCCACTTGGTCATGGTGAATTATTTTTTTGATATGTTGTTGAATTCTATTGGCTAGAATTTTGTTGAGGATTTTTGCATCCAAGTTCATGAGGGACATAGGGCTGTAATTTTCTTTTTTTGTGGTGTCTTTACTTGGTGTAGGTATCTGAGAGATGCTGGCTTCATAGAATGAGTTTGGGAGTATTCTCTCCTTTTCTACGCTCTGAAATACCTTCAGTAGCAGTGGTGTTAATAGTTCTCTGAAAGTTTGGTAGTAATCTGCAGTAAAGCCATCCGGGACAGGGCTTTTTTTGTTCAGAGTTTTTTGATTACTTTTTCAATCTCTTCCTTTGTTATGGGTGTATTTAGTTGTTCTACCTCTGTTTGTGTTAGTTTACATATGTAGTGTGTTTCTAGGAATTCACCCATTTCTTCTAGGTTTTCAAATTTGTTAGAGTACAGTTTTTTAAAGAAATCTGATATGATTCTTTCAATTTCAGTTGGGTCTGTTGTAATATTGCCCATCTCATTTCTTATTTGGCTTATTTGCTTCCTTTCCTGTTTTTCTTTTGTCAATTTGGCCAATGGTTTATCAATTTTGTTAATTTTTTCAAAGAACCAGCTTTTGGCCCTGTTAATTCTTTCAATTGTTTTTCTGTTTTCTATTTCATTTAATTCTGCTGTAATTTTTATTATTTGCTTTCTTCTGGTGCCTGAGGGTTTCTTTTTTTTTTTTTCTTTTTGCTCTCTTTCTATTTGTTCAAGTTGTAGGGAATATTTCTTTGATTTTGGCCCTTTCTTCTTTTTGTATGTGTGCATTTACCGACATAAATTCACCTCAGAGCACTGCTTTTGCTGTGTCCCAAAGGTTCTGACAGGAAGTGTTTTCATTCTCATTAGTTTCAATGAATTCCTTTATTCCATCCTTAATATCTTCTATAATCCAATTTTTCTGAGCAGGGTATTGTTCAGTTCCCAAGTGTTTGATTTCTTTTCTCTGCTTTGTCTGTTATTGATTTCTACTTTTATGTCCTTACGGTCAGAGAAGATGCTTTGTAATATTTCACTGTTTTGGATTCTGCTAAGGCTTGCTTTATGACCTAATATGTGGTCTATTCTAGAGAATGTTCCACGTGCACTAGAAAAGAAAGTATACTTGGTTGCTGTTGGGTGGAGTGTTCTGTATATGTCTATGAGGTCAAGTTGGTTGATTGTGGCCTTTGGATCTTCTGTGTCTTTGTTGAACTTCTTTCTGGATGCCCTGTCCTTCACTGAAAGTGGTGTGTTGAAGTCTCCTACTGTTATTGTGGAGCCGTCTATCTCACTTTTCAATGTTGATAGAGTTTGTTTTATGTATCTTGCAGCCCTGTCATTGAGTGCATAAATATTTAATATGGTTATATCTTCTTGGTGTATCATCCCTTTAATCATTATACAGTGTCCTTCCTTATCCTTTCTGATGGATTTAACTTTAAAGTCTATTTTGTCAGAAATTAATATTGCCACTCCTACTCTTTTCTGATTGTTGTTTGCTTGATACATTTTTTTCCATCCTTTGAGTTTTAGTTTGTTTGTGCCTCTAAGTCTAAGGTGTGTCTCTTGTAGGCAGCATATAGACAAGTCGTGTTTTTTAATCCATTCTGCCACTATCTGTTTCTTTATTGGTGCATTTAATCCATTTACATTGAACATAATTATGCATAGGTATGAATTCAGTTCTATGATTTTGATGTCTTTTGTGTGAGTTGTTGACAGTTTCTTTTTCCCATTTCATTTAATGTCCTGAGTAGATTGTCTTTATATATTGTGCTTTCCTCATATTCGTTGTCGATGATTTTGTTTCTGCTGAGTCTCTATTTTTTTTTGGATTTTATTTTGATGCATAGGATAGTTTGTCTCCTTTGCGGTTCCCATATTATTTACCCCTATTTTTCTAAATTTAAACCTAACTTTTATTTCTTTGTATCACCTTATCTTCCTCTCCATATGGAAGATCTACGACTACATTTCTTAATCCCTCTTTATCGTTTTAATGTTTTCTTCTTTTACACAATGACATGGCTGTTACCCTGTTTTGAAGTTTTTTTTTTTATTTTTTAATCTTGATTTAATTTTTTTATTTCCCTGTCTGCGTTGATTTCCGATTGCTCTGCCCAGTGTTCTAGTCTTGGGTTGATACCTGATATTATTGATTTTCTAACCAAAGAACTCCCTTTGGTATTTCTCGTAGTTTTGGTTTGGTTTTGACAAATTCCCTAAACTTCTGTTTATCTGGAAATGTCCTAATTTCGCCTTCATATTTGAGAGACAGTTTTGCTGGATATATGATTCTTGGCTGGCTATTTTTTTTCCATCAGTGCTTAATATAAGTCATCCCATTGCCTTCTTGCCTGCATGGTTTCTGCCAAGTAGTCTGAGCTTATTCTTATTGACTCTCCTTGGTAGGTGACTTTTCATTTATCCCTAGCTGCTCTTAAAATTCTCTCTTTATCTTTGGTTTTGGCAAGTTTGATTATAATATATCTTGGTGACTTTCTTTTGACATCTACCTTATGTGGAGTTCGATGAGCATCTTGGATAGATATCTTCTCATCTTTCACGATATCAGGGAAGTGTTCTGGCAACAAATCTTCAACAATTTTCTCTGTATTTTCTGTTATCCCTCCCTGTTCTGGTACTCCAATCACTCGTAGGTTATTTCTCTTGATAGAGTCCCACAGGATTCATAAGCTTTCTTCATCTTTTTTTAATTCTTTTATCTGATTTTTCTTCAAATATATTGGTGCCAAGTGCTTTATCTTCAAGTTCAGAAATTCTGCCTTCCACTCCTCAATTCTGCTCCTCTGACTTTCTATTGAGTTGTCTACTTCTGTAATTTTATTGTTAATCTTCTGAATTTCTGATTGCTGTCTGTCTATGGATTTTTCCAACGTATTAAATTTTTCATTATGTTCCTGAATAATCTTTTTAATTTTTTAATTGGTTTATCTTTGTGTTCCTTGCCTTATTCTGGGTATTGCCTCATTTTCTTCCTGATGTCTTGAAGGGTTCTGTATATTAATCTTTTGTATTCTGCCTCTAGTAATTCCAGGAAGGCACTTTCATCTCAAAGATCCCTGAACTCTTTGTTTTGAGAGCTTGTTGAGGTGATCATGGTCTGTTTCTTTATGTGATTTGATATTGACTATTGTCTCAGAGCCATCTATAATTTATTTTGTTAGTTTATTTTATGTTTGCTTTGTGTCATAGCTTCTTGCTTTGTTTTGTTTTAATATGCCCAGATGGGTTGCTTGAGTGAGCTAGCTTGATTATTTTTGCCTTTGGAGCTCTGACATCCTCTCCCCAGATGGCTGGAGCTATTATCAAGTACATCAGTCTAGGAGTCCATTCACTTTTCTTACATGAAATTTGGCTCAGGTGTCCAGGTAGCTGATCATCAGCTGTGTGGTGCAGGCTCTGTCCTACAGTCTTAGAGGGGCAGGGTTGATTGGTGTAGGTACCAGTATCTGGTTGCAGCAGGGGGTCACACTCTGAACAAGGCAGGGGGCTGAGAATCATCCCCCACGTGTCTCTGAGGAAAGCATGTCCCTGTTCCCTAGTGCATACAGGTGGGTGGGTTCTGCAGATGGACTGTGGGCATCCAATGTTTTTGGTTGTAAGGACTGGGAGGTACCAGTTATCCTTGGACCACTGTCGTGGGTGGCTGTGTGACCTGAATGGAGCCACCAGTCCTTAGGCCCCTAATGTGGGTAGGTGAGGACCGTGTTTAATAGGCAAAGCAATGTCAAAGATTAAACACCCACCTCTCTGCTGCACAGCTGAAATGGTTGGAGTGTGCCAACAAGGGCCTATTCTCCTGATATAAGCCCACACAGGTCCATGCAAAGGGGAAAGGTACTCAAAGTCCACAGACCATTTATGCCTGGACAGGAGCTGCTTCTGTCCTGAGCTCCCCCGGTCTTGGGAACTGTGGGATGGGGGACTTTTATGCACATGTGGCCTCTTCTGACCCCAAGAACCAGAGCTAAACTTGGGCTGATTGCAGTGAGTTACCATTGGTGTCTTGACTCATGTGACCTACATTAGTTTCCTATTGCTGATGAAACAAATTATCACTAACCTAGCTTATGACCTGTATTAGTTTCCTCTGAAACAAATTATCACAAACTTAGTTTATGACCTGTATTAGTTCCCTATTGCTGCTGTAAGAAATTATCAAAGAGAAATTAATTTTTTTATAGTCTAGTAGGCTAGAAGTCCAAAGGGCATCAGCTCCAGAGGAAGGCTTTGTCTCTCTGTTGGTTCTGGAGGAAGATCCTTCTCATCAATCCTCCCTTGGTCTGGAAGCTTCTCAGTGCAGGAACCTCAGGTCCAAAGGACACGATTTGCTCCCGGCACTTCTTTCTTGATGGTATGAGGTTCCCAACTCTCTGCTTTGCTTCCCTTTCCTTTTTATCTCTTAAGAGATAAAAGGTGGTGCAGGCCACGCCCAGGGAAACTCCCTTTACATTGCATCAGGGAGGTGACCTGAGTAAGGGTGGTGTTACAATCCTACCCTAATCCTCTTAAAGTAAAATTACAATCACAAAATGGAGGACAACTACACAGTATTGGGAATTGTGGCCTAACCAAGTTGATACACACACATTTTTAGGGGGAACAAAATTCAATCCATGACATTCCACCCTTTGGCCACCAAAAAATCAGAACTTTGCAACATGCAAAACATATTCTCCCCATCATATCACAGGAAAAGTCTTAACTCCAAGTCCAAAATCCAAAAATTCCTTGTCATCTGTGAAATATAGAATACAAGTTATCTGCTTCCAAAATACAATGGTAGAGTAGGCACAAGCTAGAGATTTCCATTACAAATTGTAGAAATTGGAGGAAAAGAAGGCATAAGAGATACCAAGCGAGTCAGCAGAACACATTACATTAGCCCTCAAGGCTTTAAAAAAAAATCCTCTGCCCTCTGAGACAACTTACACCATAGCCCTGCCCTCCAGACTCTAGGTATTGGCCACGCTCTTTAGATTTATAGCGGATGCCCCTCAGCCCTGGGCTTCAGCTCTGCTTTCCAGGCCCACTGGGACAGCAACTGTGCTCCCTCGGCTTTAGGTGCACCATTCTCCTAGTCCTTCTGAGTGGCAACTCCACCTTTAAAAACACCAGAGGCCATGGCTCTATGCTTTGAAGCCCCTGAGGTCATGGCCATACCTTTTGAGACTGAGGCAGTTCGGCTTCTTGTGTTCTTTGTCTCTTCAGCTTTAACTTCCTGGTTTCTTGGCCTCTCGGCTCCTCAGGCTTCACACCCACATCTGCCCTGCTGGGGCAAGTGTTCCAAGCCTCTGCAGCTCCACCAATAAGTCCCTGGAGGCACCCCACTTTGCCAGGAAGCCTCCTGCACAGAGGCACTCCACTCTCTCACTCCGTGGGTTGACTTCAGTGCTGTCAGGCTCTGGTCTCCTGGCTCTGCTGCTGCTGGATCCCTGCTGCGCTGGTTCTCTGCCACTGTCGGTCCTCTATCCATTCACAGTTTCAAAACCGCTTCCACATTTTAGATATCTGTTAGAGCAGTACCCTACTTTCTTGGTACCAATGTCTGTCTTGGTTATCTAGTGGTGCTGTGACAGAAATACCACAAGTGGATGGCTTTAACAAAGGGAAATTTATCTTCTCACAGTCTAATAGGCTAGAAGTCCAAATTCAGGGCATCAGCTCCAGGGGAAGGCTTTCTCTGTCTGGCTGGCTCTGGAGGAAGGTTCCTGTCCTCAATTTTCCCTTGGTCTGGGAGCAACTCAGCGCAGGAATCTCAGGTCCAAAGTATGTGCTCTGCTCCTGGCACTTCTTTCTTGGTGATGTGAGGTCCCCCCATAAATTCCGTTTCTTAAAACTGGACCAATGAGCAATATCATGATAAATGGAGAAAAGATTGAAGTTGTCAAGGATTTCATTTTACTTGGATCCATAATCAACAACCATGGAAGCAGCAGTTAAGAAATCAAACGACTAGGTAGGGCCAAGATGAGGAAATAGACAGAAGCTTCCAGTGAGCCCTCTTACAACAAAGACCCCCAAAAATAAGTGAAACGAGTATATTTATGACAACCTAGGACCCCTGAACGTTAGAGACAAAGTTAGAAAATGAACTGAGTGGCAGGCAGAGGAAGAGACGGTTCAGAAGCTGAGAGGGGTTACCAGACCTGAATCTCTGAGAGCCCTCAGGCACCATTCCTGGGAGCAGCTGCGGTGGGCAGATAGTAGCGTTTGGCCGCAGTTACCTCAGGGAGAAGCAGCCAGCCACACAGCCTACTAACACCTCTGGAACCAGAAAAGAATGGTGTTCTAGGGAAGATAATTAGATGTCAAAAGAAAGTCACCAAGATATATTATAATCAAACTTGCCAAAACCAAAGATAAAGAGAGAATTTTAAGAGCAGCTAGGGATAAATGAAAAGTCACCTACCAAGGAGAGTCAATAAGAATAAGCTCAGACTACTTGGCAGAAACCATGCAGGCAAGAAGGCAATGGGATGACTTATATTAAGCACTGATGGAAAAAAAATAGCCAGCCAAGAATCATATATCCAGCAAAACTGTCTCTCAAATATGAAGGCGAAATTAGGACATTTCCAGATAAACAGAAGTTTAGGGAATTTGTCAAAACCAAACCAAAACTACGAGAAATACCAAAGGGAGTTCTTTGGTTAGAAAATCAATAATATCAGGTATCAACCCAAGACTAGAACACTGGGCAGAGCAATCGGAAATCAACGCAGACAGGGAAATAAAAAAATTAAATCAAGATTAAAAAATAAAAAAAAAAACTTCAAAACAGGGTAACAGCCATGTCATTGTGTAAAAGAAGAAAACATTAAAACGATAAAGAGGGATTAAGAAATGTAGTCGTAGATCTTCCATATGGAGAGGAAGATAAGGTGATACAAAGAAATAAAAGTTAGGTTTAAATTTAGAAAAATAGGGGTAAATAATATGGGAACCGCAAAGGAGACAAACTATCCTATGCATCAAAATAAAATCCAAAAAAAAATAGAGACTCAGCAGAAACAAAATCATCGACAACGAATATGAGGAAAGCACAATATATAAAGACAATCTACTCAGGACATTAAATGAAATGGGAAAAAGAAACTGTCAACAACTCACACAAAAGACATCAAAATCATAGAACTGAATTCATACCTATGCATAATTATGTTCAATGTAAATGGATTAAATGCACCAATAAAGAAACAGATAGTGGCAGAATGGATTAAAAAACACGACTTGTCTATATGCTGCCTACAAGAGACACACCTTAGACTTAGAGGCACAAACAAACTAAAACTCAAAGGATGGAAAAAAATGTATCAAGCAAACAACAATCAGAAAAGAGCAGGAGTGGCAATATTAATTTCTGACAAAATAGACTTTAAAGTTAAATCCATCAGAAAGGATAAGGAAGGACACTATATAATGATTAAAGGGATGATACACCAAGAAGATATAACCATATTAAATATTTATGCACTCAATGACAGGGCTGCAAGATACATAAAACAAACTCTATCAACATTGAAAAGTGAGATAGACGGCTCCACAATAACAGTAGGAGACTTCAACACACCACTTTCAGTGAAGGACAGGGCATCCAGAAAGAAGTTCAACAAAGACACAGAAGATCCAAAGGCCACAATCAACCAACTTGACCTCATAGACATATACAGAACACTCCACCCAACAGCAACCAAGTATACTTTCTTTTCTAGTGCACGTGGAACATTCTCTAGAATAGACCACATATTAGGTCATAAAGCAAGCCTTAGCAGACTCCAAAACATTGAAATATTACAAAGCATCTTCTCTGACCGTAAGGACATAAAAGTAGAAATCAATAACAGACAAAGCAGAGAAAAGAAATCAAACACTTGGGAACTGAACAATACCCTGCTCAAAAAAGACTGGATTATAGAAGATATTAAGGATGGAATAAAGAAATTCATAGAATCCAATGAGAATGAAAACACTTCCTATCAGAACCTTTGGGACACAGCAAAAGCAGTGCTCTGAGGTCAATTTATATCAATAAATTCACATATACAAAAAGAAGAAAGGGCCAAAATCCAAGAATAATCCCTACAACTTGAACAAATAGAAAGAGTATAACAAAAGAAACCCTGAGGCACCAGAAAAAAACAAATAATAAAAACCAGAGCAGAACTAAATAAAACAGAAAAATAATTGAAAGAATTAACAAGGCCTAAATTTTTTCAAAGCTGTTTCAGTGACAAAAATCAACAAAATTGATAAACCATTGGCCAAATTGACAAAAGAAAAACAGGAGAGGAGGCAAATAACTGGAATAAGAAATGAGATGGGCAATATTACAACAGACCCAACTGAAATTAAAAGAATCATATCAGATTACTATGAAAAATTATACTCAAACAAATTTGAAAACCTAGAAGAAATGGATGAATTCCTAGAAACACACTACCTTCGTAAACTAACACAAACAGAGGTAGAACAACTAAATAGACCCATAGCAAAAGAAGAGATTGAAAAGGTAAGCAAAACACTCCCAACAAGAAAAAGCCCTGGCCCGGATGGCTTCACTGCAGTTTTACCAAACTTTGAGAGAAGCGTTAACACCACCACTGCTAAAGGTATTTCAGAGCATGGAAAGGACAGAATACTACCAAACTCATTCTATAAAGCCACCATATCCCTGATACCAAAACCAGGTAAAGACACCACAAAAAAAGAAAATTACAAACCTATATCCCTTATGAACACAGATGCAAAAATCCTCAGCAAAATTCTAGCCAATAGAATTCAAAAACATATCAAAAAAATAATTCACCATGACCAAGTGGGATTTCTACCAGGTATGCAGGGATAGTTCAACATTAGAAAAACAATTAATATAATCCATCATATAAATAAAACAAAAGACAAGATTCATATGATTTTATCAATTGATACAGAAAAGGCATTTGACAAAGTTCAACACCCATTCGTGATAAAAACTCTCAGCAAAATAGGAATAAAAGGAAAATTCCTCAACATAATAAAGGGCATTTATACAAAGCCAACAGCCAACATCATCCAAATGAAAGTATTCCTCCTGAGATCAGGAATCAGACAAGGATGCCCTTTATCACCACTCTTATTCAACATTGTGCTGGAGGTCCTAGCCAGAGCCATTAGGCTAGAATAAGAAATAAAGGGTGTCCAGATGGGCAAAGAAGAAGGAAAAGTATCTCTTTTTGCATATGACATGATCTTATTCACAGAAAACCCTAAGGAATCCTCCAGAAAACTACTAAAACTAATAGAAGAGTTCAGCAGAGTATTGGAATACAAGATAAACATACAAAAATCATTTGGATTCCTCTATACCAACAAAAAGAACACTGAAGAGGAAATCACCAAATCAATGCCATTTACAGTAGCCCCAAGAAGATAAAATACTTACCAGAGATGTAAAAACTTATATAAAAAAAACTGCAAAACACTTCTGCAAGAAACCAAAAGAGACCTACATAAGTGGAAAATCACACCTTACTCGCGGATAGTAAGACTTAATATTATGAAACTGTCTATTCTACCAAAAGAGACCTATACATTTAATGCAATTCCAATCCAAACTCCAATGACATTTTTTAACAGGATGGAGAAAAAAATCACCAGCTTCGTATGGAAGAGAAAGAGGCCCCAGATTAGTAAAGCATTACTGAAAAAGAAGAACAAAGCGGGAGGCCTTACTTTACCTGATTTTAGAATCTATTATACGGCTACAGTAGTCAAAACAGCCTGGTATTGATTCAACAACAGATATGTAGACCAGTGGAACAGAATTGAGAATCCAGACATAAATCCATCCACATATGAGCAGATGATATTTGACAAAGGCCCCAAAACAGTTAAATGGGGAAAAAGTCTTTTTAACATATGGTGCTGGCATAACTGGATATCCATCCGCAAAAAAAATGAAACAGGACCCATACCTCACTTCACGCACAAAAAACGACCTCAAAATGGATTAAAGACCTAAATATAAAATCTAAAATGATAAATATCATGGAAGAAAAAATAGGGACAATGTTAGGAGCCCTAATACATGGCATAAAGAGTATACAAAACATCAGTAACAATACAGAAGAAAAACTAGATAACCGGAAGCTCCTAAAAATCAAACATTTATGCTCATCCAAAGACTTCATTCACCAAAAGAGTAGAAGGATTACCTACAGACTGGGAAAAAGTTTTTAGCTATGACATTTCTAATCAGCACCTGATCTCTAAAGTCTACATGATACCACAAAAACTCAACTGCAAAAAGACAAGTAATCCAATCAAAAAATGGGCAAAAGATATGAACAGACACTTCACTAAAGAAGACATTCAGGTAGCTAACAGATACATGAGGAAATGCTCACGATCATAAGCCATTAAAAAAAAAAATAGAGAAATGCAAATAAAAACTACAATGAGATTTCATCTCACTCCAGCAAGGCTGGCATTGATCCAAAAAACACAAAATAATAAACATTGGAGAGTCTGTGGAGAGACTGGAACACTTATACACTACAGGTGGGAATGTAAAATGGTACAACCACTTTGGAAATCGATATGGCACTTCCTTAAAATGCTAGAAATAGAACTACCATATGATCCAGCAATCCCACTCCTTGAAATATATCGTAGAGAAATAAGAGCCTTTACATGAACAGATATATACACACCCATGTTCACTGCAGCACTGTTTACAACAGCAAAAAGATGGAAGCAAGCAAGGTGCCCATCAACGAATGAATGGATAAATAAATTATTGTATATTCACACAATGGAATACTATGCGTCAATAAAGAAGAGTGATGAATCTGTGAAACATTTCATAACATGGAGGAATCTGGAAGGCATTATGCTGAATGAAATTAGTCAGTTGCAAAAGGACAAATATTGTATTAGACCACTATTATAAAAACTGAAGAAATAGTTTAAACAGAGAAGAAAATATTTTTTGATGGTTGCGAGAAGGGGGAGCGACGGAGGGTGGAAGAGGGGCATTCACTAATTAGATAGTAGATAAGAACTACTTTACGTGAAGGAAGAGACAAGAGACAATACAGGCAAGGTCAGCACAACTGGACTAAACCAAGAGCAAAGAAGTTTCCTGAATAAACTGAATGCTTCAAAGGCCAGTGTAGCAGGGGCAGGGGTTTGGGGACCATGGTTTCAGGGGACATCTAAGTCAATTGGCATAATAAAATCTATTAAGGAAACATTCTGCATCCCAATTTGGAGAGTGGCATCTGGGGTCTTAAACGCCAGCAAGAGGCCATCTAAGAGGTATCAATTGGTCTCAACCCACCTGGATCAAAGGAGAATGAAGATCACCAAAGACACAAGGTAATTACAAGCCCAAGGGACAGAAAGGGCCACGTAAACCAAAGACTACATCAACCTGAGACCAGAAGAACTAGATGGTGCCCGGCTACAACCTATGACTGCCCTGACAGGGAACACAACAGAGAACCTCTGGGGGAGCAGGACGGCAGTGGAATGCAGGCCCCAAATTCTCATAAAAAGACCAGACTTACTAGTCTGACTGAGATTAGAAGGACCTGGTGGTTATGGCCCCCAGACCTTCTGTTGGCCCAGGACAGGAACCATTCCCAAAACCAACTCTTCAGACAGGGATTGGACTGGACAATGGAATGGAGAGGGATGCTGGTGAGAAGTGAGCTTCTTGGATCGGGTGGACACTTGAGACCATGTTGTCATCTCCTCCCTGGAGGGCAGATGAGAGGGTAAAGGGGTTTAGAAGCTGGTGAAATGGACATGAAAAGAGAGTGGAGAGAGGGAGTGGGCTGTCTCATTAGGGGGGACCAACTGGGGGTATGTAGCAAGGTGTATATAAGTTTCTGTGTGAGAGACTGACTTGATTTATAAACTTTCACTTCAAGCACGAAAAAATTTAAAAAAAAAAAGATGTATTGACTGAATAAAGGAAACCACCTGTACTAGTTTCCTGTGGCCCCTGTAACAATTACCATAAATTTAGTTACTTAAAACAGTAGAAATCAATTCTTGTACAATTCTGGATGTCAGAAGTCTAAAATCAGTCTGAGCGGCTAATGTCAAGGTTCAGCAGGTCTGATTCCTTCAGTAGACTCTAAGGGAGGATCCATTTCCTTGCCTTTTCCAGCTTCTAGAGGAGCCCTGGTGGCACAATCGTTAAGCACTGGGCTGCTAACTGAGAGGTCATCAGTTCAAACCTACCAGCTGGACTGTGGGAAAAAGATGTGGCAGTCTGCTTCCATAAAGATTTAAGGTCTTGGAAACACCATCGGGCAATTCTACTCTGTCCTGTAGGGTTGCTATGATTGGGAATCAACTTGATGGCAACAATTTTAGAGATTATCTGCATTCCTTGGCTTGTAGCCCCTTCTTCCATCTTCAAAATACATCACTCCAATCTCTGCTCCCAGCATCACGTAACCTCCTCTGTAGTTAAACCTTCCTCTATATCTCTCTTGGAGCCCTGGTTGCACAGTGGTCAAGAGCTCGGCCACTAACCAAAATGCCAGCAGTTCGAATCCACTAGCTGCTCCTCGGAAACCCTATGGAGTAGTTCTACTCTGTCCTATAGGGTCACTATGAGTCGGAATCAACTCGACAGCAAAAGACTTTTAACGCATATCTCTCTTATAAGCACACTTGTGGTTACATTTCGGGTCCACCCAGATAATCCAGGATTATGTCTGCATCTCAGAATCCTTATCTTAATCACATAAATCCCCTTTGCCATGTAAGATAACATACAGGTTTCAGGGATTAGGATGTGGACATCTTTGGAGCCTAGTACGACTCCTAATGCTCTCCCCTACCATTCTCCATCCTTCTCTGCCTTGCTCTGTGCCCTGGGAGGCCAAACTCTTAGGACTATATCACCCAGTCCTTGCCCTGTGGCTCCCAGTTGGGTTTGACCAATGGAAGGCATGAGCCATCTCCCGTACCTGACCCACTGCACTTCTGGCAGTAGCTCTTTACTCATAGCTTCTAGAAGGCAAATCCCGTTTCATGTGCCCAGCTCTCTCTGGGCTCCAGTAACACCCTTCCCTGCTCTTCCCCTTTCAGGTCCAGGGGAGGTCATGGGCCTTGGATGCCTCACCATTCCTCGTTGGTTCCCTTGGTCCTGCCCAAGCTTCTGGTTTAACTCTCTTCTGTGTGTGCCATTTATTTCCTGCTGAGACCCTAGCTGATGCAGATTGTTAAAGGAAAACCCAGTGTTTCTCATTAGAAGAGTTTTGTTCCCAGGGAGTCTGGGCATCAGAGTAAGTGTGCAAGCAGGGACATCAGGGGCTAACCAGATGGGATGGGCATGTGACACGGCTGCCCAGTGGCCAGGCGTAGTATTCATCAGAGTGAACCCAGGTTCAAAGGAAGTCCACTTTGCTTGGCAGACAAATGTTCCCACCAGGACCAATGGCAGTGTCTAATATGTGGACAAAATTCCCTCACACAGGGCAATAGATGGTGCCTAGACAGTAAATGGTGGGAAGGGTGGCTCTATGGCAGAATTCTTGCCCTCCGTGTAGGAGACTCAAGTTTCATTCCTGGCCAATGCATCTCTATGCAGCCACCACCTGTCCATCAGTGAAGGCTTGTGTGTTTCTATGACGCTGAACAGGTTTCAGGGGAACTTCCAGACTAAGATAGACTAGTAAGAAAGTTTTGTTGATCTTGTTTTGAAAATCAGCCAATAAAAATCCTACGGGTCACAACGTTCTGATCTGCAGTGGATCATGGGGATTGAGCAGGACCGGGCAGTGTTTTGTTCTATTGTACATGGGGTAGCCATGAGTCGAGGGCTGACTCAAAAACAGCTAACAACAACAACAGGGAGCAAAAGGACAACTTCAGCAGGAGGTAGGATCAAATACGAGCTCAGAAGAAGAGCAGTTATTGAAATATGGGGTGTCTCATCAAAAGGAAGAAAAGGGTTTGGAATTAGACACACCAAGGCTAAAAGCTCCTATCTGTGTGTGCTTTGGTGGGTCATGTCCCCTGACCCTCAGTTTCCTAATGTGTAAGATAGGATCATAAAGGCTCCTGTTAAGGGCTATTGTGAAAATTAAATGAGATGACATGTGAAAAGCATATAGCACAAGGCCCAGCCCATGGAAATGTTCAGTGGCAACCATTTATTGCTGTTGTTACTAATGGCAGCTACAAGAACTAACTAACTTTAAGACTATGCTGGTGCTCTTTAATGACTAGTATTCGGTTAAATTGACGTATTGTGTTCATTGGTGTTTATCTTAAGCTCTCCCACTTCCACTTTTAGAGGCTGGACATTACAAAATACAGCATCGGCTTTCATTTTGATGACTGCAGTAAGATCCCCCCAATCTGGGACTTACCATATGAATTTGCTGACTCTTCAAATTAAACTCAAATTCAATTTCTTGTTATTAAATTGCAAGCCAAACAAAAAATTTCCAAACCTTAATCTAAAGGACATGAAGAAATAAGGAAACATTTCACCGAGGAGGATATATGGATAGCAAATTAAACACATGAAAGATGTTCAACATCACTAACCACTGTTGTTGGCATTTTCTTTGAAAACAAGACATAGACTTATTTGTGATTGCCCAAAACTGGAAACAATTAAAATGCCCCTTGTTAAGTAAATGGATAAACATAAGTGTATGTCTGCCTCAAGGAGGAGAGAACAAACAATGCACAAAGAATTTTTTCCCAGCTTGAGTTTCAAAGTCCAGTGCCTTCAAGACCAGTAAAGGGCCTATATGCAAAAACAACAAAATAGTTTTAGAGGAAAGTGTAATTAGGAATAGCAAAGCTTCCTACCACCTTCATTCCATCCCCTGTATTCAGACTGGGTTTCCCCAGACTAGGGGGAGGAAATAGAGATGGGGGTGAAGGAAGGAATCAGAAAGAAGGACCCTGGCTTCCACTCCATGGACTCTGCCCAGGGAGGATGAGAAGGGTGATAAAGGCCCATGCAGTTTTTCTCAAACTTCAGTCAGTCTTGTATCACCCTCTGCATTTTTTCTATGACATTTTTACCTACAGGATTATTTATTTACTATTTTTTTTAAATTGACTTTCACTCTCCTTTTTAAAACTTAGCTTCCTCCAAATAACTCAAATAAGAAATGAGATGGGCGATATTACAACAGACCCAACTGAAATTAAAAGAATCATATCAGTTTACTATGAAAAACTGTACTCAAACAAACTTGAAAACCTAGAAGAAATGGATGAATTCCTACAAACACACTACCTACCTAAACTAACACAAACAGAGGTAGAACAACTAAATAAACCCATAACAAAAGAAGAGATTGAAAAGGTAATCAAAAAAACTCCCAACAAAAAAAAAGCTCTGGTCTGGATGGCTTCACTGCAGAGTTCTACCAAACTTTCAGAGAAGAGTTAACACCACTACTACTAAAGGTATTTCAGAGCATAGAAAAGGACAGAATACTACCCAACTCATTCTATGAAGCCACCATATCCCTGATACCAAAACCAGGTAAAGACACCACAAGAAAAGAAAATTATAGACCTATGTCCCTCGTGAACATAGACGCAAAAATACATCAACAAAATTCTAGACTACAGAATTCAAAAACATATCAAAAAAATAATTCACCATGACCAAGTGGGATTCATACCAGGTATGCAGGGATGGTTCAACATTAGAAAAACAATTAATGTAATCCACCACATAAATAAAACAAAAGACAAGAATCACATGATTTTATCAATTGATGCGGAAAAGGCATTTGACAAAGTTCTACACTCATCATGATAAAAACTCTCAGCAAAATAGGAATAGAAGGAAAATTCCTCAATATAATAAAGGGCATTTATACAAGGGCAATAGCCAACATCACCCTAAATGGAGAGAGCCTGAAAGCATTTCCCTTGAGATCAGGAGCCAGACAGTGATGCCCTTTATCACCGCTCTTATTCAACAATGTGTTGGAGGTCCTAGCCAGAGCAATTAGGCTAGATAAAGAAATAAAGGGCATCCAGATTGGCAAGGAAGAAGTAAAAGTATCTCTATTTGCAGATATCATGATCTTATACACAGAAAACCCTAAGGAATCCTCAAGAAAACTACCGAAACTAATAGAAGAGTTCAGCAGAGTATCGGGATACAAGATAAGCATACAAAAATCAGTTGCATACAAGATAAGCATACACAAACAAAATAACATCGAAGAAGAAATCACCAAATCAATGCCATTTACAGTAGCCCCCAAGAAGATAAAATACTTAGGAATAAATCTTACCAGAGATGTAAAAGACTTATATAAAGAAAACTACAAAACACTTCTGCAAGAAACCAAAAGAGACTCGCATAAGTGAAAAAACATGCCTTGCTCGTGGATAGTAAGACTTAACATTATAAAACTGTCTATTCCACCAAAAGTGATCTATACATTTAATGCAATTCCGATCCAAATCTCAACGACATTCTTTTATGAGATGGAGAAACAAATCACCAACTTCGTATGGAAGGGAAAGAGGCCCCAGATAAATAAGGCATTACTGAAAAAGAAGAACAAAGTTGGAGGCCTCACACTACCTGATTTTAGAACCTATTATACCGCCACAGTAGTCAAAACAGCCTGGTACTGGTACAACAACAGATACATGGACCAATGGAACAGGATTGAGAATCCAGACATAAATCCATCCACATATGAGCAGATGATATTTGACAAAGGCCCCAAAACAGTTAAATGGGGAAAAGACAGTCTTTTGAACAAACGGTGCTGGCATAACTGGATATCCATCTGCAAAAAAAAAATGAAACAAGACCCATACCTCACTCCATGCACAAAAACTAACTCAAAATGGATCAAAGACTTAAATATAAAATCTAAAACGAAAAAGATCATGGAAATAAAAATAGGGACAATGTTAGGAGCCCTAATACATGGCACAAACTATACAAAACATTATTAAGAATGCAGAAGAAAAACTAGATAACTGGGAGCTCCTAAAAATCAAACACCTATGCTCATCCAAAGACTTCACCAAAAGAGTAAAAAAACTACCTACAGACTGGGAAAAAGTTTTTAGCTATGACATTTCTGATCAGCATCTGATCTCTAAAATCTACATGATACTGCAAAAACTCAACTACAAAAAGACAAATAACCCAATTAAAAAGTGGGCAAAAGATATGAACAGACACTTCACTAAAGAAGATATTCAGGTAGCTAACAGATACATGAGGAAATGTTCACGATCATTAGCCATTAGAGAAATGCATATCAAAACTACAATGAGATTTTGAGGCTGGCATTAATCCAAAAAACACAATAAATGTTGGAGAGGCTGTGCAGAGATTCGAACACTTATACATTGTTGATGGGAATGTAAAATGGTACAACCACTTTGGAAATCGATTTGGTGCTTCCTTAAAAACCTAGAAATAGAACTACCATATGATCCAGCAATCCCACTCCTTGGAATATATCCTAGAGAAATAAGAACCTTTACCCAAACGGATATTTGCACATCCATGTTTATTGCAGCACTGTTTACAATAGCAAAAAGATGGAAGCAACCAAGGTGCCCATCAACAGATGAATGGATGGATAAATTATGGTATATTCACACAATGGAATACTACAGTGATGAATTTGTGAAACATTTCATAACATGGAGGAAACTGGAGGGCATTATGCTGAGTGAAATTAGTCAGTTGCAAAAGGACAAATATTGTATAAGACCACTATTATAAGAACTTGAGAAATAGTTTAAACTGAGAAGAAAACATTCTTTTGCGGTTACGAGAGGGGGGAGGGAGGGAGGGTGAGTGAGGAGCTTTCACTAATTAGATAGTAGATAAGAACTACTTTAGGTGAAGGGAAAGACAGCACCCAATACAGGCAAGGTCGGCACAACTGGACTAAACCAAAAGCAAAGAAGTTTCCTGAACAAACTGAATGCTTCGAAGGCCAGCGTAGCAGGGGTAGGGGTCTGGGGACCATGGTTTCAGGGGACATCTAAGTCAATTGGCATAATAAAATCTTTTAAGAAAACATTCTGCATCCCACTTTGAAGAGTGGGGCCTGGGGTCTTAAATGCCAGCAAGAGGCCATCTAAGATGCATCAGTTGGTCTCAACCCACCTGGAGCAAAGGAGAATGAAGAACACCAAGGACACAAGGTGATTATGAGCCCAAGAGACAGAAAGGGCCACATGAACCAGAGACTACATTAGCCTGAGACCAGAAGAGCTAGATGGTGCCTGGCTACAACCGATGACTGCCCTGACAGGGAACACAACAGAGAACCCCTGAGGGAGCAGGAGAGTGGTGGGATGCAGACCCCAAATTCTCGTAAAAAGACCAGACTTAATGGTCTGACTGAAACTGGAAGGACCCCGGAGGTCATGGCCCCCAGACCTTCTGTTGGCCCAGGACAGGAGCCATTCCTGAAGCCAACTCTTCAGGCATGGATTGGACTGGACAATGGGTTGGAGAGGGATGCTAGTGAGGAATGGGCTTCTTGGATCAGGCGGACACTTGAGACTATGTTGGCATCTCCTGCCTGGAGGGAGATGAGAGGGTGGAGGGGTTTAGAAGCTGGCAAAATGGACACAAAAAAAGAGAGAGTGGAGGGAGGGAGCAGGCTGTCTCATTAGGGGGAGAGTAATTGGGAGTGTGTAGCAAGGTGTATATGGGTTTTTGTGTGAGAGAGTGACTTGGTTTGTAAACTTTCACTTAAAGCACAATAAAAATTATAAAAAAAACTTAACTTCCTCCTCAGCAATAATAATATATAACTAGCATATGAATAAAAATATAACTAGCATATCAAGTCTATGATTCCAATAGACTTGATATGCTAGTTATAATTTTTTAGCACTCGTGAAAATAAATACATAACAATATATTTTTTTAAATGCTCATGTGGCAGCTAAACAGTTGCCCCCCTTGAGGAAAATACTATATTAATGTTACCTTTCGCAGGTAACATGATGACACTCTCAGATCTGGGCTCTGAGAAGCGGGGCATATCACTGGGCACAGTGGTTAAGAGCTGCAGCTGCTAATGAAAAGGTCAGCAGTTCAAATCTACCAGCCTCTCCTTGGAAACTCTATGGGGCAGTTCATCTAAGTCCTGTAGAGTCACTATGAGTTGGAATCAATACGGCAGCAATGGATTTGGTTTGGTTTGGAATTAACCGTGAGGAAGCTATGGGCCGGGGCGGGGGGGAGGGGCAGTGAAAATTCCACAAAGAAGACAAAAGCTGACAAGGAAATGCAAGGAAGACAAAAGATGACAACCAAGATACAGCCACAGCCCTCACCAAAGCACCCAGCATGCCTGTTTGGGTCATGCTGTGAAATAAATACCTTTAAAATATTTCCATGTACATAAGTGAGTTCACTGTCAAGAGAACACCCTGACCTTTGAATCTCACAGATGGCAAATAGCCCAAGTTACGTCTCCCTTTTGGAAAATGACATGAATGTGCCCTCATTGAGCTATTTGTGTTTGCTCTGTCTGCAAACCCACATTCCACAAGGGCCAGAGAGACAGTGAGCTTGAGTGATGAAGTGGGCCTGGTGTCAAAAAAGCCACAGTCCAAGCAGGGTGAGAAATGGCCATTGACTTTTGACCTCAGGGAAGGGAAGGCAAGAGAGAATGGTGGGGATTGCAGGAAACTGGGGAGCCGTCATTAGCCAACTGCTTCATGCCGAAATAAGGATCCACTTTGGTGAGATGTTTGGATTTTTTTAAAACAAGCTGAAGATGATATTTTTATGTACATGCTCTTAATTTTTACATGTTGACAATCCAAATTAAGGGGAAAAAAATTCTATAGCTAACATGGTGTGGGACAAATTTGAACCAGAGGTTCTGTTTGGACCGTGGAGGCAGGGGCTGTAGCTTACGTCTCTCTGGAAAGGAAACTACGTATCTCACTTCATAGTCCCAGCACCAACACATAAGAAGGGCCTGGTTGACCCCACATTACAGATGAAGCAATGCGGCATTGCATTTAGGAGTACAGATTCCGGAATCTCTCTGTGCCTCAATTTCCTCATCTTTAAAGCAAGGTTAGAAATCGTGATAGGGTGTTCCATTGGGCATATATTAAGCACTAAAAAAAAAAAAAAAAAATGTTGGTTTTTGGTAAGTTACTTGCCTGAGGTTACACAGCTCAGATATGACAGAGCCCAGGCCTGCTAACTCCAAAACCAGCACTCTGTCTAGACCACACACCTACCCGTCGTATGAACGGCAAAGTATGTCATCTGCAGACACCAAGGCCAATTTAACACTGTGCTCAAGTCAAATGCCCAAGAAAATCACTCTGACACATATTCAGTGATATGTTGTTGTTAGGTGCTGTCAAGTCAGTTCTGACTCATAGAGACCCTATGTACAGCACTGCCTGGTCCTTCACCATCCTCACCATTGTTACGCTTGAGCCTATTGAACCCATTGTTGCAGCCACTCCATCTCATTGAGGATCAATCCCTCTCATTGAGGGTCTTCCTCTTTTTCGCTGACCCTCTGCTTTACCAGGCATGATGTCCTTCTCCAGGGACTGGTCCCCCCGATAACATGTCCAAACTATGTGAGACAAAACCTTACCATCCTTGCTTCTAAGGAGCATTCTGGCTGTGCTTTTACCAAGCCAGATTTCTTTCGTCTTCTGGCAGTCCATGGTATATTCAATATTCTTCACCAACACCATAATTCAAAGGCATCAATTCTTCTTCGGTCTTCCTGGTTCATTGTCCAGCTTTCATACGCATAGGAGGCAATTGAAAATATCATGGCTTGGGCCAGACACCTTAGTCCTCAAAATGACAACTTTGCTTTTGAACACTTGAAAGAGATCTTTTGCAGTAAATTTGCCCAATGCAATGTGTCAGTTGATTTCTTGACTGCTGCTTCCATGGGCGTTGATCGTAGATCCGAGTAGAATGAAATCCTTGACAACTTCAATCTTTTCTCCGTTTATCATGATGTGGCTTATTGGTTCATTTGTGAGGATTTCTGTTTTCTTTATGTTGAGGTGTAATCCATATTGAAAGATGTGGTCTTTGATTTTCATCAGTAATTGCTTCAAGTCCTCTTCACTTTCAACAAGCAAGGTTGTATCACCTGCATAAAGCGAGTTGTTAATGAGTCTCCATCCAATCCTAAGGCCGTGTTCTTCTTCATATAGTAAGCACTGGAGGTGCTCGCTTCTCTATGCCAAGAAATTTGGAAGACAGCTACGTGGCCAACTAACTGGAAGATATCCATATTTGTGCCCATTCCAAAGAAAGGTGATCCAATTGAACGCAGAAATTATTGAACAATATCATCAATATCACACACAAGTAAAAGTGTTTGCAGCAGTACACTGACAGGGAACTACCAGAGGTTTGAGCTGCATTCAGAAGAGAACGTGGAACCAGGGATATCATTACTGATGTCAGATGAATCTTGGTGGAAAGCAGAGAATACCAGAAAGATGTTTATCTGTGTTCTATTGATCATTCAAAGACGTTTGACTGTGTGGATCGTAACAAATTATGGATAATGTTATGAAGTATGGGAATTTCAGAACACTTAATTGCCCTCATGAGGAACCTGTACATAGATCAAGAGGCAGTTGTTCGAACAGAACAAGGGGATACTGCATGGTTCAAAGTTAGGAAACATGTGTATCAGGGTTGTATTCTTTGTATTTATTCAATCTCTACTCTGAGCAAATAATCCAAGAAACTGGACTATATGAAGAAGAATGTGGCACCAGGATTTAGTGATATGTATAGTTGTTATTTCACAGCCTGGGTCCAGGCCAAAGCTCTGGGGGTGACAGGAAGCACTCAGCTTGTAGCTGAGGTACAGACATTGTGGAGAACTAGGTGAAGGGCATGAGAAACTTCTGTGTACTATGTGAATCCATAGTTACTTTTAAATGAATTTTTTTAATAAAAAGCAAGTATTAAAAACAAAACTATTTATGAGTCAAGGTGTTGGGTGGAGGCTAAATGAGATTAACCTGGATCCAGACCCATGCTGTATGACCTCACCTCTCTGAACCTCAGTATCCTCATTTGAGGAATGCATATAATGGTAGTAAGAGTTAACTCACTGAGTTGCAGTGAGATCTCAATAAAATAACATGAAAGCAAACTCTCGGGAAATTGAGAAGGACTACACAGCCGCTACTGTGGTGGCTAACATCTACAATGATATCACTATTGCATAGTAGCAGAGCCAGCATTTCTGGGTTCAGCTGGACAAGGCCAGGCTGCAGCGGTGAGGACCAGCGACTGGCTCCGAGTCTCCTGCGCTAAGGTTGGGATCAGGAGTTGTTAGGTGCAGTCAGTTGATTCCGACTCAGAGTGGTCCCATGTACAGCAGAATGAAACACTGTCTGGTCCTGTGCCATCCTCACAATCGTTGTCACGCTTGTGACAATGAGGGTGTGCACTATTGCTAGGGTGTTGAGAGATGAGATCAGAGGGGAATCAAGGTGAGGTAACCACCACTTCTCCTCACTGAGGAATAAAGGAACTTGGACCTCAGGTTTCCAAACTAGGAATACAGAGTAGACGTTTGGAAAATGTCTCCTTACTTAATAAATTGAGTAATTAACTGTTAAATGAGGATGTGTGGGTATACAGAACTAAAATAGACACATTTTAAATAAAAAATTGATGCCTATAAATAGCAAAAGATTTGTACATTTCATTATATGTTCAAAAGAAAAAAACTGCAAGCAAATAGTGAACTCTAGTTAATGATACGCATGCTAAAGTACATTGGGAGATATGTACTGATGTCTGCAATTTGCTCTGACAGGCACCCAAAACACTATAGATGGTGGATGTATAAAGGGAGAGGTAGATGGAAAGATGCATGATAAAACCAAATTCACGCATGTCAAATCTAGGTGGTAGATATGCCAGTGTTCCCTACAAAATTCTTTCAACCTTTCTGTATTGTTTGAAATTTTTTATAATAAAATTGATGCCTACAAAATAATTTTAATGACAAGAAAAAATAGCTACATTGTAATTGCAAGCAGGAAAAACAAACTATATAATCTTGACTATATAAAGCCTCCTCCATCATCATGACAGGATTTAAGGTATTCTGGAAAAAAGAAAAAAAAAATCCTCTGCTGAGATATTATTATTGGAGATTCGTTCATTTGCACCTGGAAGACTTCTCACCTTCTAGAATCTTTTTTTTTTTTTTTTAGGTGTCCTTAAAAAATGTCCTTCAAGTTCTTATTAACATGCATCTGAGAGATACTTTCTAGAATCTGCTTTTATGTTTGTTGTTGTGGTGGTGTGTCATCGAGTCAATTCCAACTCACGTGATCCTATAAAACAGAGTAGAACTGCCCCAAAGGGTTTCCTAGGCTATAATTTTTATGGGAATAGATTGCCAAGTCTTTTTTCCTGTGGAGCGGCTGGTGGGTCCAAACCACCAACCTTTCAGTTAGCAGCCGAGAGCTTAACTATTGTGCCACCAGGGCTCCTTCTTTTATGTTTAGGGTATCCTTAAAAGATATCCCTCAAACTACTATTAACATGCTTCTAAGATAGAAAATTTGGCAGCTAACTGAGAGCAAAATAGACTTGGGGAGTAACAACTGGTAAGAGGCAGTCACTAATAGGTTGGAAGAAAACAGGATTGGGTGAGAACAACACTCTTTTCCAAGTATGGGCTCCTATTGGCTTCACCAGAAAATTTGACATATTATGTCACACAAATAGGGAAACTCAGTCACAACAATTTTAAGAGACCTGCCTCAGGTCACAGAAATTTCTACAAAAATAGTAGTTAGGAGCACTATCTTCCCCATCTCTGCCCTGAGGTCTGCCTTACCCAGTACAACTGCCCTAGAGAAGAGGACATTGGAAGCTGGCTCAGGAGTGAGGTAGGGAGAATAACACAGGAACTGTATTACCTGGCTTCCTCAAAGAGTGTTAATTTCACCACACTACTTCTGAGGTAGCATTCTCACCATCCTTGCAGGAGCCCTGGGTTCTGTTCCCAGCCAGTACACCTCAGGAGCAGCCACCACTCATCTGTCAGCAGAGGCTTTCGTGCTGCTACGATGTTAACAGGTTTCAGCAGAGCTTCCAGACTAAGATGAACTAGGAAGAAAGGCCTGGTGTTCTATTTCCAAAAATCGACCAATAAAAACCCTATGGATCACTATAGTCCTATCCAGTTGTGCATCGGGTCCCCATGAGTCAAGGGCCGACTCAATGGCAGCTAACATCAACAACTTTCAAGGGGGAAAAACCCTATCTGATTCTCTGTTGTCATTGCTTTCTGGGGAAGGCATCCCAGCCTGCGTGGTGGGGGAACTTTCCTGATGGCAGGGGCTGGTGGAGTCAAGGGAGGACAAGGGAGAGATAATTGTTTCCTGATCAGGGTGAACCACTTGGTGAGCTGATCACCACCCCTCCATGTGACCCACTGAAGATGCTCTGTAACAGGTCAGCTCAGAGACCACAATTCCTGAAAACACAACTCAACCGGCCTCTGAACTTGGATGGTAACCCAAGCAGAGAATTACTCAGAACATCTTTGCCCATTAAACTGCTCTTGCTTTTTCTTTACAAAACCTGGCTGCTCTTTCCAAAATGTTTTGACTGGAAAAAAAATTTTTAAGGATCTTGACCATATTTATGTGAAGTTCTTTGAAACAGGGCAATTTTAAGCACTGTGTTACTCAGAGAGATTTCTGTGGTCCATGCTGCCCTGTGGAACAAGGGTCCAGAGTCAGACAGCCACAAGGCATCAAGCTAGAACTACAGCAACGGCATCATGAGTCTCCAAGACCAAGTAAGCACGTCCTTCATCTCCAACCAGTAGAAGTAGCCTCTCAAGACAGGGTATAATCAAGAAAATAAATACTAAGCCAGAAGAGATGAAATGAACTGCATTTATCAGGGGACGGTGGTGGTTCAGGGTAGAATTCTTGCCTTCCAGGTGGGAGTCCCAAGTTCAACTCCCAGCCAATGTGCCTCGTGCACAGCCACCACCATCTTGCACGTTGCTATGATGCTGGAGAGGTTTCAGCAGAGCTTTCAGACTAAGATAGACTAGGAACAAAGGCTTGATCTTCTACTTCAGAAAGTCAGTGAAAACCCTATGGATCACAACAGTCTGATCTGCAACTGATCATGGGGATGGTTCAGGACCAGAAAGCATTTCGCTCTGTTGTGCATGTCAGGGGTGGACTTGATGGCAACTAACAAAAAAACAAGGGCATATCAGATGATGATTCAGAATCACTTAATTGGCAAATATTTATCGAGCATCTACTAAGTGCCAAGCACAGTGCTAAGCACTAGAAGTACAATAGAGCTCACAGTCTACAATTTATTCCTCTGCCTGACGTTCTGAGAAACAAAATGCCAAGTTGCCTGGCAGTCCCTCAATTTAATGGACTCACAAGCTAACTGAAGCCACTTGGTCTATCATACACATGAAACAAGCAGAGAGCAATATGACATGTGCATAACCAGAGCCATGCTGGGTGCTAGAGGCCATGACAATATGGGAGATGGGAACCCACCACAGAGGCAGCCAAGTGGAATTCAGCTTGGATGCAATTAATAACCACAATCAAACCTAGTTTGCATCCCAGTTCACAACCCTCCTGTCATGGTTTGAATTGTGTCCCCCCAAAATATCTGTCAACTTGGCTAAGCCATGATTGCCAGTATTGTGTAATTGTCCACCATTTTGTCATCTGATGTGATTTTCCTATCTCTATGATGTTGATGAGGTGGGATAAGTGGCAGTTATGTTAATGAGGCAGGACTCAATCGACAAGACTCGAATGTGTCTGGAGTCAATCTCTTTTGAGATATAAAAGACAGAAGCAAGCAGAGAGACATGGGGACCTCACACCACCAAGAAACAAGAGCCAGGAGTGAGCGCATCCTTTGGATCCAGGGTCCCTGCACTGGGAAGCTCCTAGTCCAGGGGAAGGTTGGTGACAAGAACCTTCCTCCAGAGCTCACAGACAAAGAAATGATTCCCCTGGGGCTGACGCCCTGAATTTGGACTTCTAGCCTCCTAGACTGTGAGAAAATAAACTTCTGTTTGTTGAAGACATCCACTTGTGGTATTCCGTTAGAGCAGCACTAGATACCTAAGACACCTCCCTTCCTGGGTTTTGGGGCTTCACCATGGCTATGTGACAGCTACCAGGAAAAGGGAGGGATTCAGGATGTTGATGATGTGAGAAGCTGAGGGGAAAAGAACAGCAAAAGCAGAGTTTCTGGAGTCTTCCATTTTGCCAACTTGAGGCTCTCAACCTCCTGAGAACCTTTCCGTCCTAACCACTCCAAGGCACTTGGCATCCACACTTTTAACTCAGCAAACACCTATTTTTATTCTTCCCAAGAATGCTGCCAGATGGCCAGCTGTGTGGACATCTGTGGGACCCTGTTAGAAGAGATGTCCCCAAATATCTTGATTATGAGACTGAAGGTCACATTAGCCATCTCTTATCCACAGCCAGGGATGAGACCAGTTTGCAAGAGGTAGCTCCACTTGGCCCTGCCTCTCTACCATGTAAGAAGTGAGCTGTGATTCTCCAGAGTCTGGGAAGGATGTATTCGAACTCCTTGGAACACAGCAGGCTCTCTGGCTTCTTGAACTTAATGAGAAGTAAGGTGCTCTGTTTTGGTCACTGCCCCAAGCCCTAGACCATCAAAATACTCTGGATTTGTACTTATGTAGGTATCTCCATTTTTAGGTGAAATTGCACTAGCGATTTAACCAGTGTTGGCACCTCCCAGGTGTAGCATCCCTCTGTGGCCCACATCCAGCCTTGTAAGTCTGTGCTTTCACAGGTCAGCTCCAGAGTGGGACAATTAAAGACACCTTGGGCTACATCCTTAGTAATAATTTTTAGAAATGTTTAGGAGCCTCCATAAGAATCCATTGGATGGCATTTTTTTTCCACTCTGGCAAAACTAGAGTCAAAGTTGATGTTATTACAAACTCAACCACAAGGGAAGAAAGTCAGCCAGTCACAATTTAGAAAGTCGCATTCCAATCACACTGGAAGCCCATATTAGCTGAGCAAAGATGTGTCCAGTCACATCTGTCTTTTTCCACAGACACTGCTCCCCCAGGCCACTATTGAGCAACCTGTCTCCTTTCCAAGCAGCCTTTGCACGGTGGAGACTGACCTGAAGTGAATCTCTGTTTCTCAAACCTAAAGAAAGGGAGGACTTACACTTGATATAGTTTGAGAAGCCCCAAACTATAGGAAAACCTCTTGATTCCCTTCCCTGACAACTTAGAGATTCATTTGTGAGAATATTATCTCTGAAAGGTTTCTTATAAGTTGAAGGTGCTCCTGGGAGGGATGATGCATTAACCCATACAGTCATTCACACTTTAGTATAAAGTAGTCATAATAAAAACCAACCAGTTGCTTTCAAGTTGATTCCAACTCATGGCAACCTCATGTGTTTCAGAGTAAAACTGTGCTCCATAGAGTTTTCAATGGCTGATTTTTCAGAAGTAGGTCACCAGACCTTTTTTCTGAGGTACCTGTAGGTGGATTCAAACTGCCAACCTTTTGGTTAAAAAAAAAAAAAAAATTTTTTTTTTTTTTTTTATTAGCTACCATTGATTAAGCATAAACTATGGGTCAGGCATTGAATTAAATACTTCAGACAGTCACTATATCAGACCTTAAAGGCACTGAAAAGTTGTGATGAAGGAAGTCTGGACTTGTTCTAGGTATCAAGAGGTTAGGATAAAGATTAATTGGACAGGACTAACACCATAAAGAGAGGTGGAAGGCCAAGGAAGGAGTAAGTGACTATTGTGAGAAACTCAAGGCATACTTCACAGAGGTGACATTTCAGCAGAGTTTTGAAAGATGAGCAGCAGCTCGACAAGTAGCCAACGTGAGAAAGGGAATTTTTGGTAGAGGAAACAGCATGGATAAAGGCACAGGTGTATATATATATATATATATATATATCTAGGCTCCAGCAGGAATACTCAAGAGTTCTGTGTGTGTGTGTGTTTGTGATTTCGGTGAAAGTTTACAGAGAAAATTAGTTTCTCATTAAACAGTTAATACACAAATTGTTCTGTGACATTGATTGCCAATCCTGTGATGTGTCAGCACTCTCTACTTCTCTACCCTGGTTCCCTGTTTCCATTCCTCTAGTTTTCCTGTACCTTCCTGCCTTCTTGTCATTGCTTTAAGGCTGATATGCCCCTTAGTCTCATATACATTATGTCCCTTACATGTGTTATTGTTGCCCCTGTAGACCTGTCTAATCTTTGGCTGAAGGGTGAACTTCAGGAGTGACTTCAGTACTGAGTTAAAAGGGTGTCCAGGGGCCATACTCTCAGGGTTTCTCCAGCCTCTGTCGGAGAAGCAAGTTGGTTTTGTGCTTCTGTGTGTGTGTGTGTGTGAATTTGAATTTTGTTCTACATTTTTTCCTCCCATTCTGCCCAGGGCCCTCTATTGTGATCCCTGCCAGAGCAGTCAGTGGTGGAGGCTGGGCACCATCTAGTTGTTCTGGGCTCAGTCTGTTGGAGGTTGTGGTAATTGTGGTCCATTCCTCCTTCGGGTTCATCTTTCCTTTGGTCTTCTTTCAATGAAGAAGACCTTTTATTTGGCCTTCTTCATTCTCCTTTGCTCTGGCTGGGATGGGACCAGTAGAAGTATCTTCGATGGCCATTTGCTGGTTTTTAAGACCCCAGTTGCTACTCACCACAGTTAGATGTAGAACATTTCCTTTATAGACAATGTTACCCCAATTGAGCTAGATAAACTAAGAGAATTCAAGAAGCGTTTAGTAAAAGGTTATTTACAAAGACATGGGCCAGATATAGGGTAACCACAAGAGATAGTCCAGGATTCAGGGGCTATATCACCCTTAGGCCAGAAGGGATGAGGAGATGCACAATTACACAAACCCAGAGAGAGAGAATTGTGCAGAGATGACAACTGTGAGAATATCTAAGACTTCTAAGGCACACAGCCAGCCAGAAGTGACCCCACAGGGAAGGAACCAGGGGAATAAATATCCCACCTTCCTCCTCCCTTCTTGGGTCTCCTGCCAGAGTTCCCCATTGGCCAACCCCAACCAGAAGCCAGAAGGCAGGGGGTTTGGCTGATGCAGACTTCTGGAGCACAGAGCTGGACAGGGAAGCATAGGAAGGGATGTGGGAGGGGGCCACTGGACCATGCCCAGCAGAGTACGTTTCATGTGGCTGGAACATGGAGTGTGAACTGGCGGGTGACAGGGACAGGGATATGATTGTTAGGCTAAAAGTGAGTGGGAACCATTGCCTGAGCTGGTCATGGAGACACCACTGGTAGAGGCTTTTGGCCTTTGTTGTGGCTCCTGGAAAGAAGGACCCATCAAAAGACCCCTGAATACCAACCACTCTGACTGGGATCACAACAGAGGGTCCCCAATAAAGCAGGAGAAAAATGTAGAACAAAAACTCAAATTCATTAAAAAAAAAAAGACCAGACTTACCAGCCTGATAGAGACGGGAGAAACGGCTGAGACTATGGCCCTAAGACATCACTCTGACTTGGAATGCTGCCATTCTGGGAAACCACCTTCCAGCCAAGCAGTAGATAGGCCTACAAAATAAACAATAACACCTGAAGAGAATGCACTGCATAGAACAATTACGCAAAACCAGAAGGGCAAGCTTTGCCCAAAAGTAACAATGAGAAGGCAGGAAGGGGTAGGAAAGCCAGACGGAAGGAAATGGGGAACCCAGGGCAGAAATGGTGAGAGTGCTGACACAGGGTAGGGATTGTAACCAATGTCATGGGACGCTTTGTGTACCGTTTGTTGAATGGGAAACTAATTTGCTCCATAAACTTTCAGCTAAAACATAATAAAATATTAAGAAAAACAAACAAACAAAGAACACCCCTGAAGGCAATAACTCCCAGGCTGGTGAGAGGGTCCCTGGAACTCTTTGGAAGCAAATTCCAGCCGACCTTGTCTCTGGCAGCTCCTGACACCATAGACACCGGCTTGAGAAACCAGGGCGAGGTGTCTACCAGTAGCTACCAAAGAGATTGCAACCTAGAACATCTTGAACCAGTTAAAAGCAACCCTATGTGCTATATTTTGATTCCAGCCCACCTTTTCCCCTCTCCTGTGGAAAGAAAGCACTGTGATGAGGAGCTGTGCAGGAGCAGGTTTCCAGAAAGACAAGAAATGTCTGTCTGCACTCCCAGAGGGACAGCTCCAGGCAGCAAGCCTGCAAAGCCAAGTCCATCCTGCCCTGCAAGGCTTCAGGAAGGAGCAGAGAGCCAGTCCCTTTCGTCTGGGAAACATTAAAAGCAATATCTGAAGTGATTCATTAAAAGTCCTCCAGTGGCAGAAGCCCATCACCGCAGATGTGAAAATAAACACAGAGGGAAATTCCAGGACCGGGACTGTTTCAAGTCTTTAAACAAATGCGTGGCTATTTCAGGGAAAGAAGAATCTCTTGACTGCTGTTTCAAGGCCAAGTCTGACTCTCTCCACCAAGCAAGGCCAGGCAGATTCCCACGATGCCAGACTCAGAGAAGGGCCCAAAGGCTCTCTGGGGCCCATCCCATTTGTCCTGCTTGGCTACCCACCAAGTTACCCAGGCTGTGGCGCCCAACGAGGCACCCTTCAGCTCAGCCTTTGTAAGTGTAGGAAATGAAAGCAGAAGCAATGGTTTTGTTTGTCTGGCAAAAAGTCAGCATAGAAAACAAATGAAAATAGGGAAAATAAGATGGCAGTGCATATGACAGTGTGCACACCAATAAAAACAGTAAAAATAGAAGGCAGGGGGGAAAATTTGGGCACAGGCCACATATTATCACGTCCAGTGTCTGGCAGGTAAATGGCACGTGGTCGGCATTTGAGAAATATGTCTGGAGAGAGGGCAGGTGGGAGAAAGGGAGAGGGAGGAGAGGAGGGAGGAAGTAAAAGATGAAAGAAAAGAAGGGAAGAAAAGAAAGAAGGAGGGAGGGAGGGAAGATGGGAAATAAGGAAAGAAGGAGGGAGAGAGGGGGAGGGAGAGAAATAAAACGGAAGTAAAGGCAGAAGGAAGGAGAGTGGAAAGGAGGGAAGGCAGAACAGAAAGAAGGGAGATTCTCAGCTCAGAAGGTGTCCAGGAGCCCAGAGATGCTGAAGTACCTGCTGTGCTTGGAGGTTCCCAGGACAACTGCAGCTTTCCATCCATTAGCTGGTAAGGTTGGAAAAGAGTAAGTTCATGGAAACCAAATTCAAATTTTTCCCACCAGAAAATATCAAACTTCTCCTACACAGCTGGGATTGCTTTTTAGCAATGAAAGTTCCCCTGAATGGGCGTGGAGGGGTGAAGAACTCAGCCCTCCCTGAGATTGAGCAAATCACCTGGCTGCCGGGGGACTACAGAACATAGCAATTACGAGTGTACTCAGGTTTAAGTTAGATTTTTAACTGCACACTGTGCCCACAGATGGTTATGAGCCTGTGAGAACTCCACTCATAGGCACAGCCTGCTGCACATTCCCACAAGGGTCAGTGAAAAAGGCAGTGCTTAGAAGCCTGGGAGACCTGGGTTCGAATCTCAGGAGGA
This sequence comes from Elephas maximus indicus, assembly GCF_024166365.1. Classification (NCBI taxonomy): domain Eukaryota; kingdom Metazoa; phylum Chordata; class Mammalia; order Proboscidea; family Elephantidae; genus Elephas; species Elephas maximus. The sequence continues at coordinate 192,734,940 of NC_064820.1, read as the reverse complement.
GCCCTCGGGCAAACCAGCAAACCAATACATTCCTTTGTCTCCTCACCTGCGAAACGGAGCTAACAAAATGCTCTTACAAAGCTGAAGTGAAAGCTACTGAAACCAGTTGCCATTAAGGCAACTCCAATTCATGGCGACTCCACGTGTGTCAAGAGTAGAACTGTGCTCCGTTCGGTTTTCAACTGATGAATTTTCGGAAGTACATCACCAGGCCTTTCTTTCAAGGTGCCTCTGAGTGGACTTGAACCTCCAACCTTTTTGTTACAAGCCGAGCGTGTTAGCCATTTGTACCACACAGAGACTCTGAAGACTATAGGGCAATTATATAAGGCGCCTGATGTGTTGTAAGCAGTCAATAAGTGCACATTTCCTCTGTTCTAAGATGCCTCTCCTCTTTTCACAATTTCACTTTTCTATAATCTCATTTCTGAAGGCAGCATGTATATTACCAGATGCCAGCTTTCTCATTGCCTGTGAACTGAGAGAACTTAGCCAAACCTCTCTGAAGAGATCATAGAAGTGTGGAGAGAAGAAGCTGATGCAAAAGACCCCAAGGTATGAAGGCCTAGCGCTCTCTCAGGACCAGCACATCTACCTGTCAAAGGTTCACCTCAGATCCCTGTTCTCCTCAGACAAAAGGAGGATTCCAAAAGAGTGAGGCCTTGGCCTGATGCTGTGTGATAAAACTGTCCATAATGCGGCAGGTGGAACAGGTCCAGCAGAGGAGCATAAGGGCTGGAAGTGAATGTTCTGGGTGTCATCTTAAGAAAGTCACTTCATTTCTCCAAACCTCGGTTTTATCATCTGGAAAATGGAACCATTAATGGTACTACCTCCTAGGGATGCTGTGAGCCATAAGAGATGGGTGGTGGCCGGGAGCCCACCTGTGGTCAGGGCTCAGTCAGGGTTAACTGCGGACCGCAGATAAGACAAGCCAGGCCTCTCTCCCCTCAGACTTCAGGCATTTCTGCAGGAAACAGGAACTTCATGGAAAGGTTGCACCATCCCCGACCTCTTCAAACTGTACCATCAACACCTATCATATTTTCTTTCATCATCCTCAAGGCCTTGACCATAAAGTTTAGAAGAAATTAAAAACAGCTCATCCACCTATTTACATATCCCATTCATCCAACTACCACATGCCAAGCCTGACATAGCTGTTGGAAACCAAGAGATGAGTTAAATGGCAAGTCATAATGGAAGTGGAGAAGGAGCAAAAGTAATCATAATCATGCTGTTAGTTGTTGTTAGCTACCATCAGAGTTGGCTCTGTCTCATGACAACCCCATGTACAACAGAATGAAACGTTGCCTGGTGCTGTACCACCTTCATCATCATTGGTATGCTTGAGTCCATTCTTGTGGCCACTGTGTATCTTGAATGCCTTTCAGTCCAGGGGACTCATCTTCCAGCACTATATTAGACAATATTCTCTTGTGATCCATAAGGTTTTCATTGGCTAATTTTCAGAAGTAGATCCCCAGCCCTTTCTTCCTAGTCTGTCTTAGACTGGAAGCTCCACTGAAACCTGTTCACCATGGGTGGCCCTGATGGTATTTGAAATACCAGTGGCATAGTTTCCAGCATCATAGCAACATGCATGCCACCACAGTGTGACATATTGACAGGTGGCAGATAACAACCACAGAGAGCAATTATACAGCGTTATGTGCTAGATACTGGCCTTGTGCAAGTTATTCTCAGTTTCTTCATCCAGAAAATGGGATCATAACAGTACCCATCTCATAGGGTTGTTGGGAGAATTACACAAAATTGCCTAAACTTTCAGTTAGTAATAGAGTATTTAACCATTTGCGTACCAGGGACTCCTTGTCACTAGGAGGGTTTTTGCTTTCTAGTGACAATATTGTGACATACTGGAATGCCATTATAGGCGTTTTCAGGTATTATCCTGGAAACTTAATCTGCCTTATCATACACAGAAGATTGCCTGAGGATGTCATCCACTCATTCCTTTCTTAAAAAAAAAAAATCATAAATTATTGTGGGAAATACATATGTAACAAATCACTTGTCACTCGTTCATTTCTTCATTCTTCCATTCGGTAAACATTTACCGAGTACCTTCTGCATGCCAGGAAGTGCCCTGTGTGCTGAAGGCCTGTGAGCAAGACAGCCAGGGCCCCTGCTCTCAGAAAATCCACTGTCTAGCTGACAGGAACCAGAGCAGTAAACACAGACCTCGCCAAGGGGTTTTCATTCACATTCTTAAGATTACAACAGAGAATGGTAAGACCAACAACAGAAAGCTGTGCAGGAACAGCAGTGGCTACCCCAGGAATGGGCAGTCAGAAACATCTGTTGGAGAAGCTGCTGTCTCAGCTGGCTATTTGCATCAGCTAGGAGTTCACCATGGAGACAAGGGGATGCAGGCATCCCAGCCTCAGGAGCATCTCCAAAGGTGCTGGGGTCTGGTCCTGTTCCTACTTTGTGGGACCCTGAAAAGTGGCTCAGTGCTGTGGAAAACAGTTTGGCAGTTCCTCACAACATTAATCATAGAACTGCCATGTTGTTGTTGTTGTGGGGTGTCATTGAGTCAATTCTGTGTAGGACTGCCCCATGGAGTTTTCTTGGCTGTAATCTTTACAGAAGCATATTGCCTGATCTTTCTCCCACAGAGCCACTGGGTGGGCTCGAACTGCCAAACTTCTGGTTAGCAGCTGAGTGCTTAACCTTGTGCCACCAGGGTTCCTTATAGAACTACTATATGATCCAGCAATTCCACTCCTAGGCATAATATACCAAGAGAATTGAAAGCAAGGACTTGAACAGATATTTTGTATACCGATCTTCGCTACAACACTATTCACAATAGCCAAAAGGTGGAAAGAACCCAAGTATACATCAACGGATGAACGGATAAACAAAATGTGGTACACACATGCAATGGATCATTACTCAGACAAAGAGAGAAATGAAGTCCTGATGCATTCTGCGACATGGATGAACCTTGAAAACGTTGTTGTTAGGTGCCGTCGAGTAAGTTCCGACTCATAGAGGCTCTGTGTACACCAGAATGAAACGCTGCCCGGTCCTGTGCCAATCTCATGCTCATTGCTATGCTTAAGCCCATTTTTGCAGCCACTGTATCAATCCATCTTGTCGAGGGTCTTCCTTTTTTTCGCTGACCCTCTGTTATACTAAGCTTGATGTCCTTCTCCAGGGACTAGTCTCTCCTGATAACGTGTCTGTCATGGATTGTACTGCGTCCCGCAAAACCTCTGTCAACTTGGCTAGGTCTTGATTCCCAGTATTGTGTGATTGTCTACCATTTTGTCATCTGATGTGATTTCTCTGTGTGTTGTGAAGCCTATCACTATGATGTAATGAGATGGATTAGTGGCATTATATTGTTGAGATCTACAAGATTAGATAGTGTCTTAACCCAATCTCTCTTGAGATATAAAAGAGAAATGTGAGCAGAGAGACATGGGGACCTCACACCACCAAGAAAGCAGTGCTGGGAGCAGAGTGCATCCTTTGGAGCTGAGGTTCCTGCACTGAGTTGCTCCCAGACCAAGGGGAGACTGATGCATCACAAGGACTTTCCTCCAGAGCCGACAGAGAGAAAGTTTTTCCCTGGAAATGGTGCCCTGAATTCAAACTACCAGCCTACTGGACTGTGAGAGAATAAGTTTCTCTTTGTTAAAGCCATCCACTTGTGGTATTTCTGTTACAGCAGCACTAGATGACCAAGACAGTATCCAAAGTATGTGAGATGAAGCATTCTAGCTGTACTTCTTCCAAGACAGATTTGTCAATTCTTTTGGAAGTCCACAGTATATTCAATATTCTTCGCCAATGCCACAATTCAAAGGAGTCAATTCCTCTTTGGTTTTCCTTATTCATTATCCAGGTTTCCCATGCATATGAGGCAACGGAAAGCATCATAGCTTGGGTCAGGTGCACCTTAGTCCTCAAGGTGACATCTTTGCTTTTTAACACTTTAAAGAGGTCTTCTGCAGCAGATTTGCCCAGTGCAATATGTCCTTTGAATTCTCGACTGCTGCTTCCATGGGCATGGATTGTGAATCCAAGTAAAATTAAATCCTTGACGACTTCAATCTTTTCTTCATTTATTGGCCCAGTTGTGAGGCTTTTTGTTTTCTTAATGTTGAGGTATAATCCACAGTGAAGGCTGTGGTCTTTGATCTTCATCAGTGTTTCAAGTCCTCTTCACTTTCAGCTAGCAAGGTTGTGTCATCTGCATATCACAGGTTGTTGAATCTTCCTCCAATCCTGACATCTGTTCTTCTTCTCATAGTCTAGTTTCTGGGATTATTTGTTCAGCGTACAGATTGAACAAATACAGTGAAAGGATACAACCCTAATGCACACCTTTCCTGACTTTAAACCGTGCAACTTTAAACCCTTGTTCTGTTCGAACAGGTTCTGTACAAGTTCCTCATGAGCAAAATTAAGCATTTTGGAATTTCCATTCTTTGCAATGTTATCCATAATTTGTTATGATCCACACAGTCGAATGCCTTTGCACAGTCAGTGAAACGCAGGTAAACATCTTTCTGGTATTCTCTGCTTTCAGTCAGGATCCTTCCGACATCAGCAATAATATCCCTCGTTTCATGTCCTCTTCTGAATCTGGCTTGAATTTCTGGCAGTTCCCTGTTGATGTACTGCTACAGCTGCTTTTGAATGATCTTCAGCAAAATTTTACTTGCATGTGATATTTACGATATTGTTCAATAATTTCCACATTTGGTTAGGTCACCTTTCTTTGGAATAGGCATAAATATTCCAGTCAGTTGACCAGGTAGTTGTCTTCCAAATTTCTTGGCATAGACAAGTAAGCACTTCCAGCGGTGCGTTTGTTTGTTGAAATATCTCAATTGGTATTCTGTCAATTCCTGGAGCCTTGTTTTTTGCCAGTGTCTTCAGTGCAGCTTGGACTTCTTCCTTCAGCACCATCTGTTCTTGATCATATGCTACCTCTTGAAATAGTTGTGCATCAACCAATTCTTTTTGGTACAGTGGCTCTGTGTATTCCTTCCATCTTCTTTTGACGGTTCCTGCATCATTCAGTATTTTGCCCATAGGATCCTTCAATATTGCAAGTCAAAGCTTGAATTTTTTCCTCAGTTCTTGCAGCTTGAGCAATGCTGAATGTGTTCTTCCTTTTTGGTCTTCTAACTCCAGATCTTTGTACACGTCGTTATAATACTTTACTTTATCTTCTGGAGCTGCCCTTTGAAATCTGTTCAGCTCTTTGACTTCATCATTTCTCCTGCTCACTTTAGCTACTCGATGTTCAAGAGCAAGTTTCAAGGTCTCTTCTGACATCCATTTTGGTCTTTTCTTTCTTTCTTGTCTTTTTAATGACCTCTTGCTTTCTTCACCTATGATGTCCTTGATGTCATTCCACTACTCATCTGGTCTTCAGTGATTAGTGTTCAATGCATCAAATCTATTCTTGAGATGATCTCTAAATTCAGGTGGGATACACGCAAGGTCATACTTTGGCTCTTGTGGACTTGTTCTAACTTTCTTCAGTTTCAACTTGAACTTGCTTATGAGTAATTGATGGTCTGATCCACAGTCAGCCCCTGGCCTTGTTCTGACTGATTGAGCTTTTCCATCGTCTCTTTTCACAGATGTAGTCGATTTGATTCCTCTGCATTCCATCTGGTGAGGTCCACATATATAGTCGCCATTTTTGTTGGTGAAAAAAGGTATTTGTAATGAAGAAGTCACTGGTCTTGCAAAATTCTATCATGCGATCTCCAGCATTGCTTCTATCGCCAAGGCCATATTCTCCAACTTCTTTGTTTCCAGCTTTCACATTCCAATCACCAGTAATTATCAATGCACCCTGATTGCATGTTTGATCAATTTCAGACTACAGAAGTTGGTAAAAATCTTCAATTTCTTCATCTTTGGCCTTAGTGGTTGGTATATAAATTTGAATAATACTCGTATCAACTGATCTTCCTTGTAATGCTATCCCTCTTCAATTTGCCATTCCCAGCATAATAGGTCATATAATTGTGTTATTCAAAATGGCCAATCCATACCAGTCCTTTGCAACTCACTAATGCCTAGGATATCAATATTTACAAGTGTTCCATTTCATTTTTGACAATTTCCAATTTTCCTAGATTCATACTTCATACATTTCACATTCTGATTTTTAATGGATGTTTGCAGCTGTTTCTTCTCGATTTGAGTCGTGCCACATCAGCAAATGAAAGTCCCAAGAGCTTGGCTCTATCCACATCATTAAGGTCAACTGTACTTTGAGGAGTGCAGCTCTTCCCCAGTCATCTTTTGAGTGCCTTCGAGCCTGGGGGGCTCATCGTCCAGCACTATATCGGACAATGTTCTGCTGCTATTCATAAGGTTTTCACTGGCTAATTTTTTTCAGAAGTAGACTGCCGGGTCCTTCTTCCTAGTTTGTCTTAGTCTGGAAGCTCAGCTAAAACATGTCTGCCATGAGTGACCCTGCTGGTATTTGAATACTGGTGGCATAACTTCCAGCCATCGTAGCAACACCCAAGCCACCACAATATGAAAAACTGGCAGACTATGTAGGGGTCAAAAAAAAAAAAAATTTATAATTTTTTAAAAAACATTATGCTGAGTTTAATAATTCAGACATAAAAGGACAAATATTGAATGATCCCACTTATATGAAATATCTAGATGAGGTAAATATACAGAAAGCAAAGTTTATTAGTAGTTACCAGGGGCAGGGGGACAGAAGAGGGAAGTCATTGTTTAGAAATCATTGGTATCTGTTTACAGTGATGAAAAACCTGGCAACAGATACGGGTGATGGTTGTACAACATGGTTAGTGTAATCAATGTCGCTGAATTGTATACGTAAAAAATGCTGGATTGACAAATGTTGTGTTATATACATTTATCATTAAAAAAAAAAAAAGACTCAAGCTCAGCATGGAGGAGACATTTCTGCCAAGCAGCAGGATAAAGCACCAGGGCAAGGAGTCTTCAGGGCTGATTAGATGCCAGCAGTTGGTCTCCCCTTTCAGAATGTTAGAAATCAATCTATGTTCCTGGGGTTCCCTTTCCTTATAAAACTGCTTGAGGTCATGATAACAGCATACATGATTTGCAGTGCCTCCTTGACCTGGTATGTCCCAGGGGGTATTTAAAGGTTCAGCTGCCCTTGGTCTTGGCGTCAAGAGAAAGAAAGCTACTATATGGACAAGCACAAGTACTTGTGACTCAAGAGTACTCTTTGACCTGCCAACTAAGGTAAGTGCCTTTTTGTAAAGATACCCAAGATTTCTCTTTTAATTTTAATTCTGTTTGAATCTGAGTTTCGCTTCTGAGCAGTATCTTCTACATGCTCAATTGCCCAGTGGAAGGAATCATAACTCTTTCCTTTTCTGGCTTTCTCTGATACAACAAGCTTCTGGCAAGCATCAGAAAAGAGGGCAAGTAAAGTCCGTGGTGGAGACAAGACTATGAAATTAATTTAAACATACAGCGAGGCACTGTAGTCACTGCAGAGACACATGGTGTTCCGTGGACCTGGGCCCATTCATGAGTCACCAAGCATAAGGGGACATTGTTGAAAGTGTTGGGAACATGAGAAATTCCTCACTGTCCAGCTTGGGTAATTCTGGGGCTATATTTACCTCCAGAAATGAAGTCACACAGACTTGGCCCAACTTCCGGTTGCTAGACCCAAAGACCATGGGGCCACCATGTTTATGATGCTGACTTTTCCTAACAGGAGTCATCCCCAAGTTGTGTTTGAGAGTCAACTTCTCATCTGCATATACCAGGAAAATGAAAGCCATGACAATTATGTCCAAAGGACATGTGCAGCCTGACCAACTCACCCAGAGGCTCCTAGACCATCTGAAAGGCTGTCTTAAAGACTCTAACACCAGGGTTCTGCACTGTCAGATTGGCAGAAAGAGGAAAACCTTGCTGATGATTCGGTGTGAGGAAAGGATATGACAATCATGCAGGCAGTAATCCATCAAGAATGATACATATTAGCTCACATTTCCAACCCCCAACTGTCAGTTGGTCATACTGTGGTGGCTTGCATGTTGCTGTGATGCTGGAAGCTGTGCCACTGGTGTTTCAAATACCAGCAGGGTCATTCTTGGTGGACAGGTTTCAGCAGAGCTTCCAGACTAAGACAAACAAAGAAGAAAGGCCTGGATATCTAACTCTGAAAATTAACCAATGAAAACCCTGTGGGTCACAACAGAATACTGTGTGACTCACTTGCTTTTGTCACTTTAACTAGGAAGAATCAATCACTGGAGAAGGACAACACGTTTGGTGAAGTAGAGGGCCAAACAATGGCGTGGGAGACCCTCAGTGAGATGGATTGGTATGAAAGCTGCAATGATGGCCTCAAAGATGCTGGCAATTGTGAGAACGATGCAGGACAGGAAACATTTTATTTTGTTGTACACAAGGTTACATGACTCGGAGTTGACTCAGTGGCAACTAACAACACCACCTTGTGTTTATCGAGTATCTGTTGTGGGTCAGGCACTATGCTCAGTGCTTTATATGCACCATCTCAATCAACTCGACGGCACTGGGTTGGGTGGGGCATTTCCTTTTCATATCCCTAAGATACAGGTTGATTGTGTTAAGCTCATCTTCCAGGTAAGGAAATTAAATGCTGAGAGGTGACTATGCCTATGTCACAGAACTGGTGACTAGCAGAGCTAGAATTTTGAATCCTGGTCCAGGGGCAGTAGAAATGTTACACTCTCTTAACTGATATGCCACATGATGGGATTGTGGGCCAGGAGATTAGGTAGCTGAGCAGTATTTTTTTTTTCTTTAAGCAGTACCTCCTATCGCAATAGGTAGCATGGGAGCCCAGTTCCACCAATCCCAGGCCCTGAATGCCTCCTTCCCAAAATCCTTTGCACCTACGTCAATCACAGCTCTTGTCACATAACTCAACATGGAGATGACTGGTTAGAACACTATCTCCCCCACCAGTTCCTAAGTCCTCCAGGACAGGTGCTTTACCTTATTCTTTGTATCCACTACAACACCTACAGTTGTGCTCACACTGTAAAAATTGGGGAGGGTCCCAACAATAAAAATTGTTGGCCCGGATGGCTTCATTGGAGAAGTCTACCAAAAATTCAAAAAAGAGCTCACTCAAACTATTTCAGAGCATAAAAAAGGAAGTAATACTCCCAAATTCATTCTATGAACCAGCATAACCCTGATACCAAAGCCAGGAAAAGACACCAGAAAAAAAAAGAAAGTTACAGACCAATATCTCTCATGAATATAGATGCAAAAATTCTCAACAAAATTCTAACCAATATAATTTAGCTTAGGACTCCCCGACTCTCACACTCCATGGAACCAGGTCAGCAAAGTTCACCCAGATTGCCAGGTCACATGGAGCCTGCTGACATCTGAGCCAGATCTCTCTTACCGCCTTGAACATCATTTCCTTATATGTGAAATGAGGATTGCAATACTGCTGCCCTCAAAGAATGGTTATGAAAATGAGCCAGATTAATACATGTAATACCTGCCCATAAAAAAAAAAAAAAAGCCCATAACCTTCCACAAATGTTACTGCTTGTTATTATCTGGGTGGTCCTTATCTTTTTCTTTGTGCTTTTCTATGTCTTCTACTTTTCTACTAGGGATATATATTAAAACACTAAAAAATACTAGGAAAAATACATGTTTTAAAGAAAAAAAATTATATGAGGTAGAATATCAGTGCCAAAGGGTTTAAAGAAGGGAGAGGGTATATCCAGTCGGGGATAATTCAGGGTGGGCTTCACAGAAGCAGCAGCATTTGAGATGGGCTTTCAAGCATGGCTGGAATCTTATTAAGTGACAATGGAGGGATAGGGGTTGCAGTAGGTTCTAAGATTCCCTAATACACCATCATGTACCAAGGGACAGGGAATTTCCTGCTAATGAAAAAGTTCTGAGAGAAAATTTGGCAATGTCAGTGGAAGAGGCAGTAAGAAGAAGGCCTTCTATGAGGTATGTTTTCCAGAATGCCAATTTTCTGGGCAATAAGAAGTGTAGAGACAGAAAGTGGGTGTGGTCTTTAAAAATCAAGAGCCCTTTCTTTGTTCCTATGTAGACTTAGAATTTGTGCTGGAAGACATAAGCTGATAATTTACAAGAAAAGAGATAAAAATGACCACGAAAAGCATGGAAAAAATAGTGAAAATGCTAACACTAGGGCAGCCAATGTATACAAAGATGGTCAGAGGGGGAAGAGGAGACAGAACATAAAGAAAAGATTTATTTGCACACCTCCAAAAGCAACCGAATAAATCTAACCCTTCCTGAGGCACTGTAATGGACCGACCACATTCTCCTTAGCTTCACCCTCCAAGGCCCCTCACTGAATGAAACTCAGTGAAGACAAATCCTACAGAGGAATCCAAAGACACAGGACAGCTGCCACTTGCTCACACCTGCCATTAACCTCCCTGCAGAATGCAGCACCTCCCTGCCCTGGGAGCCCAATGGTCCCTGCTCTGACAGCAGAGGCCTTGGCAGGGGCAGAGCAGAAGGGAATGCGTCCTGCCTTTACAGAAGCATCAGAACCTGGGGAAAATGACCAAGCCAAGCCTGCTGGTGTAGGTGAGGAAGCTCACAGGGAGATTGGAACAAATGTGTTCCTACCTCACCATTTAAAAAAAAAAAAATTACTGTGGTAAGTATTTTATAGGTCCCTGGGTAGCACAAGCGGTTTGTGACCAGCTGCTAAGCTAAAGGCTGGCCATTCGAATCCACCAAACAGCCCCTTTTTTTCTGGAAGAAAGGCCTGGCAAACTATGTCTGTAAATATTACAGCCAAGAAGGCCCTATGGAGCAGCTCTATTTTGTAACACACAGGTTGTCATGAGTTGGAATCAGCCCAACAGCTACCGGTTTAGTTTTTGGTTTGTTGAGTGTATGTGTGTGTGTGTGTGTGTGTGTGTGTATACGTATACGTGTACGTATATGTGTACGTATACGTATACGTATATGTATAACATTTGCCATTTCAACATTTTTTACATGTAAAATTCAGTGACATTAACTACATTCAAATGGAATATTACTCTGCCATAAAGAGAAACGAAGTCTTAACACGCTACAACAGAGACGAACCTTGAGGACATTATGCTGAGTGAAATAAGTCAGACACAAAAGGACAAATGTGCATGAATTCACTAATATAAAACATCTAGAATAGACAAATGTATAAAACCAAAACACCAAACCCATTGCCATCAAGTCGATTCCAACTCATAGCAATCCCACAGGACTGAGTAGAAATGCTCCCTAGGGTTTCCAAGGAGCGCCTGGTAGATTCAAACTGCTGACCTCTTGGTTAGCAGCTATAGCTCTTAACCACTAGGCCACCAGAGTTTCTAGACAAAGGTATAGAGACCAAAATTTATTGGTGGTTACCAGGGATGCAGAGCCTTGGTGGCTCAGTGGTTAAGAGCTACGGCGAGCTACAGCTGCTAACTAAAAAGCTTGGCATTTGGAATCCACTAGTCGCTCCCTGGAAACCTTTGGGGCAGTTCTCCTCTGTCCTATAGAGTCGCAGTGAGTCAGAACTGACTCGACGGCACCTAACAACACACCAACATCAAGGGTGGGGGGGAGGGGGCACTGAGCTTCTCCAATTGATTTGTAAGAGTGACTACAATTATGCTTATGCAAATCAATAGGCAATGCTGTGACCTTTCAGGGTTGAGTTGAAATTCCATTTCTGCCACCACGAGGCAGTGTAACTCCAGGCAAGGGGCCTCCCTCCTTGGAACACAAGTTGCCTCATTCATTCAGAAGGGGAAATGGCATAGACTCCACCAGGTGGTTGGAGCACTAGAGAGTGTTCACTTAGCACAGACTATGGCTGAAGTCAGCCCTCCATAAGGACCACCTACCATTATTAGCATTATCAAACACCAGGGATAAAAAGTCAGAGCAGAGGGCAAGCAGCTGCTCTTGGCTAGAGAGAAAAGACTGGAACTGAGGTGTGGTGCTCAAGTCTTTCGTTCCTCTAGTTCTCTGCTACCAAGTGCTCCTGGCCAGGGACAAGCTTTCAAGTTGTTAAAAGTCTCCTCCTAAGTTGTGTAACAGGAATGGGTGGTTCTGTGGGAGCTGGGCAGACAGAGCGTGGGACTGGCAGGCCACGCACTGGGCCCAGCCCCTCGGACAAAACTTAAGCGGTGTTTGTGGTCACGCTTTGGCGCTGAGCAAAGAGAAGAGACCTCTGCAGCTTTGGACTAAGAAAGGGACCAATACGCCTGCTTTGGTGCAGCCAACAGGAAATTTGGGGGGGCTTCAGTTTTTTTTCAGTTTCAATGCGCTAGTTCTACAGCAAGCAGAGATCATTTAAGAAAATGATGCCAATTATCCTGGACATTTGAGAAAACGCGTAGTTTTTCCTGCCCCCTCCCCCATCTTCCAGGTCACAGAATAAGCCTATGAGCCGTACCTTTGATTCAGGAAATAAAAAGCAGCTTCTACTGGCTCAAATAAGGAGCCCCACTGTCTAACCTGAGTCCTTCTTGACTCAATAACAACCCAGAAAACATTTCCTGTAATGCAGCCTTTCTTTTACTCATCTTCTTGCTGAAAGTCACATACTGGGCAAGGCAGCCAGAGCTAAACTTCTGAGCCAAGTTTTCCCTTCATTTCACCAAGTCCAATGTCCCTGAAGTAGCACCAGTATATTCTGTGGTCCCAGCTTCATTCCATCTTCCTTTAGCAAAATCCACTTATACTGGTAAATCGCTTTGAGACCCACCAGGGAAGAGTAAATAAGCCATTTACATGGGAACACAAAACAAAGTTAAGGTGGTGTTAGGTGGGAAGTTCGAATGCCCATGGCAAAAGGTGGCCAAGGACTGTGTTTGCCAAACCCTAGGAAAATGGTCCAAGAGGAGGGTGCTGAAGATGCTGGCAGCTCAAGAAATGTTAAGTTTAGGACAAATAAAAGAAAGTGTGGTTTCTCATAGCAAGTCGGTGGTACACTCTGGAAGCAATTTTTTTTTTAATTGTGGTGAAAATATACACAAGAAAACCTTCACCAATTCAACAACCTGTACACGTACAGTTCAGTGACATTGATTACTTTCTTCAAGGTGTGCAGCCTTTATCATCATCCTTTCCCAAATCATTCCACCACCATTAACATAAACTCAATGCCCCCTAAGCAAAAATCCCCCTCTCCCCCACCCTCCCACTAATAATCTTTGGTTTCTATATATTTGCTTATTTCATATAAGTGAGATCTTTTTGTGACTGACTTAGTTCACTATGTATAATGTTTTCAAGGTTCATCCATGTTGACGTGCATCATAACTTCATTTCTCTTTATGGCTGAGTGGTATTCCATTGGAATATATACTACATTTTGTTTATACCTTCATCTGGTGATAGCAGTCAATGACCTTTTAAGTGTTTCCGTAAATACCTGGATGACAGACCTCAAAAGCATTGTGGAAGGAACCTGGACTAGGTAATCTATTTAAAAATTAGCAGATTGACTACAGTGGATTGGCTTCCCTCTCTACCGTAAGAATAATAATTCCATGGCAAGGTTAAGAAACATTTCTGATACTGAACTTTGCAATAAGTAAATTATAAATGTGATCCTTAATATGGCCAGGAAAGCAAAGCTATTAACAAGCATAATCTTTTATAATAGCTTACTGGGCTAAGAATTTATGTTGTGTCTGATAAAATGGACATTGCCTCACAATATATATATATATATATAATGTGACTGTCTCACCAACTCAACCTAAAACTGGTATGCTAGCTATAATACGGAGTCCCTGAGTGGTGCCATTGGTTAAGGCACTGGTTGCTAACTGAAAGGTTGGAAGTTCAAGTCCAGCCAGAGGCAACTCGTAAGAAAAGCCTGGCGATCTAATTCTGAAAAATCAGCCATTGAAAACCCTATAGAGCACAGTTCTACTCTGACACACACGGGATCGTTATGAGTCAGAGTCAACTCAACAGCAACCGGTTTGATTTGGTTATCATTCCTGTTTTACAGATGAGAAAACTGCGGGTGAAGGTGGTGAAGTAACCTTCTCAGGGTTATACACCTGGTAAGGGGTAGACCAAGACTCAAAACCCAGGTCCCTAATGTTCAGGGGCTTTGTCCAGGACAAGCCTCAAGCATGACATGACCATAAACCAGAAGCGGTGCTTAGCCAGTGTTTCTAGAAGCCCAGTGCACTGACTCAAATGGGTGTGGTTCCCCAGCATAGAATAGCACCCCAAAGTGCCGAGTTCTGAAATATGTCCAGGGAGGACAGCCAGGCTAGAAAAGACTCAAGGATCCCACCGCAAAGGGGCAGGAGAAGGAGGAGCCAGTGGAGGAGAGGTTGATACCATTATCAACATCCAGTTGTACAGAGTACAGGCTTCCTGCTTCTCTCCTTCACTCACACCAGATCCGGGAACAGGATCCTTGTAGCCTGCAGACACCCACCTGTACAGAAGGCTCCACATTCTCTTCAGGAGAAGCTTGCTGCTTGCCCTCCCAGAGCCTCCTCTTCTCCTTCCCTCCACTTGTTCTGTCACTGTGCACCCACAACACTTGATATGTAATAAAATCAAGCAAAACAGCTATCACAACAGAAATACCCATTTACGGTAATCCTGTGTCTTTTTTCTGCAGTTTCAGCTGATACTTTGTGCCTCCACTACTCAAATGTAACAAACCGACCAACTTCGACAATAAACCAAACCAAACTCATTGCAGTCAAGTCAATTCGAGTTGATTTCGACTCATGGCAACCCCATGTGTTACAGAATAGAACTGCTTCATGGGGTTTTCTTGGGTGAAATCTTTACAGACGCAGTTCTCCAGGCCTTTCTTCCAGAAAAAAGGGGCTGCTGGGTGGGTTCAAGTTGCCAACCTTTAGGTTAGCACCCGATCATAAACCACTTGTGCCAGCTGCCTTGGAGTTGGCCCCAACTTGTAAAATAACATGTCTCCAGGAGTGAGAAAATAAACATAACTTTCTTCACAAGTGTTTCTATGCTATGCAAGCTACTCACACCACACTGAAAAAATCATAGAAATAAGTTGTCTTCTGTTTCTATAACAGAAATACCACAAGTGGATGGCTTTAACAAACCGAAACTTATTTTCTCACAGTCCAGGAGACTAGAAGTCTAAATTCAGGGTGCTAGTTCCAGGAGAAGGCTTTCTCTCTGTGTCAGCTCTGGAGGAAGGTCCTTGTCAGCTCTGGAGGAAGGTCCTTGTCATCAATCTTTCCCTAGTGTAGGAACTTCTCAGTGCAGGAACCTGGTTCCAAAGGATGTGCTGTGGTCCTGGCACTATTTTCTTGGTAGTATGAGGTCCCCCTGTTTCTCTGTTCACCTCTCTGTTTTATACCTCTAAAGGGATTGACTCAAGATACAACCTAATCTTGTAGATTGAGTCCTGCCTCATTAACATAACTATCTGTAATCCTCCCTCATTAATATCATAGAGATAGGATTTACAACACATAAGAAAATCACATTGAATGTCAAAATGATGGACAACTACACAATATTGAGAATCACGGCCTAGCCAAGTTGACACACATTTTGGGGAGACACAATAACACAAGTACTGATATTGATAGTTTTAAGCAGTTTTAATAAATTTGCCAAGGCAGGAATGAGAGGGAAAACTGACTGCCCAACTACAGTTTCCTCCTTGGGACAGAACCCAGTGAAAGAGTGGGTCATGCCCCCACTCTTAACTCCCTTCCCTCCCAGGCTGAGAATCCCTGTTGCTTGGGGGCTTTCTTCTGGCCTACTCCCCTGGGCTCTGTCCCATTCCCCTGTTTCTCTCTTTTTCTGCCCAGCCTGCCTGGCCCCCTGACTATGAGTTTTTCTCTCACAGCTCACCCTCAGCCCCTTGCTCTCCAGCCCTCTGATTAGGCCATTCCCCATCCTGCATTCAGCTGAGACTCTCAGGATCCCTCTTGCCCTGATCACCTGCCTATCCAGGAGGGTAGCTCAGACAGGTAAGAGTAGAGAATATCCGCTTACATGTTGTTGTTACATGCCATCGAGTCGGATCTGACTCATAGTGACTCAGTGTACAACAAAATGAAACACTGCCTGGTCCTGCAACATCCTCACAATCGTGGCTATGCTTGAGCCCATTGCTGCAGCCACTGTGTCGATCTATCTCATTGAGGGTCTTCCACTTTTTCACTGACCCGCCACTTTACCAAGCACATTGAGTACAGCAACACTGAGAGAGTTCAGGGTACATAGCTCAACCTTGACATTGACCTCAAAGAGAAAACTTAAGCTCTTGCAAACCCATCTCCCTTATCATCCCCGTCAGAGACAAAAAAAAGACTAGATGCATCACGAACTGATGTTGTGTGGGGTGACTGACATGGAATTGCTCTTGCGAAGGACACATGTGTAGATTGGACCACTGCTTCCATGTCTTCACTCCTCCCTCTCCCAGGTGGCCGGCCAGAGCAGAGAGTGGCAGAGTATACCTGGCTGCTGCACTTGGCTGTGTGATTTATTTCACCAAAGGAATACAAGTAGATGTAACGTGAGTAGAGGCTCTTCAAATGCTTGCACAGCTTGGTTTTCCCCCTACACAGCAGCAGCAGGCCCCAAGTAGCCACTGGCCCAGAGACCCAGGCCCAACCTGCAGCCTGGAGACAAGCCCTGCCAATTCCAGCTGAGACACAGTCAACCCCAGAAAGTAAATATTTTTGGTTGTCTGCTATGCAGCGAAAAAACAGAACAGACCAGCCACTGCCCAAGGGCACAATTACTGGCATCCGGACTATAGAGGTCCTGGCTGCCCCAAGTCGAGAGGTGACTGCCATCCTTGTAGAACAGATGAGAGGCGCAATCATTCCATCGTTAGTTCCATAACACTCTGCACTGATGATGGACCACAGAAAGGAGTCAGGATCCTCGATGGAACCCGGAGGACCCTGCTTCTGCCTTTCTTCCTATGCCCCATGTTGTGAACAACTGTGTTTGCCTGCACCACGTCTTTTTACCCTTCTTCTGGTAATAGCCCTAGCGAGCTACCCCACCCTCACTATTAATCCACATGATTCAGAAGGGCTCACCCTACCCCAAGGCCCTGGTCCTGGCCTAGCCATTCAACATATCCTGTCACCCTGGCCACAGTGATCAGTTCCTGATTGGATGCACCATCCAGGCCAGACCAAAAAGAGCCAATCAATGCTTTTTTGCAGGAACTATTGGAAAAAAACCTCATGAGCCTGGCCGTTTGTCATACTGTAGGGGCTTGGGTGTTGCTGTGGTGCTGGAAGCTATGTCACCAATATACAAATGCCGGCAGGGTCACCCAGGGCAGGCAAGTTTCAGACTAAAACAGGCTAGGAAGAAGGATCTGGTGACCTACTCTGGAAAGAATCAGCCCGTGAAAACCACGTGACTAGCAGCGGAACACTGTCTAATACAGCGCCGGAAGATGGGCCCCCGGGCTGGAGGGCACTCAGAACACGACTGAGGAGAGCTGCCTCCTCGAAGTAGAGTCAACTTAATGACATGGATGGAGTCAAGCTTTCAGGACCTTCATTTGCTGATGTGGCGCGACTCAAAATGAGAAGAAACAGCTGCAAACATCTATTAATAATCAGAATGTGAAACGTATGAAGTATCAACCTAGGAAAATTGGAAATCGTCAAAAATGAAGTGGAATGCATAAACATTGCTATCCTAGGCATCAGTGAGCTGAAACGGACTGGTATTGGCCATTTTGAATCAGACAATCATATGGTCTACTATGCCAGAAATGACAACTTGAAGAGGAATGGTGTTGCATTCATCATCAAAAAGAACATTTCAAGATCTATCCTGAAGTACAACACTGTCAGTGATAGGATAATATCCATATGGCTACAAGGAAGACCATTTAATACGACTGTTATGCAAATTTATGCACCAACCACTAAAGCCAAAGATGAATAAATTGAAGATTTTTACCAACTTCTGCAGTCTGAAATTGAACGAACATGCTATCAGGATGCAGTGATAATTACTGGAGATTGGAATGGGAAAGGTGGAAAAAGAAAAAGGATATGTAGTTGGAAAATGTGGTCTTGGTGATAGAAACGGTGCTGGAGACTGAGTGATACAAATTTGCAAGACCAATGACTTCTTCATTGCAAATACCTTTTTTCCCCCAACATAAACAGTGACTATACACAGAACCTCACCAGATGGAATACACAGGAATCAAATCAACTACATCTGTGGAAAGATACAAAGGAAAAGGTTAATATCATCAGTCAGAACAAGACCAGGGGCCGACTGCAGATCAGATCATCAATTACTCATATGCAAGTTCAAGTTGAAACTGAAGAAAATTAGAACAAGTCCACAAGAGCCAAAGTACGACCTTGAGTATATACCACCTGAATTTAGAAACCATCTCAAGAATAGATTTAACACACTGAAAACTAATGATTGAAGACTAGACGAGTTGTGGAATGACATCAAAGATATCATACATGAAGAAAGCAAGAGGTGATTAAAAAGACAGGAGAGAAATAAAAGACCTAAATGGATGTCAGAAGGGACTCTGAAATTTGCTCTTGAACATCGAGTACCTAGCAAAAGGAAGAAATGATGAAGTAGAAGAACTTAAGATTTCAAAGGGCAACTCGAGAAGACAAAGTAAAGTATTATGATGACATGTGCAAAGAGCTGGAGATAGAAAACCAAAAGGGAGAATATGGGACTTCCAGCCAACATGGCTCCATAGATTGAAGCACTATGCCGTCCCTCTACAGCAAAGATCCAAAAACTAAGTAAAACAGAGACAAACATCATTCCTGGAACCTGAAGTGTCAAGAGAAGAGATAAAGAACTCAGCCAAGCACCAAATGGAATAAGAATCTGACAGAGGACAGACAGCAAGGAGAGATAAATGCTGAAGGCCCCATCAGCTAAGGCAGCATGGAGCCACCATCTTGGACTTTTGTCAGGGAAAGGCAGACAGGTAGCACAGGAAAGCAGCTTCAGAACTCCCAGCAGGAGACAGAGCACCCAGTAACCAGTGATACATGCTTCCCTACCCCCCATTCTCTCCCCACTGCTCTACCTCCAAGCTTCCTGGCTGGCTGCAGTGGCTCAGCTGGCTAGCAAGTGCAGCACCCTTGCAACTTGGATTCACCCCACCCACATCGGAGATCGGCAGACAGGGAGTATGGGAAAGCAGCTTCTCGAATTTCCCAGCAGAGACAGAGCACCTGGTAATGAGTGATATATGATTTTCTAGTCCCCCTTTCCCCCTTCCCCCAAATAAATTCACAACTAGAAATTTTCCAAAAACAACAATTATAAATCCAAAAGATAAACCACAAGATTTCAGAAATGGACAGTGTCATAGAAGGGTTGAGGAGCAGATTTGGAATGATGGAAGACAGAATCAGTGAAATTGAAGACAAACACTTGGATACAACTATGTTTGAGGGAAAATCAGAAAAAAAGAACAAAGAAAAATGAAGAAACCCTGAGAATGATGTGGGATACAATCAAAAGCAAAAATTTGCAAGTGATCAGAGTTCCAGAACAGGGAGTAAAAATGGAAAACACAGAGAGGGTCATTGAAGAATTGCTGAAAGAAAACTTCCCTAATACCATGAATAATAAAAAGCTGACCACCCAAGAAGCTCAACGAACTCCATATAGGATAGACCCCAAAAGAAAAACACAAAGGCATATCATAATCACACTCGCTAAAACCAAAGATAAAGAAAAAAATCTTGAGAGCAGCTCGAGAAAAACAAAAACTCACATACAAAGGAGAAACAATAAGACTAAGCTCTGATTATTCAGCAGAAACCATGCAGGCAAGAAGGCAATGGGATGAAATATATAAAGAATCATATATCCTGCAAATTTCTCAATCAAATATGATGGTGAAATTAGGACATTTCCAGATAAACAGAAATTAAGGTAATACATAAAAACCAAACCAAAATTACAAGAATTATTAAAGGGAGTCCTTCAGTCTGAGAACAAACATCAGACCACAGCCTGAATCTAGGACACAAGACTGTACCAGCCAGATGCCAACCTAGGAAACAAACTCTCAAGGACAATCCAAAACCAAAACAGTTACAACAGGGAACCAGAGAGGTTAATCCATAAATGACAACAACATCAAGAAAAATAAAAGAGGGAATAGATGCTATAGGTATAGAACTTTCTAATGGAGAGGAAGGCAAGGCAATATCAAGATTTAATAGACTGATTCAAACATAGGAAGATAAGGGTAAATTGCAAGGTAACCACAAAGAAACTTAACAAACCTACTCATTAAAATAAAGAAGGAAAACATAAAGTCTCAATAAAACCAAAATCTGCAAGAACAAAAGAAATCCACAAACTAAAGAAACTCAGCACAGGAGAGTAAGAAGAACAAAGAAAATGTTAGCACCACATAAAAAAGTACTACAAAATGACAGCAATAAACTCACATCTGTCAATAACTACACCAAATGTTAATGGTCTAAATGTACCCATAAAGAGACACAGAGTGACAGAATGAATTAAAAAAAAAACCAGGATTGAGGAAGGGCCAAGATGGAGGAATAGCCAGACGCTTCCAGTGATCCCTCTTACGAAAAAGACCTGAAAAAACAAATAAGTGAAACAATTATATTTATGACAAGCTAAGAGCCTTGAACATCAAAGGCAAAGTTAGAAAATGGATTGAGAGGCAGCAGGAGTGAGAGATGATTCAGAAACAGAGAGGAGTTGCCAGACCTGAATTGCTGGGATCCCTCAGGCACCATTCCCGGGAGCCCTGTGTCAGGCTGGTAGTAGTGTTTGGCCGCAGTTTCCTCAGGGAGAAGCAGCCAGCCACACAGCCTGCTCACACCTCAGGAACCAGAGAAGAACAGCATTCTTGGCAAAAGCTCAGTACTTGCATATATTTTCCTGTGCCCCCTGCCCCCAAGCTGGCTTCAGAGGCTGTTGATTTCCCTGGGCCTGAGATAGGCCCTGTTGAGCACCTAGAGACATCCTCCTGGCCTTGGAGAAGGAATAAATTTGTAATTGAGGGAAAAGATAATTTGCCAGCTCCACTAATCTGGGGAGCTCCAGAAAAAAGAGGCACCTGTCCAGGCATAAACAGTCCATGGACGTTGAATACCTTTCCCCCCTGCATGGACCTGTGTGGGCCTATTTCAGGAGAATAGGCCCTTGTTGGCAGACTATAACTGTTTCAGCTGTGTGGTGGAGAGGTGAATGTTTGATATTTCACACAGCTTTGCCTATTAAACAGGGTCCTCACCTACCCACATCAGGGGCCTAAGGACTGGTGGCTCCACTCAGGACACCCAGCCACCTGCGACAGAGGTCTAAGGATAACTGGTACCATACACTCCTAACAGCCAAAAGCATTGGGTGCCCATGGTCCATCTGCAGAAGCCTCGCAACCGTACACTCTAGGGAAGAGGGACATGCTCTCCTCAAAGACACTTGGGGGATGATTCTCAGCCCCCTGCCTTGTTCACAGCATGATGCCCCACTGCAACTAGATACCGGTACCTACATCAAGTACCCCTGCCCCTCTAAGATGGCAGGACAGAGCCCATACCACACAATTGATGATCAGCTACCTGGACACCTGAGCTGACTCCATACAAGAAAAGTGAATGAACTCCTAGGCTGATATACCTGATAACAGCTCTAGCCATCTGGGGACAGGACGTCAGAACTTCAAAGGTGAAAATAATCAAGCTGGCTCACTCAAGCAACCCACCTGGGCATATCAAAACAAAACAAAGGAAGAAGCTAAAATACGGTAAGCAAACATAAAATAAACTAATATAATAACTTATAGATGGCCTGGAGACAACAGTCAATATAAAATCACATAAAGAAACAGATTCAACAAGCTCTCAAAACAAAGAATCAAGGGATCTTCTAGATGAAAATGCATTCCTGGAATTACTGGAAGCAGAATACAAAAGATTAATATGCAGAGCCCTTCAAGACATCAGGAAGGAGATCAGGCAATATGCAGAACAAGCCAAGGAACACACAGATAAAGCAGTTGAAGACATTAAACAGGTTATTCAGGAACATAACGAAAAATTTAATGAGCTGGAAAAATCCAGACAGCCAACAATCAGAAATTCAGAAGATTAACAATAAAATTACAGAATAAGACACCTCAATAGAAAGTCAGAGGAGCAGAGTTGAGCAAGTGGAAGGCAGAATTGGTGAGCCTGAAGACAAAGCACTTGGCACCAATATATTTGAAGAAAAATTAGATAAAAGAATTAAAAAAAAAATGAAGAAACCTTATGAATCATGTGGGATTCTATCAAGAGAAATAACTTATGAGTGATTGGAGTACCAGAACAGGGAGGGATAACAGAAAATACAGATAGAATTGTTGAAGATTTTTTGACAGAAAACTACCCTGATATCATGAAAGATGAGAAGATATCTATCCAAGATGCTCATCGAACTCCACATAAGGTAGAAGTCAAAAGAAAGTCACCAAGACATATTATAATCAAACTTGCTAAAACCAAAGATAAAGCGAGAGTTTAAGAGCAGCTAGGGATAAACGAAAAGTCAATTGCAAATGAGAATCAATAAGAATAACCTCGGACTACTCAGCAGAAACCACGTGGGCAAGAAGGCTATGGGATGACTTATATAAAGAACTGAAGGAAAAAAAAAAGTGCCAGCCAAGAATCATATAGCCAGCAAAACAGTCTCTCAAATATGAAGGTGAAATTAGGACATTTGCAGATAAACAGAAGTTTAGGGAATTCATCAAAATCAAACCAAAACTACAAGAAATACTAAAGGAAGCTCTTTGGTTAGAAAATCAATAATATCAGGTATCAACCCAAGACTAGGACACTGGACAGAGCAATCAGATGTCAATCCAGACAGGAAAATCACAAAAATAAATCAAGATTAAAAAAGGCTCGAAACAGTGATGTTGTTATGTAAAAGAATACAGCATTAAAACAATAAAGAGGGACTAAGAAATGTAGTCATAGATCTTTCATATGGAAAGGAAGACAAGGCTATATAAAGAAATAAAAGTTAGGTTTAAACTTAGAAAAATAGGGGTAAATATTAAGGTAACCACAAAGGAGACTAATTATCCTTACACATCAAAATAAAACACAAGAAAAAAATAGAGACTCAGCAGAAATAAAATTAAAAACAATGAATAAGAGGAAAAGGCAATATATAAAGATAAACTACTCAGCACAAAAAAATAAGTGGGAAAAAGAAACTGTCAACAACACTCAAAAAAAGACATCAAAATGACAGCA
Source organism: Elephas maximus indicus (assembly GCF_024166365.1). Classification (NCBI taxonomy): domain Eukaryota; kingdom Metazoa; phylum Chordata; class Mammalia; order Proboscidea; family Elephantidae; genus Elephas; species Elephas maximus. The sequence continues at coordinate 192,711,625 of NC_064820.1, read as the reverse complement.
CTAAATTCATACTTATCCATAAGTATGCTGAATGTAAATGGACAAAATGCACCAATAAAGAGAGTGGCAGAGTGGATAAAAAAAACAGGATCTGTCTATATGTTGCCTACAAGGGACACACCTTAGATTTATAGACACAAACAAACTCAAACTCACAGGCTGTAAAAAAATACATCAAGCAAAAAACAACCAAAAAATAGCAGGAGTGGCAATATTAATTTCTGACAAAATAGACTTTAAACTTAAATCCACCACAAAGAATGAGTAAGGACGCTATGTAATGAATAAGGTACAATGTACTAGAAGTATATAACCATTTTAAATATTTATGCACCTAATGACAGGGCTGCAAGATATATAAAACAAAATCTAACAACGTTGAAAAGTGAGATGGACAGTGCCACAATTGTAGTAAGAGTCTTAAACACACCACTTTCAGTGAAGGACAGAACATCCAGAAAGAAGCTCAGTAAAGACACAGAAGATCTAAATGAAACAATCTACCAACTTGACCATAAGGACATATACAGAACACTCCACTCAAAAGCAGCCAAGTATACTTTCTTTCTAGTGCACATGGAACATTCTCTAAAATAGACCACATATTAGGTCATAAAGCAAGCCTTAGCAGAATCTAAAACGTTGAAATATTACAAAGCATCTTCTCTGACCATAAGGCCACAAAAGTAGAAATCAATAACAGAAAAAGCAGGGAAAAGAAATCAAACTCTTGGAAACTGAACAATACCCTGCTCAAAAAAGACTGGGTTATAGAACACATTAAGGATGGAATAAAGAAATTCACAGACTCCAATAAGAATGAAAACACTTCCTATCAGAACCTTTGGGACAAAGCAAAAGCAGTCATCAGATGTCAGTTTATATCAATAAATGCACACATACAAAAAGAAGAAAGGGTCAAAATCAAAGAATTATCCCTACAACTTGAACAAACAGAAACAGCGCAACAAAAGAAACCCTCAGGCACCAGAAGAAAACAAATAATAAAAATTACAGCAGAACTAAATGAAGTAGAAAACAGAAAAACAATTGAAAGAATTAACAAGGTCAAAAGCTGGTTCTTTGAAAAAATTCACAAAATTGATAATCCATTGGCCAAAGTGACAAAAGAAAAAACAGGAGAGGAAGCAATTATCCCAAATAAGAAATTAGATGGGCAATATTACAAAAGACCCAACTGAAATTAAAAGAATCATATCACATTACTACAAAATACTGTACTCTAAGAAATTTGAAAACCTAGAAGAAATGTACGAATTTCTAGAAACACACCACCTGCCTAAACTAACACAAACAGAGGTAGAACAACTAAATAGACCCATAACAAAAGAAGAGATTGAAAAGGTAATTAAAAAAAAAAAAAATCCCAACCAAAAAAAGCCCTTACCCGGGCACCTCACTGCAGAGTTCTATCAAACTTTCAGAGAAGAATTAACACCACAACTACTAAAGGTATTTCAGAGCATAGAAAAGGACGGAATACTCCCAAACTCATTCTATGAAGCCAGCATATCGCTGATACCAAAACCAGGGAAAGACACCACAAAAAAAGAAAATTACAGACCTATATCCCTCATGAACACATATGCAAAAATCCTCAAAAAAAATTCTAGCCAATAGAATTCAATAACATATCAGAAAAATAATTCAGCATGAACGAGTGGGGTTCACACCAGGTATGGAGGGATGGTTCAACATTAGAAAAACAATGTAATCCATCATATAAATAAAACAAAAGACAAGAATCACATGATTTTATCAATTGATGCAGAAAAGGCATTTGACAAAGTTCAACACCCATTCATGATAAAAGCTCTCAGCAAAACAGGAATAGAAGGAAAATTCCTCAGCATAATAAAGGGCATTTATATAAAGCCAACAGCCAACATCATCCTAAATGGAGAGAGTCTGAAAGCATTCCCCTTGAGATCGGGAGCAAGAAAAAGATGTCCTTTATCACCACTCTTATTCAACACTGTCCTGGAGGTCCTAGCCAGAGCAATTAGGCTAGATAAAGAAATAAAGGGCATCCAGATTGGCAAGGAAGGAGTAAAAGTATCTCTATTTGTAGATGACATGATCTTTTAGTCAGAAATCCCTAAAAAATAATCAAGAAAAGTACTGAAACTAATAGAAGAGTTCAGCAGAGTATCAGGATAAAAGATTAACATACAAAAATCAGTTGAATTCCTCTACACCAACAAAAAGAACATCAAAGAGGAAATAACCAAATCAATGCCATTTGCAGTAGCCCCCAAGAAGATAAAATACTTAGGAATAAATCTTAACAGAGATGTAAAAGACCTATACAAGGAAAACTACAAGACTCTACTACAAGAAACCAAGAGACCTACAAAAGTGGAAAAACGTACCTTGCACATGGATAGGAAGACTTAACACTGTAAAAATGTCTATTCTACCAAAAGCCATCTATAGTTACAATGCAATTCCAATCCAAATTCCAAAGACATTTTTTAATGAGATGGAGAAACAAAATCACCAGCTTCATATGGAACAGAAAGAGGCTCCAGATAAGTAAACCACTACTGAAAAAGAACAAAGTGGGAGGCCTAACTCTACCTGATTTTAGAACCTATTATACACCACAGTAGTCAAAACAGCCTGGTACTGGTACAACAACAGATACACAGACCAATGGAACAGAATTGAGAATCCAGACATAAATCCACCCACATAACAGCAGCTGATATTTTACTAAGGCCCAAAGTCAGTTAAATGGGGAAAAGATAGCCTTTTTAGCAAATAGTGCTGACATAACTGGATATCCATCTGCAAAAAAATGAAACAAGACCCATACCTCACACCATGCACAAAAACGAACTCAAAATAGATCAAAGACCTAAATATAAAATCTAAAATGATAAAGATCATGGAAGAAAAAATAGGGACAATGCTAGGAGCCCTAATACATGGCATAAACAGTATACAAAACATTACTAACAATGCAGAAGAGAAACTAGATAATTGGGAGCTTCTAAAAATCAAACACCTATGCTCATCGAAAGACTTCATTCACCAAAAGAGTAAAAAGACTACCTACAGACTGGGAAAAAGGTTTTAGCTATGACATTTCTGATCAGTGCCTGACCTCTAAAATCTACATGATACTGCAAAAACTCAACTACAAAAAGACAACCCAATTAAAAAATGGGCAAAAGACATGAACAGGCACTTCACTAAAGAAGACATTCAGGTAGCTAACAGATACATGAGGACATGCTCACTATCATAAGCCATTAGAGAAATGCAAATCAAAACTACTGAGAGATTTCATCTCACTCCAGCAAAAAAAAAAAAAAAAAAGGCTGGCATTAATCCAAAAAACACAAAATAATAAATGTTGGAGAGTCTGTGGAGAGATTGGAACATTTATACACTGCTGGTGGGAATGTAAAATGGTACAACCACTTTGGAAATCGATTTGGTGCTTCCTTAAAATGCTAGAAAAAGAACTACCATACGATCCAGCAATCCCACTCCTTGCAATATATCCTAGAGAAATAAGAGCCTTTACATGAACAGATATATGCACACCCATGTTCATTGCAGCACTGTTTACCATAGCAAAAAGGTGGAAGCAACCAAAGTGCCCATCAATGGATGAATGGATAAATAAATTATGGTATATTCACACAATAGAATACTACACATCGATAAAGAACAGTGATAAATCTGTGAAACATTTCATAACATGGAGGAATCTGGAAGGCATTATGCTGAGTGAAATTAGTCAGTTGCAAAATGACAAATATTGTATGGGACCACTATTATAAGAACTTAAAAAATAGCTTAAACAGAGAAGAAAATATTCTTTGATGGTTACAAGAGTGAGGAGGGAGTTAGGGAGGGAGGGAGAAGGGTTTTCACTAATTAGATAGTAGATAAGAACTATTTTAGTTGAAGGGAAAGACAACACAAAATACAGGAGAGGTCAACATAACTGGACTAAACCAAAATCAAAGAAGTTTCCTGAATAAGCCAAACGCTTCAAAGGCCAGTATAGCAGGGGCGGGTGGTTGGGGACCATGGTTTCAGGGGACATCTAAGTCAATTCGCATAATAAAATCTATTAAGAAAAAACTCTGCATCCCACTTTGGAAAGTGGTGTCTGGGGTCTTAAACGTTAGCGAGCGGCCAATTAAGATGCACCAATTAGGTCTCAACCTACCTGGAGCAAAGGAGAATGAAGAACACCAAAGACACAAGGTAATTACAACCCCAAGAGACAGAAAGGGCCACATAAACCAGAGACAACATCAGCCTGAGACCAGAAGAACTAGGCGGTGCCTGGCTACAAGTGATGATTGCCCTGACAGGGAACACAACAGAGAACCCCTGAGGGGGCAGGGAGAGCAGTGGGATGCAGAACCCAAATTCTCATAAAAAGACCAGGCTTAATGGTCAGACTGGGACTGGAGGGACCCCGGAGGCCATGGTCCCCAGACCTTCTGTTAGCCCAAGAGAGGAACCATTCCCAAAGCCAACTCTTCAGACAGGGATTGGACTGGACAATGGGATAGAAAATGATACTGGTGAAGAATGAGCTTCTTGGATCAAGTGGACATATGAGACTGTGTTGGTATTTCCTGTCTGGAGGGGAGATGAGAGGGCAGAGGGGTTCAGAAGCTGGAGGAATAGACATGAAAAGTGACAGTGGAGGGAAGGAGTGTGCTGTCTCATTAGGGGACAGCAATTAGGAGTATACAGCAAGTTGTATATAAATTTTTGTAAGAGAGACTTGATTTATAAACTTTCACTTAAAGCACAATAAAAATTGAAAAAAAAAAACAGGATCCATCAATATGCTGTCTACAAGAGACACAGCTTAGAAACAAAGATGTAAATTTATTAAAAATCAAAGGATGGAAAAAAATATATTGAGCAAATAACTACCAAAAAAGAGCAGGTATGGCAATACTAATCTCAGACAAGATAGATTTTAAATCAAAATCCACTATACAATGGCACTATACAATGATTAAAGGGATGATGCATCATGAAGACTTAAACGTAGTAAACATTTACACACCCAATGACAGGGCTCCCAGCTCTAACAGCACTGAAAACAGAAATTGACAGTCCCACAATAATAGTAGGAGACTTTAACACACCACTCTTAGTAAAGGACAGAACATCCAGAAAGAAACTCAAAAAAGATATGGAAGAGCTAAACAGCACAACCAGCCAACTTGATCTCATAGACATATACTGAACACCCCACCCAACACCTGCGAAGTACACATTCTTTTCCAACATACGTGGAACGCCCTCCAGAATAGACCACATCTTAGGTCACAGAGCAACTCTCGACAAAATCCAAAACACTGAGATAATACAAAGTATCTTCTCTGAACACAATGCCGTCAAAGTAGAAATTAACAAAAGGGAGAACACACTCAGCATTTCTCAACCTGGAAGAAATGAAGAAAAATTCAAGGATTCTTCGGGGAAAATATTAAATGCTGCAGGAAGCATCAAAAGAAGATGGAAGAAATACAGAGTCATTACACCAAAAAGAATAGGTCGACGTTCAACCATTTCAGGAAGTAGCATACGCTCAGGAACCGATGGTGCTGAAGGAAGAAGTCCAAGATCCACTGAAGGCATTGGTGAAAAACAAGGCTCCAGGAATTAACAGCATGTCAATTGAAATGTTTCAACAAACGATGCAGCGCTGGAAGTGCTCACTTGACTATGCCAAGAAATTTTGAAGACAGCTACCTGGCCAACCTACCAATCCATATTTATGCCTATTCCAAAGAAAGGTAATCCAACTGAATGCAGAAATTATTGAACAATATTATTAATATCACACGCAAGTGAAATTTTGCTGAAGATCATTGAAAAGTGACTGCAGCAGTATATCGACAGGGAACTATCAGAAATTCAGGCCAGGTTCAGAAGAGGGCGTGGAGCAAGAAATATCACTGCTGATGTCAGATGGATCCTGGCTGAAAGAGAACACAAGAATGACGTTTACCTGTGTTCACTGACCATGCAAAGGCATTCAACTGTGTAGATCATAACAAATTATGGATAACATTGCAAAGAATGGGAATTCCAGAACACGTAATTGTCCCCATGAGGAACCTGTACGTAGATGAAGAGGCAGTCCTTCAAACAGAATAAAAAGGGATACTGTGTAGTTTAAAATCAGGAAAGGTATGCATCAGGGTTGTGTCCTTTCACCACACCTATTCAATCTGTATGCCGAGCAAATCTGAGAAGCTGGACTCTATGAAGAAGAATGGGGCATTAACATAGATGACACAACCTTGCTTGCTCAAAGTGAAGTGGACTTAAAGCCCTTACTGATGAAAATCAAAGACCACAGGGTTCAGTATGGATTATACCTCAGCATTAAGAAAACAAAAAATCCTCACAACTAGACCAATAAGCAACATCACGATAAATGGAGAAAAGGCTGAAGATGTCAAGGATTTCATTCTACTTGGAGCCATAATCAACATCCGTGGAGGCAGCAGTCAAGAAATCAAAATACACATAGCATTGGGCAAATCTGCTGCAAAAGACCCCTTTAAAGTGTTAAAAAGCACAGATGTCACCTTGAAGACTAAGGTGTCTGACCCAAGCCATAGTGTTCTTAGTCGCGTCATATGCATGCCAAATCTGGACAATAAATAAGGAAGATGGAAGAAGAATTGAGACGTTTGAATTGTGGTGTTGGTGAAGAATACTGAATATACCATGGACTTCCAAAAGAAAGAATAAATCTGTCCTGGAAGAAGGACAACCAGAATGCTCCTTAGAAGCAAGGACAGCAGGACTACATCTCACATACTTTGGACATGTTATCAGGAGGGATGAATCCCTGGAGAAGGACAGCATGCTTGGTTAAGTAGTTGTTGTTGTCATTGCTAGGTGCCATCGAGTCAGTTCTGACTCATAGCAATGCTATGCACAAAAGAATGAAACAGTGCCCGGTCCTGCGCCATCCTCACAGTTGTTGCTATGCTTGAGCCCATTGTTGCAGCCACCATGTCAATCCATCTCATTAAGGGTCTTCCTATTTTTCACTGACCCTCTACTATATCAAGCATGATGTCCTTCTCCAGGGACTGATCCCTCCTGACAACATGTCCAAAGTATATGATACGTAGTCCTACTGTCCTTGCTTCTAAGGAGCATTCTGGTTGTACTTCTTCCTAGACAGATTTATTTGTTCTTTTGGAAAAAAAAAAAAATTTTTTTTTTTTTTTTAGAATTCCATGGTATATTCAGTATTCTTCACCAACACCATAATTCAAAGGCGTCAACTCTTCTTTGGTCTTCCTTATTCATTGTCCAGCTTTGGCATGCATATGAGGCGATTAAAAACACCATGGCTTGGGTGAGGCACACCTTAGTCCTCAAGGTGACATCTTAGCTTTGCAACACTTTAAAGAGATCTTTTGCAGCAGATTTTCCCAATGCAATGCATTGGTTGATTTCTTGACTGCTGCTTCCATGGATGTTGATTGTGGATCCAAGTAAAATGAAGTCCTGACTTCAATCTTTTATCCATTTATCTTGATGTTGCTTATTGGTCCAGTTGCGAGGATTTTTGTTTTCTTTATGTTGAGGCATAATCCATACTGAACGCTGTGGTCTTTGATCATCATCAGTAAGTGAGTCAAGTCCTCTTCACTTTCAGCAAGCAAGGCTGTGTCATCTGTATAACACAGGTTGGTAATGGGTCTTCCTCCGGTCCTGATGCCCCATCCTTCTTCATATAGTCCAGCTTCACAGATTATTTGCTCAGCATACAGATTGAATAGGTAAGGTGAAAGGATACAACTTTGACGCACACCTTTCCTGACTTTAAACCATGCATTATTCCTCGTTCTGTCCGAACAACTGCCTCTCGATCTATGTACAGGTTCCTCATGAGCACAATTAAGCATCCTGGAATTTCCATTCTTCTCAATTTTAATCATAATTTGTTATGATCCACACAGTCGAATGCCTTTGCATAGTCAAGAAAACACAGGTAAACATCTTTCTGGTATTCTCTGCTTTCAGCCAGGATCCATCTGAGATCAGCAATGACATCCCTGGTACCACATCCTCTTCTGAATCCGGCCTGAATTTCTGGCAGTTCCCTGTTGATATACTGCTGCTGCCACTTTTGAATGATCTTCAGCAAAATTTTGCTTGCATGTGATATTAACGATATTGTTGAGTAATTTCCACTTTGGATTGCATTACCTTTCTTGGGAATAGGCATAAATATGGATCTCTTCCCGTCGGTTGGCCAGGTAGCTGCCTTCCAAATTTCTTGGCATAGACCAGTAACCACTTCCAGTGCTGCATCCATTTGTTGAAACATCTCAATTGGTATTCGGACAATTCTTGGAGCCTTGTTTTTGCAGCTTGGACTTCTTTCTTCAGCACCATCAGTTCCTGATCATATGTTACCTCCTGAAATGGTTGAACGTCAGCCAGTTCTTTTTGGTATAGTGTCTCTGTGTATTCCTTCCATCTTCTTTTGATGCCTCCTGCATCATTCAACATTTTCCTCCATAGAACCCTTCAGTATTGCAACTTTAGGTTTAAATTTCTATTTCAGTTCTTTCATCTGGAGAAATGCTGAGCATGTTGTATCCTTTTGGTTTTCTATCCCCAGCTCTTCGCACATGTCATCATAATACTTTGTCTCCTCGAGCCACCCTTTGAAATCTTCAGTAGTTCCACTTCATTTCTTCCTTTTGCTAGCTATTTGACTTTCAAGAGCAAGTTTCAGAGTCTCTTCTGACATCCATTTTGGTCTTTTTTTTCTTTCCTGTCTTTTGAATGACCTCCTGATTTCTTCGTGTATGATGTCCTTGATGTCATTCCACAACTCATCTGCTCTTTGGTCCTTAGTGTTCAATGTGTCAAATCTATTTTTGAGGTGGTCTCTAAATTCAGGTGGGATATACTCAAGGTCGTACTTTAGCTCTCGTCAGCTTGTTCTAATTTTCTTCAGTTTCAACTTGAACTTGCATATGAGTAATTGATGATCTGATCTGCAGTCGGCCCCTGGCCTTGTTCTGACTGATGATATTGAGCTTTTCCATCATCTCTTTCCACAGATGTAATCAATTTGATTCCTGTGTATTCCATCTGGCGAGGTCCTGTGTATAGTCACTGTTTATGTTGGTGAAAAAAGGTATTTGCAAAGAAAAAGTCATTGGTCTTGCAAAATTCAGTCATTCAATCTCTGGCATCGTTTCTATCGCCAAAGCCATATTTTCCAACTACCTGTCCTTCTTCTTTGTTTCCAACTTTCCCATTCCAGTCTTCAGTAATTATCAGTGCATCCTGATTGCAGAAGTTTCAGGCTGCAGAAGTTGGTAAAAACCTCCAATTTCTTAATTTTTGGCCTTAGTGATTGGTGAGTAAATTTGAATAATAGTTGTATTAACTGGTTTTCCTTGCAGGCATATGGATATTATCGTACCACTGACAGCATCGTACTTTAGGATAGATCTTGAAATGTTCTTTTTGACGATGAATGCCATTCCTCTTCAATTGTCATTCCTGGCATAGTAGACCATATGATTGCTCTATTCAAAATGACCAATACCAGTCCGTTTCAGCTCACTAATGCCTAGGATATCAATCTTTATGCATTCCATTTCATTTTTGACAATTTCAAATTTTCCTAGCTGCATTCTTCATACAGTCCAGGTTCTGATTGTTAATGGATATTCACAGCTGATTCTTCTCATCTTGAGTCGTGCCACATCAGCAAAAGAAGGTCCCGAAAGCTTGACTCCATCCATGTCGTTAAGGTTAACTCGACTTTGAGTAGGCAGCTCTTCCCCAGTCATTTTTTTGAGAGACTTCCAACCTGGGGGGCTCATCTTCTGGCACTATGTCATACAATGTTCCACTACTATTCATAAGGTTTTTACTGGCTAATTCTTTTCAGAAGTAGACCTCCAGGTCCTTCTTCCTAGTCTTAGTCTGGAAGCTCAGCTGAAATCTGTCCACCATGGGTGACCCCGCTGGTATTTGAATACCAGTGGAGTAGCTTTCAGGATCACAGCAACATGCAAGCCCCCACAGTAAGACAAACTGACAAAGGTGTGGGGGTGGTAAAGTAGAGGGTCAGAGAGAAAGAGGAAGACCCTCAATGAGATGGATTGACACAGTGGCTGCAGCAAGGGGCTCAAGCATAGCAATGATTGCGAGGATGGCGCGGGATCGGGCAGTGTCTCATTCTGTTGTACATAGAGTCACTATGAGTCAGAACTGACTCGACAGCACCTAATAATAACAACAACAACATTGGAAAAAAGAGGCTGTCTTAACATTAAATTTAGACCTCAAAGACGGCTGGAAAAGGGAGCTTTCTTTCTTGTAAGACATGGGCCTGGAGCCTCTGGGGCCACTACACACAGACAAACTGCCCAAGAATAAAACAAACCCAGGAGAAAATCAGGGCTAAAAGATGAAAAGAAACAGATGCCTAAAGACTTTGTGTGAGCACCTGGATCCAGCTATACCTGAAGTCAGTACTACCTGGAACATTTCAGATGTATGACCCCATAAACTTCTTTTTTGTTTCTTCCACCAGTTGGGTTGGGTTCTTTCCCTCCCCACTGAGAAAGTCTGATCAAGAATTTCCCTTTGTTAGCCAGGCTGTGCAGCTGCTTCTCTCTTTGAGATCTAGATTTAAGAAAAACCATCGATTTTCATGCTCCTGCTGGGGTATTTCTGTCCCTGGCCTCCACCATTTTGTTGGGGCAGTAGCTTCAAGAATCTTAGAGTGGCAAGAGCCTATCATCATTAGTCAAGAATACTGCATAACATGTATTTATTTACTCATGCATCTATTACATTCTCAGCAAGTAGTAGACCTTTCATTTTTCTTGGGAAAAAGAAAAAAATGGAGCATGTCACCACCTCACTTCCCCACTTCCCTCGGGATTCAGGGATATGACGAAGTCAAATTGGGTATTTCTGAACTTCAGAGAGTTAAAAACAAATCAATCCTTCCCTGCTTCAAAAAATAGACATTACCTTGTCACCAAGGGTCCTCTGCCCTGAAACGCGTTCCAAAGCAATGACACAAATGCATGCATCAGGCCAAATGCCATCGGCTGCTGTTTGAGGGCCAAGTGAAGAACATCCTTCCCTTCCAGACGCTCCCCCCCTCCAGCTGTCAGGGCTCCCCACGTGAAGTGCTCATGTTCCTGAAATAATATGCAGCTCAGCAGATGCCACCGGCTGACGTAAGGTGAGATGCAGCCTTGGCCCTCCAGTGCTCCCCTGCTCAGCTGTCACAGCTGATTGAGCCATAGGTCCCACCAGTGACGGTTCAAGAGCCCCCCTGCAGACCAATGCCCTGACAAGGCCCTCGTCACTCTCTGGACTGAGCGTGCTAAGCCCACAGAACCACAGCCTCCACTCTTAACTCTGGCTCTTGTGGTCATGACTGCTCCAGTTGTGACTTCTTCATGTTGTAGCAAGATTTTATTTTGTTGTCCTTTGTTGCCATGTTTTGTTTTTGTATTTTTCTTTACAGAATAGATGTTTTTAATCACTGTGGTAAATATATACGTAAAAAAGCATTTGCCATTTTACAAGTATAATTTAGTGACATTAATTACATTCATCATGTTATGCAACCGTCACCATTATCTGTTTCCACATTTTTTCATCACCCTTAACAGAAGCTCAGTGCCCCCTAAAAAGTGACTCACCCTCTCCCCCCGCTCCTGCCCACCCCCGGTCACCATTAATAATCTTTGGTCTCTATACACTTACCAGTTTTGTTTAGCCATTCATCTTTTGGTCATACTAGGCTGTTTCTGCCTTTTGGCTATTGTGAAAAGTGAAGCAATGAACACCGGTGTAAAAGTATACACATTTTTTTTTAATGTATAAATTGTTATGTTGTTAGGTACCATCAAGTCAGCTCTGACTCATAGCAACCTTATGTAGAGCAGAATCAAACACTATGCCATTCTCACAATCATTGTTATGTTTAAGCCCATTGTTGCAGTCAGTGTGTCAATTCATCTTGTCAAGGGTCCTCCTCTTTTTTGCTGACTCTGTACCTTACCAAGCATGATGTCCTTCTCCAGGGACTGGTCTCTCCTGATAACATGTCCAAAGTACATGAGGCATAGTCTTACCATCCCCTTTTTCAAGGAGCACTCTGGCTGTATTTCTTCCAGGACAGACTTGTTCCTTCTTCTGGCTGTCCATGGTATATTCAATATTTTTTGCCAACACCATAATTCAAATGCATCAATTCTCCTTCATTCTTCCTTATTCATTGTCCAGCTTTTGCATGCACATGTATAAGAGGTGGGGTTATTTCACTTTGAAGACACCTGATTCTGATTCTTGGTGCCCACCAACTTGCTACAAATGGCCCATCTTCTTCTAAGAGGTCTATTCTAATGTAAATTCACGAGGGCTGAAGATTGCAAGTGATTGGTTCCACCCTCCCCTTTTCAGAAAAGGAAGGGAAGGTTCCAGAGGGGCGATGTGGTAGTTAAAGAATCAGAGGTGGGCAGACACATCTGGATCGGAAACTGGACTCTGCCACTCACTAGTTGCATGATCATGAGGATGTCTCTTCATTTCTCTACACCTCAGTTTTTCCATCTGCAAAATGGAAATAAGAACATCATAAATCTCACAGGGTTGTAGAGAGAGTTAAGCTAGATAAACCAACCACTTGTCGTCAGTTCTGCCTCATGGCAACGTCATGTGTGTCAGGCTGGAACTGTGCTTCACAGGGCTTTTGAAAGTAGATCACCAGGTCTTTCTTCTGAGGCACATCGGGTGGACTTGAACTTCCAACCTTTCAGTTAACAGCCAAGCACGTTAACCCTTCCCACCACCCAGGGACTCCAAGCAGTTGCCGTTGAGTTGATTCTGACTCATGATGAACACATGCCAAATGCAGCGCTTGGCACAGAGTAAATAAACAATAAATGCTGGCTACTGTTGTGGTCGGTGGCATAGTGGTTAAGTGCTGCAGCTGCTAACCAAAAAGTTGGCTGTTGAAATCCACCAGGCGCTCCTTGGAAACTCTATGGGGCAGTTCTACTCTGTCCTATAGGGTCACTATGAGTTAGAATGGACTCAACAGCAATGAGTTTGGTTTTTTTTTTTTTTTTTTTTGGTTTACTGCTGTGGTTAGTTTTCTTAGTCTTACTTAAATAACTTGCCCAAGTCCCAGGATTAGGGAATTGGGCTTCCTAACTCCCATTTACACTCTTGCCATGATGGCTGTTGACCTTACTCTCCCCAGTGTATGTGCTCAACTTAAACAGCCCTGTCTCAGTTACTTGCCTGTGACCCACTGCCTTGCTTCTAAAATGTACACTGAACTCAGTCCCATGCAGGAGGACAGAGGACTGGCTGGCTGTGGGAAGCCACTGCAGGCTGTTACTGCAAATTCTGAATGGTCCAAGGCAGCAGAAAGCAAGGGCCAAAGGACAGACAAGGGGTGTTGGAGGTGCTGAGGGGAGGGGATGTGGCCAGGCCTTTGGCCTTAAGGAAGGCCATATGTGTCAACATCATGCAAGTTTCTAAGTCACTGGGGAGATGCTTCACCTTCACTTTGACTCCATTATGCATGTGTGTGATACTTCACAGTGGACAAACTTTCCCTCATTCGATAGTTCTGGAGCTTGGAATGGAAGTGATTAAGCAAAATGGAACTCTGATCAAGCAAAATGCTGAGTGAGGAAACAGCAGCACCGTGAAGAGCAAAGTCAGAGGGTCTGAAGGAGTAGGAAGAGTAACCAAACCCCAAAACGAAACCCTTTGCTGTCAAGTCAATTCCGACTTAGTGGCGACTGCATGTGTTACAGAGTAGAACTACTCCATAGGGCTTTCTTGATTGTAGTCTTTATGGAAGTAGATTGCCAGGCCTTTCTTCTGTAGCACCACTGGGTGGGTTTGAACCACCAACCTTTAGGTTAATCATCAAGCACAAACCATTTGCCCTATCCAGGTCCCCAGGGGAGTGACATCAGTCAGCAAATGACACTAACGAGTGAGAAATTGCAACTCTGCTAAGAGCAGGGAAGGGGAGAAACATGATGCCCTGAGACTCTCCGAGAGAGGGCATGCAGCTAAGATCTGAAGGCTGAGTCACAGTAAGTGGTAATGAAGACACAAACAAAACCCGGGTCTCTTGAGTGCTCCTCTCTTGTCTGTCTGCGGATCCCAAACATTTGCTGTGCTTCGATCCTTCAACAGCCCTGCCGCCGCCCTTAAGGCTCAGGCATTTGATGAACTGGGGATTATTAAAAGGACACAACCTGTCCATGAACAGGAGTGTGGTTGAAGCAGAGCGTCTCCACACTACAGAACACGAGGCAGCTGTTACAAGGGATGAAATAGAGCTGTACGTGCTGATATGAAAAGATTGCCACAATCAAGTATAGATGGAAGAAATCCAGGTGCAGAAAGGTATTATTAAATGATCCCATGTGCCAGCCAAAAAAATCAGATACACACACAGGGGTGTATGCAGACATTTTTCTGAAGGATACATGGAAACTGTTGGAAGTGGAAGAAAGAATTATCTCTCACTTAATACTGTATTTTTGTGCAAATAACAAGCGTTCTACATTTTCCAACCATGCCCTCCACCCACCAGGTATTTTCATAATTGCACTAAGCTAATTTAAAAAAAAAAAAACCGTTGCCGTCGAGTTGATTCCAACTCATAGCAACCCTATAGGACACAGTAGAACTGCCTCACTGGGTTTTTATAGCAACATGTAAAAAAATTAGCATAGCATGCTTACAAAAATACCTGGGGGGAGGCATGGTTGGCAAAAAAAAAAAAAAAAAATGTAAAATGTCTGTTATCTGCATAAAAATATAGTACTTTTCTGTAGAGCTAAAGTTTTTACCATGTGCATGAATTTCTACTAGAAAAAAAATTAAAACAATCACAAAAATCAGGCAGTCTTTAGGAATTGAAATTTCAGGGAAAAAAATCAGTTGTCAAGTGAAATCATTGAAGATGTATACTGTAGGTCGAAGTCATGCATCTCCATCTCTGAAATGGATCAGAGGTCTCCCACGTGGAGAGTA
Source organism: Elephas maximus indicus (assembly GCF_024166365.1). Lineage (NCBI taxonomy): Eukaryota > Metazoa > Chordata > Mammalia > Proboscidea > Elephantidae > Elephas > Elephas maximus. The sequence continues at coordinate 192,696,523 of NC_064820.1, read as the reverse complement.
TATGCCAAAAAAACAGCATGGCACCACCAGTCTTGCACACTTCTAGTTATTTTTGTTTTGATTTCAATCTCTAGTTCCTAAGTTTTCTCATACACACGGTACACTAATACGGGGTTTGTATATGTGCACGTGTGTATGTAGAGTGGTGCAAGCTTAAAACCTGATGGATAGACAAGTGCGATTAGACAAGATTGAATGACAAGCTGTGGGCTTGCCTTATACATGGTGTGCAGAGGGAAGCCCTTCAGTCGCCCCTCTCATTAAACCGAGTTTAATGTTTTCATGTGCGAAGAGAAAGCCCTAGACAGTGACTGCCTACGAGTCAGCTTAGTTTGGATTCCACCAAAAGCTGACTAGTCAGGTTGCTACTGCTGTGTGCAAATTACTCCAAAATGTAGTGGCTCATTGTTGTTAGTTGCCACTGAGCTGATTCCGAGTCATGGTGACTCCATGTGTATAGAGTTGAACTGCTCCTCCATAGGGTTTTCAAGGCTGTGACCTTTTGGAGCCTCTGGGTGGGTTTTGAAACACCAATATGTGGATCGGTAGTCCAGCACTTAACCCATTTGCACCACACAGGGACTCCTTAGTGGCTTAGAACAACCATTTTACTTTTCTCATAATTTCGTGGACCGGGAATTCAGGAAGGACTCAGCGGGGTGGTTCTTGCTTGGGGTCTCTTCTACATTGCAGTAATGTTGGCTGGAGATGGAGTCATCTGAAGGCTTGGCTCGGCTGGATGTCCAATGTGACTCACTCACACGCCTGGCAGTCATAGCCGGCTGCTGGATGGGAGTCAGCAGGGCTGCCAACCAGGGCATCTACACATGACATCTCCAGTATGGCAGTCTCAGGGTACTCAGACTTCTTAAATAGTGACTGGCTTCTCCTAAAACAAGTGTCCCAAGAGCACTCACAGAAACTGTGTGGCCTTTTCTGATCCAGCCTCAGAAGTCACACCACATCACTTTTGCTCTGTCGGTTACAAGCCAGTCACTAAGATTCAAGGATCCAGATTTGCTCCAGATTCAAGGGGAGGGACCAGGCAGAAACTCACAGCCTTTTCTGACCCAGTATACAGTGAATTAACTATCTTTGCTGCATAACAAATTCCCCCAAAGCTTAATGGCTTGAAACAACAAATCTTTATGATCTTACAGCGTCTATGGGCCAGGAATTCAGGGGCAGCTTAGCTGGGTGCCTCTGGCTCAAGGTGTCTCATGCGATTGCAGTCAAGACATCAGCAGGGGTCACAGTCATCCGAAGGTTTGACAGGTGCTGGAGGTGGTTCCAGGGTTGCCACTCACGTGGCTGTTGACAGAAAGCCTTAGTTTCTCACCACATGGACCTCTCCATAGAGAGTTCAGTGTCCCACCAACATGGCAGCTGGCTTTCCCCAACTGATTTGAGAGGCAGAGACAAAGAAAGTGAGCAGAATGCTGCCATGCCTTTGCTGACCTAGTCTCTGAAGTCACACCCCATCACTTCCACTTGATTCCATTTGTTGCAAGTGAGTCACTAAGTCCAGTCCAAACTCAGAGGGAGGAAAATTAGGCTCCACTTCCTGTAGGGAGTCTCAAAAAATGTGTGGGCATTTTGAAACACCACCTACAGCTTCCCTTCAGCTGCACCCTATTGATTATGAGCAAGTGTCAGCCCAGATTCAAGGGAAGGAGGCACAGATCCCCCATTCAGTGGGAGGAATGCCTAAGGGTTTTCAGGCAAGGACTTAAATATGGGTAGTTTATTTGGAAAGTGATCACAGGACGCACAAATGGGGAAGTGAGACAAGGAAGGGGGAAGAGCCTGTAATGGGTGGCTTATCACTTTGGACAACTGGAACTCATCCCTGCTAGTGACTTTTCAGGAAGCATGTAGAACATGCTGCAGAATAGGCCCACTGGAGGATGGGGAGACTGGGGCATTTATTCAGCAGCTCACAGCCCCAGTTGGTTGAGGATTTCCCCCTGGAAGCTTTAACACCCCCAGAAAAAGTCCTCAAGTTGCTCAAAGCAGGAACCTCTCAGTGTTCTAGAAACTGTTGTCCCAGCTGCAAGTGAACCCAAGTGAGCTGGGCAGATATAACACAGTCATCAAGAGTGTCTGCCACAGAATCTGCCACTACAACCTATGAGGTCATGGACTGGCTTCTCAAATAAATGTCCTTACTGGTGGGGAAGAGGACCTGTGAGATCAGGTCAGTGAGACTCAGGGAACATACATTCCTGATGGGCACAAATGCATGCAGAAATGCTAATAAGTGCTCAGGCTAGGGAAGGCTTTGATTCGTTCATTCGACAAAGATAAACTGAACACCTACTATGTGCCAGGCATGTGCTTAACTCTAGGGATGGAATAGTGCACAAAACAGACATGGCTTCTGACTTCATAGCACTTATAAGCTAGTGGGTAAGACAAGTGTTAAACAAATATTCTCACAATAATTACCAGTTTTGACAACTAGTATGAAGGAAAACAGCTGTCTCTACAAATCTTCTGCCTGCAGATTCAATGAGAAGAAACACTGTTTCTGTGGAGAAAGACCATGCATGGCAGGCCAGGAGTCTACAGCACTTTGTCAAAGCTGCTAAAGCCACCATGCATGTCCCCAGATGATGATGAGGACACTGGACGGTGTTGGAAGTGGTTCCGTGCATTTGCTGGGAGACTCCTTCTCAGAGAAGCTTCCTCACCACGGCAGAGGATGATACCAAAGCCTCTTGGGGAGACAGGAGCCTTCCTACTAGTCAGACAGGCAAGACTTTCTCCTGAAGTTGGACTTTTATAAGAAAGAATCAATATCACCCCACCACAAATCCAGTCATTGTGCTCGAATTGTACTTGCAAGTAAGAAATACAATCAACACCTTACGGATGATGAATTGGAAAGACAAAAATCTGGATTCTTTGGTAACATTGTTGAGCTTTTACACTAGCCTTGGACTACTCAGCTCCAAAGTTCTTGTTATGTGAGATAATTAAAGGTCTTGCTTAATCAATCCACTACCCATCTGTCAGTCTGCCATACTGTGGGGGCTTCCGTGTTACTATGATATGGGGAGTTTTATCACCAGTATTTCCAATATCAACCCATAGTGGACAGGTTTCAGCGGAGCTTCCAGACTAAGACAGAGTAGAAAAAAAGGCCTGGTGATCTACTTCTGCAAGTTAGCCCTTGAAAACCCTGTGGATCACCACAAAATATTGTCTGATATAGTGCAGCAGGATGAGCCCCCAAGGTTGGAAGGCCCTATAAAATGGCTGCAACAGTGGGCTCAAACACACCAACAATCATGAAGATAGTGCAAGATCAGGCATTTCATAATGTTGTATGTGGGGTCGCCATGAGTCACAGCTGACTCAACGGCAACCAGCAACAACAATATTGCCTAATCCACTGTAAATCAGGTTGCAGCCAAAAGCACTTCTAATTGGGGCAATGTATCATTTCATTTTTCCCAAGACCCTTCATGAGAACTGTTATTATTCCCATTAGATAGGTAAAAAACTGATATCCAGAGAGGTGAACGGATGTGTCCCAAGTCACATCAGCTACTAGAGCTGGAACTGGAATTCAGGCCTTTTCACTACAACCTCTCTGAATCCACACGAGTACAACGCTCTGCAGTGAACATAAACCCCTGCTTCTCCCCGCTTATTTTTTACCACATGGTTGTCACCTCACAGGGCTGTTTTTAGTCACCAAATGCCACGAGGCACTGAACTGCCAACTGCTGCCTCCTAGGTCAGTGCCATTGACACAACATGTCAGCAAAGTTGCCTCTGTGGTCGTTGTGTGAGTCCAGAGGTTTCACGGGCACTCTGAATCCTTGCCTTGACAGTTTGTACTCATCTCTCCCTTCTGTGGACATTCCTGTCTGACAACTCCCCCAGCACTTTCATTATGTCACCACATACACACATTCTTGCAATATCAAAATAGTGATTACGAAGATTATGTAACAACATTAGGACATTATATGCTAAGTGAAAAAACAGGATACAAATTGCATTTACAGTGAAATGAACAAAAAACACATTTACAAATGAAAGAAAAGAAAACACTAGAATGTTTGCTGTGATTGTGGTGGTGTGGTAAGATTGTGGGTAATTTTTTCTTCTTTTTTGATTTTCCAAATTTTCGGTTATGTACTTATAAAGAAAAAAGTAGGCTAAAATGTTTTTAACGAGATGCCATTGTTTAGCTGGCCCCTTTGCTGGGAGGCAGCATAGTAGAGTGGTTAAAAGCATGGGTTAAGAGCTAGACTGCCTGGGTTCAAATCCCAGCTCCACCACTTAGTAGCTGAATGACCCTTTAAGCACGTTCCTCTGGATAATAAAAATTTAACATTTGTAAAGCATTTAGAATAGTGCCCAATACACAATAAGTGCTGTGTAAGTGTTTGTTAAATATAATTGTGCCTTCTCCACTGAGAGACTTCTTGAAAGGGACTGTTGTTCAGAGGGACCCAAATGGTGGAAGTTGAGAAGAAATGGATTTGTGCTCAATATAATAAAGACCTTCTTAACCTCTAGAGATGTTTCATAATCAAGCAGGCTGGTGGAAAATTCCTTAGCAATTCAGCACTGAATGGCTCCCCGTCAAATCCCTTTTGAAGCTTTCTGTCTCACGAAGCATCCACACAAAAGGCCACTGGCAGAATTAAGAGAACGGAAGATGAACAAACCTCCCCCAACAAAGAAAGACGCGGGACAAATCTTTCCCTGCTTAAATAGGATGAAGACCTCTAGTGGCCAGGAGGTGGTACTACAACTCCTTAAGTGGCTTCCAACATATGGTGCCCAGCTGTTGCTGGCTACCTTTAGCTGGGTTAGTTTTTGACAAGTATGTCAGGGATAAGTGCAGGGCTCCTTTTGTTCCCTTGCTGTGGCTGAAAGAGCCAAAACACGTTTCCTAGGACCAAGTACCTGCATGTTGTTGTATAAGCCCACTCTATGAAGCTGATCTCTAAAAAGAAGGTCCCTTCCCTGGGCATACCCGACTGTGTGTGCCACTTGCATACACCTTGCATCTAGTAGAGTCAGAAGTTTCTAAAAAAGACTGCTTAGAATTTATCAGACATGGGTGAGGCCTTACCTAGATCCTCTCATCCAACTCCTTTTCTTTACAGATGGGGAAAGTCCCAACAGCATGTAGAAGAGTACCTGGAGCAGCGTGGGTGCATCATAAATACTTTCCGAGGTTGTGGTGTCACTTTTTATCCTTAACATTATCATATCAGGCACTTCATCAAAATACTCCTACCTGATGCGATAGAAACTGTTCTTTCTTTCTCAAATTGGCACTGTAAAATACCCGTGAAAACAGGAGGGTGCATTAGAAAGAATCTTCCTTTACTTTTACATTTTATAAATTATGATATGGCTCAGAAAAATAGGCAGCAGGAGGAGGCAGGAGCAGACAAGAAAAAGAATATTCTAGCACAGGGGTTGGCAAACTTTCTGTAAAGGGCCAGATGGTAAATATTTTAGCTTTGCAGGTCACATGGTCTCAGCCACGTCCTGGAGCCCACCATTCCCAGCCATCCCCCATTACCTGGTCATTCATGTCCAACCATCTCTGTACACAGTTTGCCATGGCCCAGCCTCCCTACTCTTCCCCAGCTCTCTAGCCTCTCCCATGGCACCTTATGGCTTCCACTCATTCCCATTCTCAGCAAAATTCTCTGTGCTCAACCTCCTCTTCTCCAAACTGTCTTTCCACCTGCTTGCCCTTAAATGAAATCCTGTCCATCCTACCTATAAACTTGGGTTCCTCTGCTACCTGCTCAGAAGTTGACTGTTCTCTTTTTCAAACTTCTTGTGTCATTGGGCCAGAGATAGAGGAGACGTCCTCCTTGCCACTTCTGGGCCTTTATCTCTCCTACTTCCCTAAAAGGCCCATCAACCTTGAAGCTCATGCCATTAGATTGGACCTCCTTTCTCCACTCTCTAGTCCCATGGCCTTCACTCATTTAATCATAATAGTAACTCTTATAGAACATGTGCCGGGCACTATTTAAAGCACTTAACATTTATTACCTCATTTAAACCTCACAAAACTCTATGAGAACCAAAAAAAAAAAAACCAAACCCAGTGCCATCAAGTCGATTCCGACTCATAGCGACCCTATAGGACAGAGTAGAACTGCCCATAGAGTTTCCAAGGAGCGCCTGGCGGATTCGAACTGCTGACCCTTTGGTTACCAGCCGTAGCACTTAACCACTATGCCACCAGGTATAATTTTCATCCATGTTTCACAAGTGAGGAAACTGAGGCACAGAGAGGTTAAACAGTTTGCCAAGGATCACATAGGTAAGATTCAAACTCAAAGAGTTGGTACTAAAGTCCCACCTCTTAGTCATCCCACCCTCTCCCCCTAGAGATAGCATCGTTGCCCACCCACACTCATTTCTTGATGATTTTAACACTTGCCTCACTGTCTTTCTTTCCAAAGCCCACTCTTGTTACAAATTCTCTGAATTCCTTGACCTCCTCACCTTCAATTATTCTGTTCTTCACCCTACATTTTTAGTCAGATGCTTAGAACTTGTCATTGGCAATAGCTCCATCTTCTCCAGAGTCCCAATTGCAAATACCCACCCACAGACCACTGTCCCCTACCTTTCCAGTGTACTCCCTCTGTTAACCCAACTCTAACAACCTTACAAACTCATCAGGACCTTCAGTCATTGACCTAACCACCAAAATGACCTCACCTGCTTACCTGGTTAGTTTCTGTCAATCACAATGCCCATATCTCCTTCTTCATTCTTGCCTGGCAAAAATTCAACCCTAGTTAAGCCCAGAGGGCAAAACCCAGCAGCGGTTCAGTGGTAGAATTCTCACCTTCCATGCAAGAGACCAGGGTTCGATTCCCAGACAAAGCACCTCATGAGCAGCCACCAGTCATCTGTCAGTGAGGGCTTGTGTGTTGTTGTGATGCTAAACAGGTTAGCAGAGCTTCCAGACTAAGACAGGCTAGGACGAAAGACCTGGTGATCTACTTCCAAAAATTAGCCAATGAAAACCCAGTCATACACAACTGTGCAATCCCATTGTGCATGGGGTTTCCATGAGTCGAGGGCCAAATTAACAGCAGCTAACATTTTTTTTTTTTTAACCGTTAAGTCCAACTTTCCATCTGCTCCTAGTAGCTCAGCATGGCTGGAAACACCCCAGCCTTGTCAACTGGCCTCACTTAAACAACCGCAACTTCACATGGGCCCTCGGCCCCGCCCAGCAACCCTACCACTTTTCCCTATTCAGGTCTTCTCCTTTCCAACTGCGAAATTATTCTCCTCTGACCTCAAACTCCCAACACTTCTTCCTCCATACTCACCCTCAACTGATAATCTTGATTTTTATTCAGTGAGAAAACATGAGCAATCAAAAGGGACTTCAGTATGTTCCCATCATTGAAACTGCTCACCTGCCTTCATTTGTCCCCAGATTCCTGCCTTCCGTCTGCTACTGCCTGGGCTCCTTGCAAAGGCCAGCCTCTCCCCTTAAGCCCTGGATCCCATCACCTCTCACTTACGCCAGGCTCTACTCTAGCAATCTTAGCCCCAGCTCCGGCTCTATCAGTTACCCCTCTATTGGATCTTTCCCATCATCTTAAAAGCATCTGTTATTTCCTCTATCTTAAAAAAGTATTCTTTACTTACTTTCACCCTACATTCCCCTCCAAATACCTCTGACTTTATTTGTTCTCTTTCATAGAGTAGATTTTCTAAAAAGTTACCTAAACTCACTCTCCAGTTTCCCTCCTCCCACTCTCTCTTAAATCTACTCTAACAAGGCTTTCTGCCCCACCATGCCACTGAACACTGCTCCTTCCAAGGCCACCATTGGCTTCTGCATTGCCAAGTTCAATAGTCAATGCTCAATTCTCATCTTGCTGACCTCTCAGCCGCATTTGACAGACGATCATTCCCTCCTTTTGAGAGAGAGCATGATCCAAAAAGAAACGAACACTTTCAGAAATATATTACTAAATAACTAAATTATGTACCCACCACTCATCTGTCAGCTTGTCATAGTGTGGTGGTTTGTATGTTGCTGTGATGCTGGAAGCTATGTTACTGATATTTCAAATACCAGCAGGGTCACCCATAGTGGACAGATTTCAGTGGAGCTTCTAGACTAAGACAGAGTATGAAAAGAGGCCTGCCTGGCGATCTACTTCTGAAAATTGGCCAATTAAAATCTTATGGATCTGCATCAATTGCTCTCAACCCACCTAGATCAAAGGAGAATGAAGAACACCAAGGACACAAGGCGATTACAAGGCCAAGAAACAGAAAGGGCCACATGAACCAGAGATGACATCATCCTGAGACCAGAAGAACTAGATGGTGCCCGGCTATAACCGATGACTGCCCTGACCGGGAACAACAGAGAACCCCTGAGGGAGCAGGAGAGTGGTGGGATGCAGACCCCAAATTCTCATAGGACTAGACTTAATGGTCTGACTGAGGCTAGAAGGACCCCAGTGGTCATGGCCCCCAGACCTTCTGTTGGTCCAGGACAGGAACCATTCCCGAAGCCAACTCTTCAGACATGGATTGGACTGGGCAATGGGTTGGAGAGGGATGCTGGTGAGGAGTGAGCTTCTTGGATCAGGGTGGACACTTGAGACTATGTTGGCATCTCCTGCCTGGAGGGGAGATGAGAGGGTGCAGGGGATTAGAAGCTGGCAAAATGGACACGAAAAGAGAGAGTGAAGGGAGAGAGCGGGCTGTCTCATTAGGGCGAGAGTAATTGGGAGTGTGTAGCAAGGTGTATATGGGTTTTTGTGTAAGAGGCTGACTTGATTTTTAAACTTTCACTTAAAGCACAATAAAAATTATAAAAAAAAAAATCTTATGGATTACAACAGAACATTGTCTGACTCGCTTGCTGTGGACACGTCATAAGAAAGAATCAATTGCTGGAGGAGGGCATCACATTTGGAGAAGTAGAGGGCCAGTGAAAAGGAGGGAGAGGGTGACCCTCAGTAAGATGGATTAGCACGATAGCTGCAACAATGGACTTCAACATGCCAGTGATTGTGAGGATGATGCAGGACCCGGCAACATTTTGTTCTGTTGGACATAAGGTCAACAAGAGTCGGAGTCGACTTAAGGGCAGCTATGTCTATATAAATAACCAGGTAGTCTAAATAAACAGACACCTGTATGTCATGGATTGAACTGTGTCCCCCAAAATAGAAGCCTAATAGTGTAGATAGAGTCCTGTCTTATTACCATAACTGTCTCTAATCTTGCCTCATTAACATCATAGAGGTTAGGATTTACAACATATGGGATTATCAGATCACAAAATGAAGGACAACCACACAATACTGGGAATCATAACCTAGCCAAGTTGACACATACAATTGCCACATGACCTACAAACACCTTTCCATCTTTGGGCCTTGGTTCTTGCAGGTCACTCTGCCTGGAGCACTCTCCCCCATGTGGCTCCATGGCTCATCCTCTCACTTCTTCCCAGGCTTCTTCTCAGCCATCAGTTCATTAGATATGTCTTCTCTCCGCTCCTGCCACTCTCAGTCCTCCTCACTTTGCTTTACTTTTCTCCGAAGCACTTATATTCTATGATATCATCTACTCCACATTGCCTCCTTTGCTGGAATGGAAGATCCAGAGGAAAGGGGCTTGTTTTGCTCACTGTCGTATCTCCAGCAACTGGAACAGTGCTTGGTGGGTGGTGAGCACAAAATATTCTTGTTGTTACTTGTGGTGGAGTCAGGTCTGACTCATGGCAACTCCATGTACAACAGAACAAAATGTTTCTGGTCCTGTGCCAACTGTATGCTTGCGTCCATTGTTGCAGCCACTGTATATTTTGAGTGACTTCCAAACCAGGGGGCTCACCTTCCAGCATTATATCAGACAATATGCTGCTGTGATCCATAGGGTTTTCATTGGCTAAGTTTGGAAGTAGATCACCAAGCCTTTCTTCCTAGTCTATCCAGAAGCTCCACTGAAATCTGTTCACCATGTGTGACCCTGCTGGTATTTGAAACACTGGTGGCATAGCTTTCAGCATCACAGAAGCACACAAGCTGCCATAATACAACAAACTGACAGAAAGGTGGTGGATATATGAGTTCAGATTATTTTTGTTCCAAGTAACAGAAAACTCAATTCAGGCTTAACCTTTAAAGGAAGCTAAAGAGCCTGGAGGTAGTTCAGGCTTCAGGTAAAGTTTGATCCAGTAGTGGAACAATGTCACACAGCATCCATTTCCTTTTCATCTCTTTGCAGACCTTCCCCAGCGGCAGCTTCCTAACTTAGGGTCATAATGCAATTAACAGGGTTCAAGCTCCCTCATTCATGTCTCAAGGGAAAGAGTTCTTCTTCCCCCCATTCTTCAACAAACTTTTGGGCTTCCTCTCATCGGATTCACTCAGGCCACATCCCCACTCCTGAACCAATTCACTGTGGTGAGAATTAGGCTAACAGCCTGCAATCAATCGAGACCCATCTCTGGGTCTGGGAGTGGGAGTAGAGCCCCTCAAACTACATGCTGGGAAATGTAGGATACTTTTAGGAAGGAGGAAAGGAAATGGATGCAGGGAAGGTGACCAATAATTCCCAGCACAGTGGGTCTTTAGCACCTCTAACCCTCCCAGGTGACGGCTGCCCCTGTCTCCACACAAAATTAGTTCTGGGCGCCCACAGTCAAGTTATGGCTTTTATGAGATATAAGCGAACCTAACCAAGGTTTTGGAATGTCTCTTTTAGAAATTAGTGGTGAGCAGGCCAAGCATACAATTAAGTATTGAATTTTTCTATAAACATACAAATACACATACACACAGAGCAGGGCATGGCATTAAGTCCTCAACACAGATCCCTTTCCCACCAGCCTATCTTGTGCCGAAGAGACCTCTGGTTAGAGGACGTGCCAAGCGATGGAGCTGAAATGTCCCACCGCAATTGAAGTAAATTCTCGACAGTGGCTTTGCCCTCTGCACAGTGTGGAACGCGTTTATGTAAGCTCATATCTATGTATGTTGGCCCACAGCATCAGTCCTGAGGGTTCTTTCTTCTCTCCTGCACTCTCTCTCTCTCTGCAAGATTAAAAAAAAAAAAAATTTTTTTTTAACAGGAGCTAAATACTAGGGAAATCTTGACTCTCTGTTGAAAGACTTCCAGGCTTCCTATCTCAACATGATTTCAAGCTCCCACAGAGCTTGCTTGTCTCATCCTACCTCTCCCAAGAGCCTGCCTGGTGTGTAAAATTCCCACATTGGCCAAGTCTTTGGGGGTCTTGAAAATGCAAGAAAATGATCTCTTGGCTAAGCAATTAGGAACCGTTGACTCCCAAGGGTGTTAGAGACCCTGAGGGTATGAGGTTCTGAATGTGCATGTTTTGTTGTTGTTGTTGTTGTTAGCTGCCCTCAATCTGACCCCTGACTCATGGTGACCTCATGCACAATGGAAAGAAGTGCTGTCCCATCCTGCACCATGCTCATGATTCGTTGCATATGGCACTGGCCTGATCCATAGGGTTTTCACCGGTTGACTTTCAGAAGTAGATTGCCAGGCCTTTCTTCCTAGTCCATCTTAGTCTGGTACCTCTGCTGAAACCTGTTCTGTATCATAGAAACACACCAGCCTCCACTGACAGATGGGTGGTAGCTGCATACTGAAGTTCATTGACCCAGAATCAAATCCAGGTCTTCCACGTGGAAGGCGAGAATTCTTACCACCGAACCACCACTGCCCTAAGTGTGTTTTAATGGGAAAGAAGGAAGGCTTTCTACAAAGACCAGACCAAGGAACACCCTAGGATGTGGGGAGGTAGGTAAAGAATCTGAATTTGAGAAGCAAGAGCACCAGAATGAAACATTTCCTACACCCCTATTTCAAAGCACTTTTTTTTGCTTCTTTAATCAAAATGATAGAACCTGGGGCTGTGATAAAGCTCTGGAGCCTGACATCCTGGGTCCAGATCCCAGCGCTGCCTCTTACTGTGTGACCTTGAGTAAATCTCTTCACCCTTAAGTTCTTAGCTTCTTTATCTCTGAAATGAAGATAATAAGATCTACCTTGCAGGGTTGCTGAAGAATTAAATGATATACTTGACATAGGCTGAAATATTGGTCTCAATTCTCCATTTCCCTGTGGTAGTATTATACATCCCCGCTCCACCCTCCATCAGGGAGTGAGGGCATCCTGCAGACCAGGAAGGAGGACCTACCATACGAGTTAAATTGTAACCAGGAAGCTGATGCTACTTCTCAGTCCAGTGGAAGCCTGAAGCAACACTTCCTTAAAAAAAACAGGATCCTAACCCCCAAAACTATCCTTCTGAGATAATCTTTAAACCTTCAACAAAAATATCCCCTGAAGTCTTCTTAAAACCAATCAATATTTTAGCTTAACTAGTTAAGAATGTCTATCTTGAATATTATGCTCGTTTAAGATCTACCTATACAGGATCTTAAAAAAAAAAAATTTTTTTTTTTTTTTAAATACGGGATCAAGTTGACAACAGCTACTGGGAAGATTAGATAAAAACCTTACAATTCAGCGAGTTTATGTTAATGGGGAGGAACAACTCAGAAAAGCTGGGTGAGGTTGGATGGACAACTCGAAGAATGTAATCAATGTCACTGAATTGTTCATGTAGAAACTGTGGAATTGGTGCAAGTTTGCTGTGTATATTTTCAACAACAACAACAAAAATAGAATAAATTATGGAAAGAAAGAACAAGACCCTTGTAGGTTTCAAAGTGGAGGGTAGTGAAATCTCACCCACCTCCCGCCTTCCCATCCAGTGCCCATTTGAATGCCATTTGCTGTTGCACTGGCACCAGCAATCCCAGGCTCTCCTAACCTCTCCATGTCCTCCTTCCTTGCTAGTAACAGATGGACCAATTAAAAGAGGTCGGTTGTCACTTTGAGTGATGTCCTCCAGTCCTGCAGAACCTATAAAAATGACCCAAACCATAGGGTCCTAGGAACTGGGACAGCAGTATGTCACTTCCCCAGCAGAGCCCCAGCCTGGGCCATTGAGGATTCTATGACCAAGACAAGGAGAAGGTGGTGTCATCAAGACCCTGACAGTCAGCTGAGACTGCCTCAATCAGGGACTCCTTCCCTGGTATGTGTAATATCCCTGGGGGGTTCCATACAATAGCATATCTTTTCTAATTCTTGAAGCCCTTTGTCAAAACGAAGTCTTTCTGACAAACCAACATATCGAATATCCCCAAAAGCTCAACTGCTCTAGTTGAAATACAGGTGCTGGGTCTGGGATCTACTTACTCCCTCCCCCAAGCTCCTCAAACCCCTGCATCTACCCTGCATCCTTCCCAGAAGACCCTGAAGGGCCCCTACAGACAGTTCTGGACTCATCAGAGCACAGGGTGGACCCATCCATTGGAAGAGGCCCAAGTGACCACTACAGAATGACCTTGACACACAGGGAGTGTGGGGAGGATGAAGGAGACAGAGATGACAGCTAGGACTTAAAGGGTGGCCTAGAGGTACGACGGTTAAGCTATCGACTGCTAACAGAAAGGTCGACAGTTCAAACCCAACAGCCTCTCCGAGGGAGAAAAGACCTGGCAGTCTACTCTCTTAAAGATTACAGCCTTGGAAACACTATGGGGCAGTTCTACCCAGTCTTATAAGGTCACTATGAGTCAGAATCAACTCGACAGCACACAAAAACAAGTGCTTCTTTAAGGAGCCCTGGTAGCGCAGCAGTTAAGCACTCTGCTGCAAGCCAGAGGTTGGCAGTTCAAACCCATCCAGTGGGTCCAAAGGAGAAATACCTGGCCATCTGCTCCCTTAAAGACTACAACCTAGAAAACCCTATGGGGCAGTTCTACTCTGTCGTACGGGGTCACTATGAGCTGAAACGTACTCAGTGGCACCTAACAACAGCAGTGCTTCTTTGGCAGAGGGCACATTACAGCCTGGAGAAAGGCCAGCTGGCCATCAAGCGCAGGTGTGATATGTGGGGAAGTAGAGATAAGACATGTGCTGTGCGTGGAAACTGGAGGAGAGGGAGCTAGAGCAGGTGAGGCAGGTGGGCTTGGATTTAATAGCACCAATGATAAATACAGATACCATTTGCAACCTTGCAAGATGGGCGTATTAGTTTTCTAAGGCTGCTGTAACAAATTATCACAAACCGAGTGGCTTAAAACAACGAAACTTTCTTGTCTCACAGTTCTGGAGGCCAGAAGTCCAAAAACAAGGTGTCAGCAGAGCCACACAGTCTCTGCAAGCTCTAAGGAAGGACCCTTCCTTGCCTTCTCCTAGCTTCTGAGAGTGGCTGGCAATTCTTGGCAGTCCTAGGCTCATGGATGAATCATTCTAATCTCTGCCTCCATCATCGCCATCATTGTCACATAACATTCTCCGTGTTTCTGTTTCTGTGCCCAAATTTCCCTCATCTTATAAAGGCACCAGTCATTGGATTAGCGCACACCCTAATCCACTGTGACCTCATCTCTATGACATCTGCAAAGACCCTATTTCCAAATAAGATCACATTCACACTTACAGAGGGTTAGGGCTCCAACATGTCTTTTCAGGGATACAATTGAACCAGCAACAATGGGAAAAAATTATTCCTATTTTATAAATGAGGGTTCTTGAACTCAAAGAAGCAATTTTCTGGGTCATACGCATCTGAGATTCAGACCCAGGTGTGGTGGTGCCAAAGCTCACACTCTAACTGCTAGGTCATGCTATGCAGACATTGTGGTTTTTTGTCTCCCTGCACCCCAATTTCTTTGAGAACTTCTTTTGACTGCCCTGGCAAGACAGCCAATCACAGTAAACTGCCTCTTCACCCCTTCATATGGGCCCCACTGACAGGGTCACTAAAACCGGTAAAAACCCATTGCCATTGAGTCAATTCCGACTCATAGCGACCCTACGGGACAGAGTAGAACTGCTCCAAAGAGTTTTCAAGGAGCGGCTGGTGGATCCGACTAGACCAGCCAATTACAACACCCTATTCCCCTGGCAACAGTGCTTGGGCCAGAGGTTAGCCGATGACAGAGTTGGGATTACTCAGAGTCCTTCCCTAGGATAAATTACAAAGCCCCAGGTAGAGGGCAGTTTCCCTTTCCATCTGGATAGCTCGCCTGGAAATATGTGGATCTGACGCGACCAGCAACCATCTTCTCCACAGTGCAGTGTGTGCAGCTCATCTTCACTGGAAAGTTGAACAGAGGGCAGGAGGTAGAGGCTGATGGAGAGAGGCCCCCGGTGGACAGAGCCTATCCCCAACCCCGAAGTCTCTGTCCTGAAGCTCTTTAGATCCTGAGGCTTCCTTGGACCTATCCCAGCTCTATGAATCAAAAATTTCCTCTTCTCTTGGTTTAAGTGACTTAGGCATTAGAGCAGTAGTGTCTAGTACATGTGCCACCTCCCAAGACTAAGAGAATCCGGTTTTATTCTCTAGATTAGTGCCTTGCAGCCTGGGCCCCGAGAGGCTGAGAAGTTCTGGGAATGCTCCTCTGAAAATATCTCTGCCCCGTTTCAACAAAAGAAGTCCCACTTTTATCTGCTTTTAATATTGGTCTTCTTCAGCAAATTTGGCTGGAAGAAAGGACCAGATTTTTAAAAAAAGAAAAGTTGCCATCGAGTCAACCCTGACTCATGGAGACCCTATGTGTGCCAGAGTAGAACTGTGCTCCACAGGGTTTTCACTGACTGATTTCTCAGAAGTAGATCACCAGGCCTTTCTTCCAGGGCATCTCTGGGCAGACTGAAACCTCCAACATTCTGTAGCTAATTTGTAACCAGTGAAACAGTTTGATTATGGGAATGACAGGAAGAAGAAGATATGCACACCCATGTTCACTGCAGCACTGTTTACAATAGCAAAAAGATGGAAGCAACCAAGGTGCCCATCAACAGATGAATGGATAAATAAATGATGTATATTCACACAATGGAATGCTATGCATCAATAAAGAACAGTGATGAATCCGTGAAACATTTCATATCATGGAAGAATCTGGAAGGCATTATGCTGAGTGAAATTAGTCAGTTGCAAAACGACAAATATTGTATAAGACCACTATTATAAGAACTCAAGAAATAGTTTAAACAGAGAAGAAACTATTCTTTGATGGTTAGGGGGGTGGGAGGGTGGGAGAGGGGCATTCACTAATTAGATAGTAGATAAAAACTACTTTAGGTGAAGGGAAAGACAACACACAATACAGGTGAGGTCAGCACAACTGGACTAAACCAAGAGCAAAGAAGTTTCCTGAATAAACTGAATGCTTCAAAGGCCAGCGTAGCAGGGGCAGAGGTCTGGGGGCCATGGTTTCAGGGGACATCTAAGTCAATTGGCTTAATAAAATCTATTAAGAAAACATTCTGCATCCCACTTTGGAGAGTGCCGTATGGGGTCTTAAACGCTAGCAAGCAGCCATCTAAGTTGCGTCAATTGTTCTCAATCCACCTGGAGCAAAGGAGAATGAAGAACACCAAGGACACAAGGTAATTACGAGCCCAAAAGACAGAAACTCCAGAGACTACATCAGCCTGAGACCAGAAGAATGGTGCCTGGCTACAACCGATGACAGCCCTGACAGGGAACACAACAGAGAACCCCTGAGGGAGCAGGAGAACTGTGGGATGCAGACCCCAAATTCTCATAAAAAGACCAAACTTAGTGGTCTGACTGAGACTAGAAGGACCCCGGCAGTCAAGGCCCCCAGACCTTCTGTTGGTCCAGGACAGGAACCATTCCCAAAGCCACACCTTCAGGCAGGGATTGGACTGGACAATGGAGTGGAGAGGGATGCTGGTAAGGAGTGAGTTTCTTGGATCAAGTGGACACGTGAGACTATGTTGACGTCCCCTGTCTGGAGGGGAGATGAGAGGATAGAAGGGATTAAAAGCTGGCAAAATGGAGACGAAAAGAGAGAGTGGAGGGTGGGAGCAGGCTGTCTCATTAGGGGGAGAGCAATTGGGAGTATGCAGCAAGGTGTATATAAGTTTTTGTGTGAGAGATTGACTTAATTTGTAAACTTTCACTTAAAGCACAATAAAAATTTAAAAAAAAAGAAGTAAATACGAGAAAGGAACACAAACTCTCAAAGCATGCAAAAAAAAAGAAGAAGGAGAAAATGTTTGGAGATTAATAATCTCATCAAGGTATTCAGGACAGATAAAAAGAGGGAAAACCCTTGGTTCATAACAACTAGAGATGCCATGGTTCAGGTGTGAAATAATAAGGGCCTCAATGGTAAGCTCAAGAAGCCCTTGTTGCAATCTGAATGCATCTTGGAATTGCATCAGATCTGGATTTACCAAAGCCAATGTCCCCCAGTAGAACATAAGACAGAGGGGTGCAGAGTTTGAAGACAAGGAGAATACAGAGCCTAATATCAGGGAGAGCCTGCCTCCAGCTGGCCTTAGACAACTCCTGCAACCACACAATGTCTCTTGCAGTCCCCATGGAAGGAGAGATGGGGAGAGAAGGAGATCTCCACAACCTTAGAAAGTGAGGCAGCGTGATCACAGGAATGTTAGCCTTCGAAAGATACCTATAAATACCCAAGATGGTACCAAATCATAGGGAAAGTGAAAACCCACCAAATCCCCTTATCTGACCTGTTCTACCATAAAAGAGAACAGGTTTCAGCGGAGCTTCCAGACTACGGCAGACTAGGAAGAAAGACCTGGTAATCTATTTCTGAAAATCAGCCAATGAAAACCCTATGGATCACAATAGTCTGATCCCATTGTGTGTGGGGTGACCATGAGTTGGGAACCAACTGGGTGGCAGCCAACAACAAGAAGAACCAAAAATGAGCACAAGGTCAACTCCGAGGAATCAAAAGGCAGAAAACGCAGAAACAACGAAGGGAATGCCTTCAAATGCATCATAGAATCAACGTATGTGATTCAGTATAGCATTTGCTAAAGCTCGGCATTTGGAAGGCGGGGATGATTTATGATGGTTAATGCCAGGCCAGTTGTGTGTCGCAGTGTGGCTATTTGGAGGAAACAGGCTTCAGTTCCTGGCTACTGGAGTGAAGGATTTCCCACTGTTCCAGGGCCGGGCTGGCTGCCCACAGTGACTGCCGCCCAGTTATCCAGGTAGAAATCCTCCGTCATCCTCTTGCAGGGCCAACTCAAACATCTCTCTACTAGGAAGCCTACTCAGATACCCCAGATGCAAGTGAAATTGGTCTTCTGAGTGTTTGGGGCACTGGAAGAGGCAGTGCGGAGCAGTGCTTACGAGCGTGGAACTTGGAGTCCTCTGCCTGGGTTTGAATCCCTATCTTTCCACTTACTATCTGGGTGCACATGAACAAGTTACCTAACCTCTCTTGATTCAGCTTCCACACCTATAAAAACACAAATAGTAACAAAACCTACCTCTAGGGGGTGCTGTAACAATGAACTAATATATGCAAAACACCAGAGATACAGCCCAGGAGCCCTGGTGGCACAATGGTTAATCATTCAGCTGCCAATCAAAACGCTGACAGCTCGAACCCACCCAGTGGTTCTGTGGGAAAAAGATCTGGGGATTTGTTGTTGTTGCTGTTGTTAGAGTAGAACTGCCCTATAGGGTTTCCAAAGAGTGGCTGGTGGGTTTGAACTGCCAACTTTTGGTTAGCAGCAGATTACTTAACCACTGCACCACCACAGCTCCACCTCAGTAAAGATTACTACCTAGGAAACCCTACTTTGTCACATGGGCTCTCTATGAGTCACGATTGATTAGACGGCACCCAACAACAACAAGGATACAGCCTTCCATGAAGGACATATTAAGTTTTGTTGTTGCGAGTTGCCGTTGAACCAACTCATGGTGGCCCCAACATGCAGTGGAACAAATTGTTGCCCCATCCCACACCGTCTTCATGGTCACTGGTATGCTCAAATCCATTGTTGCAGCCACCGTGTATTTTGGTGAATTCCCCATGCCCCAGCACAGGGGCTCTTCTTCCAATACTGTATCAGGCAGTATTCTGTTGTGATCCATTGGGTTTTCACTGGCTAATTTTCAGAGGCATATCACCAGACTTTCTTCCTAGTCTGTCTAAACCTGGAAGCTTTGCTGAAACCTGTCCACCATGGGTGACCCTGCTGGTATGTGAAATACTGGTGGCATGGCTTCCAGCATTACAGCAACATGCAAGCCAACACAGTACAACAAACTGACCGATGGGTGGTGGACATACTAAGCTAGTGTTTGCTGTTATTATTCCTGTGATTGTTGTTGTTATTATTTAATTTCTTTTAGGATAAAGATTGTATCCTGTCTTGTAGGACAGTCACTGTTGCGCATGTCTTATCTCCCCTTCTAGATTGGCGGTGTCTCAAGAAAAGAAATCATTGAGCCAGATCTTTGTTTTGCTCTTCTTAGCTCTGAGTAGCTCACACAGAGGAAGTAATCAGTAAATATTTCCTCAGGGAACATTCAGGTGCGTTATAGATAGAGAAGGCACTCCCTGCCCCACAGCCCACATAAGAAAAATAAAATTGTGAGACTGATAATATGCAATAACCCTTTTACTCTAAGGAACTTGAACTGTGGCAACATCTGCAACCAGCGGCAGCAGGTCTGTACTGGCTTTTGTAAATTCCAATACTCACTTTTTTTCAAAGCTCTTGCCCCCCTCATCCTCCTATTCTAAAAACAGAAGGGAAACAGGTCATGTGAAAGCTAAAGAGTAGAAACTAGAAATTTGTGGTCAGTTGAATGAAGAGAAACAGCACAACTGGGTTTTGCCACCTTCCCAGCTCGATGGCCTTGGCACATCAATTCAAGTCACTGAACTTTAGTCCTCATCTAGTTACTGTGTTTTAGCGGCTGTTGAGCCAGCTCTGACTCATGGTGAGCCCACGTACAACAGAACAAAACATTGCCCAGTCTTGCACCATCTTCACGATGGTTGGTATGTTCAAGTCCATTGTTGTGACTGCTGTGTATTTTGAGTGCCTTCCAACCTAGTGGGCTCATCTTCCAGCACTATATCAGTCAATATTCTGTTGTGATCTCTATGGTTTTTATTGGTTAATTTTCAGAAGTAGATCACCAGGTCTTTCTTCCTAGTCTGTCTTAGTCTAGGAACTCCTCTGAAACCTGTCCCCCAAGAGTGGCACTGCTAGTATTTGAAATACCAGTGGTACAGCTTCCAGCATCACAGCAACGCTCAAGCCACCACAGTACGACAAGCTGACAGGTAGTGGCCTCATCTAGTAAATGGGGCTAAAATAACAAACTCGAGTCCCAGGAATAGATAAACAAGCTTGTGATCAAAGTGTTTAGCCCAAGGCCTGGCACACAGCAGAAGCTATCCAGACCTGAATTTTGCAGGACTGTTTTCTGCTGTCGGTGCTCACTGCGAGCTTTGTGCATCTGAATCAGTGTTTGTCTAAAATTGCAAAGACCCTGAGGGAGCAGCCTGTTTAGATTCACCTTGGTGTACTTTTCCCAGAGCCTGGTGCACTGCCATGGCATACCAGGGCCATTTCGTTAATCTCTTACATCTGGCGAAACCTGCTGCTGTTTGGAGAGAGGAATGCTTAAGTCACTCAGGGATGCAATCGGGACTAGAGTTCAGGTTTCTTTCTTTCTTTCTCTTCCTTCCTTCCTTCCTTTCTCTCTCTCTCTCCCTCTCTCTTTTTTCTTTCTCTCTCTCTCTCTCTACCTCCCTCCCTACCTCCCTCCCTTCCTTCGTTCTTTCTTTAGTGTGTTTTGCTAATATATTTAATTTATCAATCACTTTTACAAATCAGTTGAAGAAAAAAAAAAACCTTCATAGAAATATCCTGGTGGCTTAGTGGTTAAGTGCTACGGCTGCTAACCAAAAGGTCAATAGTTTGAATCCACCAGGCACCCCTTGGAAACCCTATGGGGCAGTTCTACTATGTCCTGTAGGGTCACTATGAGTCGGAATCGACTCTACGGCAGTGGGGGTCATAGAAATATGGGTAAAACGCACATAGAAAAAAATAGTTTAAAAACATGGAAAGTTGTTCAGCTACAGTAAAAATTAAAAATGGCAAATTAGGCCACTGTTCTATTTTCATCTATAAGATTACCAAAGATTAGTTCAAGTTTCTTGGCTCTAAGTCCAGAGTTTGATACAAGAGACGTGGGTCTCCGAGCCATTGGCCCCTCACCACAGGATAGGAAATGTCTGAGTGCACCTGTATCCTAATCTGGTTGAGAGTGAGTGACCAGGTCCTTGTGATGGGAGCAAAATAAAGGGAGCCTTCGCTGTCACTAAAGTGAGATGTAAAGACAAAACCAAGAACAACCTCTCCCTCCTCTTACCAGCAACCAGAAAGAAGGAAAGAAAAGAGAGGAAGGCAGAGCAAGTAAGGTAGAAGAAGACAAAAAAAGAGAGCAATAGAAGCAGGTGAAGGGAAAAGGGAAGGAAATCATTTCCTGAGAGTTACAGTGAGATGCCACAGAGAGGGCACTGGAGAAACAGACAATGAGGGCATGAGTGCGGAAGGGAGGAGAGGTGGGAGAGAGGCTCCCTGGGAGGAAAGGGACTTGACAAAAGTCAAAAGCAGGGAGTTCAGTAAGAGGAGTCCTCAGGCAGTGCACGCCGTTAACGAGCTCAGCTGATAACCAAAAGGTTGGCAGTTTAAGCCCACCCAAAGGTGACTGAAGAAAGGCCTGGTGATCTATTTCTGAAAACTCAGCTTGTGAAAACCCTATGGAGCAGTTCTACTCTGACACACACGAGGTCATCGTGAGTTGGGATGGACTCAACAGCAACTGATTAACCAGTTGAGGTTAAGTAAGAGGAGGTCAGTAGAGCGTTCAGAGGCTCGGATTTAGAATCCTTCAACAGAGAGCTGTGGAAAGACCCAACTCAGTTAAGACCACTGAGGTGAGGGCTGGTTGTACCTTCATACTCAAGAGGCCAAAGCCTTAACGACAATGAGATACCACCTTACTCCTATTAGAATGGCAATGACCAAAAAAAAAAACAGGTGTTGATGAGGTTGTGGAGAAACCAGAACCCTTATTCATTGTTGGTGAGAATATAAAATGGTGCAGCTGCTATGGAAAAGTTCGGTGGCTCCTCAAAAAGTTCAACATAGAACTGCCATATGAATCTGCAATCCCAAACCTAAGTATACGCCCAGAAGTGAGAGCAGGAGCACCAACGGAAACCTGTAAACCAGTGCTCATTGCAGCACTTTTCACAATAACCAAAACATAAAAACACCCAAAATGTCCATCAACAGATGAATGTACAAAGTGTGGTGCATTCATACAGTGAAATACTTCTCAGTCATGCATGGTGCATGTCACAACATGGATAAACCTTGGAAACATAGTGAGCATAATAAGTCAGTTGCAAAAGGACAAATACTGTATGAACTCTCTTACGTGAAATAAGCAAATATAGAAACCAAAGATTATTTGTGGCTACCAAGGGGAAAAGGGGGAGGGAGGTCATTGCTCAGGGTGCACCAAGTTTACGTTAATGGTGATGAAATAATTTGGATAATGGTTGCACAACATGAAGAACATAATCAAAGTCACCAAATTATAGATATAGAAATTGTTGAATTGGCAAATGTTTTATTGTGTGTATTTTCACCACAATTAAAAAAAAAAAGGAGGCGGGGCCAAGCTGCAGGAGTAGTCAGAAGCTTCCTGTGGTCTCTCTTACAACAAAGATGCAAAAAAAAAAACAAGTGAATCAATTATATATGACAGTCTGGGAGCTCTGAACATCAAGGGCAAATTTGAGGAGTCAGACTGAGGGGTAGGGAGAGGGAGAGGTGGTTCACAAGCAGTGAGGAGTTGACAGACCTGACCCAGTGAGAACCAGTGCCCCGCAGGCCGGATCTGCTGGCATAAATGCAGTGAGGCAAGTAGTGGCATTCGGGACACATTTTCCACATTAAGACAGACCGAGCAGCAGAGAGTCCACTCATGCCTCCAGAGTCAGTGAAAGGTGGTGCTCATCTGACAAAAGATAAGTACTTATATCTAATCTACTATGTGGATCAAAAAACACCCCTTTGGGAAAAAACTCCCCCTTTTACCTGACCCCTCCCTGCCCTGCACTAGGTCCCGAGCCAGCTTCAGTGACAGCCATTTTCCCTGGGCCAGAAGTAGGACATGTCAAGTGCCCTAAGCCATTCTCCTGATCTTGGAGGAGGAACAAATTAACAAACAGGGAAAAAATACTCTGCTGGCTCCCCTAAGCCTGGAACTTAGGGTGAAACAGCTCCTTTGCCTAGGCACAGGTATAAGGGGTTCACAGACTTTGAATGCCTTTCACCACTGCCTAGACCTGTGTGGGCCCATTTCAACAGCATAGGCACTCATTAGCACAGTACAACAGGGTATATACCTGAAGTTTAACTTCAACTGTTTCAGCTACACTGTGGAGTGGCAGGTTCATGCTGTTTGACAGTGCTCTGTCTATTAAGCAGGGTCCTCACTTACCCACATCAGGGGCCTGAGGACTGGTGGCTCCACCCACGTGACCTAGTTACCCATGAGAGGTGTCCAAGAATAAGTGGTGCATCTCAGTCCTTACAGCCAAAAGCATTGGGTGCCCATAGTCTGGCTGCAAAACCCACACACCACATGCACTGTAGAGAACAGGGACATGCTTTCCTCACAGACACTCAGGGGTGGTTATCAGCCCCCTGTTTTGCTCAGCTCATGACCCCCTACTGCAGCCAGATACTTGCGCCCACACCAATCACCCCTGCTCTTCTAGGACTGTAGGTGAGAACCTGCACCACACATTTGGTGACTGACTACTTGGACATCTGAGCTGAATCCATACAAGAAAAGTAAACCGACTCCTGGGCTCATATATCTAGTAAGAGCTCTAACCACCTGGTGACAGAGCTTCAAAGGCACCATTAATCAAACCGGCTCATTCAAGCAGCCTATTTGGGCATATCAAAACAAAACAAGAAGCTAGGACACAGTAAGTAAACATAAAATAAATAAATACAATAACTTATTGATGGCTCAGAGACAACAGTCAATATCAAATCACATAAAGAGGCAGACCATGATGGCTTCAGCAAGCTCCCAAAACAAAGAATCAAGAAGTCCTGGATGAAAATGATTTCCTGGAATTACCAGAGGTAGAATACAAAAGGTTAATATACAGCACTCTTCAAGAGATCATGAAGGAGATCAGGCAAAACACAGCACAAGCCAAGAAACACACAGACAAAGCATTAGAAGCACTTAAGAAGATTAGAGAAGAGCATAATGACAAATTTAACAGGCTGCAAGAATCCATAGATAAACAGCAAACAGAAATCGAGAAGATTAACAATAAAATTTCAGAATTAGACAATTGAATAGAACGTCATAGGAGCAGAACTGAGGCAGTGGAAGTAGGAATTAGGAAAAATCAGGTAAAAGAATTTTAACAAATGAGGAAACCCTAAGAATTATGTGGGATTCTATCAAGAGGAATAATCTATAAGTGATTAGAGTCCCGGAACAGGGAGAGGGGAAATAACAGAAAATACAGATAGAAATGATGATTTGTTGGCAGAAAATTTCCCTGATGTCGTGAAAAATAAGAAGATATCTATCCAAGTTGCTCATTGAACCCCACACAAGGCAAGTCCCAAAAGAAAGTCACCCAGACATATTATAATCAAACTTGCCAAAACCAAAGGTAAAGAGAGAATTTTAAGAGCAGCCAGGGATAAACAAAAACTCACCTACAAAGGAGAGTCAATAAGAAGAAGCTCAGACTACTCACAGAAATCATGCAGGCAAGAAGGCAATGGGATGACATATATAAAGCCTTGAAGGAGAAAAATTACCACCCAAGAATTATGTATCCAGAGTAACTGTCTCTCAAATATGAAGGTGAAAATAGGACATTTCCAGATAACAGAAGTTTAGGAAATTTGCAAAAACCAAACCAAAATTACAACAAATACTAAAGAGAGTCTTCCAGTTAGAAAATCAATAACATCAGATTACAACCCAAGACTAGAAAACAGGACAGAGCGACCGGATATCAACCCAGTTACAGAAATCACAAGAATAAATCAAAGCTAAAATGCTCAAAACAGGAAAACAGAGACAACATTATGTAAAAGATGACAACAATAAAACAAAAAAAGGGGGGCTAAAAAAGGTACTCATAGGTCTTTCATATAGAGAGGAAATCAAGGTGATATAAAGAAATAAAAGATTGGTTTATACTTAGAAAATAGGGGTAAATATTAAATATATATATATATATATATATATTAAGGTAACCACAAAAGAGACTAACAATCCTACACTTCAAAGTAAAAAAACAAGAAAAACATAAAGACTTAGCAAATACAAGAGCAACAACAATGAAAAAGAGGAAAAGAAAATATATAAAGAAAAATGACTCAGCACAGAAAATTAAGTGGAAAAAGAAACTGTGAACAACACAAAAAAAGACATCAAAATGACTGCACTAAGCTCATACCTATCAATAATTCCACTGAATGTAAATGGACTAAACCCACAATAAGAAAACAGAGAGTGGCAGAATGGATAAAAACACGATCCTTCTATATGCTGCCTATAAGAGACACACCTTAGACTTAAAGACACAAACTAAAACTCAGAGGATGGAAAAAGATATATCAAGCAAACAAGTGGCAGTATTAATTTCTGACAAAATAGACTTTAAAGTAAAATCCACCACAAAGGATAAAGGACACTGTATAACAACTAAAGGGTCAATATACAGGAGGATATAAACATAGTAAATAATTTACACACACCCAATGATAGGGCTCCAAAATACATAAAACAAACTTTAACAGCATTTAAAAGAGAGATAGACAGCTCCACAATAATAGTAGGAGACTTCAACACACCACTTTTGATGAAGGACAGAACATCCAGAAAGAAGCTCAGTAAAGACACAGGAGCTCTAAATGCCACAATCAACCAACTTGACTTCATAGACATATATAGAACACTCCACCCAACAGCAGCCAAGTGTACTTTCTTTTCCAAATCACATGGAACATTCTCCAGAATAGACCACATATTAGGCCATAAAGCAAGCCTTAACAGAATCCAAAACATCAAAATATTACGAAGCATCTTTTCTGACTGTAAAGCAAGAAAAGTAGAAATCGATTACAGAAAAAGTGGGGAAAAGAAATCAAACACTTGGAAACTGAATAACACCTTGCTCAAAAACGACTGAGTTATAGGAGAAATTAAGGACAGAATAAAGAAATTCATTAGAATCAAATGAGAATGAAAACACTTCCTACCAGGACCTTTGGGACACACCAAAAGCAGTGCTCAGAGGTAAATTTATAGCACAAAAAGCACACATCCAAAAGGAAGAAAGGGTCAAAATCAAAGAATTATCCCTATAACTTGAACAAATAGAGAGCAGCGAAAGAAGCCTTGGGCACCAGAAGAAAGCAAATAATGATAATTAGAGCAGAATTAAATGAAATAGAGAACAGAAAAACAATTGAAAGAGTTAACAAGACCAAAAGCTGGTTCTTTGAAAAGATCAACAAAATCGACAAACCATTGGCCAGAACGACAAAAGAAAAATAGAAGAGGAAACAAATAACCTGAATAAGAAATGAGATGTGTGATATCAAAACAGATCCAACTGAAATTAAGACAATCATAACGGAATACTATGAGAAATTGTACTCTAACAAATTTGAAAATTTAGAGGCAATGGACAAATTTCTTGAAATACACTACCTACCCGAACTAACACAAACAGAGGTAGAACAACTAAATAAATCTGTAACAAAATAAGAGATCGAAAAGGTAATTTAAAAACTCCCCACAAAAAAAATAAAAAAGCCCTGTCCCTGATGGCTTCACTGGAGGATTCTACCAAACTTTCAGAGAACAATTAACACCACTACTTCTATAGTATTTCAGAGCATAGAAAAGGATGGAATACTCCCAAACTCATTCTATGAAGCCAGCATAACCCTGATACCAAAACCAGATAAAGACACCACAAAAAAAGAAAATTACAGGCCTATATCCTTCTTGAACTTAGATGCAAAAATCCTCAACAAAATTCTAGCCAATAGAATTCAACAACATATCAAAAAAATAATTCACCATGACCAAGTGAGATTCATACCAGGTACACAGGGATGGTTTAACACTAGAAAAACAATCAGTGTAATCCGTCACGTAAATAAAGCAGAAGACAAGAATCACATGATCTTACGATTGATGCAGAAAAGGCATTTGAAAAAGTCCAACACTCATTCATGATAAAAACTCTCTGCAAAATAGGAATAGAAGGGAAATTCCTCAACAAAATAAAGGTCATTTATACAAAGCCAACAGCAAACATCATCCTAAATGGAGAGTCTGAAAGCATTTCCCTTGAGAACAGGAACCAGACAAGGATGCCCTTTATCACCACTCTTATTCAACATTGTGCTGGAGGTCCTAGCCAGGGCAATTAGGCTATAAAAAGAAATAAAGGGCATCCAAATTGGTAAGGAAGAAGTAAAAATATCTCTATTTACAGATGATATGATCTCATACACAGAACACCCTAAAGAATCTACAAGAAAACTACTGGAACTAATAGAAGAGTTCAGCAAAATATCAGAATACAAGATAAACTAACAAAAATCAGTTGGATTCCACTACACCAACAAAGAAAAAGTCAAAGAGGAAATCAGCAAATCAATACCATTTATAATAGCCCCCAAGAAGATAAAATAGTTAGGAATAAATCTAACCAGAGACATAAAAGACCTATATAAAGAAAACTACAAGACTCTACTGCAAGAAACCAAAAAAGACCTGCATAAGTGGAAAAACATACCTTGCTCATGGATAGGAAGACTCAACATTGTGAAAATGTCTATTCTACCCAAAGCAATCAATAGGTACAATGCAATCCCGATCCAAAACCCAATAACTTTTTTAATGAGATGGAAAAACAAATCACCAAATTCATATTGAAAGGGCAGAGGTCTCAGATAAGTAAAGCATTACTGAAAAAGAAGAACAGAGTGGGAGGCTTCACACTACCTGATTTTAAGACCTATTATAGTGCCACAGTAGTCAAAACAGCCTGGTACTGGTATGGCAACAGACACGTAGACCAGCCCAACAGAATCGAGAATCCAGACATAAAATCATCTGCCTACGAGCAACCGATATTTGACAAAGGCCCAAAGATTGTTAATTGGGGAGAAGACAGTCTTTTTAACAAGTGGTGCCAGCATAACTGGATATCAATCTGCAAAAAAATGAAACAAGTCTCATAACTCACACCATGCATGAAAACTAGCTCAGAATGGATCAAAGACCTAAATATAAAATATAAAATGATAAAGATTATGGAAAAAAAAACAGGAACAGTGCTAGGCGCCCTAATACACGGCATAAACTGAATACAGAACATTACTGACAAGGTACAAACACCAGAAGGGAAATTACATAACTGGGAGCTCCTAAAAATCAAACACTTAGGCTCATCCAAAGACTTTACCAAAAGAGTAAAAAGACAGCCTACAGGTGGGGAAAAAATTTTGGCTACCACAAATCCAATCAGCGTCTGATCTCTAAAACATACAAGACACTGCAAAACCAATGAAAGGGCAAATAGCCCAACTAAAAAATAGGCAAAAGATATGAACAGGCACTTCACTAAAGAAGACATTCAGGCAGCTAACAGATACATGAGGAAATGCTCAAGGTCATTAGCCTTTAGAGAAATGCAAATCAGAACTACAATGAGATGCCATCTCACCCCAACAAAGCTAGCGTTCATCCCAAAAACACAAAATAATAAATGTTGAGGAGTTTGTGGAGAGACTGGAGCACTTATACACTGCTGGTAGGAATGTAAAATGGTATAAACACTTTGGAAATCAATTTGGTGCTTCCTTAAAAGGCTAGAAATAGAACTACCATACAATCCAACAATCCCACTCCTTGGAATATATCCTAGAGAAATAAGAGCCTTCACACGAATAGATATATGCACACCCATGTTCACTGCATAACTGTTCACAATAGCAAAAACATGGAA
This sequence comes from Elephas maximus indicus, assembly GCF_024166365.1. Classification (NCBI taxonomy): domain Eukaryota; kingdom Metazoa; phylum Chordata; class Mammalia; order Proboscidea; family Elephantidae; genus Elephas; species Elephas maximus. The sequence goes on along the minus strand of NC_064820.1, from coordinate 192,667,502 downwards.
ACATCCATTAATAATCGGAACCTGGAATGTACGAAGTATGAATCTAGGAAAACTGGAAATCATCGAAAATGAAATGAAACATCAGTATCCTAGGCATTAGTGAGCTGAAACGGACTGGTATTGGTCATGTTGAATCGGACAATCATATGGTCTACTATGCCGAGAATGACAACTTGAAGAAGAATGGTGTTGCATTCATCGTCCAAAAGAACATTTCAAGATCTATCCTGAAGTACAATGCTGTCAGTGATAGCATAATATCCATACGCCTACAAAGAAGGCCAGTTAATATGACAATTACTCAAATTTACATACCAACCAATAAGGTTAAAGAGGAAGAAATTGAAGATTTTTACCAGCTTCTGCAGTCTGAAATTGATTGAACATGCAATCGGGATGCATTGATAACTATTGGTGATTGGAATGCGAAAGGTGGAAATAAAGAAGAAGGGTCAGTATTTGGGAAGTATGGCCTTGGTGATAGAAATGATGCCAGAGATCACATGATAGAAGTTTGCAAGACTTACAGCTTCTTCATTGCAAATACCTTTTTTCACCAATGTAAACGGTGACTATACACATGGACCTCAACAGATGGAATACACAGGAATCAAATTGACTACATCTGTGGAAAGAGACAATGGAAAAGCTCAATATCATCAGTCAGAACAAGGCCAGGGGCCAACTGTGGAACAGACCATCAATTACTCATATGCAAGTTCAAGCTGAAACTGAGAAAATTAGAACAAGTTGATGAGAGCCAAAGTACAACCTTGAGTATATCCCATCTGAATTTATAGGCCATCTCAACAATAGATTTGACACATTGAACACTGATGACAGAAGATCAGACGAATTGTGGAATGACATCAAGGACATGATCCATGAAGAAAGCAAAAGGTCATTAAAAAGACAAGAAAAAGAAAAAGCCAAAATGGATATCAGAAGAGACTCTGAAACTTGCTCTTGAACGTCGAGTAGCTAAAGAAAAGGAAGAAATGATGAAGTAAAAGAACCTAACAGAAGATTTCAAAGGGCAGCTCAAGAAGACAAAGTAAATGACATGTGCAAAGAGCTGGAGACAGAAAACCAAAAAGGAAGAACATACTCGGCATTTCTCAAGCTGAAAGAACTGAAGAAAAAAATGCAAGCCTCAAGATGCAATACTGAAGGATTCTGTGGGGAAAATGTTAACACAGGAAGCATCAAAAGAAGATGGAGAGGCGGAGCCAAGATGGCGGACTAGGCAGATGCTACCTCGGATCCCTCTTACAACAAAGACACGGAAAAACAAGTGAATCGATCACATACATAACAATCTACGAACCCTGAACAACAAACACAGATTTAGAGACGGGGAACGAACTAATACGGGGAAGCAGCGATTGTTTCCAGAGCCTGGAGCCAGCGTACCAGTCAGGTACGGCACAAGCACAGAGACCTGCTCCACCCCCCTGAACTAACCCCGGGAGGGGGACCAGCCGGTTCCACGGGTGGCGTGGGACGCAGCCGTTAGGAGAAGTCCCCGGGAGGCAGTGACTGATCTTGGAGCAGAAAGAGCAGCATCCGAGCCGGGGAACCGTCCCGCAGAGATTTGGACTGCACGCAGGTACGCCATAAACACGGAGAGTTGCTCCACCCCCTGAACTAACCCCGGGAAGGTGACCAGCCGGGTCGCGCGGGCGGCGTGGGACGCAGCCGGTAGGAGAAGTCCCCGGGAGGCAGCGACTGGTATTGGAGCGGGGAGAACAGCGTTCCAGCCGGGACACTCGGTCACGGCACAAGCACGGGGAGCTACTCCACCCATCTGAACTAACCCCGGGAGGGGGCCCACCTGGTTCACGGGGGCGGCACGGCCACGCGGCTGGAGGGACGAGAAGTCCCTGGGAGGCAGCGACTGATTTTGGAGTCGAGAGTGCACCGTCCCAGTAGGGAAGCCTTGACGCTGGGCGTGGGGCTGGAAGCGGAGGATCTGACCGTGACTCCAGCGGGCCAGACTCCCTGGGGGCAATCTCCACACAGCCAGCACACATAGGCGACGCGCCCGCGGGAATCTCAGATATAATAGTCATTCCAAGCAAGACAAGCAACTCTGGCTATATTCTGAGGTGCTACTCTCCTATCTCTCTGTTCCCTCCCCCACCCTCCCCAGGCGGCTTCATTAACATCTGAATAGCCTGAGCCAGAGGGAGAACTCTGATAGGGATCTGACTGCTGTTTTTTTTTAGCGGATTTTCTGGAAAAACTAGTTTCCCAGCGATGGCTCGGAGACAACAATCTATATCAAACCACTTAAAGAAGCAGACCTTGACAGCTTCTCCAACCCCCCAAACAAAAGAATCAAAATCTTTCCCAAATGAAGATACAATTTTGGAATTATCAGATACAGAATATAAAAAACTAATTTACAGAATGCTTAATGATATCACAAATGAAATTAGGATATCTGCAGAAAAAGCCAAGGAACACACTGATAAAACTGTTGAAGAACTCAAAAAGATTATTCAAGAACATACTGGAAAAATTAATAAGTTGCAAGAATCCATAGAGAGACAACATGTAGAAATCCAAAAGATTAACAATAATATAACAGAATTAGACAACACACTAGGAAGTCAGAGGAGCAGACTCGAGCAATTAGAATGCAGACTGGGACATCTGGAGGACCAGGGAATCAACACCAACATAGCTGAAAAAAAATCAGATAAAAGAATTAAAAAAAATGAAGAAAACCTAAGAATTATGTGGGACTCTATCAAGAAGGATAACCTGCGGGTGATTGGAGTCCCAGAACAGGGAGGGGGGACAGAAAACACAGAGAAAATAGTTGAAGAACTTCTGACAGAAAACTTCCCTGACATCATGAAAGACGAAAGGATAGCTATCCAAGATGCTCATCGAACCCCATTTAAGATTGATCCAAAAAGAAAAACACCAAGACATATTATCATCAAACTCACCAAAACCAAAGATAAACAGAAAATTTTAAAAGCAGCCAGGGAGAAAAGAAAGGTTTCCTTCAAGGGAGAATCAGTAAGAATATGTTCTGACTACTCAGCAGAAACCATGCAGGCAAGAAGGGAATGGGACGACATATACAGAACACTGAAGGAGAAAAACTGCCAACCAAGGATCATATATCCAGCAAAACTCTCTCTGAAATATGAAGGCGAAATTAAGATATTTACAGACAAACACAAGTTTAGAGAATTTGCAAAAACCAAACCAAAGCTACAAGAAATACTAAAGGATATTGTTTGGTCAGAGAACCAATAATATCAGATATCAGCACAACACAAGGTCACAAAACAGAACGTCCTGATATCAACTCAAATAGGGAAATCACAAAAACAAACAAATTAAGATTAATTAAAAAAAAAAATACACATGACAGGGAATCATGGAAGTCAATAGGTAAAAGATCACAATAATCAAAAAGAGGGACTAAATACAGGAGGCATTGAACTGCCATATGGAGAGTGATACAAGGCGATATAGAACAATACAAGTTAGGTTTTTACTTAGAAAAATAGGGGTATATAATGAGGTAACCACAAAAAGGTATAACAACTCTATAACTCAAGACAAAAACCAAGAAAAACGTAACGACTCAACTAACATAAAGTCAAACACTATGAAAGTGAGGATCTCACAATTTACTAAGAAAAACGCCTCAGCACAAAAAAGTATGTGGAAAAATGAAATTGTCAACAACACACATAAAAAGGCATCAAAATGACAGCACTAAAAACTTATTTATCTATAATTACCCTGAATGTAAATGGACTAAATGCACCAATAAAGAGACAGAGAGTCACAGACTGGATAAAGAAACACGATCCATCTATATGCTGCCTACAAGAGACACACCTTAGACTTAGAGACACAAACAAACTAAAACTCAAAGGATGGAAAAAAGTATATCAAGCAAACAATAAGCAAAAAAGAAGAGGAGTAGCAATATTAATTTCTGACAAAATAGACTTTAGACTTAAATCCACCACAAAGGATAAAGAAGGACACTATATAATGATAAAAGGGACAATTGATCAGGAAGACATAACCATATTAAATATTTATGCACCCAATGACAGGGCTGCAAGATATATAAATCAAATTTTAACAGAACTGAAAAGTGAGATAGATACCTCCACAATTATAGTAGGAGACTTCAACACACCACTTTCGGAGAAGGACAGGACATCCAGTAAGAAGCTCAACAGAGACACGGAAGATCTAATTACAACAATCAACCAACTTGACCTCATTGACTTATACAGAACTCTCCACCCAACTGCTGCAAAATATACTTTTTTTTCTAGCGCACATGGAACATTCTCTAGAATAGACCACATATTAGGTCATAAAACAAACCTTTGCAGAGTCCAAAACATCGAAATATTACAAAGCATCTTCTCAGACCACAAGGCAATAAAACTAGAGATCAATAACAGAAAAACGAGGGAAAAGAAATCAAATACTTGGAAAATGAACAATACCCTCCTGAAAAAAGACTGGGTTATAGAAGACATCAAGGAGGGAATAAGGAAATTCATAGAAAGCAACGAGAATGAAAATACTTCCTATCAAAACCTCTGGGACACAGCAAAAGCAGTGCTCAGAGGTCAAATTATATCAATAAATGCACACATACAAAAAGAAGAAAGAGCCAAAATCAGAGAACTGTCCCTACAACTTGAACAAATAGAAAGTGAGCAACAAAAGAATCCATCAGGCACCAGAAGAAAACAAATAATAAAAATTAGAGCTGAACTAAATGAATTAGAGAACAGAAAAACAATCGAAAGAATTAACAAAGCCAAAAGCTGGTTCTTTGAAAAAATTAACAAAATTGATAAACCATTGGCTAGACTGACTAAAGAAATACAGGAAAGGAAACAAATAACCCAAATAAGAAATGAGAAGGACCACATTACAACAGAACCAAACGAAATTAAAAGAATCATTTCAGATTATTATGAAAAATTGTACTCTAACAAATTTGAAAACCTAGAAGAAATGGATGAATTCCTGGAAAAACACTACCTACCTAAACTAACACATTCAGAAGTAGAACAACTAAATAGACCCATAACAAAAAAAGAGATTGAAACGGTAATCAAAAAACTCCCAACAAAAAAAAGTCCTGGCCCGGACGGCTTCACTGCAGAGTTCTACCAAATTTTCAGAGAAGAGTTAACACCACTACTACTAAAGGTATTCCAAAGCATAGAAAATGACGGAATACTACCCAACTCATTCTATGAAGCCACCATCTCCCTGATACCAAAACCAGGTAAAGACATTACAAAAAAAGAAAATTATAGACCTATATCCCTCATGAATATAGATGCAAAAATCCTCAACAAAATTCTAGCCAATAGAATCCAACGACACATCAAAAAAATAATTCACCCTGATCAAGTGGGATTTATACCAGGTATGCAAGGCTGGTTTAATATCAGAAAAACCATTAATGTAATCCATCACATAAATAAAACAAAAGACAAAAACCACATGATCTTATCAATTGATGCAGAAAAGGCATTTGACAAAGTCCAACACCCATTCATGATAAAAACTCTTACCAAAATAGGAATTGAAGGAAAATTCCTCAACATAATAAAGGGCATCTATGCAAAGCCAACAGCCAATATCACTCTAAATGGAGAGAACCTGAAAGCATTTCCCTTGAGAACGGGAACCAGACAAGGATGCCCTTTATCACCGCTCTTATTCAACATCGTGTTGGAAGTCTTAGCCAGGGCAATCAGGCTAGACAAAGAAATAAAAGGTATCCGGATTGGCAAGGAAGAAGTAAAGTTATCACTATTTGCAGATGACATGATTATATACACAGAAAACCCTAAGGAATCCTCCAGAAAACTACTGAAACTAATAGAAGAGTTTGGCAGAGTCTCAGGTTATAAAATAAACATACAAAAATCACTTGGATTCCTCTACATCAACAAAAAGAACACCGAAGAGGAAATAACCAAATCAATACCATTCACAGTAGCCCCCAAGAAGATAAGATACTTAGGAATAAATCTTACCAAGGATGTAAAAGACCTATACAAAGAAAACTACAAAGCTCTACTACAAGAAATTCAAAAGGACATACTTAAGTGGAAAAACATACCTTGCTCATGGATAGGAAGACTTAACATAGTAAAAATGTCTATTCTACCAAAAGCCATCTATACATTTAACGCACTTCCGATCCAAATTCCAATGTCATATTTTAAGGGGATAGAGAAACAAATCACCAATTTCATATGGAAGGGAAAGAAGCCCCGGATAAGCAAAGCACTACTGAAAAAGAAGAAGAAAGTGGGAGGCCTCACCTTACCTGACTTCAGAACCTATTATACAGCCACAGTAGTCAAAACAGCCTGGTATTGGTACAACAACAGACACATAGACCAATGGAACAGAATTGAGAACCCAGACATAGATCCATCCACGTATGAGCAGCTGATATTTGACAAAGGACCAGTGTCAATTAACTGGGGAAAAGATAGCCTTTTTAACAAATGGTGCTGGCATAACTGGATATCCATTTGCAAAAAAATGAAACAGGACCCATACCTCACACCATGCACAAAAACTAACTCCAATTGGATCAAAGACCTAAACATAAAGACTAAAACGATAAAGATCATGGAAGAAAAAATTGGGACAACCCTAGGAGCCCTAATACAAGGTATAAACAGAATACAAAACATTACCAAAAATGATGAAGAGAAACCCGATAACTGGGAGCTCCTAAAAATCAAACACCTATGCTCATCTAAAGACTTCTCCAAAAGAGTAAAAAGACCACCTACAGATTGGGAAAGAATTTTCAGCTATGACATCTCCGACCAGCGCCTGATCTCTAAAATCTACATGATTCTGTCAAAACTCAACCACAAAAAGACAAACAACCCAATCAAGAAGTGGGCAAAGGATATGAACACACATTTCTCTAAAGAAGATATTCAGGCAGCCAACAGATACATGAGAAAATGCTCTCGATCATTAGCCATTAGAGAAATGCAAATTAAAACTACGATGAGATTCCATCTCACACCAGCAAGGCTGGCATTAATCCAAAAAACACAAAATAATAAATGTTGGAGAGGCTGCGGAGAGATTGGAACTCTCATACACTGCTGGTGGGAATGTAAAATGGTACAACCACTTTGGAAATCTATCTGGCGTTATCTTAAACAGTTAGAAATAGAACTACCATACAACCCAGAAATCCCACTCCTCGGAATATACCCTAGAGATACAAGAGCCTTCATACAAACAGATATATGCACACCCATGTTTATTGCAGCTCTGTTTACAATAGCAAAAAGTTGGAAGCAACCAAGGTGTCCATCAACGGATGAATGGGTAAATAAATTGTGGTATATTCACACAATGGAATACTACGCATCGATAAAGAACAGTGACGAATCTCTGAAACATTTCATAACATGGAGGAACCTGGAAGGCATTATGCTGAGCGAAATGAGTCAGAGGCAAAAGGACAAATATTGTATAAGACCACTATTATAAGATCTTGAGAAATAGTAAACCTGAGAAGAACACATACTTTTGTGGTTACGACGGGGGGAGGGAGGGAGGGAGGGTGGGAGAGGGTTTTTTATTGATTAATCAGTAGATAAGAACTGCTTTAGGTGAAGGGAAAGACAACACTCAATACATGGAAGGTCAGCTCAATTGGACTGGACCAAAAGCAAAGAAGTTTCCGGAATAAAATGAATGCTTCAAAGCTCAGCGGAGCAAGCGCGGGGGTCTGGGGAACATGGTTTGCGGGGACTTCTAAGTCAATTGGCAAAATAATTCTACTATGAAATCATTCTGCATCCCACTTTGAAATGTGGCGTCTGGGGTCTTAAATGCTAACAAGCAGCCATCTAAGATGCAGCAATTGGTCTCAACCCACCTGGAGCAAAGGAAAATGAAGAACACCAAGCCCACATGACAACTAAGAGCCCAAGAGACAGAAAGGGCCACATGAACCAGAGACCTACATCATCCTGAGACCAGAAGAACTAGTTGGTGCCCGGCCACAATCGATGACTGCCCTGACAGGGAGCTCAGCAGAGGACCCCTGAGGGAGCAGGAGAGCAGTGGGATGCAGACCCCAAATTCTCATAAGAAGACCAAACTTAATGGTCTGACTGAGACTGGAGGAATCCCGGTGGCCATGCTCCCCAGACCTTCTGTTGACACAGGACAGGAACCATCCCTGAAGAAAACTCATCAGACATGAAAGGGACTGGTCAGCGGGTGGGAGAGAGACGCTGATGAAGAGTGAGCTAATTATAGCAGGTGGACACTTGAGATTGTGTTGGCAACTCTTGTCTGGAGGGGGGATGGGAGGATAGAGAGAGAGGGAAGCCGGCAAAATTGTCAAGAAAGGAGAGACTGAAAGGGCTGACTCAAGACGGGGAGAGTAAGTGGGAGTAGGGAGTGAGATGTATGTAAACTTATATGTGACAGACTGATTGGATTTGTAAACGTTCACTTGAAGCTTAATAAAAGTTATTATAATAAAAAAAAAAAAAAAAGAAGATGGAAAGAATACACAGAATCATTATACCAAAAAGAATTGGTCAACATTGAATCATTTCAAGAGATAGCATATGATCAGGAACCAACGGTACCGAAGAAGTCCGAGCTGCACTAAAGGCATGGGCAAAAAACAAGGCTCCAGGAATTGATAGAATATCAATTGAGATGTTTCAACAAACGGATGCAGCGCTGGAAGTGCACACTTGTCGATGCCAGGAGGTTTGGAAGACAGCTACCTGGCCAATTGACTGGAAGAGATCCATATTTATGCCTATTCCCAAGAAAGGTGATCCAACCAAATGCAGAAATTACTGAGTAATATCATTAACATCACATGAAAGTAAAATTTTGCTGAAGGTCATTCAAAAGCAACTACAGCAGTATATTGACAGGGAACTGTTAGAAATTCAGGCTGGATTCAGAAGGGGATGTGGAACCAGGGATATCCTTGCTGATGTCAGATGGATCCTGGCTAAAAGTAGAGAATGCCATAAGGATGTTTGTCTGTGTTTTATTGACTACGCTAATGCTTTCAATGGTGTGGATCATAACAAATTATGGATAACATTGCGAAGAATGGTAATTTCAGAACACTTAAAGGAATCTGTACATAGATCAAGAGAGAGTTGTTAGAACAGAACAAGGGGATAGAGTGTGGTTTAAAGTCACGAAAGGTGTGTGTCAAGGTTGTATCCTTTGGCCATGCCTGTTCAATCTCTATACTAAACAGATAATCTGAGAGGCTGGACTGTATGAAGAAGAATAGGGCATCAGGACTGGAGGAAGACTTATTAACAGCCTGCATTATACAGATGACACAATCTTGCTTGCTGAAAGTGAAGAGGACTTGAAGCACTTACTGATGAATATCATAGACCACAGCCTTCAACATTATACCTCAACATAAAAAAAAAACAAATATTGTCACAACAGGACCAATAAGCAACATCATGATAAATGGAGAAAAGATTAAAGTTGTCAAGGACTTCATTTTACTTGGATCCAGAATCAACACCCAGCAGTCAAGAAATTAAGAGACGCATTGCATTGGGCAAATGGGCTGCAAAAGATCTCCTTAAAGTGTTGAAGAGCAAAGATATAACCTTAAAGACTAATGTATGCCTGACTCAAGTCATGGTGTTTTCAATCGTCTCATATGCATGAGAAAGCTGGACAATGAATAAGGAAGACCGAAGAAGAATTGGCACCTTGAATTGTGGTGTTGGCGAAGAATATTGAATATACAATGGACTGCCAAAAGAACCAACAAATCTGTCGTGGAATAGGTACAACCAGAATGCTCCTTAGAAGCAAGGATGGTGAGACTGCGTTTAAATACTTTGGACATGTTATCAGGAGGGATCAGTCTCTGGAGAAGGACATCATGCTTGGCAGACGGGTCAGCGAAAAAGAGGACGACCCTAAACGAGATGGATTGACACAGTAGCTGCAACAATGGACTTAACCATAACAACAATCGTGAGCAATGCCAAAGACTGGGCAGTGTTTTGTTCCGTAGCATATTGAGTCGCAGTTAACAACATGTCTATATATAGTGACCACACATAGAAATGGAATAATCCCTAATTTATATGTCAACTCTTGATATATATATATAATATATTCTTGTATGTATGTATATGTGTATACATGTGCGTGTATATATATATATAGGAGCTCTAGTGGCACAGTGATTAAGAGTACGGCTGCTAATCAAAAAGTCAGCAGTTTGAATCCACCAGTCGCTCCTTGGAAACCCTATGGGGCAATAAAGTATATTGTTAATCTGTAGTTGCTTCAGTTCTTAGCACAAAAAGGGAGGGTTAAGACCCTGGTCATTGGAAAGTGGAACTGAAGAGGAGGTGAAGCAGCATTGGTCCTGAAATAAAACAAGCTGATGTTCAATTTGCCCCAGCATGTGACCTTGAGAAAGTTACCTACCCTGAGCTTTGACTTTCTTCATCTGAAAAATGGGAATTATAAGCCCTTACCCCATAGAGTTACTGTGACAATTACATGGGATCACATATGCAAATCACAGAGCACAGGATAGTTGTTGGTTGTTGTTGTTATTAGGTGCCAAGTCGGTTGCAACTCCTAACTACCTCATGTACAACAGAACAAAACACTGCCCAGTCCTGCGCCATCCTCACAACTGTTGCTATGTTTGAGTCCATTGTTGCGGCCACTGTGTCAATCCATCTCTTGAGGGTCTTCCTCTTTTTCAGTGACCCTCTACCTTACCAAGCATGTTGTCCTTCTCCAGGAATTGGTCCCTCCTGCTAACATGTCCAAAGTATATGAGACGAAGTCTCGCCATCCTCGCTTCTCAGGAGCGTTCTTCCTGTGTTTCTCCCAACACAGATTTGTTTGTTCTTCTGGAAGTCCATGGTATATACAATATTCTTCGTGAGCACCATAATTCAAAGACATCAATTCTTCTTCTGTCTTCCTTATTCATTGTCCAGCTTTTGCATGCATATGAGGCAAATGAAAATATCATTGCTTGGGTCAGGTGCACCTTAGTCTTCAAAGTGCCATCTTTGCTTTTTAACACTTAAAGCAGCTTTTGCAGCAGATTTGCCCAATGCAATACATCATTTGATTTCTTGACTGCTGCTTCCATGGCCATTGATTGTGGGTCCAAGTAAACTAAAACCCCTGACAATTTCAATCTTTTCTCCATTTATCATGATGTTGCTTATTGGCCCAGTCTGTTTTCTTTATGTTTAGGTGTAATCCATAGTGAAGGCTGTAGTCTTTAATTTTCATCAGTAAGTGCTTCAAGCTCTCTTCACTTTCTGCAAGGAAGGTTGTGTCATCTGCATATCACAGGTTGTTAATGAATCTTTCTCCAATTCTGACACCATGTTCTTCTTCATATAGTCTGGTGACTATTCATGTGGACCTCACCTGATATAATGCACAGGAATCAAATCAACTACATCTGTGGAAAGAGACAATGGAGAAGCTCAATATCATCAGTCAGAACAAGGTCAGAGGCCAACTGTAAACAGGCCATCAATTGCTCATATGCAAGTTCAAGTTGAAGCTGAAGAAAATTAAAACATGTCCACGAGATCCAAAGTATGACGAGTAGATTCCACCTGAATTTAGAGACCATCCCAAGAACAGACTTGATGCATTGAACACTTATGACTGAAGGTCAGATGAGTTATGGGATGACATCAAGGACTTCATCCATGAAGAATGCAAAAGGTCATTAAAAAGACAGGAAAGAAAGAAAAGACCAAAATGGAAGTCAGAAGAGACTCTGAAAATTACTCTTTAACATAGAGTAGCCAAAGCAAATGGAAGAAATGATGAAGTAAAAGAGTTGAACAGAAGATTTCAAATGGTGGCTCAAAAAGACAAAGTAAAGTATTATAATGAAATGTGCAAAGACCTGGACTTAGAAAACAAAAAGGGAAGAGTACACTCAGCATTTCTCAGGTAACTAGTGTATCATTCAATATGATTTGAGAAAGGCTAGTGGCTTGTGTTTCCTTGCCATTCCGTGTAGTTTTCTTGCTTGACCCACCCAGTGTATATTGCATTGGGCAGTTATGCCCGGTGAGGGTGGGTAGATTTCATATGGAGGATGTTGTCCTGGCACTTGATGCTCAATAGCATTTGTTGTGGGCAATAATGAAGCTGGCATGGAGTGGTGCAGAAGCTGAGCTGGCCTGGTGGAATAGCACAAAAGGGCAACAGGGCAAAAGGAGGTCAATTAACATAGGCAATATATGAAATCCCACTTGGCCATGCATGGTTATTCAGGTCTGGAGTTTCAGGCAAGGTGTGGAGTCCAAGCTGAGTTTGGTCTGTACAATCTAGGATGGACCCAAAGGAGCAGGAGACTGTCTACTATGTCTGCAAGCCTGGCACAGGCAGACAGCTTCATCTGTCAATGGGGCTCACTGTTAATCCTGCCCAGAGCGCTTTGCCCTCTATCTGGCTTCTAGCACCTTCCTTGGTGTGGACTCTTAAGGGCTAGATAAATTATGCAAAGGTATTTGACTGTGTAGATCAATAGAAATTATGGATAACATTGTGAAGAATGGGAATTCCCAAACACTTAGTTGTGCTTATGTGGAACCTGTACATAGACAAAGAGGCAGTTGTTAGAACAGAAGAAGGGGACACTGCATGGTTTAAAATCAGGAAAGGTGTGTGTCAGGACCGTATTCTTTCGCCATACTTGTTCAGTCTGTACGTTGAGCAAATAATCTGAGGAACTAGACTATATGAAGAAGGATGCAGCATCAGGATTGGAGGAAGAAAACCAAAAAAAAAACCCAAACTCATTGCCATCAAGTTGATTCTGACTCATAGAGACCCTACAGGACAGAGTAGAACTGCCGCATAGGGTTTCCAAGTAGTAACTGATGGATTCAAACTGCCGACATTTTGGTTAGTGGCCAAATGCTTAACCACTGTGCCACCAGGGCTCCACTGGAGAAAGGCTCATTAACAACCTGTAACATGCCGATGACACAAGCTTGCTTGGTGAAATCAAAGAGGACTTGAAGCATTTGCTGAAGATCCGAGACTACCGCCTTCGATATGGATTACACCTCAACATAAAGAAAACAGAAATCCTCACCGCTGGACCAATAACCAACACCATGATAGATGGAGAAAAGGTTGAAGTTGTCAAGGATTTCATTTTACTTGGATCTACAGTCGACACCCATGGAAGCAGCAGTTAAGAAATCAAATGACATGTTGCACTGGGCAGATTATGCTGGTCCCTGAGTAAAGCAGGAATGAAGCAAGACTCAGGTTTTACTTTCAGGGCTCTTTCCAGGGTGATTTACACACCTGGTTCCTTAGGACCTTCAGAACATAGAAGATGGTTCCTAGGGAGTGGGCTTAAAGGAACATGTGTTCTGGTAAATTCTAAGCTTGATTCAGTCTGAGGGTCTAACTTTTCAGAATCCCAACTCTGAGAAGGAAATATCAAAGGATAGGAAGTGAGTTTAAAAAAGAAATGATGTAAAAACTGAAACTCTTTAAAAATAGACCAGTAGCAGGATTGTGTGGGAGTTTGGATCCATAGGAGCTAGAAGGCTTTATGGGAGGTTATTAAGTGCAGTCATCATTGTGGCTGAGATGGCTAGTGGCCTCCCAGTGTCCCATTCTCCCCTTTCAAATAACACTAAATTCTGCCCAACGAAGTATAAGAAAAACTACTGTGTGGTAATTCCAGGTTATACTCCTATTTCTCCTTCTGGCTGCTTGGAATGCAGATGTGATACCTGGACTTGAGCAGCCATCTTGGACCATGAGGTGACATTCCAAAGATGGTAGAGTACAAAGGCAGAAGGTAACACTGTGGAGCCTCCATACCAACCTTGGACTGGCTATCTCTGGACTTCCATGTGCAAGAAAAATACATTTGTCTCATTTAATCCATTATTATGTGCAGGGGGCTGCAGGGACAGGGAGTTCTATTATATCAGCCAAACTGACACAGCCATGATCTTACCTTTCTGTTCTAGATGGGTGGTGGCCTGAAAAGTAAAATTCTGCAAATGTGAAGTCAGAGGAGAAACACTCAAGGCCTCAGCATGATGATATGTTCTCCTGACTGGCTCAGGCTGCTGCTGTTCACAGCCATGCCGGACTCCTCCTTTTTGGCTAGAACAGGGAAAGAGACGGACAGTGTATGGTGAGGAGGGAAGGCTATGGCCGGTCTTAGGGAGCCTGAGCTGCCAAATGTCTTATTCTGAAAAGGGAACAGGTTTCACATGGACAAGAAGGAAGGACTGCTTGTTCCCTCTGGAAAGTTCTATTAAAAAGACCAACCCAGACACACTTTAATATTAATGGGAAATTCCTCCCGTTGTTTATGAAATCATTTTAGAGTTGATTTTAAAAGGAGAGGAGACAGAGAAAAAGTCGTTTGTTAGCTCAACGAAGCCCAGACAATTATTTATAGATGCATCAGAGTGGCTTGTTTTAACATGGAGCAACCGTCTGAAAGGACTCCACTTTGACACTGGTAAGCACCCCTGGCACCAAGAATAAATTTATGAATGTCTTTTATGAGAGTCAACACATTAGACAAATAGCCCCACAAACCGTCCTTCACATCGAGAACCAGAACAAAGACGGTCGTATGGTTGTATTTGTCATTCATTCAGGGCAGGAGAGATGCCAAGCTGAGCAGACTTCACTTGGGCCGATGTTTCCCCTCCAGCTAATGTGATTTCTTTGGGCACTGCCACCGTGGCAGGCGGATGCTGGTTTATTTCCATTCCTCCACTTCTCTGATTTGTTTGGGTAGCTAAATATCTCTTCCCCAGGAGAACATCTGCTCTTTTAAAAATGGAAAAAAGCAGGAAGATCTCCAAGCTGTTAGACTGGAACTCATCGTCTGGTGAAAGAGACCAGAACCTCATATAACATGGCTCCTGGAGTTCCTGCCACATCTTAAGAGTGGGCTCGTGCTACCCAGGCGTCTCTCAGCCTCCTCGAACTCTATGCAGTTAAATGTACTACAAGGAAGTTTTAATTCTCTGCTCTGATGCCTTGAGTTTCACAATGCTTTGACCAAGTTTAGATCGTTTTTCTTGGTGTCTTTGATTTACAGATGCCTTCTTACCATCAAAGTTCCCTGAGTGGTACAAACCATTTGCACTTGACTACTAACCTAAAGGCTACCAGTTAGTTCCAACCCACCCAGAGCTGCCATGGAAGAAAGGCCTGGCAGTCTGCTTCCATAAAGTTTACAACCAAGGAAACCCTATGGAGTCATTCTACTCTGTAGCACCCAAGGTTGCCACGAGTCAAAATCAACTGGACAGCAAAACGGGTTTCTTAGCATCAGTAGGAAATACTTATTTTCAATTTGGTTGAAAATAAATCCATGACAATTAAGAGGTGCAGAAAAAAAATTGATGGAAAAGCCTCAAACTCACTCATCAGTTAAAAGTAACTTAAACACTTCCGAATTATACAGTCATTTTGGGGGGTGTGTGGGGAAACTCCCTCTGTAAGAGTTCCTTCTGCTCCTCCTTCTTCCCGTTTCCATGGTGCCATCCGAATGCCAGGGGATGTTCCCGTAGCATGACTTCCGAATGCAGCCGCCCCGTGGTCTCGGCTGTGGTGGCTGGTCTGATCTGGTCCCTGACACACTTTGTTTGTTCTGCAGGGAGCTACTCACCCTTCTGGTCTGTCTGTAGTCACACCAGCACCCACCACTGAAGTCTACAGCCTCTTTGTTTGCCTTGGGTGGGGGATGGAGGTCCCTGTGTTTGGATGTAGTCTGTCTCACCCCGAAGGGCTCTTATGGGTCCACTGGTGCTTGAAGGGCCCATCCAGCCTCCCAACCAGTACTCGTGGAAATTTCTGGGCCTCTTGACTTCACCCACAGGGTATGGGAATCTAGGAGCACTATCTCAGCCCGGTCTCTTGGCCTAACTATGCCAGGTGGTCATTTCCATTTTGCCGTGGCCATCCTCTGCTGCTGTGGGGAACTTTTCGGTTTTTCTGTTGGACCTCTTGATGACCCATCTGCCCAAGATCCAGGGAGGGGTGATGTTGCTGGGTTCTTCAGAGACCAGGCTGAGGGTAAGACCATCCCATCTCTTCTGTCTCCTCTGAATCTCTCTGCTTCCTGAGCACCACTATCAGGCTGTGTGACAGCAAATTTTATGTTAACTTGTCTAGGTTACAATGTCAAGTTGTTTGGTCAAACACTAGTCTAGGTATGGATATGAAAGGTACTTACATGACATCAACATTTGCAATGAATTTACTTCAAGTAAAGGTGGCATACTGGCTAAGAGCTTGGCTGCTAACCAAAAGGTCAGTAGTTTGAATCCACCGGCCACTACTTGGAAACCCTATGGGGCCATTCTACTCTGTCACTATGAGTTGGAATCAACTTGAGGGCAACGGGTTTTTTTGGTGAAAGCAGATTACTAGCCGTAATATGAGTGTGCCTCATCCAACCAGTTGAAGGTCTTAAGAGCAAAAACTGAGGTTTTCCAAAGGAAGAAGGAATTCTGCCTCAAGACTGTACAGAGACATCCTGCTTAGTTTCCAGCAGCCTGGCCTATGGATTTTAGACTTGCCAGCCCCTAAAATCTTGTGAGTTCCTTCCTTAAAATAGGTTTCTCGATATATGTATATCTTCTATTGGTTGTTTCTTTCTCTCGACCAGTGGCGGGGGCGGGGGGGAGAATTGATGTCGAGTCGATTCCAAGTCATGGCGACCCCATTTGTGTCAGAATAGAAAGAAGCTCCATAGAGTTTCCAATGACTGATTTTTCAGAAGTGGATCACCAGGCCTTACCACCCAGGGACTCATTCCTCTGGAGAACCCTGCCTAGTACAGACCGTGAGGGCTTCCTTTTTTTCTGTCTAGAGAAAACCCACAGAATGTCCCTCCTGTCAAATCCCCTTTTTCTAAGAGAAGCTTATGTGCCAGACCACCATGCATTGTAAAGGGAGCCCTCTGGAATTTAGAAATCCCTTTTCTCATCAAGGAGCCCTGGTGGTATAGTGTTTTAAGAGCTCGGCTGCTAACCAAAAGGTCAGCAGGTCAAATCCACCAGCCACTCCTTGGAAACCCTATGGGGCAGTTCTACTCTGTCCTATAGGGTCACTATGAGTCAGAATCAACTTCACAGCAATGAATTTCTTTTGGGTTTTTTCTCTTCAAAGCCTAACTTTCAAAACTGTTTGCTGCTGCCATTACAAAGCTAGGGTGAAATTCAAAGCTCAGCAATTACTTCTCTGTTTTACGTTGTTTGTAACAGTCCCCTGAAGCAATGGATGGGTGGGAAGCAGCAGTGCAACGTGGGCTACCAGGACTGAAAAACAAATGGATGTAATATTTTCAGAATTATTATTGCTGCTTCGTATATAAGGTGATTGAGGCATACACGTAGCAGAAATGATAATTCTGAAAATATGTCGTCTAGCTTAGGTTTCCCCATTTATTTTCTAGTCATTATGAAAAAATAATGTGTTCATTTCAGGAAATTTGGAAAATAAGTTCAAAGGAAAAAAATCATGCTTCCACTTAACATCCAAAGCTAGCTACTATTCACATTTTAGACTGTTTCCTTCTAATCTCCCCACCCCACCGCCCATGGATAATTTTTGGGTTTTATTGTTAATTAAACTTGTTTTGTTTTGTTTTAAACTGATGTCTTAGCTACTAGTGTGGCTGTAACTGAAATACCACAAATGGGTGCCTGTAACAAACAGAAATTTATTTTCTCATAGTTCAAGAGGCTAGTATTTCGAATTCAGAGCACTGGCTCTAGACTCAAAATGAGAAGAAACAGCTGCAAACATCCATTAATAATCAGAATGTGAAATGTACAAAGTATGAATTAAGGAAAATTGGCACTGGCCATTTTAAATCAGACAATCATAAGGTCTACTATGCTGGGAATGACAAAATGAAGAGGAATGGCATTGCATTCATCCTCAAAAAGAACATTTCAAGATCTTCCCAGAAGTACAACACTGTCAGTGATAAGTTAACATCTGTACACCTACAAAGAAGACCAGTTAATATGACTACTATTCAAATTTATGCACCAACCACTAGTGCCAAAGATGAGGAAACTGAAGATCTTTACCAACTTCTGAAGTCTGAAATTGATCAAACATGCGATCAAGACGCATTAATAATTACTGGTGATTGGAATGCAAAAGTTAGAAACAAAGAAGAATGATCAGTAGCTGGAAAATATGGCCTTGGTGATAGAAACGATGCCAAAGATCATATGATAGAATTCTGCAAGACCAATAACATTGAAAATGCCTCTTTTCAACAACATAAACGGTGACCACACATGTGGAGCTCACGGGATGGAATACCCAGGAATCAAATAGACTACATCTGTGGAAAGAGACGATGGAAAAGTTCAATACCGTTAGTCAGAACAAGGCTAGGGGACGACTACAGAACAGACTATCAATTGCTCCTGTGCAAGCTCAAGCTGAAGCTGAATAAAATTAAAACAAGTCCACAAGAGTCAAAGTACGACTGTGAGTATATCCCACCTGAATTTAGAGACCATCCCAAGAATAGATTTGATGCATTGAACACTAATGACCAAAAACAAGATGAGTTGTGGGATGGCATCAAGGACATCATACATGAAGAAAGCAAAAGGTCGTTAAGAAGACAGAAAAGAAAAAAAAAAAAAAAGATGGCAGAAGAGACTCTGAACCTTAGTTTTGAACATAGAATAGCTAAACCAAAAGAAAGAAATGATAAAGTAAAAGAGCCGAACAGAAGATTCCAAAGGGCAGTTTGAGAAGACAAAGTAAAGTATAATAATGAAATGTGCAAAGACCTGGAGTTAGAAAACCAAAAGGGAAGAACACACTGAGCATTTCTCAAACTGAAAGAAAGGAAGAAAAATTCAATCCTCAAATCACAATATTTGAAAGATTCTATGGGCAAAATATTGAACGACGCAGGAAGCATCAAAAGAAGATGGAAGGAATACACAGAGTCACTGTACCAAAAAGAATTAGTCCGACTTTCACCCATTTCAGGAGATAGCATGCGATTAAGAACCGATTGTACCGAAGAAGCCCAAGCTTCACCGAAGGCACTGGCGAAAAACAAGACTCCAGGAATTGACAGAATACCAGTTGAGATGTTTCAACAAACAGACGAAGCACTAGAAGTGCTCACTCATCTATGCCAAGACGTTTGGAAGATAGCTACCTGGGCAACCGACTGGAAGTGTTCCATAATCGTGCCCTTTCTAAAGAAAGATAATCCAACGGAATGTGGCATTCGACTGTGTAAATCCTAACAAATTACGGATAACATTGAGAAGAATGGGAATTCCGGAACACTTAATTGTGCTCATGCAGAACCTGTGCGTAGACCAAGAGGCAGTTGTTCGAAGAGAACAAGGGGACACTGCATGATTTAAAATCAGGAAGGTGTGCATCAGGGTTGTATTTTTTCACCATACTTATTCAATCTGTATGCTGAGGGAAAAATCTGAGATACTGGGCTATATGAAGAAGAACATGTAGGATTGGATGAAGACTCATTAACAATCTTATAATTAAAGACTATAGCCTTCAGTATGGGTTGTGCCTCAACATAAAGAAAACAAAAATCCTCACGACTGGACCAATAAGCAAAAAACAGAGAAAAGATTGAAGTTGTCAAGGATTTCATTTTACTTGGATCCACAGTCAACGTCCATGGAAGTATCAGTCAAAAAATCAAATGATGTATTGCATTGGGCAAATCTGCTGCAAAACACCTCTTTAAAGTATTAAAAAGCAAAATGTCACCTTGAGGACTAGGATATGCCTGACCCAAGCCATGGTATTTTCAATCACCTCATATGCATGTAAAAGGTTGCCAGTGAAGAAGAAAGACCAAAGAAAAATCGATGCCTTTGAATTATGGTGTTGGTGAAGAATACTAAATATACCATGGACTGCCAGAAGAAGGAACGAAGAAGTACAGCCAGAACACTCCTTAAAAGCGAGGATGGCGAGACTTCGTCTCATGTACTTTGGACATGTTATTAGAAGGGACTGGTCCCTGAAGAAGGACATGATGCTTGGTACAGGGTCAACGAAAAAGAGAAAGACCCTCAAAAAGGTGGATTAACACAGTGGCTGCAACAATGGGCTCAAACATAACAACCGCTGTGAGGATGGTGCACGACAGGGCAGTGTTTTGTTCTGTTGTACATAAGATCACTCTGAATTGGGGAGGACAACTAACAACAACAGCTCTAGGGGAAGGCTTTCTTTCCTTATTGGCTCTAGGGGAAGATCCTTTTCTCTTTCAGCCGCTGTTCCTCTCGGTTCCTTGGTGATCTTCACGTGGCATCTATCTTCCCCCGTTTGTCCTTTTTTGTCTCTGTGTCGCATCTGCTCTTTTTTACATCTCAAAAGTAATTAGGTTTAAGATGTACCTTACACTGATATGGGTTCATTAAAATAACAAAGAAAACTCTATTCCCAAGGGGGATTAAATCCACAAATATGTCATCGTTGTTGTTGTTAGTCCTCAAGGTGACATCTTTGCTTTTTAACACTTTAAAGAGGTGTTTTGCAGCAGATTTGCCCAGTGCAATTCATTGTTTTATTTCTTGACTGCTGCTTTCCATGGAGGCTGATCATGGATCCAAATAAAATGAAATTCTTGACAATGTCAATATTTTCTCCATCTATTATGATGTTGCTTATTGGTCCAGTTGTGAGATTTTTTTTTTTTTTTAGTTGTATAACTTTATTCCAAGGAGAGTCTTGACAAGGAATTTTCAAAACTTCAGAGGCTGTAAAAATATTTGGATTTTGTTTTCCATGTGCTGGTTGTTGGGCAGGGCACAGAACTTGTCTGGCAAACCCTAAGTGAGCAGTATATTCTCAGAATGAATTTATCAGGATCTGCCCTCATTTCTTTCTTTTTTTTTTTTTAATTATGCTTTAGATGAAGCTTTACAGAACAAATTAGTTTTTCAATAAACATTTAATATATGTATTGTTTTGTGACATTGGTTGCCAAACCTGCAACATGTCAACACTCTGCCTATCTCAACGCTGGGCTCCCCATTTCCATTCATCCAGCTTTCCTGTCCCCTCCTGCCTTCTTGCCCTTACCCCTGGACTGGTGTGCCCATTTAGCTTTGTTTACGTGGCTAACTACATGTATTATTGTTTGTTTTATAGGCCTGTCTAATCTCTGGCTGAAGGGTGACCTTCACTATTGAGTTAAAAGGGTGTCCAGGGACCATAGTCTCGGGGTTTCTCCAGCCTTTGTCAGACCCCATAAGTCTGGTCTTTTTTTGTGAGTTTGAATTTAGTTTACATTTTTCCCCAGCTCTGTCTGGGACCCTCTATTGTGATCCTTGTCAAGAGCAGTCAGTAGTAGCAGCTAGGCACCAACTAGTTGTGCTAAACTCAGTTTGGTGGAATCTGTGGTAGTTGTGGTGTATTAGCCCTTTGGACTAATCTTTCCCCCATGTCTTTGGTTTCCTTCATTCTTCCTTGCTCCAGATGGGGTGTGACCAACAGACATACCTTAAATAGCTGCTCACAAGCTTTTAAGACCCCAGACCCTACTCACCAAAGTAAGATGTAGATAGAACATTTTCTTTATAAATTATGTGATGCCAGTTGAGCTAAATGTTCCCCAAGACCATGTTCCCCAGCCCTCAGCCCAGTAACTTGGTCCCTCAGGGAGTTTGGATGTGTATGAAGTCTCTGGGGCCCTGGTGGTACAGTGGTTAAGAGCTTGGCTGTTGACCAAAAGATCGGCAGTTCAAATCTACCAGCTGCTCCTTGAAAACCCTATAGAGCAGTTCTACTCCGTCCTATAGGATCATTATGAGTCAGAATCGACTCGACGGCAACAGGTTTTCGTTTTGTTTTTTTAGTTATGAAGCTTCTGTGACTTCGCTTTGGTCAAATTGTGCTGACTTCTCCAGTATTGTGTACTTCTTAACCTTCATCAAAGTTACTATTGATCTATTGTCTACAATCAAAGGTTGTTTCTTTCTGTGTGTAAACCTTTTCATGAGATTTTCTAATAGTGGTCTCATACAGTATTTGTCCTTTTGTGACTGACTTATTTCACTCATCATAATGCCCTCCAGATTCATCCACATTGTGAGATGTTTCACAGATTCATCATTGTTCTTTATCATTGCATGGTATTCCATTGTGTGTATGTACCATAGTTTGTTTATCCATTCATCTGTTGCTGGGCACTTAGTTTCTTTCTATCTTTTTGCCATTGTGAACAACGCTGCAATGAACATGGATGTGCATATGCCTACTCATGTGACAGCTCTTATTTCTCTAGGATATATCCCTAGGAGTGGGATTGCTGGATGACATGGTATTTCTATTTCTAGCTTTTTAAGGAAGTGCCATACTGTTTTCCAAAACAGTTGTACCATTTGAATTCCTACCAGCAGTGCATAAGAGTTCCAATCTCCCTGCAGCCTCTCCAACATTTGCTGTTGTCTGTTTTTTGTTGTTTGGTCGTTTGCGCCAGTAATGTCAAGGTGATATGGTATCTCATGGTAGTTTTGATTTGCATTTCTCTAATGGCTAGTGATTGCGAGCATTTCCTCATGTGTCTGTTAGCCGACTGAATGTCTTCTTTGGTGAAGTGTCTGTTCATATAATTTGCCCTTTTTTTATTGGATTATTTGTCTTTCTGTTGTAAAGTTGTTGGATTTTTCTATAGATTTTAGAGACTAGACCTTTGTCAGGCATGTCATAGGCAAAATTTTTTTCCCAGTCTTTAGGTTCTCCTTTTACTCATTTGGTGAAGTCTTTTGATGAACATAAGTATTTGATGTTTAGAAGAGTCCAGTTATCTAGCTTATCTTCTGGTATTTGTGCATTGTTATAGTTTGC
Source organism: Elephas maximus indicus (assembly GCF_024166365.1). NCBI lineage: Eukaryota > Metazoa > Chordata > Mammalia > Proboscidea > Elephantidae > Elephas > Elephas maximus. Next base: position 192,644,543 of record NC_064820.1, on the reverse strand, counting down.
ATCCTGTTTATGCCGTATATTAGGGCCCCTAGTGTTGATCCTATTTTTTCTCCCATGATCTTTATTGTTTTATCTTTTATATTTAGATCTTTGATCCATTCTGAATTAGTTTTTGTGTATGGTGTGAGGTATGGGTCCTATTTCTTTTTTTTTTTTTTTACACCACTTAATATTTTATACTACTTTAAAAAAAAAAAAGTTTTTTTAATTCTAAGACTTACCGTAAAGTCACTTAAGTCACCACAGTGTGATCTTAGCATAAAAATAGACAAAACACCAGTGAAATAAAATAGAGATTCCAGAAATAGACCCACACATATACAGTCCATTGATTTTCCCCTGAGTGCAAAGTCAATGCAAAGGAAAAGTCCTTTAAACCAATAACTCTCAACGAACTGGAACATTCAAAAAAAAAAAAACTAATTCCTATCTTGTTCCATACACACAAATTAATTTCAGATGTATCATACGCTTAAACATAAAAGCAAGCATCATAAAGCCTCTAGAAGGAAACACAGGAGAATATTTTTGCAAACTTGGGGAAGACAAATATTTTGTATTCCTGTTTCATTTTTTTGCAGATGGACATCCAGTTTTGCCAGCATCATTTGTTAAAAAGACTGTCTTTTCCCCCATTTAATGGACTTTGGGCCTTTGTCAAAGATCGGGTGACCATAGGTAGATGGATTTACATCTGGGTTCTCAATTCTGTTCCATTGGTCAAAGTGTCTGTCATTGTACCAGTACTAGGCTGTTTTGACTACCATAGCTGTAGAATAAGATCTGAGATCAGGTAGTGCGAGGACTCCTACTTTGTTCTTCTTCCTCAGTAATGCTTTACTTATCTGGGACCTCTTTCCTTTCCATATAAAGTTAATGATAAGTTTTTCCATCTCTTTAAAGAGTGCTTTCGGATTTTGGATTGGGGTTTCATTGTATTTCTAGATTGTTTTGGGTAGAATTGACATTTTCACAATGTTGAGTCTACCTATCCATGGGCATGGTATGTTTTTTCCATTTATGTAGGTCTCCTTTGGTTTCTTGCAGTAGTGTTTTGTTGTTTTCTTTGTATAGGTCTTTTATGTCCCTGGTTAGATTTATTCATAAGTACTTTATTCTTCTAGGGGCTATTATAAAGGGTATTGCTTTCCTGATTTCTTTTTGGTAGTTCTCTTTATTGGTGTATAAAAATCCAACTGATTTTTGTATTTTTATCTTGTATCCTGCGACTCTGCTGAATCTTTCTATTAGTTCCAGTAGTTTTCTTGTGAAGTCTTTAGGGTTCTCTATGTATAGTATCATATACATATAATATCGGAGTCCTGGTGGTATAGTGGTTAAGAGCTTGGCTGCTAACCAAAAGTTTGGCAGTGCAAATCCACCAGCCTCTCCCTGGAAACCCTATGGGGCAGTTCTACTCTGTCTTATAGGGTTGCTATGAGTTGGAATCGACTCGACAGCAACGGGTTTGGTTTGGGTTTTTGATATGTATAGTATCATATCATCTGCAAATAAGGATACTTTTACTTATTCCTTACCAATTTGGATGCCCTTTATTTCTTTTTCTTATTACTCTAATTAGGACTTCCAGCACAACGTTAAATACGTGTGGTGATAAAGGGCATCCTTGTCTTGTTCCCATTCTCAGGGGGAATGCTTTCAGCCTCTCTCCATTGAGAATGATGTTGGGTGTGGGTTTTGTATAGATGCCTTTATTATGCTGAGGAATTTCCCTTGTATTCCTATTTTATTGAGAGTTTTTTATTCGGAATGGGTGTTGGACTTTACCAAATGCCATTTCTGTGTCAATTGAGATGATCATGTGATTCTTTTTGTTTTATTTATGTGGTGGATTGTGAAGATTTTTGTTTCCTTTATGTTAAAGTGTAATCCATACTGAAGGCTGTGGATTACATCCATAGGGGTTAGTATTTCAACACATAATTATGGAGGACACAATTCAATCCATAACAACTGGTAATACCTTCAAATGGTTTAAAAATATAAACAAAATAAAGAGATAAGCAGTGAGAAGTCTCACACCCATTCCTGTCTCTGTTTACCCTGCTCTCCCTAGTAAGTAAGTAATTGCTTGTATCAGTTTTTACCCAACTACAATCAAATTTGAATATATACTTATGTTGGGTTGAATGTTGTTGTGTGCTGTTGAGTCAATTTCAACTCATTAGGAAAAAAAAAAAAAAAACCTGTTCATAGCAACCTTATATTAAAGTGTAGGACTGCCCCATAGGGATTCCTAGGCTTTAAACCTTTGTGGCAGCAAATCACCAGGTCTTTTCTCCTGTGGAGCCACTTGGTGGGTTTCAACCACCGACATTTCTGTTAGCAGCCAAGCACTTAACCATTGCACCACCAGGGTTCCTTACTGGGTGGAATAAAAAACCACTGCTGTCGAGTCAATTCGGACTCATAGCAACCCTGTAGAGATCCTATAGGTCAGAGTAGAACTGCCCCGTATGGTTTCCAAAGCTGTAATCTTTATGGAAGCTGACTGTCACATCTTTCTCCCACAGAACAGCTGATGGGTTCAAACCACCAAGCTTTCAGTTAGCAGCCAAGCACTTTAAACAGTGCCAAGAAATTCATGTTAACCCAGAACCGTGGAATGTGACCTTATTTGGAAGTAGGGTATTTGTGGATGTAATTAGTTAAGATGAGGCCATCCCAGATTAAGGTGTGTTCTACTTAATTTAACGACTGGTGTCCCTATAAAAAGAAAAAACAGAGAAGACACACACACCATGTGAGACTACCATGTGAAGTTGTTGTTGTTGGGTACCATTGAGTTGATTTTAACTCATAGTAACCCCATGTGACAGAGTAGAACTGCCCCATAGGGCTCCCTAAGCTGTAATCTTTACAGGAGCAGATCATCAGGTCTTCCTCCCTCAAAGCCTCTGGGTGGATTCAAACTGCCAACCATGTGAAGATGGAGGCAGAAACTGGAGTGATGCATCTACAAGACAAGGAATGCCACGAATTGCTGGCAACAACAAGAAGCTGGAAGAGACAGAAGGATTCTTTCCTAGAGCCTTCAAAGGGAGCATGGCTCTGCTGAAACCTTGATTTTAGGTTTCTGGCTTCCAGAACTGCGAGACAATAAATTTCTGTTGTTTTAAGCCACTCAGTTTGTGGTAATTTGTTACTGCAGCCCCAGGAAACAAATACCATACTCTTAGCTCTCCCCGTTCTTACATAAAAAATGTCAGAAATACACGGTGATTTGGAAATGGCCAGGAAGGAGACTTTTCAACCAGCAGAGGTTAAGGCTGGGCAAACTAACAAACAAAATACAGTTTCAAAGGAGAAGCACTAAAATAGAGCAAAATGTCAAGGATGAGCTGAGAATAGGAGGCTCCAACAATCAGGCCTAGGTGCTGGCCATCTTCCCTTCCTCCTCAAAGAGTTCTCTTTCATCCTTAAGTGTCTCTCATCAAGGTGGTTTCTCCAGTACCAAAAGACTTTAAGAAAAAAAAAAAAAAAAACTCCCTGAAAGGGACTTTTCACTACTGCCCCAGACTTCCCACTCCTTTTTCCTACTTGGCACCCCCTTTTCCTGAATTCCAGGAAGATGGCACGCAGTGGCCCATTTTGCTAGAAGCAGCTTAAGGGGGTTTCATCAGGGTACTGGGACCCTTGACAACTTGAACAGCATGACAATTCTTGGTGAAGATGGTGTGGGTGGAGGAAAAAAGGTGTGGGCAGGAGTGTTTTAGGACTGTTTGTCCTTTGTACCTATTAAAGTCTGGCTACTTTAAAACTGAGTTCTTTCCTATTTTCCTTTTTTAACTGGAACTTGAAGAAGGTAGATGATCAGTGTGTATACAAAGGACCCTGTCTTGGGGTAAAAAATACTCAAGTCAGTGGAGAGTTCTGTAAGTGGGTACAAACGGCTTCAGAATGTTGGATAAAGAACACAGCAAGATTTTTTTTTTTTAAATAGACTATTTTTTAAAGCAGTTTTGGGTTTACAAAAAAATGTACGGAAAGTATACAGAATTCCCGTATACCCCTTCTCACCTCCCGCAGTTTTCCCTACTATTAATATCTCGAATTAGTGTGGTACATTTATTGCAATTGATTAACCCATATTGATACATTATTACTATCTAAAGCCTATAGTTTACAAAGGGGTTCACTCTTTGTGTTGTACATTCCTTCAGGTTTTAACAAATGCGTACAGTAATGTCATGTGTCCACCATTACAGTGTCATGCAGAATAGTTTCACTGCCCTAAAAATGCCCTGTGCTCCACCTATTCATTCTCCTGCCTGCACTCCCCCACCTCCTGCCACAACCCCTGCCGACAACTGATCTTTTTACTACTTCCATAGTTCTGCCGTTTCCAGAATGTCATACAGTTGGAATCATGTCAGACTGGCTTCTTTCACTGATCAATATGTACTTAAGTTTCTCCCATGTCTTTTCATAGCTCGAAAGCTCATTTCTTTTAATTGCTGAATAATGTAGCACAATTTGTTTACCCATTCACCTATCAAGGGACATCTTGGTTACTTTCATTTTTTGGAAATTATGAATAAAGCTACTATAAACATTCTTGCACCATAGCAAGATTTTTGGCCTTGTGTATTTTAATTCCTTCAGAATATTTTTAGTTGATCTGTCATCTTTGGCTCAGAGTCTTAGAATAGTCCTTGTTTCATTTAATTCCATGGCTTGGAGACAGGGCTAGTTGGTTATAATCATGACTTTTTGAGACTAGCTGAGGGATTGTGTCCTTTTCATTGTGATGCAGTAGACAGGTAGACACTGTTAGAAAATGACTGGTGTAGGGATGGCACCATGAGTCTCTGCGTGCTAATTGTCCTTGACGCCATCCTTTTCCATATATCTATGATTTCATCCTGTTTTTAATTACATTGTATATATTTTTATAAGCTCTCATCAAATCCATTCCTCCATTCATCTACCCAGACCTACGTACAAAAAATGATTGGGGAATATTTTCCCCAAAGGAATCAAGCTTTAATTTCATAGAATTAGATTGAGCTTCATTAATATTCTTTCCAACTGTGCTTAGCCAGTATCTTTCAGATTGAGATTAAAAACAAAAAGCAGAGATTTTTTCAAAAGGACTGTTTTCTTTGGCCTTGAAAGCATACCCATGTGTACATACCTTTAAAGACACATACATGTCTTCAAATATATATACACATTTATTTATACAAATATAAACATAATGCACACATGTATCTAGAACTCTGTCACTTTGGCTCAATCAGGATATGGGGGGTATACTGGTTAATAAAATACTCTGATTAATAATGAATTGCTTTTTTGTTGTTGTTGTTGAGAATATACACAGCAAAACATACACCAATTCAACAGTTTCTACGTGTACAGTTCAGTAACACTGATTACATTCTTCGAGTTGTGCGACCATTCCCACCGTCTTTTTCTGAGCTGTTCCTCCCTCATTAACATAAACCCACTGCCCCCTAAGGTTCCTATCTAATCTTTTGAGTTGCTGTTGTCAGTTTGATCCCACATAGATAGATCTTGAAGGAGCACAAAGCTCAAGGCAGACTTCTTTACTAGTTAAGCTAAACCATTGTTTGATTTTAAGAAGACTTCAGGGGATATTTCTGGTTTAAGGTTTAAAGATTATTTCAGGGCAATAGTTTCAGGGTGAATTGTTTTTTATGTCATTCCAAAACTGTCAATTAAAATAAGAATGCAGTAAAGTGCTAATTCTAAAGCTAACCAAAAAAAAAAAAAAAAACGTTGCTGTAAAGGTGATTCTGACTCATGGCAACCCCCTGCGTCACAGAGTAAAACTCTTGCATAGGTTTTCTTGGCTGTAATCTTTACAGAAGCAGATCTCCACGGCTTTCTTTCATGGCACCACTGGGCGGGTTTCAGCCATGGTTAGTAGTTGAGCACACACTGTCTGTACCACCCAGGGACCTTTTACTAAAGTTTGACTGTACATAACTGGATCCTTCTTTTTTAATTTAGGAAGTACTTCAGTCTTGGGATGATCGTATGTAACTATGTCAATGAACTAGAGACAAACTTGTTAATCTTGAACTTTTTGTTAAATTAGGGGAATATATACCAGGAATTGCAAACATCTGATTTTGAGCAGTATTTTGTACACATGGCACAATATTTAATTTTTTTTTTAATTCAATGTCAACACTTAGAAATTGGAAGAGTTCACACAAAAATCTAGATTTCAGGCTTCTCTTGAATAACTACTGGGTCTAGACTCCAGATGTCCCCCCCATCTCTCTGACCCACTGTCCTTTTAGGCATTTGAGTTTTTGACCCCTGAAGCATGCCTTACTAATTCATTGCCAACTCTTCATAAGCGATGGTTAAATTATTAAGATAATTTAAGCTTTGTACCTACTCGGTAACTTGTATTGCTCAAAAGGGTTTGAAACCTATTAGCTCCTCACTGCAACCCCATGGGGTAGGCAGAGCAATAAGACTGTGCCTATTCTCTAGACGGAGAAGCTTGGATCCCTGGACAGGAGATGGCACCTCTACATTTAAGAGCCCCCAACTCTCTTCAATGAGGTATTGATGGTTCAGTGGTAGAATTCTCACCTTCCGAGTGGAAGCCCCAGGTTCCATTCCCAGCCAGTGCACTAATGAGCAACCACCACCTGTCTGTCAGTGGAAGCTTGTGTGTTGCTATAATGCTGAACAGGTTTAGTGGAGCTTCCAGACTAAGACAGACTATGAAGAAAGACCTGATGATCTACTTCTGAAAATCAGGTAGTGAAAACCCTACGGAGGACAATGGTCCCATCTGCAGCCCATCACGGGGATGGTGCAAGACTGGGCAGTGTTTCATTTCATTGTGCACGGAGTCACCAAGAGTCGAGGGCCAACTCCACAGCAGCTAACAACAGCTCTCTTCAGGAAGATATTGGAAGACTCGTCACCCAGGAATTTATATAACTCCTTTTGAGGTAATATACTTTTTTTTTTCAAGATGCAAATATATTCACTGTTTTTTCTGATCATATAAAAAATACATTGTCAAAGTAAAACGTTTAATGAGTACAGACATGTATAGAAAGAAAGTAAAAATTACCTGAAATATCTTTACACAGAGATAATCTGTTAATTTTAGTGAATTTATTTCAAAACCTCTCCTGAAATACATATGCAGAAATCCATAGTTAGAGAAATTTACCTAAATGAGATCATATTAATGATGTAGCTGTGTAAGCTACTTTTTTTTTCTCGCTCAGGGATACATCACAGACAGCTTTCCATATCTGTACACAGAAGCACATAATCATTTTAAAAGTAACAGAGCAGTTAATTCTGAGCATATACTGAGATACTGCTCACCAGTCCTCTGTGGTTGACAGTTTTGATTGCTTTCACTTTTCCATTATAAACAAGGTTGTAATAAATATACTTGTGTATGTATCTTTGTCTATATATTCAACGAATTTACAAGATAAATTTTTCCATGTGCTTGAAGCTGTCCACCTCTGTATCTTTTAAGCATCAATGAGTTTGGAGATAACATTCCCTACATTTATGACTAATGTGCCAGTGTATCAAAGTAGTCCTTCAAAGAATACAGTGAGCTCTTGAATTTGAGGGACAATTCCACATGCATGGTGTTCTTGTTTCTCCAAGTACTAGCTGTGTGATCACGGGCATTTTAACAAAATTCCAACAAACCTTGTTGACCATCTATTTACGTATTCCAAACTATAGTGGACTGGATATATAAAGACATGAAACACAATTCTGGCCCTTCTTGAGCTCAACCACTAGGATAGAAGGACAGGTACACACACATACACACACACACACACAATTAACTATAATACAATATGGTAAGTACTGAACTTCCAGGTGAATGAGTCAGCAGGAACAATGGCTAATTGTGCCTGGGAATGTCTGATGAGATAACATTCCTGCTAAACCCTGAAGGATAAGTCAGATTACACCAAGCAGAGACAGAAGAAAGGCATTGCGGTTGGAAAGGCAGCCTGGGAAAGCCTGGCAGTTCCGAGTTTTCGAAGAAGTTAATATTCTGGTATGGATAGCTCTTAGGGATGAGAAGTGAAGAGCCTTCCTTGGGTGTGAGTGAGTTTGCAAAGCTCTCTTTGCGGCACCTGCTTCATAAATGCAGGTAATAATTTTGCCTATTTCATAGGGCTAAAAAAAAAATAGAGTTAGAGGTATTTAAAATGGTGTCTGGCACTTACTACGCGCTCAATAAATGTTATTACAGTTGCTGTGATCTGTTTCCTTCAGAATTTCATCTTAAGTCTTTTTGCAGCAGCCTTTGGCTTCTCCGAATAGAAGCTCAGTCATCTTCCTGGGAGTTCTCACATGTGAATTCCTCTGGGTGGTCTCTCTGCTCCTTCCTCCCATCCCTACCCTCCTTGAGATAGGGTGACCAGCATCCTCCACAGAATTCTAGGTTCAGATGTGGAGGGAGAGAGTGAAGAGGCTCACATTATTTGATTTCATTATCTTAACTCCCAAAAGTTTGTTTCTGTGCTGACATCAAGCCGGCCTCCTAATTCGGACATGGGGGCAAGCCATACAATTTCAAATATTTTCCATGAAGTGCTATCATTTTTTAGGCCCAGGAAATAGTGCTGTCTCAGGATGATAGAATGGAAAAATGCACTAGTGTGGGAGAGTTTATTTTGCCACAAGCCACAGCTGTGAAATTTTGGACCACCCCTTCAGGTCCTTAGCTTCATGATGATGCTGATGGCGATGATGATGATGAAGATGATGATGAAGAATATCTACTGCAATGAGAAAGACATGTGCCAGGCTCTTGATGTATATTATTTAGACTTAGTTAATACTCACAATAATCCTATGGAGTTGGTGTTATTATCCTTTTTTTTTAACAGATGAACAGACTCTGGTCTAAAGAAAGTAACTCAATTTATTTAGATCATATAGCTCTTAAGTGTCAAAGCCAAGTTCAAATCAGGGCTATTTAGCTCTAAAATCAAGGATCCTCACCACTCACTCCCTATGTTTTTTTCTTCTGGGAAAAAGAAAAGGTTTGGTGAGATAACCTCAAAGGATGCTTTCAAGTCTAAAATCCACGATCTATGGAAACCCAAGGGTTGTTGATGTTATTGAGTATAACTCGAGACCTTTGTCACAAACATGTTGTTCTAACCCACCTGATGCAAGCAGGACAAGGCAGTGAGCACAGAGGGTAGAAAGTCAGTGTCATGAGCACCTGTATTTATTCCACCCCAAATTAGGAAGGGTGGAGTAGACAGTTCCTGTCCATGCTCCCTGATGCCAGGTGGGATTAAATTCATCATCTGATTTGGGAGGTTTTGTTGTTTCTGGTTTCTACCACACCTGCGCTAGTTGCTTTTTATAGACAAGGGAGCTGGGGTGTTTTCTGCAGCACAGCAGTTCCACAGGCACCGGGGTCCAGTAGGACTCAGGAAGGACACCCGCCCTGAGTTACTCAGGCTGTTGTTCAGTTTGGTGAGCCACCCCTGGTAGAGAGGTCAGCAGCCACAGCCCTCCTTGGAAGGATGGAGACCACCTTCAATGTAGCAGAATTGGAGTTAACAGCTGACTAGAGAGGGGCTACTTTACAGGAGGGTCTTTTCTTTTTTTTTTTTTTTTTGGTCTGTGGAGTCACAGAGCTGTATTTGAATCCAGGATCTGCCAGAATGCCTAGTAATCTGGATGAGAATGTACCTCCTACCAGAAGTTGCTGGAAACCCTTAGAGTGTTTACACTGATTATAATCATGCTGATTATACTTTCCCATGTTTTAAATTGAGGTGTAGCATACTGTCTTAGTCATCTAGTGCTGCTGTAACAGAAATACCGGAAGTGGATGGCTTTAACAAAGATAATTTTATCCTCTCACAGTCTAGTAGGCTATGAGTCCAAATTCAGGGCATCAGCTCCAGAGGAAGGCTTTCTCTCTCTGTCGGCTCTGAAGAAAGGTCCATGTCATCAATCTCCCCTTGGACTAGGAGCTTCTCTGTGCAGGAACCTCAGGTCAAAAGGACGTGCTCTGCTCCTGGCACTGCTTTCTTGATGGTATGAGGTTCCCATGTTTCTCTGCTTGCTTCTCTCTTTTATATCTCAGAAGAGATTGGCTTAAGCCACTATCTAATCTTGTAGATCTCATCAATATAACTGTCACTAAGTCCAACTCATTACATCATAGTGATGGGATTTACAACACATAGGGATAACACATCAGATGACAAAATGGTAGACAATCATACAATACTGGGAATCATGACCTAGCCAAGTTGACAGATGTTTTGGAGGGACACAATTCAATCCATGACACATACATACATAAAGTGTACAAATCTTAAGTGTACAACTTGATGATTTTTTACAGATGTTTGCACCTGTACCCAGATCAAGATGTAGAATATTTCCATCCCTCCAGAAAGCTCCCTGGAGAAGGACATCATTCTTGGTAAAGTACAGGGTCAGAGGAAAAGAGGAGGACCCTCAACAAGATGGACTGACACAGTGGCTGCAACAATGGGCTCAAGCATAATGATTGTAAGGATGGCACAGGACTGGGCGGTGTTTTGTTCTATGGTACATAGGATCGCTATGAGTTGGAGCCAGCTCGACAGCACCTAACAACAACAGAAGGCTCCCTAGTGTCCCCTTGCAGGCAATCCTTGCCCCTCCCCCTGAGGTGACCATGATTCTTCCATGTTCTCTCCCTCACTGGCCAGGTTAGAGACTCAGGGAGGGTTAACACAGTAATGAATTAAAGGGACACACACAAAACTGGTCTCTAACTTGTAGGCCAAAGAAAGAAAGAGGTTTTCTTTCTTTCTCTTTCTGTCTTTCTCTCTCCCTCTTTTCAAAGAAAGGGCTTTTAATACATCTTTTCATTTGGGCTTTTTTCTTTTCTCTTCTGAGATGTTTTGAGAGGATGTAATGGTTCTTGATTCCTCCTCAGCTTTTTGATGAGAGAAGATGTACTTGGATGTCCAAAAGAGTCATCTTGCTGGATGGGTTTTGAATCCCTATGTCTGAAACTGTGATGTCAGTAAGAAGTGAGCCACAAAGCAAAGGAGTCCTGCCTTGTGAGAGGTAAGAAGTCCCATGGCCACCCCTGGACGACATCAATCAGTCTGAAGCTGTTATCTGAAGAGCCCCCAGAAGCTTCTGGGTGCTTGAGCTGGAGAAATGCAGACTCAAGAGATCACGGCTCAGTCTCAGCCTTTAGCGGCTCATTGAGGCCCTTTAAAGGAGGGAAAGGTTGTAAAGAATACAGGGGAGTAAAACAAGAGGCAGGAAGCTGTTGGGGTCTGAGCCAGCCCTGAGGGCTGTGACCCTCCCTGCCTCTCTGGAGGGCAGCTACTTCTCACAATGGCTCTGCTTCTCTCTGAGTGTCTGCTCATCCTCCTCACTACTATCTGGGAGTCCTCACCCCCTAGACTGTATATCTCTTCTCTGATACTTCTGTTTACTCACAGCTTTGGCTTCCTCGTGGTTTGGGTTCACCATGGGCCTCATGACTCAACTTCACCTCACAGATCCTTCCATCTTCAGCTCCCACCAATTGCTGCCCCATCATCTCAGTATGTTCTGGTTTTGGTTCCTATTGGAGGAGACGTGGTTGGCTCGGTTTCTCTTCTCATGCCAAGCCAAGCCAGAGGTGGCTGCTTGGCCTGGGATGGGTTGCCGCTGGGTCAGTACCCTTCCCTTGCTTCACTGCAGTGCAAGGACCTGCAGGGAGGCCTCAGACAGAAAGCAGCCTTGGTAGGCATCTGATTGACTATGCTCAGCCTCCCACCTTCAGGATATTATCCGCATTTCTCAGCAGAAGCAGGTGAGGCCAAGGAGGTCAAGTGACATGCAGCCTGTATTGGTGGTGGTGGTGAGTGTTAACATAGGTAGTTGGAGGAGAGGTAAGGTGAGCATAGTTGAAGGGGGTTGGGGGGACTTAGGGCCAAGTAGAGGGCAGTGTTATTCTCATCATGTTTATTTCTATCTTGTCCTATGTTACGTGAACTCCTTCTTGCCCCTGGACTCCTGTGATTCTCAGTGATGTCCCTGCAAATGGCACCCACCTCTCCCACCTCCAGCGTAGTTGTTGTATGTAGCTCTGAGCTTTGTGAGGGCAGGCTATGGTCTTCTTTACCTCCATATTCTCCTCAACACCCATCAGACTGGATTGCTTATGGCATGTGTTCAGGTAAATTGCTGAGGGCACTCAGCTGAGCTGGGAAGACCACCCAGTTCCAGTGCTGTTTCCTCCCGGAACAGCCCTTCAGAATGGTGAAGGCTGAGGTGCAAAGATGAGAGGATGAAGACCAGCCATGGAGGATGCTAAGTAGTCTGGTTAGTCCAAGCACAGGACCCAGACTCTGAGAAATGGAGGATTAAGCAGCAGCATCTTTGTTCTTCAAAGCCACCAACAGACCTAGTCAGTGTCCATAAGGGTGGGGTGACAGAAGTGAGAAGGAAGGACAGGCAAAAGCAAGTGGAGCCATGGTGAGGGTGATGGGAGAGAGCAAAGGACAGGAGATGCATATGGCAGCCTCTTCTGGTTTCTAGGCTGCACCACTACCCAGGGTCTCCTTTCCCTCCTCAGAGTATAGATGTCTCCAGGGGCAGGGATTGGGGGCCTTGAGGATGCCCCCACTGTATATTCTTCTGTCTTTTTACTTCATGTTTTTTCTTTTTTGTAACTATCTATGTATCTGCACACCCCTACTCGCACATACCCACATTCTACCTAAATGGTGATAAAGCTCACTTGTCAGCATCTCCTTGTCAGCCTCGCCTTAACCCTGGCTTGGAAAGTGAGGGAGGGAACCATGCCCAGGTGAGGGGAAATCAGTGTGGGGAGCTGAGGCAGCAGGAGGAAGCAGAGTGGAGCTACAAGGCCACAGGGAGCAAGCACAGGTACAGGAACTCTGATTATACCTGTCTTCAAGTAAAGCTCACTGTGGCTACCCATTTGTGTCATTAAAGCTAATGGTGTATCCCACCCCCAGTCTGCTACAGACCTCTATCCATACACACCTGCCCACCATTCCTTGATTCCACCCACCCCCACCTCCTTTCTCTTCCTTGAGCATTCCAGGCACATTCCCAACTTAGGGATTTTGTACTGGCTGTTCCTTCTGCCTTGAACACTCTTCCCTTTTAAGTCTTTGCTCTAATCTTGCTTTCTCAGTGAGGCCTTCCTTAACCCTCTGGGTAATTCTGCATCCTGCCACCTCCATTCCACACCTCCCCTCATTTCCCTCACTCTGGTCTACCTTTTCTCTTTTCCATAAGACTTAGCATCTTTTGATAGATGAGATACTTTGCTTATTTGTTACATTTGTTTACTGTCTGAACCACCTCCCCCCAAAAATATACAAGCTATATGAGGGTAGCCATCTTCATCTATTTGGAGCACCACTGTATCTCAAGTGCCTGAAACACCCACCTGACATAATAGGTACTCAGTAGAATTATCTGAATGAATACGTGGCTGAATGAGCCCAGGGCAAGAAGTGACAAGTTACAATTTAGGTGAGATAGGATTTCCTAGAGTCACCAAAGATGGTGTCTGGAGTTGTTTCATTTGGATTTTAAAGAAAGAAGGTAGGAATTTGCATTAGGAGTGTCTAGAAAGTTATATTCCCCAAAATATTAACAGTTTAAACCCAGAACTACCCTATGACTCAGCAATTCCACTCCTAGGTGTTTATCCAAAAGACCTGAAAGCAGGCCTCCAACAGACACTTGTACAACAATGTTCATTGCAGCATTATTCACAATAGCCAAAAGGTGGAAACAACCAAGTGTCCATCAACAGATGAATGAATAAATAAAATGTGGTATAGCTGTACATTGGACTATTACTCATTCAGAAAGAAAAATGAAGTCCTGTTATATGCTATGATATAGATGAACCTTGTCAACACTATGTTGAGTGAAATAAGCCAAACTCAAAAGCATAAATATTGTATGATTTGCTTATATGAAATATCTAGAATAGTGGTTACCAGAGAATGGGGTAGGGGAGAATGGGGAGTTCAAAAAAAGAAGTGAATTTGAAGTGTATTCAGTAGCACTTTACATTTTATATATTGTATAAAATTTTGTAATGAGTCTACATATAACTTTCTGTAATTAAAAAAAAAAAGCGATTCTATCTTGAAAAAAAACTAAAATGAAAGAATAGATGCTGTTACAGATTGAATTGTGTCCCCAAAAATGTACTTGACTAGGCCAAGATTCCCAGTGTTGTGTGATTGCCCACCATTTGGTCATCTGATGTGTTTTTCCTATGTTGTAAATCCTACCTCTATGATGTTAATGATGCAGGATTAGAGGCAGTTATGTTAATGAGGGAGGACTCAATCTACAAGATTAGGTTGTATCTTGAGTCAATCTCTTTTCAGATATAAAAAAGAGAAGTAAGTAGAGAGACAGGGAGACCTCATTACCACCAAGCAAGAAGAGCCAGGAGAGCATGTCCTTTGGCCCTGGGGCCCTGTGCTGAGAAGCTTCTATATCAGGAGAAGATGGAGGACAAGGACCTTCTCCCAGAGCCAACAGAGAGAGAAAGACTTCTCCTGGAGCTGGCACCCTAAATTTGGACTTCTAGCCTCCTAGACTGTGAGAGAATAAATTTTCCTTTGTTAAAGCCATTTACTTATGGAATTCATGTCATAGCAGCACTAGATAACCAAGACAGACACACACACCAACAACCATTCCTTGCTAGAGTGGGGTGACTGGCCTGAGATCTGAGATCAGTCACAATCCTGGTCCCAGCCTCCACAGGTGGGGATGGGTCACCATGAATACTAGGGGAGGACGAGAAGCTCTTGTGGGGTCACCACTTGGCCTGGTGAATGCCTGCCTTTGGAGCCTGAGCCCCAGCTTAACCCAGTCTTCTCTTCTCGTAGCAGAATCCCCATGTTCCTTGGGAAAGTTTCATAAACACACACACACACACGCAATACACCCTCACACACAAAATACATGCACATAACACTCCAAGCATGAGAGCGACCCAGGCCTGTTCAATAAGAGCAGCAGAAATTAGTTCAGAGGTGGGCATCTGACCCAATGAGATTTCCTCCCAGGGCCTTTGCTGGAGGCCCAGTAGCAAACTGTTCTCTTTTCCCCTGGACATTAGTCTACCCAGAGCTGCTGGCGGCCATTCTGCCACCACAGGAGAGAACCAGCCTGAGGACAAATCAGCACAGAGAAAAGCAGAGCCAAGAGACAGAGAAGCCCCTGGTGCACCATTTGGACACCTAGGTGCAGCTATGCCTGAAGCTAGTCCTAGCCCTGCTCTACTCATTTTGATGAGCTGTTTGTCTTCGGTCAGTTTTCTTAGATCCAGCTGGTACAGAGACCTCTGAGATACAGACCTGGGTATTTTCTGGACTGTTACCCATGTGCACGTAGCCAGAACACATAGGGCAGGATTTTGTGAGCAGAAAAAAACTACTGTAGCGGACAGTGTGCCTATTCCCTTGGGTGTTTTTTGCTGTTTCTAATCCCCCCTCTGCCCCCCGCCCCGCCCCTGCACTGCCACCACCACCACTTTTTATGTGTTTTTGTTTCCAAAAGCCTGAACCTTCCCAAAGTGCTTGGGAGTTGACATTCCTCTGGGGTGGCCCTTAGCCAATGACTGAAGGTTGTGGGAATATGAAAGCCCAGCTCTGAGGGGTACTTACACTCTTGAATCCCTTGTGGGATCAGGCTGAGACTACCCTCCTTTGGACTCTGTCTGAAGTCCCTCCCTTGTTTGGCTTCTTCCCCTTCCTGCCCTGTTTTCCTCATCCCTTACTAGCTGCCACTTGGGAGCACTTCCTTCATGAATCAAATGTGCACAAATCCTCAACTGCACTGAGGAATATAACTTAAAACATCAAATGCAAATAAGCCAGGCCAGGTGGTCTCTGAGCACCTTTCCAAAGAACACGGGGCTGGGATGCCTGTGGTTCAACTCTCCTAGCCCGAACTTCCATCAACCTCCAGGAGACTAAATGCAGTAGCACAAGTCAGTGCTTCTCTCTCCTCCCCCTGGCAGCCACAAAGCAGGGAGTAAGCTACTTATGAATACTGACTATTCAGAGTGGTATCCCAGGGAAGGGAGGCCAACCAGGCTCCTCACCCAAGAAAAAAGACAGCAGAGGTGACAAGGGCTCAGTCAAGTGCAAGATCTTTCATCCTCGTTCTGAGCCTTGGACTCTAGGCCAACCTACATGATGCACTTGGATTCCTCCCTTCTGCAAGCTTGCCTTTATCTTACCACACTGCCTCTGGAATGTTCAGCGGTTACCAGTTCAACTACCATGGTCCAGTGGCCCGGAACTCTAACAGACAGCTCTCCAGACCATCTTGGATCTGCCTCATAAAGCCATGTGCCGGGGTGACACAATGGGCACTCCAACTTCATCCACTCGTGGAGGCATGGGCAGCCAGAACTGCATCTCTAGTTCTACTGAGACCACTAGGTAAGCATTTATGCAGAACTCAGTAGGAAAGGAGGCACTTACCTGCCGATGGTTACTTACTGTATAGGTGTCCCTTCTGAGTTTGTAGAACAAAAAAACCAAAAGAAGTGTGTGAATCTTGGCCCGGTATTAAGTGGGCAGTGTTGTTTTTGCCTGCTCAGTAGCTACTCCCCTTTCTCTGCTCAGTAGCTACTCCCCTTTCTACCAGTAAGAACCCTCTTATTTTCGTTGTTAGGTGCCTTCAAGTCGACCCGCAAATCATGGCAACTCCATGCACACCCAGATTGGACTATTGTGATCCTTGGGGTTTTTATTGGCTGATTTTCAGAAGTAAATCTCCAGGCCTCTCTTCCTAGTGTGTCTCAGTCTGGAAGATTTGCTGAAACCTCTTCAGCATCTTAGCAACAAACAAGTCTCCGCTGACAGACTGTGGTGGTTATGCATGAGGCGCACTAGCTGGGAATCCTACCTGGGTCTCCTGAATAGAAGGTGAGAATTCCACCACTGAACGCCACTGACCCAAGAACCCCCTAAGCATGTCATTTTGAAAGCTCAAAGGTGAGCATGTGGCCTGGGACTAGTCAGAGTGCAAAATAAAAACCCTGCCACAGTGATTGGTTGAGGGTGGGTCCATGGCCAAAGCCAGACCAAGGAGATTTGATTGTAGAACTTGGGGAAAAGATCCTTTCTTTCTGCTAGACCCAATGCTGGGAGCATATAAGCCTGGAATGTTCTTCAGAAGCCACCACATGGAAGATCTGTCCAAGAGTGATGTCAACAGAGCCAGGGGCAGGGAGGGAGGGTTAATGAGGATTCTAACTCTGCTGACCTTTTGACCTTGTTTAACCTTCTAGATTCAGCTGTTCAGAAGATATTCACCCCTACACTCTTAAGTTTTGTCAACCAGTATGTTCTCTTCACTGTTGTTGTTGCTCTTTTCTCTTTTGCTTTTCTGCTTAAGTCAGTTTGAACTGGGTTTTTCTGTCACTTGCAACCATAAGCGTAGTGACTACAGAAATACCAATGGCCAGCAAGGTATGATGGGTAAAGTACAAGAGAGGAAGCAGCCTCTGGCCTCGGCTCCAACACTGGTTTGTTATATGGCTCTGGTCAAGGTCATTAACATCTAAAACAAAGGCAGTGGACAGATGATGTGTAGGTCTTTTCCAGGTCTCTAAGCAGAACACTCCTTCCTTCCCATGGATTTCTCCTTCAAGGCCAGTTCAAACCTCCAGGAAGCCTGACTTTACCTCCCTCATTTGAACTCTTGCAACACTTAAACCCTCTACGTCCCTTACTGGTCCTTACACTGCCTTGATATTTTCCAGTCACATTCCACGCAGGCGTGGCACATCCCCAGAACTCATATGAGTAGCTAAGCATGTTGCACGTTCCCTCTCCCTTACTCCAGACACCATGCTAAATCCTTTCCCCACAAGCTCCAGCTCAGTCCTTATAACCAGCATGCAGGTGTGCTCTAATCGTCCCCATTTTAAAGATGAAGAAAGGGAAGCTCGAAGGAAATAGGTCACTTATTTGCAAAGGCCACACAGCTAATAAGCACCAGGGCAGGGATTCTCTGAGATGATAAGCTTCCAGTCCTATGGCCAGTCCTATGGCCCTGCTTCCCATGCACACACTCTCAGTACAGTGCTGCTCATTGTAGATAGATTCCCTCCAAACATCTGCTGAGGGATTCATCTGTGGTAAGCAGATTTTGGGAAGGTTTGGTTCAGGCAGGAGAAAAGACCAAATAGCATCTGGGGCTGCCAGGAAAGGCAGCCCCCAGCTGGGAGCTGGTGGGGTAAGTGCCCAGCTGCCAGCTCCCCTGCCACCAGTTCCATCTGTCTGCCCCACCCAGGCACCGCCCCCTCAGCACAGAGCCCCATTCACCCCCTGGCCAGGAGGTGAGACGCCATTTCCAGGGAATTCTGAGGCAGCTTTTGGGAGCTATGAAGGCAGCTGGCTAACAGACCAGCAATCCTCCCCAGGAACAGAAGAAATTCAGTTCCAATCAAGAGCTCACGCCGTCAATCAGCCACCAAAACAAGGCATACTCATTTACTGAATCCTGAACGGAGCCCAAACATTAATTTTGTGACTAAATAGGGAAACAAACCAAAGTGGTTTTTTCCAGAAAAAAAAAAAAAAAAAAAGACCAGTTTGAACCTGAGCTAAACCTGTATATTTTCTAAAACTACTGAACAGAAACAAAATCAGACGTCAAAACTTTCTGTAAAGGAGAATCAATATTTCATTCAGTCCAAGCTGTTGATTTGAAAAGAAAATCAGGAAGGCGCAGGGAGACAAGGAGCATTTTACCTCTTGTGTGTGACTCTCTGGGTGTGTAATTGTGTTCAAAGAAGAGTGAGGAACTGAGGCTGGCTTTTTTTTTTTTTTTTTTTTAATGTGGCAAAAATAATAATTTTTTAAAATCTTACTTAATTTTAGCTCCATAAAGATGAGTCAGAAACTTCCAGAGCATTCAGCTTCCCATATATTGATGAAAACATGCCAAAGATTGCTCCATTAGAATATAGCCTCAAAGCATCAGCTGAGAGGACAGAGCAGTGTGTCCTCTTCCCGACTCCCTTCCCGACTGCCCTGTGACTTTAGGCAAGCTACCTTGGGGCTGTGAGCACCAGCAGGCAAGGGCAGCTGTGGAATCCAACAGCCTGACACGGCCCACCTTGCATGAGGCACTGAGTATCCCATTTGGCACTATCCCTTTCAGTAAAGCTTGACCCACACAAAAGACCAGACTTCTTCGTGTCCTGAAAGAGAGAGAGCCAGGCTGGCTGTACTCTTCTGTTCCATTCACCCCAGCTTTGGGGCAAGCCAACAGAGAGAAATGTAGGAACCAGAGGCCTTTCTGCTGAGAGGTCCCCCAGCTATCACCACCTGCTGGCCATACCTGTCCTAGGGCCTGAAGAACGAGAATACAGTGCGGATAATAAAGAGCTGGATGAATAGGAGTGGGGCAAAGAGCCATCAGCTCTAAACGCCATCACTACAAGAACAAGTGAAAATGATCATACCATAGGCCAAAGACCAAATTACACCTGTTTTAAGGACTGTTGTTGTTAGCTGCCATCAAATGAGTGCCTGGCTCATGGTGACCCCATGCACAATGAAACAAAACATTGCCTTTGCCCTCAGACCGTTGCTGATCAGGCCATTGTGATCCACAGGGTTTTCATTGGCTGACTTTTGGAAATAAATCACCAGGTCTTTTTTCCCAGTGCATTTTAGTCTGGAAGCCCCACTGAAACCTATTCAGCATCATAGCAACATACAAGCCTCCACTGACATACGGGTAGTGGCTGTGCGTGAGATGCATTGGCCAGGAATCGAACCTGGTTCTCCCGCATGGAAGGTGAGAATTCTACCACCAATGTCCCCTGTTTTAAAGACTAAGGGTTACCAAACTGTCAACAATAGCTACTTCCAGGGTGTGGAAGTGGAGAGTAGGGGGCTGCGAGGAGAACTTCTGATTTCTATTTTATACTCATATTTATCATTTGGATCATTCATAAGGAACATGTGTGTATGTGCAAAGTAAACATTAAAATGCACATATATTCATACTAAGAGCTTGGCAGACAATAAAGGCAGAAACCACAGAGCAAAAGATTGGTTGATTTAACAGCATAAAACTGGAAAACTAGTTTGTAAAAGAAAAAAAAAAGCAAGTAATTGTCTTAAAGTATATTAGAAGGGAAAAAGGTTTACCATATAAATAATAGTAAATATTTACTATCCATAACATATAAAAAGCACTTCGAGAAAAGCAACACTCCCATAGAAAAATGGGCCAAGGACAGGAACAAGCAATTCACCAAAGAAGAAATACAAATTGCCAATAAACATAAAAATATCCATTCTCACTAATGAAAGTCAGATAACATTTTTGTCTATCAAACTGGCAACTATGTTTTAAGTTTTTTTTTTTTTTTTTAATAATGCTTGTTATGGATAAGAAGACAGGTAAACAAAAATCTCATACACTGCTCATAGGAGGGTAAATTGGTAAAATCTTTTTTTAATAACCTTAAAAATATGCATAAACTTTGACAGAGCAACTCCACATCTCAGAATTTATCCCTAAGGAAACCATCATGGCTAAAGATACATGCATTTGGATGTTCAGCCAAATATTGTTTATACAAGCAAAAAGTTGGAAATAGCCTCCCTGTCCAAACAATGAAGGACTGGTTTAATATATTATGGCATTATACACAGGGAATTACTATGTAGCTATTAAAATGATGATAGAGAAAAAAAATGAAACAACATGGAAATTTTCATGAAATATTGTTAAGTAAAAAAGAACAGTTACAAATGGTATGTACAATATGTACCCACTTTTATAAATAAATATTAGGATACTTATGGATTGAATTTTTAAATAGCTGATTATACATCATTTTTATTTTCTTCTCTAAGTTTTTTGGACTTTTTGTAATTAAAAAAAATTTTTTTTTTAGTAAAAAATACCCAATGCCGAAACACATCCAAGAATCATTTTCAAGTAATCAGTTGGGAAACAAACATCTTTGAATCAACAAGTTCAGAACCAGAGACATATCAAATGAGATAAAATATCATCAATTGTTCCAAATAACCCCTCCAATTAATCTTCTATGTCTTTTTTGTAAGACCATGGAATCAGAGTTCATAGAGATGAGGTAATTGCGTTGCAAAACTTGCTGGACCAGGACAGCATTCTAAAACCATAACCCACTCTTACCCACAGAAAAGAAGAAGAAAATAAGCTTGCTCCCTTATTTTTCTAGAAGAAAACAATTGCATCTTTAAAACTCCAGGTGGCAAGGCTGAAGCCTGATGTCATAGTGTTCTAGGACCAGAATGATTTGGTTCTTCAACAGCACTGCTTTGCACCACCATGAAAGTTGGATTTTAAAAGAAAGACGGCAATAGGCTTGTAGAGAAAACACTATTTGCAAGCTGGGAGATGCAGATGTGCAAAAACAAGAAAAGAGATAAAACAGCAAAGAGGGAGAACTATAGATGTTCACTGCCTGGCATAGTTTCTGGGGCTAGAACATACTTGAGCCTGGCACATGGTAGGTGCTCAGTAAATATTGGTGGAATAATGTTGGTGGTGAATTTCACCAGCCCTCTCTCAGGATTCCTATGTGACCACATATCCTTAGCCAGAAATAGTTTCCCTCTAAGTGGAGGCCAGCACAAAATATTTAGGCCACGGACTAAAACTTATTAGGACAATACGACATCTTAATTAAGGGGAAAGTTAAACACAAGAGAGAAACTCAGACAGGACACTAATGGATTAATTCACTAATACCTCTTCTCCACTCTTGCCTCTAGGGAGATCCTCCCAAGCAGGTGCTAATCTCCAGAAATAGCAAAGCACAATTGGCAAATCCATTAATTACTCTTTGTCAGGTAGCTTATATGTTGCTATGATGCTTGAAGCTATGCCACCAGTATTTCAAAGACCAGCAGGGTTACCCATGGTAGACAGGTTTCAGCGGAGCTTCCAGACTAAGATAGACTAGGAACAAGGGCCTGGTGATCTACTTCCGAAAACCAGCCAGTGAAAATCTTGTGGATCACAACAGAATATTACCCAATAAAGTGCTGAAAGATGAGCCCCCTACATTGGAAGGCACTCAAAATACACAGCGATCGTAACAATGGACTCAAGCATACCAATGATCATGAAGATGGCACAGGACTGTGCAACGTTTGGTTCTGCTGCACATGGGATCTCCATGAGTCAGAGCCAACTCAATGGCAACCGACAACAACAGACCTAACCACGTGCCATGCCAGAAAGGAGGTCTCCTTGGTTCATTCAAGCCCTCTGGGCAAGTCAATAAATACAGTATTTTCACAGGTTTATGAATTTCTATTGTAACCTAGTGAATGACGGTCCACACACCAGAGTTACAAAAAAGTCCCCTATTGTTACTATAATCCTTCCCAGGCTCCAGACGATAGTCCCTTTTGATCTTCGATCTAACATATACAGAGAATTGTATTTCTAACTCACCATGTTTTAACTTAATAGATTTTTTTTTTAATTCATCTTCACTGCTTTTTAAACGCTCTTAAGATTCCCTCCGCCCCCCCCCCATTTGTGTATTTCCTACCAGCTATATCACAGACTGCTCAGATGGCTGATAAGCACAGTACATCATCTCTCTTGGAAATGACCTGCAGCAAAAGCTTCCTAACCATAATTCTCAGGGAATGGAGCATTCCATTTTCTTTTAGTGGCCTGCTTGACAAAAAGGTAAATAGAAAATGTCCTGAGGGAGAAGTTTTCTAACCAAGGTGGGTTTCAAAAGGTCTTTAGAGGGGGACAAATGAAAATTTGCTCACTGTGGAGGATGCTGAGCACAGCACCTAAAACAGTATCCACTCCAAATCCACTGCCATCAAGTCGATTCCAACTCATAGTGACCCTAGAGGACAGAGTAGAACCGTCCTATAGAGTTTCCAAGGAGTGCCTGGTGGATTCGAACTGCTGACCTTTTGGTTAGCAGCCATAGCTCTTAACCACTATGCCACCAGGGTTTCCCTAAAACAGTATAAAATCAAGTATAGACAATAAATATTTGCTGAAAAAATTAAGGTTTTTAGTCCTGAGGAATGGTATGGTAGAAAAGGCCCATAACTGGAAAGAAAAGGAGAGGGAAGAGGAGGGAGAGAAAACTGAAAATAAGGCGGACATTGGAAAGACAAAAATTCATCTGCATCACTTTGTCACAAACCAAAAAAAAAAAAGAATACCAGTTGCTGTTGAGTTGATTTCAACTCATGTTGGCCCCGTGTGTGTCAGAGTACAACTGCACTCCAGAGGGTTTTCAATGGCTGTGCCGTTTCAGAAGTAGACCCCCAGGCCTTTCTTCTAAGGAGCCTCTGGGTGAATTTGAACTGCCAACCTTTCAGTTAGTAGTCAAGTGCTTAACTCTTTGTTCCACCCAGGAATCCTTTGCCATAAACCAGGATGCCCATATTCAACTATCAGACTGGTTTTAGTAAGCAACAGTCACCGAGTACAAACTGTTTCGTGAATGGAAAAGTTTCAAACTGGAGGCACTCGCGTCAGATATAAGAATGACAGGGCCAACACGCATTCTCAGGAAGCAAAAGGTCAGGATGTAAACTATTTGTTGATGAGAAGAATGTGTCAGGTTGTAAACAACTTGTTCTCTGGAAAAATGTGTTCATGACTGCAATCATGTATAACCGAAATGGCTGGTTCCACTCACCTAGGTGGTAACACACTCCTCCAAGCCAAGTGGCCAACTGTCTTAGGCTGGGTTCTCTACAGAAGCAAAACCAATGAAGCATATATATATATATATATATATATATATTTTAAAAAATGTATATATGTGTGTGCGTGTATATAAGTATAGAGAGAGAGATTTATTTCAAGGAAATGGCTCACACAGTTGTGGAGGCTGGCAAGTCCCAAATCTGTGGGTCAAGCGTCAGGCTAGAAGTTTGCCTGACTCACATGGCTGCAGAGGCTTATGAACCAAAAATCAAGAGGTCAGGCAGAAGGCTGCTGGCTCACGGGATTGCAGGAGGTGGTGAATCCCAAAATCTGTAGGTCAGGTGGTAGGCTGCTGGCTCACATCCCAAGAACCAGAGGTCAGAGGATGACAAGCCAGATGCAGGATCCAGACTGAGTGTACTTTGCTGGAACATCCATATATATTGGATGTATGCCACATCTCAAGGAAAATAACCTTACATCAGATCACAAAATAAAGGATGACTACATCATTACATAACTGCCAAATTACATTGTTAAGTAACTGTCTAGTTCCATCATTACATAACAGCAAAACCACTGACAATCATGGCCCAGCCAAGTTAACACATAGCCAGCATTACTCTCAAATTGCACCTCGGCGTTCATTACTGCCAGGCGTACATCATTAATGCACAAAATCGTCAGATAGTAGATTTTTTACTATTGTTGTAAATATGAAGTGTTGGATAATGAGATAGTCATTACCTAAGGAGAAGGTGTGTGTGTATGTATATATATATATATATGTATATATAAGCCCTGGTGGCATAGTGGTTAAGAGCTCAGGCTGCTAACCAAAAGGTTGGCAGTTTGAATTCACCAGGCACTCCTTGGAAATCCTATAGGGCAGTTCTACTCTCTCTCTCTCTCTCTATATATATATATATATATAAAACAAGAGATACTCATAACGATTACAGCTCTCATGTCTGCAACTGGTCACACTCCTCATAGCTGGCATTTAGAACTTTCTTCTGCCATCCATTCTGTATTCTCTTTGCCTGCAGCAAGCACCTCAGCTGGTTGTGATCCTTTGCCTGGTGAGACGAGATAAACCTTCACTCCTGAAGGGTCTGGGCTATTAGTAGTCATCTTGGAAGCAGGTTGCTATAGTTTCCTATTGACTTTAATCACTAAGGAATCTCCTATACTCCAGATATTCCCTTCTTTACCTCCATAACCCTTAGTAATCAGGATCAATCACACCAGCCAATACGGTAACTCCCTTCTTTGCCTGTTGATCTAGAGCCATGAAGAGCCCAAAGTGTCTGGGTGGCATTCTTAACTTCCAGTTCAAAGGAATCAGTGTTTTGTCTGATTCAAAGGTGGAAGCATCCTTTCCTTTGGAACTAAGACCTCTAGACTCTCAGCATAGAGTCACAGCAACAAAAAACAAAAATTTTGTGAGCGGGTCACTAGGGGTAATACCGAGTGATGCCACTCTCATTTCCATCCCTAGATTCCTGGACCCATGAATCCAGGCTAATGGAAGAAACAGCACATACATTGGAAGCTGGTTTAAGAGTGTATACAGCCTCCTGGAAAACAATGCCCCAACCCTGTAAGGTACTGCCACCTAGCTGGTGCTGTATTTGTGTCTTTAGAAAGCCATTCCACCATTTATCAAGTCAGCTGCTTCAGGATGATGGGGACCATGGTAGGACCAGTGAATTCCATGAGCATGGGGCCCACTGCCACACTTCATTTGCTGTGAAGTGAGTCCTTTGATCTGAGGTAATACTGTGTGGGATACATCAACAGCGTATGAGGTATTCTGTAAGTCCACGGATGGTAGTTTCGGCAGAAGCATTGCAAGCAAGGAAGGCAAGTCCGTAACCAGGGTAAGTATCTGTCCCAGTAAGAACAAAATGCTGTCCTTTCAATGATGGTAGCAGACCATTGTAATCAACCTGCCACCAGGTTGCTGGCTAATCACCCCAAGGAATGGTGTCATATCGGGGACTTGGTCTCTGCCACTAATAGACTGGGCACTCAGCAGTGACTGTAGCCAAGTCACCCTTGGTGAATAGAAGTCCATGTTGCTGAGCCCATGCATAACCTCCATCCCTGCCACCATGGCCACTTGAGCAATGACAGGAGTGGCTGGGGAAAGGGGATGACTGGTTTCCACAGAATGCATTATCCTATCCACTTGATTGTTAAAGTTCTTCTCCACCGAGGTCACCATTTGGTAAGTATTCACATAAGACACAAATATCTTCACTTCTTTGGCCTATTCACAGAGGTCTATCCACATACCTCTCCCCCATACCTCCTTGTCACCAATTTTCCAATCATACTCCTTCCAAGTCCCTGACCATCCAGCCAAACCACTGACCACAGCCCATGAATCAGTATACAGTCGCACATCTGGCCATTTCTCCTTCCAAGCAAAGTGAACAACCAGGTGCACTGCTCCAAGTTCTGCCCATTGGGAGGGTTTCACTTCACTACTGTCATTCAGAGAGGTCCCAGAAAGAGGCTGTAGTGCTGCCGCTGTCCACTTTTGAGTGGTGCCTGCATATTACACAGAACCATCTGTAAACCAGGCATGAGTTTTCTCTTCCTCAGTCAACTGATCATAAGGAACTTCCCATGAGGCCATAGGTGCAGACTGGGAGATGGTAATGTGACAGGAGTGGAGACCATGGGCATTTGGGCCACTTCCTCATGCAACTCACTTGTGCTTTCAGGCCCTGCTCAGGCCATATCTCATATATACCACTTCCATTTAATGATGGAGTGCTGCTATGTACTCTGTGGGTCAGACAACACCCAGTTCATGATGGGCAGCTCAGGCCCCACGGTGACTTGATGGCCCATGATTAAGCATTCTTTAAGCATTCTCTACTAAGATCCAGTAAGAAACCAAAAGATGTTTCCCAAAAGGAGAGAAGTTATCTTCAGAGGATGGCAGCGCTTTGCTCCAAAATCCTAAGGGTCTGCACTGTGATTCACCAATGGGGGCCTGCCAAAGGCTCCAAACAGTATCTCTATCTGCCACTGACACTTCAAACACCATTGTATCTGCCAGATCATACAACCCAAGCGGCAGAGCAGCTTGCATGGCAGCCTGAACCTATTGCACAGCATTCTGTTTCTGGGCCCCACTCAAAACTAGCAGCTTTTCGAGTCACTCGATAAATAGACCGGAGCAGCACACCCAAATGAGGGATATGCTGCCTCCAAAATACCAAGAGGCCCACCAGGTGTTGTGCCTCCTTTTTAGTTGTAGGAGAGGCCAGGTACAACAACTTATCCTTCGCTTTGGTAGGAATATCTCAAATGCCCCACACATATTCCCCAGCTTTCTGTTTGTATATATTAGAAAAATCAAGCAGTTCTTTTGGAGTGTAGTGTACCTCCTCTTGGGTCACGTTTTATACTTCACCTCTTCAGCCTTGTTGGGACTTAAGTCTAGTTATAGATCTAGAAGCAAAAATAGTGGTGAGGTGGGTCCTGGGGACATTCAGCAATGTCTTGTAAGGCATCTGCTTCAGATGATGCCCCAGGCAATGCCCCAGACACCTTCCCAGGCTAAATGTCAGGCAAAGGCTCTTCAGACACAACTGGGTTAATCCCATCAGATGGGGTTGGAAGTGACAATGGTTTTACTGGGGAGGGTGGCTTAGAAAACAAAGATGGAGTAATCTCTTCAGATGGGAGCAAGAGGGTTGGTTCTGTTAGCAAGAGTGATTCAATGGAATTTAGGGACTCAGTGTCCCCAGATTCCCAATTATCTGCCCATATGTCCCCATCCCAAATTTCAGAATCCCATTTTTTCCCAATCAATGCCCTCACTTTAACTTCAGACACCGTTTGAGGTTGGGAATTAAACTGCCGTTGTAATTCAGCCACCCTTACGATAAGGCTCTGGATTTGGTTTCAGAAATATCAGCTCTGTTACTACAAGAAATAGAGCTCTTTTTCAGGGCACAAGTGGAAATTTTCAGTTCCTTTATGTGACACTTGAGCTGTGACTCTGAAGCCCAGAGCTCTCCAGGACCAACCAACCAGTTTCCCTATACTTCTGTTTGACAGAAACGCTGAAATACGTCAAATACACAATCACCCAGAGCCTTGTTTCTGACAAACATTTGATCCAATGTTGGTGATATTTTACGTATTCCTGCTGGATTACATATTCACTCTGTGGATTAGAGTCATCAGTGTATTTAGGTCTAGCCAGACTTGAGAACAAATTCAGAAAACTCATCCTTAATATTTTGCTCCTTTAGAACCACTCAATACCAAATGTCTTAGGCTGGCTTCTCTAGAGGAGCAAAACCAGTGATACATATATACAAAGCCAGTGATATATATATATGTGCGTGTGTGTGTGTATACATGAGTCAGGAAAAGCCCCCAGCCTGATGCCTGAAGTATATATATACTTCATGGAAATGGCTCACTCACTTTTGGAAGCCAGCAAGTCCCAAATCTGTGGGTCAGGCATCAGGCTGGGGGCTTTTCCTGACTCATGTGGTTGCAGGGGCTGACGAACCCAAAATCAGCAGGTCAGTTGAAAGGCTGCTGCTGATTCATGGCATTGCAGGAGCTGATGAATCCCAAAATCTGCAGGTCAAGCAGCAGGCTGCTGGCTCATGTCCCAAGAACCGGATACCAAAGGATGAAGTCTCAGATGCAGGATCCAGAGCAAGTAAGTTTTGCCAGAACATCCATATATGTTGGATGCATGCCACACACCCCAAGGAAATTCCCCTTATATCACATCACAAAATAGAGGATGATTATGTAATACTGAGAATCATGGCCTAGCCAAGTTGACACATAACACTAACCATCACCCTGACCTTTACATTTCAAAGGACTTCAAGCTGAAGCTGATCTTATGTATAATCAATCATTAACCCCCTACCTTTCCTTTGTTCTCTTTGTATATAGACCCCTCTGCCCACTTGAACGGTGGAGTGCTTTGTATTTTTACTTAGTGCTGCCCAGCTCAAGCTGTATTATTCCTCAATAAAACTCCTTTTCTTTCACTCCTAACAGAGTGTGAGATTTTCTTCTTTGACAGTCTAAAAATCACTTTATTAAAAGAATAAGGTTTGCTGTATAAATGTTCTTTGTCAAATACACGACGCTTGCCATTTTTGGCTGGAAATGTAGTTTACACTATTAAACAGAGATTTATGTAACTTTTAACTGACTTTTGTATATATTTGTGTGCATTTGCATGAGACTGTCTCTCATATGGTCAGCACCAAATATATGTTTGCTTAAGACAGAGATAAACGAAGGCCTTTAGAAAGCAAACATTTCCAAACATTTGGCCACAAAACTGGGAAA
The DNA here is from genome assembly GCF_024166365.1 of Elephas maximus indicus. Lineage (NCBI taxonomy): Eukaryota > Metazoa > Chordata > Mammalia > Proboscidea > Elephantidae > Elephas > Elephas maximus. The sequence continues at coordinate 192,615,434 of NC_064820.1, read as the reverse complement.
AATGCTAAACATATGATAGGATATGAACCTGATTCACTCTCAAAGGACCTGAAGGCTCCCATCTGGAGAAGACAAAATTATATATATACATACACATATATATACATACATATACACACATATAAATACATACATATATATACACACACATACATATATATACACAAAATGTGGAAAGGAGTAGACCTAATAGGGAGTTGAAGGCAGTGGGAATTATGTTCATTTCTCCCAGCTCAAACTCAGTGCTATCAAGAAATATCGGGTTCTTAACCTGAATGCACTCTCTACAGTCTGCTGAAGGTCTAAGTGAATGGATCAGCCCTCAAGCATGTTAGGCCCACAGAACTGCAGTAGTCCAGAGTACCTGTCATAAAATATAACCACCAGCTCTTCCCTGCTTAGTTCTTATCTGTCTAGAGCTGAATTCCCTGAGAGGAGTAGCAGGTTCACTGCCGGGCACATGCAAGATAATTTTGTTTGTCGTTAGCTGCTGTTGAGTCAGCCCCATGCCCGATGGAACAAAATGCTGCCAGTCCTGTGCCATTCCCATGATCAGTTGCAGGTTGGGCCATTGTGATCCAAAGGGTTTTCATTAGCTGATTTTTGGAAGTAGGTCTCCAGGCCTTTCTTCCTAGTTTGTCAGTCTGGAAGCTCCACTGAAGCCTGTTCGGCATCACAGCAACACACAAGCGTCCACTGACGGACAGGTGATGGTTGCACATGAGGTGCACTGGCCAGAAATCGAACTTGGGTCTCCCACAGGAAAGACAAAAATTCTACCACCGAACCACCACTGCCCCCAAAATCATTTTAGGGAGAATTCAGTGAATATTTATTTTTAGAATAGTTACAAATTTATTCATATCATTTATTTCTATGTACTACAACCCGACCAGTTGCTGTCGAGTCAATTCCACCTCATAGTGACCCTACAGGACAGAGTAGAACTGCCCCACAGAGTTTCCAAGGATTGCCTGGTGGATTCAAACCGCTGACTTTTTTGGTTAGCAGACATAGCTCTTAACCGCTACGCCACCGGGGTTTCCTTCTATGTACTAGGAAAATTATAAGCAAGGCATGAAATACTGTTTCAGATTAGTACTTTCCAAGGTGACATCCCACAAGTGTCCATTTCAAAAATGAGTTTGAGGTGAGGCTATAGTTAGGGAACAAGATTATTTGGTTTTAGCTTTTGACTTTTGGATCTTTCCTTTGTTTTCAATCCTCTGAGCCCTTCACTGGGCCCACAGACGCTACAAAAACACCCAAGAGTTAAGCAGTTATATAGGTTTTGGGAAGACTGAAAACCATAAATGTCTCAAGGGCATTAGCACATTAAAGGCTCTGAGAAGGCTTGATTAAAAAAAAAGTGTTTACCTTTTATTGATCTTTTTCACATAATGTGTATTACTATCTCAGAGAACACACCTTGCAAATATTGCTGCACACTTTCTAAATTTTACCTCCTGGTAAAATCTGGCCATGAAAAAGCTGAATGTTTGAACCAGAGTGTGTTGGATTCTTGTATAATTGGGCCTTGCTTCTATGGCATCTGCTTCCCTTGAGGAATTTTTTGGTAAGGAGTGTATAAAACTCCTTGCTCATTTATTACAGAGCTATAGCATAGAAGTTCTCTACTTCATCAACAGTGTTTTCCTCCTCAAGACCCAGAGCAGAAATGTATCCAGTCCAGGTCCAGTAAGAGCTGTGCTCATCCCAAGCAAAGCAGGTGATGCCGGGGTGAGTCCTCTCATAGATCGTATTTCTCTCTTTGGTTTGGCCACCATGAAGCTCATAGCCAAATTTCTAATCTCCCTTTAAAAATTGCGCAGGACCTTGTGGCATAAACTTCTGTGCATACATCTACCTCTGGCTTTTTTCTTATTTCCTTACCCTTTTTTTTCTCTTCATCCTGAGATCCTTATTTCTGTATGCTGTCCTGTTGTTTTCTAGAGGTTTGTCATAAGGTATCTTGAATCTCGTTTGAATGAAGTGGGGATAACAACCATAGATTTTTTTTGTTCCATGAAGACAGAGCCAGGAAGAATATTTGGACCAAGGAGGAGAAAGGCCTGCCTACAGATAGGAAAGCAAACTTCCTGTTTGTTCCATGGAGGAACATTTTGCGTTTGTATGTGGTTTACTTTTTATACTTCTGGTATATTGTGGCTTTCTGAAATTATTTGTTTGGGGGTAAATCATGTAAAATGGTGTTTATATGTCATTTGCCTATTTTCCTTTTTTTTGAATTCTTGCCTAGGTCTACATGTAGCCCCACCCTCCACCTCCCCCCACCCCCCACCTCTGCTTCAAATAACTAATCATGTCACTTACCTGAGAAGCTCAGAGGCCAAGCCAGCCTTTCTCCCTACTCTCAGCTAATGGCAATATCTGGCACAGCTGGATGGCGATCCATAGGCTGATCCACCATCTCCACTGACCCCGTTCTCACTGCAACCTCCCAGCCATTGCAGCATTTTTATTTTTAGTACTATTCCATATTAAGGGTAAAGGGAGAGACTAATTTTCTTTTATGGCATCAAAAAACTGGTTCCTTCCATACATAACCTCATTTAATGATGAGTATAGCTTCCTTGGGAGCCCTGGTGGCACAGTGGTCAAGAGCTTGGCTGCTAACCAAAAGGTCAGCAGTTCAAATTCACCAGCCACTCCTTGGAAACCCTGTAAGGGTCGCTATGAATCGGAATCAACTTGACAGCAATGGGTTTTTGTTTTTTGTTTGATTGAATAGTTTTTCTCCATTTTACCAACAAGAACACTGAGATGACCGGGGTTGGGAGGGGGAAAGGAGGAGTCATTGCTTACGGGGCACTGAGTTTCTGTTGATAGTGGAAAAGGATAGTGGTGATGGTTGCCCAACATGATAAATGTCATCAATGCCACTTAATTATACATGTAAAAATTGCTGAGAAGTTGTTGTATACATTTTTAGCACAAGAAAAAAAAATTTAACGATGTTATGAGACAATAGACCAATATACCTATTGGTTAAATAAAATTTTTAAAGGTTAAAAAAAAACATTGAGACAGAGAGTTAAGTAACAAGTTCACATTTCATTCTTCCCTCAATCCCTCAGAAAGTGACAGGAAAGTTGGAAAGAGAGGCTAAAAATTAGCTCAGAAGTCAAGCAGTTCAGGTAGAAAGGCAGCTGGAGGCTAAATTACGGAGAGTTCACATCCAATGTCACTGCCTCCTTTTTCAGCTCCCCTCTTCCATTCTAAAAATACTCTTTTCTACTTTTTTTCTTCCCAGAAACCTGCCAAGAGGTCTCTACTATGTCACCTTTCTCCACCTACCCCAGACCTCCAAACATTTCTTTCTTCCCTCTGCCAGACTCCCCTTCCCCAATCCTGCTGGTTGGGAGGTAACTACAGCAGCCCTTTCTTAATGTATTCCTTCACTCTGACTCTCAGAAGGGACCCCAGGGAAGCACCCACACTTTAACTCAAAGGAACAAAATTCTTAACGCTGGAAATCCAGGCAGAGGGCAGGAGGGCTGCAGAGATATTGTGAGTTGCAGCAGGCTTCCTGGCCCCCTAACTCCCCAGGGGTGGAAAACCCAGGCCCGGTACTGCAGGGTTGTAGAAGAGAAAGCTCACCCATCTGTCCTCCACACTGATCCCCAGTCATTTTTGACGACTGGCCTATGACAACAGACGGGGCTAGCAATGGTGGAGGACAACCTGGAGGCCGGGTCTGGAGGTCAGGACCACCAAGGGTCCAGGTCCAGAGATGTTTCCCTCACTAGCCTGCCTTGGGTCAGACTGGGTCAGACCAACAGCCCAGCCATCACCCGGAACCAAAGCTTCATCAAACAGGAAACTCATCAAAAGGCCTCGCCCCTTTCCGGTGTGGTGGCTTCAACGGTTCCCCAAACCAATTGGATTTTTGGCCGGGGAGTCCTAATGCAGGCAAGCTCAGCACTGGGCGTCCCAAGTCCCCTCCGCTGGTGGAGAGAGGGAAACCATGCGCATTGAAGCGCGGCTTTTTCCTGGCTCCTGCCAAGATGTAGGAGTCCTCCACCCCCTGGGTACAGCGTGCCATCGTTGGGAGAAACACCCATGCAGACAGGAGGAGAGGGCAACCTAGGGGGCGCGTGTGTTTCTCTCCAGGCTTACCCCGAAGGTGTCTGACAGCCTTCTTGCAAAGCTTTTCTGGCCTGCCCAGTCCGCTCCAATCTGGTCTAGGAGAGGCCAAGTATGTGAATAAAAATGGAAAATGTGGTGTCTGTCAGCCCTGCTCTCTCAGTGGGAGAACAGGGAGTCATGGAGACTAGACAGCGGGAGGTTTTCTTCTTCCAGAGTCATCCAGATGCTTGGCCTGGCTGGGATCGCGCAGGCCCAATCAAATCGCTGACTCCCCTGTTAGAGGTAAATCAGCCTGCTCCAGAGAGGCTGGTGTCCTGCTGCCCTGTGGCGGGAACAGCGCAGAGGTGGTGAGAAGCTTTCACAAATAGCGCTGAAAGACAGGGCTCCTCTCCCTGAGGAGGCAAATGCCACTCCCCCAAGGTCCAGAGTGGTGCAATCGGTTAAAGTGCCCAGTTGCTAACCTGCTAACCAAAAGGTTGGAGGTTTGAGCCCACCCAGAGTTGCCCTGGAAGAAAGGCCTGATAACCTTTCAAAAAATCAGCCATTCAAGACCTGATAGAGCACGGTTCTGCTCTGACACAGATGGGGTTGCCATGAGTCAGAGTGGACTGGAAAGTAACTATTTTTTTCCAGGGCCTGAGAGCCAACTTGGTGCCCCATCTTTAGGGCTTAGCCTCTGACACACTTTACAGGTCAAGGACCTTTGTGTTTGCTTTTGGGCTTTGGTTTTGATTTGTTTGTTGCCCTACCATAAATTGACCAAAACGTAGGAAAATGCCATGTTCTTGAATTCCTTAGCTTGGTGACGTTTGAGCTCAGTGACTCACTCCAATAATAAGTGTCCAAGGAAAGATGACTGGGGCAGTGGCAAGATGCATGCTGACCCATGTCAAATTTATGGAGAACCATCAGAAAAAGGCACACAAAACAACCTTCCAGGCATTCACTGAGTCACCTGTTCCTTCAGCATGCACCAGGCTAGTTATTAGGATGAAATGGTAAATGAGTCTCCCAGGCTTGTTCCTTCAGGAGTTCCCCCAAGTCTGGTGAAGGAGACATGTATGGAAAAAAAAATTTTTTTTTAAGTACAGCATATATGATTTGTGCTTGTGAAAGAATGAACTCTGTGGTGGAGACATTCAGAAGAGGTGGCATCTTGTTTGAGTCTTCAAGAATAAGCAGAAGAAAGCCCCTCCTCAGAGACTTTTTAGAGGCATCCTTGTCCTACCACAGATGTCTCAATCAGGAGACCCTGGATAAAGGAGAATGATGAAGCAAATTCTGGAGTCAGTAGCAAGAAGTGGGGAGAGCTTGTATAATCTAAATCCAGTCCCCAGATGTTTCTTTGGGTCTCTAAAAAAGAACAACAGTTGCTGCTGAGTCAATTCCAATTCATGGTGACCCAATGTGTGCCAGAGTAGAACTGTGCTCCATAAAGTTTTCAATGCCTGTGACCTTTTGGAAGTTGATTGTCAGGCCTTTCTTCTGAGGCATCTCAGGCATTTGAACTGCCAACCTTTGGGTTAGTAGAAAATCGCTTAACCATTTGCACCATTCAGGGAATGCCCCTGTCTTAGGCTGGGTTCTCTAGATAAGCAAAACCAGTTAATCGTATAAATATATAGAGAAATTTATATCAAGGAAATGGCTTATGTGGTTGTAGAGGCTGGAATGTCCAAAGTCCACGGGTCAGGATAGAGGCTTTTCCTGATTCACATAGCTGTGGGGGCTAGTGAACCCAAGATCATCAGGTCAGAGAGCAGGGCTTTTGTCACAGGCTGCAAATATCGACGAATCCCAAGATCGGCAGGCAAGGCCACAGGTAAGCTGCTGGCTTAAGTCTCAAGAACCACAGGTCAGATGAACAGAAGCCAGCTGCAGAATCCGGAGTGAGCAAAGGCCAGTGAGCATTGCCAGAATGTCCACTTATGTTCAATGCAGTTCACATGCCCAAGGAAACTCCCTTTCAACTGGTTGGCTACTCACAGCAGATCCCATCATGGAGATGATCACATTATATTGAATCTCCTCATGGAAATGATCACAGCATCATACAACTGCCAAACTACATCATAACTACCAAACCACTGAGAATCATGGTCCAGTCAAGTTGACACACAACCTTAACATCACACCCCTTTGGGCCTTTAGAATGTTTTTAAAGTTTTGAATTAGTGCCATCACTTAAAGTTGCAATATTTTACATAAAGATAATCTCGATTTTTCTCTTAAAAAGTTAAAAGATATGGTGACACTGAGCTTATATCTGGCAACTCTAGGCTAGGGCTGAGTGGGAATTGCTCCCATCAGATGGAGTATGTATCAGTTAGCCTTTGCTGTGTAATAAACCACCCCAAAACATTTGTTGTTTTTGTGTGCTGTTGAGTCAATTCTGACTCAGCAACCCTAGAGGACAGAGTAGAACTGCCCCACGGGGTTTCCAAGGAGTGGCTGGTGGTTTCAAACTGCTTTAAATAATAATTAGCTATCATTCTTTGTGTTAGCAATTTGGGCTGGGCTTAGCTGAGCAGTTCTTTGGCTGGTCTCACCTAGTCTCACTCTTACAGTCAGAGACAGACAGGCCATTGGATCGGATACCTTATTTCTCCTCCACATGGCCTCTCCATCAGGCTAGCTCAGGCTTCTTCACATGTGGTCTTCCATCAACGAGAGGGCAAGCCACAAGGCACAAGCACGTTTTGAGGCTCTGCTTGCATGTGTTTGTTAATGTTGCATTGGTTAAAGCAAGACAGAAGACCAGATTCAAGGGGGTAGGGGAACAGACTTCACATCTTGGTGGGAGGAGCTACAAAGAATTTGCAGTCATTTTTTGTATGGGCTCTCTAGTTCACCATAATCCCTGCCACTCATAATTTCTCTTTAACACAGGAACTGGGTATCAATAGACACGTATCTTTGAACTTAAGCTGCTGGTTTTGTTATACCTGGTCAGCCTCCAAATGTCACTGTACCTGCTGGAGCCCTACAGGCATCTAAATTAAGGAGCTAAACCTAGAGCTCTGAACTGGCTACTTGGCTCAGAACTAAGCATACCTGCCCCTTCCACTCATGTACCAAACCAAAAAAAACCAAACCCAGTGCCGTCAAGTCGATTCCAACTCATAGTGACCTGATAGGACAGGGTAGAACTGACCCATAGAGTTTCCAAGTAGTGCCTGGTGGATTTCAACTGCCGACTCTTTGGTTAGCAGCTGTAGCTCTTAACCACTACACCACCAGGGTTTCCCACTCATGTATATGTGAAGGCAAATTGGGTTTGATGAAGGTAAAACCCAGAAAGAGAGGACCTGAAGTAGTTGGTAAAGGCCGTGCTGTGTGATGCCAAAGGAAGGTAAGGATGGTTAAGATCTAAGACCATGAATGGCAAAGTAGAGAGAGCATTAGTCATGCAGATGACAGACCAGAGTCTCAGGTGAGAAAGGCATGATCATAGCTGGAGTGAGGAAATGGCCCAGTGCAAAGCGCACAAGACACCTTCTGGAAGAACTCACAAACAGGACAACTGCAAGCAACAAAAAAAGACAAACAGTCAATTCTCATCATACTGGCTCTGCAGCAAAGCACTCAGAGGCAGCCAAGAGCCACGCCCAACATGCCCAGGGAAGCAGTGATGACCCCACAGTGAACACTGCAGGGTTGTGGGGAACCAAGAGGATTGCAAAACACGATGCTTGGGGGATAAGACATAGTCTCAATGAGCAGAAGCTCCAGTACATAGTACAGAACATCTCCAGGTGATGCAAGAGGATAGCAGAGGTGGGCTCAGTGAGGGGGGAACAAAGGCAAGTTCTGCCAGAACTAACTGGCAGCACCTCTTGGGATAAAAATGGGTGTCCTTCCCCTCTTCCAATGAGAATGGTTTGACTTTTGTCCCCAGGAGGGAAAAATGTGTCTGAAGTTAACAAATATCTTAAAATATGGTACTATAATTCATATGCTGAAGTATGCATGGCAGTGAAGTTCACAGAACCCCATGAGGTATTCTTAACAAAAACAAATGAATCTATAGACTTCTGGATTACAGGAAATACCAGGGATAGAGGAACATGAAGAAAGACTCAAATTTCAAATGTGGGACTTTGTACAACTCAGTTGGTCCAGCCTCTATTCATGGTCATTAAAAGAAAAAAAAAAAGGCAGGGTGACAGTTCTAGAATGAAAGAGACTAAAGACATATCAAGAGAATGAAATGCAGAAACTTGACTAGATTGTGTGGGGGTGAAGAATTGGCTTACCAAAAAAATTTGCTCTTTGTCGCTAGTTCCTGAAAAGTTATCTCCAGGTCCTGGGAGGGGGCAGTGGTGGTTCAGTGATCGAATTATCACTTCCCACAGCGGGACCCAGGTTTGATTTTTGGCTAGTATACATGCACAGCCACCGCCCATCTGTCATTGGAGGCTTCCATGTTGCTATGATACTGAACAGTTTCAGTGCAGCTTCTAGATTACAACAGACTAGGAAGAAAGGCCTGGCAACCTACTTCCAAAAATCAGCTAATGAAAATTCTATGGATCACATTGGTCTGATCTGCAACTGAACATAGTGATGGCACAGGACTAGGCAATATTTTGTTCCATCGTGAATGGGGTAGCCATAAACTCCAAAGCAGCTAATGACAACAACAAAATCTTGGAACTTCCCAAGAGATCATCAGAGTGTCTTTCTTATTCATGGAGGTCTTGAGACCACACCTGAGAGTTTATGTTAATGAGATGACTCATATTGGGTGTGGCTGACCATGCCAAAAGGCCCACCACATGATACCAGCCAGCCTTCCAGGGAGCAGAGGGGGACTGGAGTTTGAGTTAAATCAAATGGGCAATAAGTCAAACAGTCACATCTGTGTAATGAAGTGCTAATAAAAACTTTGGACACTGAAGCTCAAGTGAGCTTCCTGGTTGGTGACAGACATCGATGCACAGGAGGGTAACCCATCTTTGGGAACATGGAAGCTCTGCATTGGGCACTCTCCCAGACCTCACCCTATGTATCTTTTCTTTTGTATTCTTTATAGTAAAGCTGTAATTGTTAGTGCTTTCCTGAGTTCTATGAGTCATTCTAACAAGTCATTGAACAGGAGGGAGTAGTGGGAATCCCTGAATTTGTAGCCACCAAGTCAGAATGTGTGTTTCCTGGGGATTTCTGAGTTTATGGCTGGTGTTTTTAGGGGATAATGGGAATCCCCAAATGTGTATCCAGCAGGTCAAAAGTAGGGACCCCCAAGCTTGAGGCTGGTGTGTGAAGTCTTAGGGAAAAGCTAGGCAGCCTGGAGGACTATAGACCTTTAACCTGTGAGATCTGACCTGGTTGATAAGGGTCAGAAGAACAGTGTTTGTAATTGGTGTCAGAGATGACAATCACAGTTGGTGTCAGAAGACACATCTCATAGATTCTAACCCTTATAAAGCAAAAATATCAGCCATTGAAGACATTTGGGGGTTGTCATGGATTGAATTGTGTCCCCCAAAAATATGTGATTCCTAGTATTGTGTGGTTGTCCTCCATTTTGTGATTTTCCTTGTGTTATAAATCATAATCTCTGCCTGTGGTTAAAAAGGATTGGGGGGGATGTAACACCCTAGATCAGGTCATATCCCTGATCCAAAGTAAAGTGAGTTTCCCTGAGGTGTAGCCTGCACCACCTTTTATCTTACAAGAGATGAAACGGAAGCAAGCAGAGAGTTGGGAAACTCATACCACCAAGAAAACAGTGCCAGGAGCAGAGTGCGTCCTTTGGCTTTGAGGTTTCTGCACTGAGATGCTCCCAGACCATGGAAAGACTGATGACAAGGACCTTCCTTAAGAGCTGACAGAGAGAGAAAGCCTTCGCCTGGTGCCGGCACCCTGAATTCAGACTTTTAGCCTACTGGACTGTGGGAGAATAAACTTCTCTTTGTTAAAGCCATCCACTGTGGTATTTCTGTTAGATGACTAGATGACCAAGACAGGGGATAATTAGGGAAACTATAGCATGAACTGGGTATTAGGTGATGTCTTAGTTATCCAGTGCCACTATAACAGAAACACCACAAGTGGGTGGTTTTAACAAACAAATTTATTTTCTCACAGTTTAGGAGACTAGAGGTCCAAATCCTGGGTGCTGGGTCTAGGGAAAGGTTTTCTCTCTCTGTTGGCTCTGGAGGAAGGTCACTGTATCTCCAGCTTCTGCTTCCTGATTCTTTTGAGATCCGCATGTGTCTTGGCATTTATCTTACCCCAACTCCACTTGCTAACTTGCATTTAATCTTTTTTATATCTCTAATTTTTTTTTTAAGGAGATTAACTCAAGATATACCCTACACTAATCCTACCTCATTAACATAACGAAGACAACCTATTCCTAAATGGGATTATAACATCAGGCATAGAGGTTAGAATTTCTAACACATATTTCAGGGGGACACAATTCAATTCATAACAGGCGATATCAGGAAATTACTGCTTAAGCATGATAATGGTATCGTGCGTGTAGGAGAATCTTCTTAGAAGACATGTGCTGAAGGATTTGTGCTATTTATTATTTTCTTTACTCCAAACCCACCCTTCTACAGTTGGCTTTGTGATGCTGGGTCTGGGACTCTGCACACCACCTGCTAGCCTCTGCGAAAGGGGAGCACTAGAGGGAGACGGCAAGGCTGGAGGAAGAAGAAGGGCCTTGCTCCTTCCTGTCTGCTTCCTGTTCCTGTTCTGTTACCCAGCAACCTTCTTCACCCTGGCAGTAGCTGAGTCCAGCCCCCACGAGACACCAGCACCATCTGACCAGCCCCCTTCTCAGAGGTCTGGATCCAATTCAGCATCACCTGGATCTCAGAAATCGGAGTTTCACCAATGTGAAGCCTCTCTTCAAAATTTCTAGTTTTAATAATTCCAACCTCCCACGTTTATTCCCCTGGCCCTAGAGATGGTAACCTCTTCCTGAATTTGCTTGCTTCATGATTCCTGAGAGCTCTCTTTTTACCCTTTCAGTTCCTAATTAATAGTTTTATACCTAGTTAACAAGTCATTATAGCATATTCTCTTCATTTAAACAACAGGTGCGTTTCTGTCTTCCAGATGCATGAAGGGTCATAATGTTTAGGACTTACTTGAAGAAGGTTTAACCAAAAGAAAAAAAAATCTATCATCTATCTATCTGTCTGTCTGTCTATCTATATAGACAGACAGACATACACACAGAACACATTCACACATACACACAAATGCATATATTAATATTCAGACAAGACAGAGAAAAACATTTTGAATCTAGGTGGTGGGTATTTGGGTAATCATTATATTAGACATTCAAATTTTTGTCAGTTTAGAATTTTTCGTACTAAAAGTTTGAATAAAAGGAGAAAATAAGGATAATAATACCTAATTCAGGGTCTTGTTATGAAAATTAAATGGTAATGTCAATTAGGGGGGAAAAAATTACCCTGCCATTTTCACTAGCACATCTGCAGTCCAAAAGGCCATTTTTGTGGTGAAAGGTTCATATCTTCCTCAAGAGGCTCCTCTCATCTCCCTGACAGAAAAAGGATGTGGGTGTGTGAGCTATTAGCCTAGGGTCAGCTGACAGCAGCTGCACCTGCAGTTAACCCATGGGAGGCCCTGACTTGGCAAAGAATCCAGACCTGGAAGGGCCTTCACCCAGGCCTCCTCCAAATGATTCCAACAGAAAGAATCTGTGCCTTTCTCGAAGAGGAAGAGAAGGACATTCCACAAATTCCCCTGTCAAATCACTTTAATAGTTACAATTGTCTCAGTCAGTTCAAACTTTCTGACCTAAATCCCCTCTGCTCCAGCTTAAGGCCCTTCTTCTTTCCTCCACAGAGGCCCTTTTTTCCTGTGAAAAAATACCTCATCAATATTTTATTAAATTACCTTGCACCTGTCTCTTGGCAAAATACCAACAAGAGCCCTGTAACCACCTTCATTATTCTCTTTTGTACTCTAGTTTGCTTTCCTCCAAGCCTCTGACCATCGAGCCAAACTAAAAAGCTAACCTCTCATTTTGTCCTGATTGTTATACCCCAAATTGTGTTGGGTTTCCAACTGTTGTTTCTGGGTAGAGTGTTTGTTTGTTTGTTTGTTTGTTTGTTTGTTTGTTTGTTTGTTTGTTTGTTTGTTTGTTTGTTTGTTTTAATACTATTGACCTTATCAGTCTGTATCCCACCACAAGTCCAAAACCAAACCCATTGCCATAGAGTGGATACCGACTCACAGCAACTCTATAGGATGAGTAGAACTGCCCCATAGGGTTTCCAAGGTTATCATCTTTACAGGAGCAGAATGTACATCCTCCCCCAGAGCAGCTCGTGGGTTTGAAACACTGACCTTTTGGTTAGCAGCTGAGCACTTAACCACTGTACCACCAGGGTTCCTTCCACAGGTCCAGAAATCCTCATTTATCCTGCATTCCCTCTTTCAGTGGCTACCCCTCACTTGATCCAATTTTAGGTGAGCACTGCCTTAAGGAACACATTTGGCTACCCCAGTCCCTGTACAAGCAAGGTGCGCATGAATTCTAATATGACGTTACAAAGCAGGCCAGGGGCAGCCCTTCCATCTTTGGAGACCTCTTGCAAAGCTGGTCATGAAGAAGACCATAAAGGAAACATCACTGATATGAAATAGCAGGTCCAACTCCAGGAAAGTGGGGAGTCCACACTCTACAACCACCTGGCCCTAACCACTCTGTGATTTTCCCTGTTGCTTCCTACATCTGAAGTATTCTCCCCCATCCTGCCTAAAGCATTGTCATCTAAAAGGTCTGGCTCAAGGTTACGTTCTTCACAAAGACTACGGTGAGAAGCCAAATGGCCAATAAACACATGAAGAGATGTTCACCTTCACTTACAGTCAGGAAAGTGAAAATTAAAACAATAAGACCCCATTTCCACTCCTCAGATTGTGTTAAAACAAAATCGTGGATAATAACAAGAGTTAGCAAGGATGTAGAAAAATGAGGATTCTCGTATCCTGTTTGTTGGGCTCTAAATTGATGGTGCCACTATAGAAAATAAATTGCCAATGTCTTAGTTCTCTACTGCTGCTATAACAAAAATACCACTAGTGGTGGCTTTAACAAACAGAAATTTATTTTCTCACAGTTTAGGAGGCTAGAAATTCAAATCCAGAGTGCTGGTGCTAGAGGAAGTCTTTCTCTTTCTGTCAGCTCTGGAGGAAGGTCTTTGTCTCTTCAGCTTCTGCATCCTGGTTTCTCCATGTGCCTTGACATCTACCTATCTTATTCCATCTCTGATTGCTAGCTTATGTTTAATCTCTTTTTATATCTCAAAAAAGACTGACTCAAGGGATATCCTACACTAACCCTATCTCATTAACACAACAAAACTTATTTCTAAGTGGGATCATAACCACAGGCATAAAACCTATTGCTGTTGAGTCACATAGCAACCATGTAGGACGGAGTAGAACTGCCCCTTAGGGTTTCCAAGGAGTGGCTAGTGGATTTGAACTGCCAATCTTTTGATCTGTAGCCGAGTTCTTAACCACTGCATCACCAGGGCTCCTACCACAGGCATAGAGGTTAGGATTTACAACATATATTTTGAGGGGACACAATTCAATCCATAACAGGCAATATCTAGCAGAAGTTTAAACACACATACCTTATGACCAAGCAATTCCACTTCTCATCACCCACCTGGAGAGCCATGACTTGCACAAGTACAGACAGACCCTGTACAAGTGTTGCTTAAAATAGAAGAAACTGAAAGCAACCTAAATGCACGTCAGTAGTGGAAAACACAAATAAATTATGCTGTAGCCATTCAATGAAAGACCAGGCAGTAGTTAAGAAGAATATGGTAGATTGAAGCTATAAGGCCCCAGTAGCAATGAGCCCATGTAGCTTGCAGACCTTAGCCTATAATACCATTCACTACTAAAAGGAATCAGGGTTCCTGGGAGAAATGCCTGATTCCAGAGCTGAGGCAGGGTAGGCACAAGATTAAACCAAAAACCCATTGCCGCTGAGTCGATTCTGACTCCTAGCAACCCTACAGGACAGAGTAGAACTGCCCCATAGGGTTGGTACAAGTAAATATGTGCTCAAAAAAAAAGATGGGGCCATGTCACAAATTACACAGGAAGGAGCTCCCACTGGTCAAATCTGGAATAATTTGAGCACCAAGGTAGTAATGAATAATAGACTACTGAAAAATAGAATTCATGACTCCATAATAGATAACTACATAAACAAATGCACAGGGGAAGAAGGGAGGGCTATACCTTTCAGTAGAACGCCAAGACCACTAGTTTGTGTGGAGGATTGTTACAACTGGAAAATCATCATTTTCCAACCATCATAATACAGATGGATTCAGGCCAGAATCATCAATAGATTTCAAACTAGGGTAAGGGAGGCCTTTGATGAGGAGCAGGAATATTTGCATAGCCTTAAAGGGACTGCTTGTTGATTACCAAACCAAACCCAGTGCCGTCGAATCAATTCCGACTCATAGCAACCCTACAGAACAGAGTAGAACTGCCCCATAGAGTTTCCAAGGAGTGCCTGGCGGGTTCAAACTGCCAGCCCTTATGGTTAGCAGTCGTAGCACTTAACCACTATGCCACCAGGGTTTCCGCTTGTTGATTGCAAGGGGAAAAAATAGGAACTATACAGTAGATAAATCAGACAACACCTTGGCAGGTGATCAAAATCAACATCATCAATGAGGGGCAGATGGACACACATGGTACCCTGAGAAGGACTCACCACCTGTATAGTATTTCCAGCTGGAAACACATAACCTGAATCTAATCACCGATCTAATCATGACAGAACATCAGAAAACTCCACATAAGAAACAGCCTATTTTTCAAAAAACCAACTGTATTTTTAAAAAGTGTCATTATCATAAAATACAGAACAAGACTATGAAAATATACTATATGAAAATGTACTATATGAAAAGAAACTAAAAGGGACCTGACAATTAAGTGTGCTATCTGATTTTGGCCTGGGTCCTATACTGGAGGGGGAAAAGCTATACAAGATATTATTTGATTAAATGACAAAATGGAATACAGGTGATAAACTTAATAAAAGTAGTATATCATTATTAAATTTACTGGATTTGATAATTTACTATGACTATTAAAGAGAATATCCTTATTCTTAGGAAAGCTACAGTGAAATATTTAGGGGTAACAGGACATGAAGAATGCAACTTTTTCTCACATGGTCCAGAAAAGAAAATCACACACACACATGTAGCAACCAGGGCAAATTGTTAAATCTGGAAAGGGTATTTGGAGATGCTTTGAATTGTTTTTATTCTTGCAACTTTTATGTAAGTTTGAAATTGTTTTAAAATATAAAGTTGGTTCTTATGTTTTAAGAAGATTATACTGAGGGAAATAAGTCAGACACAAAAGGATAAACACAGCATGATTCCACTTACATGAAATATCTAGACTAGGCAAATGCAGAAACAAAAGTGTACTAGTGGTTACAGGGGGCTCCGGGAGGGGAGAATAGGGAGTTATAGAAGAGGTTCAGAGTTTCTGTTTGGAATGACAAAATACTTCTGGAAATGGACAGTGGTGGCAGTAGCACAACATGGTGATTATAACTGTCACTAAGCTGGACACTTAAAAATGGTTCAAATGACAGGCTTTTTGTTATCTACATTTCACCACAATAAAATCTAAAAATTAGTATTAAAAAAAGTAGTGGTAAAAAAAGAATGCTGTAGGGCTTTTATGTACTAGGATAGAAAGATCTCTAAAATACACTGTTGAGTGAAATAAGAAAATTTGAAACTTAACTCATGCACCGTGGTATTTCCCATATTATACACATTTGTACATATGTAATACCTAGAATAAGGAGCCCTGGTGACAGAGTGGTTAAGCACTCAACTGCTAACCAAAAGGTCGGCGTTGCAAACCCACCAACCACACTGCGGGAGAAAGATGTGACAGTCTGCTTCTTTAAAGATTTACAGCCTTGGAAACCCTATGGGACAGCTCTACTCTATGCTAAAGGGTCACTAGGAGTCAGAACTGACTCTGCAGTATGAGGTAGTAAATAGAATTAGGTCTGTAGGAATACAAAGCAGACTAATTATGGTGATTTACCTTTGGGGCAGAGAAGAGGAGAACAGGACAGTATTTACAGAACATCTTATCTGTAATAGTTCTATTTTTTTATAAGGAAAATGCATTTATTAATTACTATGCAATTAGAAATAACTCTTTCGATCCTGTCAATCTGTATGCTGAGCAAATAATCCGAGAAGCTGAACTATATGACGAAGAATGGGACATCAGGATTGAAGGAAGACTCATTAACAACCTGCATTTTGCAGATAACACAACCTCGCTTGCTGAAAGTGAAGAGGACTTGAAGCACTTGCTGATGAAGATCAAAGACCACAGCCCTCAGTATGGATTGCACCTCAACATAAAGAAAACACAAATCCTCACAACGGAACCAGTGAGCAACATCATGATAAACAGAGATAAAATTGAAGTTGTCAAGGATTTCATTTTACTTGGATCCACAGTCAACAGCCATGGAAGCAGCAGCCAAGAAATCAAATGATGCATTGTATGGGGTAAATCTGCTGCAAAGGGCCTCTTTAAAGTGTTGAAAAGCAAAGATGTCACCTTGAAGACTAAGGTGTGCCTGACCCAAGCCATGGTATTTTCAAGTGCATCATATGCCTGTGAAAGCTAGACAATGAATAAGGAAGACTGAAGAAGAATTGATGCCTTTGTTGGCGAAGAGTATTGAATATACCACAGACTGCCAAAAGAATTAACAAATCTGTCTTGGAAGAAGTGCAACCAGGATGCTCCTTAGAAGCATGGGTGGCGAGATGGCGTCTTACATACTTTGGACATGTCGTCAGGAGGGATCAGTCCCTGGAGAAGGACATCATGCTTGGTAAAGTACAGGGTCAGCGGAAAAGAGGAAGACCCTCAACAAGGTGGATTGACACAGTGGCTGCAACAATGAGCTCAAGTGTAACAACGATTGTAAGGGTGACACAGGACCAGGCAGTGTTTTGTTCTGTTGTGCATAGGACCGCTATAAGTCAGGACCGACTCAACAGCACCTCACAACAACAACCTCATCCTGGGACTGACATAAAATGGATATTTATTGTTATTAATTCTACTGCTATTTAGTAGTAGGCCCTTTAAGGAAGGGTCCATGCCGTCTTTATCTTTCTGCTCCAAGTGTGCCTCACAGAGCACGTTGGCACCAGGCAAACATTTGTTGGCAGGGTAAATAAACTATTCACAGAAAATCAGAAGCAACATATAAGCATGCTGTGGGGTCCCTGGATTACTTTAGAATTGTCAAGTATAGGTAAATACGGCCTCTGAAGTCACTGTGTAGAAATTTGCAATTGTTAAGAAGAGGAAAAGGTAGCCAATGACCCCAGCTGTTCCTAATCAATTAAGTTGAAAAAGAACTGTGAGCCAACATTCCTCAAAGAGAGATGATATTAATAAGTGTTATTTTCCAGAGTTCCATGGTCAAAAATATTTGGGAAATGCTAAATTAGACAAGGCTAATATAGGCTTCCTTATTGCAGGACTTGTCAGAGACTTTAATATGCCAAAAAAGTAAGCATCATGAATATCCAAAAGTCAATACAATTTGCAATATATTTCTAGCTTATTCAGCTATGAAATCTCTCTTTTTTATTTTTAAGGAGCATTTCAAGGCCTAGGTTCCATAGAACATGTTTTGGGAAATGCTGCTCCAAATTGTTTCTCCATTGTCAGTGCAAGGTAAGAAGACAATTAGTGGAAATTTAACAATATAACTTGTTCATCTAGCCCAAGAGGACAAGGGGAGAAAGTAAAGCAAAAGCTTAAGGGTAATTATCAATACTCATATTCCAGTCTGGTAGCTCCTCAAAAAATTAGACATAGAATTTACCATATGATCCAGAAATGCCAATCCTCAATAAATACCAAAAACAATTGAAATCAGAAACTCAAACAGATACTTGTACACCAATGTTCACTGCAACATTATTCACAATAGCAAAAAAATGGAAACAGCCCAAGTGTCCAGCAATAGATGAATGGACAAACAAAATGTACTCTATGCACACAATGGATTATTCCAAAAAACAAACCCTTTGCCACTGAGTCAATTCCAACTCATAGCAACCCTATAGGGTAGAGAAGAACTGCCCTCTGCCCATAGGGTTTCCAAGGAGTGGCTGGTAGACTCGAACTGCCAATCTTTTGGTTAGCAGCTGAGCTCTTAACTACTGCACCAGCAGGGCACCAATGGAATATTGTTCAGTCATAAAAAGAAATGAAGTACTGATACATGCCACAATATGGATAACACTTGAAAACATTATGCTGAGTGAAATAACCCAGAAACAAACAAAAAAAAACTATTGTTGGAGCCCATCATACGAATATCTCTAGAATAGGCAAATTCAGAGACAGAAAGTAGATCTGAGGTTACTACGGGTTGGGAGGAGGGGGAAATGGGGAGTTATTGCTCAATATGCACTGAGTTTCTGTTTGGGGTGATGAAAATTTTGGAAACAGATAGTGATCATGGTTGCACAACAGGGTGAATGTAATTAATGTCACTGAATTGTAGAATTAAAAATTATTAAAATGACAAATTTTGGTATTATTTTATTAAGCCACAATAATTTTTTTTTAAATAGACATTGTGATAGTCCAAATGATCTCAATGGTTGCCTAAATTCTCCTTTTTATTCATTACCCCTGAGGAATGCAAATCTATTATACTAACCCCTCCACCTTTAATGGCCCCTTCTTCTGGTAATAACACACTTTGGGGAGTTACTCCCCGCTCCGTTGCTTGCATTCTTGATGGGCCTGTCAGTCTAGGAGCCCTGGGTTCCCTTGGCCAAGAAGTGGATACCAGACCCAAGAGGGGTCAAGTAGACCCTCTCTTGCCCAGGGATGTTGAGGCTTGAGTAGAACAAAGCAAAAAGATGGCTGGGCCTGATGTCCTTACTGGTGAAGACTGTATTTGAGTTCCTGTTACCAAGATCCCTGCATTGTCCTAGTTCCCCTCTTCTGCAAGGCCCAGGCACTCAGCTTTGCTTCTGATCCTGTGAGTGGGCCCAATGTCTTCCCAATAACTTCCCAGAGAAAGTTTCTGTTGCTTGCAGCTAAAGAACTATGCTCAATACACAGAGTAAAGTAACCACAGCAAATTCCTACTTACATTTCCCAGAGGATCATGGAACTTAAAAATTAAAAGTGACATTAAAGACTCCCAAGTGGCCTAACATCCTCATTTTACAAAAAAAAAAAAGGCACTACCAAAATGGAAAAGACCAAAATAGATGTCAGAAGAGACTCTGAAACTTGCTCTTGAATGTAGAGTCGCTAAAGCGAATGGAAGAAATGATTAATTAAACAGTTGAATAAAAGATTTCAAAGGGTGACTTGAGAAGATAAAGTAAAATATTACAATGTAATGTGCAAAGACCTAGATTTAGAAAACCAAAAGGGAAGAACACTATCAGCATTTCTCAAGCTGAAAGAACTGAAGAAAAATTCAAGACTTGAGTTGCAATATTGAAGAATTTCTGGGCAAAATATTGAGCAATGCAGGAAGTATCAAAAGAAGATGGAAGGAATACACAAAGTCACTGTACCAAAAAGAATTGTTGACATTCAACCGTTGTAGAAGGTAGCATATGATCAAGAAGTTCAAGCCGCACTGAAGGCACGGGTGAAAAACAAGCCTCCAGGAATTGACAGAATATCAATTACGATGTTTCAACAAATGGAGGCAGGGCCAAGATGGCAGAATAGACAGAGGCTTCTGGCGAGCCCTCTTACAACAAAGACCCAAAAAAATAAGTGAAACAAGTATATTTATGACAAACTAGGAACCCTGAACATCAAAGGCAAAGTTAGAAAATGAACTGAGTGACAGGGAAAGGAAGAGACAGTTCAGAAGTGGAGAGGAGTTACTGGACTTGAATCGCCAGGAGCCCTCAGGTGCCATTCCCTGGAGCTGCTGCGGTGGGCTGATACTAGCATTTGGCCACAGTTTCCTCAGGGAGAAGCAGCCAGCCACACAACCTAAGCACACCGCCAGAACCAGAGAAGAATGGCGCTCTCAGCAAAAGCCAACTACTTGCATATATTTTACTGTGCCCCTGTCCCCAAGCTGGCTTCAACGGCTGTTGATTTCCCTGCGCCTGAGATAGGCCCTGGTGAGCACCTAGACACATCCTCCTGGCCTTGGAGAAGGAATAAATTCGCAATTGGGGGAAAAGACACTTTGCCAGCTCCACTAGCAGGAGGAGCTCAGGACAGAAGAGGCTCCTGTCCAGGCATAAATGGTCCATGGACTTTGAGTACCTTTCCCCCTGCATGGACTTGTGTGGGCCTATTTCAGAAGAAATAGGCCCTTGCTGGCAGACTAAAACTATTTCGGCTGTGCGATGAAGAGGTGGGTGTTTGATGTTTGACACCGCTTTGCCTATTAAACAGGGTCCTCCCCTACCCACATTAGGTAACTAAGGACTGGTGGCTCCACACAAGTCACCCAGCTTCCCACGACAGGGATCCAAGGATAATTGGTACCTCCCAGGTCTTATAACCAAAAACATTGGGTGTCCATGGTTGTCTGCAGAACCCACCCACCTGTACACTCTTGGGAAGAGGGACACACTTTCCTTAGAGACACTTGGGGGGCAATTCTCAGCTCTCTGCCTTGTTCAGAGTGTGACCCCCTGCTACAACCAGATACCAGTACCTACACCAATCAACCCTGCCCCTCTAAGACTGTAGGACAGAGTCTGTACCACACACTTGATGATCAGCTACCTGGACACCTGAGCTTAATTCACACAAGAAAAGTAAATGGACTGCTAGACTGATATACCTGTTAACAGCTCTATGCATCTGGGGACAGGACGTCAGAGCCCCAAAGGCGAAAATAATCAAGCTAGCTCACTCAAGCAACCCAGTTGAGCATATCAAAACAAAACAAAGCAAGAAGCTACGAGACAGTAAGAATACATAAGATAAACTAATATGATAACTTACAGATGGCTTGGAGACAACAGTCAACATCACGTCACATAAAGAAACAGATCGTGATTGCCTCAACAAGCTCTCAAAACAAAGAATCAAGGGATCTTCTAGATGAAAGTGTCTTCCTGGAATTACCAGACACAGAATTCAAAAGATTAATATGTAGAACCCTTCAAGACATAGGAAGGAAATCAGGCAATATGCAGAACAAGCCAATGAACACACAGATAAAGCAGTTAAAGAAATTGAAAAGGTTATTCAGGAACATAATGAAAAATTTAATAAGCTAGAAAAATCCATAGACAGACAAGATTAACAGTAAAATTACAGAAGTAGACAGCTCAATAGAAAGTCAGAGCAGCAGAATTCAGCAAGTGGAAGGCAAAATTTGTGAACTTGAAGATAAAGCACTTGGCACCAATATATTTAAAGAAAAATCAGATAAAAGAATTTGGAAAAATGAAGAACCTTGAGAATCCTGTGGGACTCTATCAAGAGAAATAACCTACAAGTGATTGGAGTACCACAACAGAGAGGGTTAACAGAAAATACAGAGAGAATTGCTGAAGATCTGTTGGCAGAAAACTTCCCTGATATCGTGAAAGATGAGAAGATATCTATCCAAGATGCTCATCGAACTCCACGTAAGGTAGATTTTAAAAGAAAGTCACCAAGATATATGATAATCAAACTTGCCAAAACCAAATATAAAGAGAGAATTTTAACAGCAGCTAGGGATAAACAAAAAGTCACCCACAAAGGAGAGTCAATAAGAAAAAGCTCGGACTACTTAGCAGAAACCATGCAGGCAAGAAGGCAATGGGATGATTTATATAAAGCATTGAAGGAAAAAAACTGCCAACCAAGAATCACATATCCAGCAAAACTCTCTCTCAAATATAAAGGTGAAATTAGGACATTTCCAGATAAACAGAAGTTTAGGGACTTCATAAAAACCAAACCAAAACTGCAAGAAATACAAAAGGGAGTTCTTTGGTTAAAAATCAATAATATCAGGTATCAACCCAAGACTAGAACACTGGACAGAGCAATCAGATGTCAACCCAGACAGGAAAATCACAAAACTAAATCAAGATAAAAAAAAATGCTCAAAACAGGGAAACAGCAAAGTTATTATGTGAAAGTAGACAACACTAAGACAATAAAGAGGAGCTAAGAAATGTCATAGATCTTTCATATGGAGAGCAAGACAAGGTGATATGAAGAAATAAAAGTTACATTTAAATTTAGAAAAATAGTGGTAAAAAATAAGGTAACCACAAAAGAGACAAACTATCATACACATCAAAATAAAATACAAGAAAAAAATAGAGGCTCAGCAAAAACAAAATCAACAGCAAAGAATATGAGGAAAAGACAATATAGATGAAATACTCAACACAAAAAATTAAGTGGGAAAAAGAAACTGTCAACAACACACACAAAAAAGATATCAAAATGATAACACTAAATTCATACCAATCCATAATTACACTGAATGTAAATGGTCTAAATGCACCACTAAAGAGACAGAGAGTGGCAAAATGGATTAAGAAACACAATCCACCTATATGCTGCCTGCAAGAGACACACTTTAGACTTAGAGACACAAACAAATGAAAACTCAAAGGATGGGAAAAAATACATCATGCAAACAACAATCAAAAAAGAGCAGCAGTGGCAGTATTAATTTCCGAAAAAACAGACTTTAAAGTTAAATCCACCACAAAGGACAAGGAAGGACACTATCTAATGATTAAAGAGACAATATACCAGGAGGATATAAACATATTAAATATTTATGTACCCAATGGCAGGGCTGCAAGATATATAAAACAAACTCTATCGGCATTGAAAAGTGAGATAGACAGGGCCACAATTATCGTAGAAGACTTCAACACACCACTTTCGGTGAAGGACAGAACATCCAGAAAGAAGTTCAGTAAAGACCCAGAAGATCTAAATGCCACAATCAACCAACATGGCCTCATAGACATATACAGAACACTCCATCCAACAGCAGCCAAGTATACTTTCTTTTCTAGTGCACATGGAACATTCTCTAGACTAGATCACATATTAGGTCATAAAGCAAGCCTTAGCAGAATCCAAAACATCGAAATATTACAAAGCATCTTCTCTGACCATGAGGCCATAAAAGTAAAAATCAATAACGGAAAAAGCAGGGAAAAGAAATCAAACACTTGGAAACTGAACAATACCCTGCTCAAAAACCACTGGATTATTGAAGACTTTAAGGATGGAATAAAGAAATTCATAGAATCCAATAAGAATGAAAACATTTCCTATCAGAACCTTTGGGAAACAGCGAAAGCAGTGCTCAGAGGTCAATTTATATCAATAAAGGCACACATCCAAAAAGAAGAGAGGCCCAAAATCAAAGAATTATCCCTACAACTTGAACAAATAGAAAGAGAATAACAAAAGAAACCCTCAGGCACCAGAAGAAAACAAATAATAAAAATTATAGCAGAATTAAATGAAATACAAAACAGAAAAACAATTGAAATAATTAACAAGGCCAAAAGCTGGTTCGTTGAAAAAATTAACAAAATTGATAAACCACTGGCCAAACTGACAAGAGAAAAAGAGAAGAGGAAACAAATAACCTGAATAAGAAATGCGATGGGCGACACTACAACAGACTCAACTGAAATTAAAAGAATCATACCAGATTACTATAAAAAATTGTACTCTAACAAATTTGGACACCTAGAAGAAATGCATGAATTCCTAGAAACACACTACCTACCTAAACTAACACAAACAGAGGTAGAACAAATAATAAAAAAAAAAAGACCCATAATAAAAGAAGAGATTGAAAAGGTAATCAAAAAACTCCCAACAAATAAAAAGCCCCGGCCCGGATGGCTTCACTGCAGAGTTCTACCAAACTTTTAGAGAAGAGTTAACACCGCTACTACTAAAGGTATTTCAGAGCATAGGAAAGGCAGGATACTCCCAAACTCATACTATGAAGCCAGCATATCCCTGATATTAAAACCAGGTAAAAAAAAAAAACACCACAAAAAAAGAAAATTACAGGCCTATATCCTTCAAGAACACAGATGCAAAAATCCTCAACAAAATTCTAGCCAATAGAATCAACAACATATCAAAAAAGTAATTCACCATGACCGAGTGGGATTCATACCAAGTATGCAGGGATGGTTCAACATTAGAAAAAGAATTAATATAATCCATCATATAAATAAAAGACAAGAATCACACGATTTTATCAATTGACGCAGAAAAGCCATTTAACAAAGCTCAACACCATTCATGATAAAAACTCTCAGCAAAATAGAAATAGAAGGAAAATTCCTCAACATAATAAATGGCATTTATACAAGGCCAATAGCCAACATCATCCTAAATGGAGAGAGTCTGTAAGCTTTCCCACTGAGATCGGGAACCAGACAAGGATGCCCTTTATCACCGCTCTTATTCAACATTGTGCTGGAGGTACTACCCAGAGCAAATAGACTAGATAAAGAAATAAAGAGCATCCAGACTGACAAGGAAGAAGTAAAAGCTTCTCTATCTGCAGATGACGTGATCTTATACACACAAAACCCTAAGGAATCCTCAAGAAAACTACCGAAACTAATAGAAGAGTTCAGCAGAGGATCAGGATACAAGATAAACATACAAAAATCAGTAGGATTCCTCTACACCAACAAAAAGAACGTCAACGAGGAAATCACGAAATCAATACCATTTACAGTAGCTCCCAAGAAAATAAAATAGTAATAAATCTTACTAGAGATGTAAAAGACTTGTACAAAGAAAACTGCAAAACACTTCTGCAAGAAACCAAAAGAAACTTACATAAGTGCAAAAACATACCTTGCTCACGGATGGGAAGATTCAAAATTATAAAAAAGTCTATTCTACCAAAAGCAATCTAAACATTTAATGCAATTCAGATCCAAATCCCAACGACTTTTTTTAATGAGATGGAGAAACAAATCACCAACTTCGTGTGGAAGGGAAAGAGGCCCAGATAAGTAAAGCATTACTGAAAAAGAAGAACAAAGTGGGAGGCCTCACTCTATCTGACTGTAGAACCTACTATACTGCCACAGTAGTCAAAACAGCCTGGTAGTGGTACAACGGATACATAGACCAATGGAACAAAACTGAGAATCCAGACATAAATCCATCCACATATGAGCTGTTGATATTTGACAAAGGCCCCAAATCAGTTAAATGGGAAAAGACAGTCTTTTTAACAAATGCTGCTGGCATAACTGGATATCCATCTGCAAAGAAATGAAACAAGACCCACACCTCACACCATGCACAAAAACTCACTCAAAATGGGCCAAGAACTAAATATAAAATCTAAAATGATAAAGATCATGGAAGAAAAATAGGGACGTTAGGAGCCCTAATACATGGCACATAAACAGAATACAAAACATTACTAACAATGCAGAAGAAAAACTAGATAACTGGGAGCTCCTAAAAATCAAACACCTATGGTCATCCAAAGATTTCACTAAAGGACTAAAAAGATTACCTACAGGCTGGGAAAAAGTTTTTAGCTATGACATTTCCGATCAGCGCCTGATCTCTAAAATCTACATGATACTGCAAAAACTCAACTACAAAAAGACAAATAACCCAATTAAAAAATGGGCAAAAGATATGAACAGATACTTCACTAAAGAAGACATTCAGGTAGCTAACAGATATATGAGGAAATGCTCATGATCATTAGCCATTAGAGAAATGCAAATCAAAGCTACAATGAGATTCCATCTCACACCAACAAAGCTGGCATTAATCCAAAAAACACAAAATAATAAATGCTGGAGAAGTTGTGTAAAGATTGGAACACTTATACACTGCTGGTGGGAATGTAAAATGGTACAACCACTTTGGAAATCAATTTGGCGCTTCCTTAAAAAACTAGAAATAGAACTACCATATGATCCAGCAATCCCACTCCTTGGAATATATCCTAGAGAAACAAGAGCCTTTACATGAACAGATATACGCACAACCATGTTCAAAGCAGCACTGTTTACAATAGCAAAAAGCTGGAAGCAACCAAGGTGCCCATCAATGGATGAATGGATAAATAAATTATGGTATATTCACACAATGGAATAAAAAAATTTTTTTTAATTTATTTTTTATAGTACGCATCAATAAAGAACAGTGATGAATCCGTGAAACATTTCATAACACGGAGGAATCTGGAAGGCATTATGCTGAGTGAAATTAGTCAGTTGCAAAAGGACAAATATTGTATAAGACCCCTATTACAAGAACTGGAGAAATGGTTTAAACAGAGAAGAAAATATTCTTTGATGGTTATGCGAGAGGGGAAGGAGGGACTGAGGGAGAGGGATATCCACTAATTAGATAGTAGATAAGAACTAGGTGAAGGGAAAGACAACACACAACACAGATGAGGTCAGCACAACTGGACTAAACCAAAAGCAAAGAAGTTCCCTGAACAAACTGAATGCTTCGAAGGCCAGCGTAGCAGGGGTAGGGGTCTGGGGACCATAGTTTCAGGGGACATCTAAGTCAATTGGCATAATAAAATCTTTTAAGAAAACATTCTGCATCCTGCTTTGGAGAGTGGCATCTGGGGTCTTGAATGCTAGCAAGTGGCCATCTAAAATGCATCCATTGGTCTCAAACCACCTGGAGCAAAGAAGAATGAAGAATACCAAGGACACAAGGTAATTATGATCCCAAGAGAGAGAAAGGGCCACATAAACCAGAGACTACATCAGCCTGAGACCAGAACTAGATGGTGCCTGGCTACAACCAATGACTGCCCTGACAGGGAACACTACAGAGAACCCCTGAGGGTGCAGGAGAGCAGTGGGATGCAGACACCAAATTCTTGTAAAAAGACCAGAATTAATGGTCTAACTGAGACTAGAAGGACCCCAGTGGTCATGGCCCCCAGACCTTCTGTTGGCCCAGGACAGGAACCATTCCCAAAGCCAACACTTCAGACAGGGATTGGACTGCACAATGGGATAGAAAAAGATGCTGGTGAAGAATGAGCTTCTTGGATCAAGTAGACACTTGAGACTATGTTGGCATCTCCAGTCTGGAGGGGAGATGAGAGGGTAGAGGGGGTCAGAAGCTGGCAGAATGGACACAAAAAGATAGAGTGGAGGGAAGGAGTGGGCTGTCTCATTAGGGGGAGAGCAATTAGGAGTATATAGCAAGGTGTATATATACATTTTTGTATGAGAGACTGACGATTTGTAAACTTTCACTTAAAGCACAATACAAATTTTTAAAAAAAGATGTTTCAACAAATGGATGCAGTGCTGGAGGTGCTCACTCATCTATGCCAAGAAATTTTGAAGACAGCTATCTGGGCAACTGACTAGAAAAGATCCATATTTGTACCCATTCCAAAGAAAGGTGACCCAAAAGAATGTAGAAGTTATCAAATAATATCATTAATATCACACACAAGTGAAATTTTGCTGAAGATCATTAAAAAATTATCTTCATCTACATACAGAAATTCAAGCCGGATTCAGAAAAGGATATGGAACAAGGTATATCATTGTTGATGTCAGGTGGATCTTGGCTGAAACAGAGAATACCACAAAGAAGTTTACCTGTGTTTTATTGACTATGCAAGTCATTCAACTGTGTGGATTATACCAATGGGAATTCCAAAACACTTAATTGTGCTCTTGGGGAACCTGTACACAGAACAAGAGGCAGTCATTCAGGCAGAACAAGGGGATATTGTGTGGTTTAAAATTAGGAAAGGTGTGCATCAGAGTTGTATTCTTTCACCATATTTATTCAATCTACATCCTGAGCAAATAATGAAAGAAACGACTATATGAAGAAGAACATAGCATCAGAATTGGAGGAAGACTCATTAACAACCTATGATAAGCAGATGACACAACCTTGCTTGCTGAAAGTGTTAGAGGACTTGAAGCACTTACTGATGAAGACCAAAGACTACAGCCTTCAGTATGGATTACACCTCAACATAAAGAAAACAAAAATCCTCACAACTGGACCAATAAACAACATCATGATGATCAGAGAAAAGATTGAAATTGCGAAGGATTTCATTTTACTTGGATCCACAGTCAACACCCACGGAAGAAGCAGTCAAGAAATCAAATGACTCAAGCCATGGTGTTTTCAATCTCCTCATATGCATGTGAAAGGTGGACAATGAATAAGGCAGACCAAAGAGGAATTGATACCTCTGACTTATGGTATTGGCGAAGAATATTGAATACTTCATGGACTGCCAGAAGAAGGAACGAGTGTATCTTGGAAGAAGTACAGCCAGAATGCTCTTTAGAAGCAAGGATGGCAAGACTTTGTCTCACATACTTTGAACATGTTATCAGGAGAGACCAGTCCCTGGAGAAAGACATCATGCTTGGTAAAGCAGAGAGTCAGCGAAACAGAGGAAGACCCTCAATGAGATGGATTACACAGTGGCTGCAACAATGGGTTCGAGCATAGCAAAAATTGTGAGGATGGGGCAGGACCAGGCAGTGTTTCGTTCTGTTGCGCATGGGGTCGCCCTGAGTTGGAACCAACTCGATGACATCTAACAACAACCAACCCGACAGAGTAAGCAACAGAGCTAATGTTCTTTTTTTTTTTTTTTTTCCCCTCGTGGTCACATTTTCCACCTTCTTGTTTCCTCAGCAGATTTCCAAACAACTTGCATGTTTCTTAAAAAAACAAGTTAAATTGCTTTGCTTAGAAGGTTTATTTTGTGATTATTTTTCCTCCCCTCCCATGCCAAAATTGGCCCTCTATCCCCACTATGAAATGCTGTACGAGTGTACATGCATTGAGATGTAAACAGACACTTGTAGACCACTGTTCATTGTAGCATTACTCACAATAGCCAAAGGTGAAAACACCCCAAGCGTCCATTAACAGATAAATGGTTAAACAAAATGTGGTACATCCATACAGTGGAACATTATTCAGCCATAAAGACAAACGAAGTCCTGATACATGTACAGTGTGGATGACCCTCGAAAATATGTTGAGTAAAATATGTCAGACACAAAAAGACATGTATTGGATGATCTCACTTACATGAAATAACTAGA
This sequence comes from Elephas maximus indicus, assembly GCF_024166365.1. Taxonomy (NCBI): domain Eukaryota; kingdom Metazoa; phylum Chordata; class Mammalia; order Proboscidea; family Elephantidae; genus Elephas; species Elephas maximus. The sequence goes on along the minus strand of NC_064820.1, from coordinate 192,586,161 downwards.
ATAGGCAAATACTTTGAAACAAAAGTTTATTAGTGGTTACCAGGGACTGGGAAGAGGACAGAGTGAGAATAATTGCTGAAAGTGTGCTGAGTTTCTATTTGGGGTGATGTGAAACTTCTGGAAATGGTGATGATTGCAAGATACGGTGAATGTAATTAATTCCCTAAATTGTACACTAAAGAAATAGCTAAGATGGCAAACCTGTTATATATATTTTACCACAACAACAACAACAAAAAATTTAAGAGTGCATGCATTTATTATTTATTCCAGGGAGCATTTGCATCCGGCCGCAATGTCCACAGCCTGACACTTATCCACAGCCCTTCAGCCCTGTGTTCTGAAGGTCCCTGCCTCCTATAGCGCTCCCAGTGTGGAGTGTGGCAGTTCCCACCATAGGACTCTTGTCAGCACCTCATCAGGGAGCACCACATCAAGCCAAGGACGTTCTATTCTGAGTGTGGCCCCAGAATGTTTCATTTCATCTGCAAAGCACGAGTTTATTCTGGAGAGAGATGTTTTGGACACATTCATATTAGTCAACGAGCAGTACTTCCTTATATGCAGAAAAAAAAAATCATCACATAAAAATCTGATCCAACTGCCAGTGTGGAGCTTAAAATAAATAAGCTCACCCCTAAAATTACCTCCCCGAGCTAGGCAAGTTTGCACCTCGGGGTCACAAACTGCAACCGTGGTACGGAGACCATAAAAGTCAAACTGCAGTGACAGTATCCGGCTAAATGGATCTTCAGGGATGGCGGGGGACCAAAGCCTCTACTTTTCTCTGTTGAGCCTGAGGTCCTCACTGGCCACTGCACACACATTCCAAATCTCCACTGTTTGAAAGTGCAATGACAAAGGGGATTTGATGTAAGATCTTCCCTGGGGTGCTGCCTGGGGCTCTCAGAGCAAGGGCAGATGGTGTCAAGGCCAGGGAAGGAACACACATTTGCCAGCATTCTCCAAGAAACCAAGAAACGTGCTGTCCTGTGCATTCCCAATTGGTCAGGCCCCATTGTTTTCATCATGCTTTCCTCCATTCAGGAAGGGCTTGTTTCCTACTTCATTTCAGGATATTTTCTTGAGATCCCATCTACCAGCCACCTCCCCACATGAGTGAGGTGCCCCAGGCCATCCCTACACCACCACGCCATGCTCCTAGAGCCTGCAGCACTCCCTTCTATAACTGTCCATCACGGCACATCCAAGGCCCATTTAGGCTCTCTTCCCCACAGGGCCGACTATGAGCAAATTGAGAGCAAGGCCTGGTGTGTATTTATCTCTATAGCCCCAATGCCTGGCACAGCACCACACCCACTGCAGGCCCTCAATGAAAGAGACAGCTCTAAGACACAGCCACTGCTCTGTTAATGTATCACTTAGCTCTGTGTAAGCCAGAACCAACATGCCCAGGCAAGAGAAGAGGCCTGGCCTCACTTTATCTGGACTCACTTTATCTGTGACCTTCACACAGCCAGCATTCCACAAAGTGTGTGTGTACCAACGGTACCTTCAAGAGGCTCTAGAGAGCAGCAGTTGAGATCAAGGAACGAAAAACAGACAGATGGGTTCAATTCTCCCTCCACTACTCACTAGCTAGTTAATCTCTCCATGCCTCAAATTCTTCACCTGTGAAATGGGAGTAATTATAATACAACATCAGAGAGTCATTGTAAAGATGTTTTTGTTAGTTGTTGTCGAGTCACCTCCAATGCATGGTGACCCAATGTAGAAATGAATGAAATATTGGCCTTTCCTGTGCCATCTTCACAATCATTGCTATGCTTGAGTCCATTGTTCTTGCCACTGTGTATTTTGAATGCCTTTCAACCTAGGAGACTCTCATCATCTAGGACTATATCAGACAATATTCTGTAGTGATCCACAGGGTTTTCATTGGCTAATTTTCAAAAGTAGATCATCAGCTCCACTAGACTGAGTCAAGTACAACTAGATGGTGCCTGGCTACCACAACTGACTACTCTGACAGGGATCATAATAGAGGGTCCCGGATAGAGACGGAGAAAAGCATAGAACAAAATTCTAACTCACAAAAAAAGACCAGACTTACTGGACTGACAGTGACTGGAAAAACCCCAAGAGTATGGCCCCCGGACATCCCTTTAGCTCAGTAATGAAGACACTCCCAAGGGTCACCCTTCAGCCAAAGATTAGACAGGCCCATAAAACAAAACAAGAACAAAGGGGCACACCAGCCCAGGGGCAAAGACTAGAAGGCAGGAGGGGACAGGAAAGCTGGCAACAGGGAACCTACGGTTGAGAAGGGAGAATACTGACATGTCATGGGCTTGTTAACCAATGTCATAAAACAACACTGTGTAATGAGAAGCAAGTTTGTTCTGTAAACATTCATCTAAAGTACAATTTAAAAAAAAAGTACATCACCCGGACTTTCTTCCAAGTCTTAGTCTGGAAGCTCTACTGAAACCTGTCCATCACGGGTGACCCTGCTGGTATTTGAAATACTGGTGGCATAGCTTCCAGCATCATAGCAACATGCAAGCCACCACAGTAGGAAAAACTGACGGACAGGTAGTGGATTGTAAAGATAAGTAAGTTAATATGTATAAAACACTTAGTGCTACAATATGTAAATGTCAGCCCCTCATACCTGAGATAGTTTAGATGGTACCCAAACATCGCCTTAAATAACAGGAAACTAAGAAATTATTTTGTTCTCATTTCTCTTTCAAGATTTCTGATTATATTGAGGAAAAAGTTGCAGTTTAATGACAATATGACTCAAAACATCTCTAAAATTTACTGTTCTCCCTTTTTAACAAAGAGAATAGAGGCCTCAGGCTCAAAACCTTTGGCAGGTAAAAGGATGTAGCTAAAACATACAGTTATATTGCCTTTATTTTACTTACTTTTGTGGTTTAATAGCAACTAACACTGGTTTTCTATTTATGACAGTGATATAAATTTTCCATTTAAAATAAATCTATTCATGCTAAACAGTGAATGGGTTCAAAGAAAAATGTGAAGTAACAATATACGTAGAGTTCCTCGGTGGTGCAAATAGTTAACGCACTTGGCTGCTAACCAAAAGGTTAGCTGTTGAGTCCTCCCAGAGGTGCTTCGAAGAAGGGCCTGGTGATCTAGTCTGAAGAGTCAGCCATTAAAGACCTTATGGAGCACAGTTCTACTCTGACATATATGGTTGCTATGAGTTGAAGGCGACTCGAGGCAACTGGTAGTAGGTAACAACATAAGTAGGGAGAGGTGGTCCAAGATGGCATAGTCAGATGCCTCATAACATCTCTCTTACAACAAAGACCTGAGAAAACAAGTGAATTGAACACAGATGACAACTTTGGAATCCTGAGTATCAAAGGTAAGGCTTAGGAATTGAACCAAATGCCAAGTGGAAGGAAAGGCTGTACAAAAACATCAGACATGGAGGATTACAGATCACTGGTGCCCTGCCAGCCGAACCTGCACAGTGCAGTCATATGGAGACAAAACAAACTGTGTTCCTAGTTGAAGCCTCCATCACCTAGTACAGCCAAGAAGGAGCAACTCTGCACCAATGTCCAGAGCCAGGCAAGAGTGCTCCCCACTCTGCAAAAGTTAAAGCGCACTCACCTAACTCAGTATGTCCTCACCAGGCCCCATGCTGGAGGCCTGTGGGCCTGTGGTGCCCCTACCACCACACCCCTCATCCATCCCCTCTCATACATGATCATGTTCTGGAAACACCCACCACCACCCCACCCCTTAAGCTGGGGTCCCACGGACCATTTGTGCCTGCCCCTTTGCTCAGCCACCCATTCTGGAGGCCTGCAGACCAGTAACACCTGCTCCTAAGCCCAGCCATCTGAGCCAAGATCCATGAATCAGCAGCATCTACTTCTCCACCTGACCATCAGGGCTGGGGACCTGGGGACTGGTAGCACCTGCTCTATGCTCAGCCAACTATGCTAGGGGCCTAAGGACCAACAGCACCCACTCCTATGCCTAGCTGCCTATACCAGGGGCCCACAGACCAGTGGTGCCTTCTACTCCCTCCAGCCTCCTGCACCAGGGGCCTGAGGACCAGCAGCACACTCTCCCCTGCATTATGCTCTAGTGGACAGGAGCATGAAGTCCTAATGGGCACCCAGTTACTTTCTGCATGCCTCCTGCCTCACTGCCCACACCAACCCCCTCCCTGCAACCAGAGGTTTATGCCCACTCTGACCACCCTCACACAGCTCTGCCCACATGGGACCATTGGTGAGAGTTTCCATGCCATCCACATAGTAACCAATGACCTGGGCACCCTCACATGGACCACCCAGCAACTGACAGTGCACATACACAACACCCAACCCAGTGAGCAGTGAGAATACTCCCTGCACCCACACCCAGGGGACCAGCCTCACGGACACAGCATCTCACCAGCAACACCAGCTACATCCTCAGACCCCACACAAGACCAGTAAACAGAAACCCACATTCACACACCCAGCTGCTGCCCCACCCACCTGGAGACAGGTGGTGAAAGCGCCAGTGCCAGTGCTGCTAGACTAGGGACCAGAGAGCACACACGTCCCACCTACTTGGATATATCAAAACAAAACAAAACAAAAAATCAAGATGCAGCAAGCAAATACACAATAAATAAATATAATGATACTTTAATGTCTCAGAAACAACAGACAATTTCAAATCACATAAAGCAGGACAAGACGGTTTCAGCAAGTGACCAAAATAAAGAACCAGAAAATCTTCCAGAGGAAGAAATGGTAATAGAACTACCTGATAGGGAATTCAAAAGACTAATATATAAGGTTCTCAAAGAGATCAAGGAAAAAGCAGATAAAACCAAGGAAAACAGACGAAATCAAGGAAAACACAAAGCAATAGAAGAATTCAGGAAAAAAAAAGAAACACAAGAACAAAGTGACAAACTAAATAGATAACTAGAAACCACAAAGAAAAAAAACTAGAAATTCAAAAGATTAACAATAAAATTTCATAGACAACTCACTATGAGTCAGAATCGACTCAATAGCAATGGTTTTTTTTTTTTTTTTTAAATAGACAACTCAATAGAAGGACATAGGTGCAGAATTGAATCACTGGAAGACAGAATCAGTAAAATAGAGGACAAATTCTTTGACACCAATTGTATGAGGAAAAATCAGAAAGAAAAAAAGAATGAAGAAAGCGTAAAAATTATGTGAGATCCTATCAAGAGGAAAAATTTCCACATAAATGGAAGTCCAGAATAGGAGAAGGCAAAAAAAGAAGGAAAAAAAGCACAGAGAGAATTGTTGAAGATTTGCAGGCAGAAAACTTTCCTCATATCATGAAAGAGAAGACAGTATCCATCCAAGAACCTCAACAAACCCTATACAGGTTAGACCCCAAAAGAAAGTCACCACAACATGTCATAATCAAACTTGCCAAAACCAAAGACAAAGAAAGAATCCTGAGAACAGCTCAGGAAAAATTAAAAGTCGCCTATAAAGGGGAGCCAATAAGACTAAGCTTTGATTACTTGGCAGAAATCATGCAGGCAAGAAGGCAGCGGAATGACATATATAAAACTATGAAAGAAAGAAATTGCCAACCAAGAATTATATATCCAGGAAAACTATCTCTCAAATATGATGGCGAAATCAGGCCATTTCCAGATGAACAGAAATTAAGGGAATTTATTAAAAAACAGACCAACTTTATAAGAACTATTATAGAGAGTCCTTTGGACAGAGAACAACAACATCGGATGACAGCCAGGGATTAGGACACAGGACAGTATCAGCCAGATACCTATCCAGATAAAAAGTTTTCAAAAATAAAACAAAGCTAAAAGACAAAACAGGGAACCAGAGACGTCAATCTGTGACTGATGACAACATCAAAACAAAAAGGGAGAAATAAATGGTATAGTTATAGAACTTTCATATGGAGAAGAAATCAAGGCAATATCAAGAAATAAAAGACTGCTTTAAACTTAGGAAGATAAAGGTAACTGCAAAGAAAGTTAACCTACTCATCAAAATAAAAAAAACAAGAAAAACATAAAGACTAAATAAACACAACAAAATCAACAACAATGAAACAAAAGAAAATCCATAAACAAAAAGAACTCAGCCCAAAAAATTAAGCAGAACAAAGAAACCATCAGCACCACAAAAAAAGCATAATAAAATGACAGTAGATAATCACACTGAATGTAAATGGCTTAAACGCACCGGTAATGAGACTGAAAGTGGCAGAATGGATATAAAAACATGACCCATCAATATGCTGTTTGCAAGAGACACACCTTAGACACAAAGACATAAATAAGCTAAAACTCAAAGGATGGGGAAAAAAATATCAAGCAAACAATAACCAAAAAAGAGCAGAAGAGGCAATATTAATCTCTGATAAAATAGACTTTAAGGTAAAATTCACCACAAAAGATAAGGAAGGACATTACATAATGATTAAAGGGTCAATCCATCAAAAGGACATACCATAATAAATATAAATGCAGCCAAAGACAGGGCTCCAAAATACATAAAACAAACCCTAAAGGCATTGAAAAGAAAAATAGACAATCCACAATAATAGTAGGAGATTTCAACATACCACATTTAGGGAAGGACAGAACAACTAGAAAGAAACTCGGCAAAGATACAGATGATCTAAATAACACAATCAACCAACTTGACCTTATAGACATATGTAGAACACTCCACCCAACAGCAGCAAAGTATACATTATTTTCCAATGCACATGGGTCATTCTCCAAAACAGACTACATTTTGGGCCACAAAGCAAGCTTCAGTAAAATTCAAAACATCAAAATAATACAAGCTGTTTTCTCTGATCACAATACTATAAAAGTAGAAATCAATAACAGGAAGAGCAAGAAAAAAAAATCAAATACATGGAAACTGAATAACACCTTGCTTAAAAATCACTGAATAATAGAAGAAATCAAAGATGAAATTTAAAAAATCCTATAATCAAACTAGAATGAAAACACAACATACCAAAACTTTTGGGACACAGCAAAAGCAGCGCTCAGAGGTCAATTTATAGCAATAAACATACTCACCAAAAAAGAAAAATGGGCCAGAATCAAAACGTTAACCCTACAACTACAACAAATAGAAAAAGAACATCAAAAGAAGCCCACAGTCACCAGAAGAAAGGAAATAATAAATATTAGAGCAGAAATAAATGAAACAGAGTACGGAAGAACAATAGAAAGAATCAACAAGACCAGAGATAGTTCTTTGAAAGCATCAATAAAACCTACAAACTACTGGCCAAATTGAAAAAAGAAAAGCAGAAGAAGAAGCAAATAACTCATATAAGAAATGAGATAAGGGAGATTATAAAAGAACCAACTGAAATAAAAAGGATCATAACAGACTACTATGAAAAATTGCACTCCAACAAACTTGACAACCTACAGGAGACAGACAAATTTCTAGAAATAGACTACCTACCCAAACTAACACAAACTGAAGTAGAAAAACGTTGTTGTTGGTAGGTAATGTCAGGTCTGTTCCAACTCATAGCGACCCCATGCACAACAGAACGAAACACTGCCTGGTCCTGAGCCATCCTCACAATCGTTGCTATGCTTGAGCTCATTGTTGCAGCCACTGTGTTAATCCACCTTGTTGAGGGTCTTCCTCTTTTCCACTGACCCTGTACTCTGTCAAGCATGATGTCCTTCTCCAGGGGCTGATCCTGCCTGACAACATGTCCAAAGTATGTAAGACGTAGTGTCGCCATCCTTGCTTCTAAGGAGCTTTCTGGCTGTACTTCTTCTAAGACAGGTTTGTTTGCTCTTTTGGCAGTCCATGGTATATTCAATATTCTTCACCAACACCATAATTCAAAGGCATCAATTCTTCTTCGGTCTTCCTTATTCACTGTCCAGCTTTCACATGCGTATGATGTGATTGAAAATACCATGGCTTGGGTCAGAAGCACCTTAGTCTACAAGGTGACATCTTTGCTCTTCAAAACTTTAAAGAGGTCCTTTGCAGCAGATTTACCCAATACAATGCATCTTTTGATTTCTTGACTGCTGCTTCCATGGCTGTTGATTGTGGATCCAAGTAAAACAAAATCCTTGACAGCTTCAATCTTTTCTCCGTTTATCATGATGTTGCTCATTGGTCCAGTTGTGAGGATTTTTGTTTTCTTTATGTTGAGGTACAGTCCAGACCCACAACAAAAGAGATTGAAGAGGTAGTCCCCTCTTATCCATTGTTCCACTTTCTGCAATTTCATTTACCTGTGGTCAACTGCGGACTGAAAATATTAAATGGAAAATTCCTGAAATAAACAATTCATAAGTTTTAAATTGTGTGCCATTCTGAGTAGCCTGATGAAGTCTTTCACCTTCTCGCTCCATCCCTCCCAGGATGTGAATCATTCCTTGTCCAGCATATCCACACTGTATACATTACCTGCCTGTTAGTCACATAGTAGCTGTCTCAGTTATCAGATTGACTGTCATATCACAGTGCTTGTGTTCAAGTAACTCTTGTTTTACTTAATAATTTTTATATTCTATTATTAGTTATTGTTAATCTGTTACTGTGTCTAATTTATAAATTAAACTTTATCACAGGTATGTATGTATAGTATATATAGGGTTCGGTACTATTCACTCTTTCAGGCATCCAATGAAAGTCATGGAATGTATCCCCTGCAGTTAGGGGGGACTAATGTAATTAAAAAAAAAAAAAACTCCCAACAAAAAAAGTCCTAGAGAATTCTACCAAATATCCAGAGAAGAGCTCACACCAATACTACTCAAACTATTTCAGAGCAGAGAAAAGGAAGAAATACTCCTGAATTCATTCTATGAAGCCAGCATAACCATGATACCAAAGCCAGGCAAAGACACAACAAAAAAAGAAAATTAAAGACCAATATTCCTCATGAATATAAACACAAAAATTCTCCACAAAATTGTAGCCAATACAATTCAACAGCATACCAAAAAAAGAATACATCATGACCGAACGGGATTCATACCAGGTATGCAAGGATGGTTCAACATTGGTAATTCAATCAACATAATCCACCACATAAATAAAAGGAAAGAAAAGAACCACATGATCATCTCAATCGATGCAGAAAAGGCATTTGATAAAGTTCAACACCGATTCCTGATAAAAACTCTCAGCAAAATAGGAATTAGCGACTTCTGACCAACATGGCACCATAGGCAGAAGCACCACACCGTCCCTCCACAGGAAAGACCCAAAAAACTAAGTAAAACAGACAAACATCAGTCCTGGAATCCAAAGTGTCAAATGAAGAGATAAAGAATTCAGCAAATTGCTGAATGACGTAAGAAACTGAGAGAACAGAAAGCAAGGAGAGATACACGCAGAGGTCCCCTATCAGCTAACGCAGCATGGATTCACCATCTTGGACTCCTCTTGGAGATTGGTGGACAGGGAGCACAGGAAATCAGCTTCACAGACCTCCCAGCGAGAGACAGAGCACCCAGTAACCAGTGATACACGCTTTCCCACCCCTCTTCCTCTCCCTGCTGCTCTACCTTCGTGTTTCTAGACTGGCAGCAGTGGTTCAGCTGGCCAGGAAGTGCATCGTCCTTGCCACTTGGATTTGCCCCACCCACATCAGAGATCAGAGAACAGGGAATACAGAAAAGCAGCTTCACGAAGTTCCCAGCAGGAGACAGAGCACCAAGTAAACAGCAATATATACTTTCCTAACCCCCAACCTCCTCCCACCCCAGCCTCCTCTGCCTCCTGCCAGCCACAGTCTCTTGGCCCGGAGGCAGCTGCTTTGGCAGCTGCTTGGATTCACCCTACAGACACTGGCCGACTCCCTGAGTGCCATTTTTCTGTTGTTCATGTTGCTTTTTCCATTTCTTTTGGTTTCTACTGTGCCTCCCACCACCTCCCCATCCTTTCTCTCAAACACCTGACTCTGTGCCATCTTTGCTTTCTCTTGAAAGGCTGTGAAGCACCACTTGACTGGGGAAACACTTCCCTGGCCTGCGACACCACCCTGGTGGAATCCCCGGGGCTTTATTTATTTATTTTGTTTTGTTTTGTTTTGTTTTGCTTTGTTCTGTATGGTTTTGTTTGTTTGTTTTCTTTTTCTTTTCATGGCTTGGGAGTCCCTTCTAGCCAGGCTGCACTGCACAGCTTAGGAGCCACTCCCACAATCTGTGCAGCCACATTGGTGGGATCCCTGGGGGCATTTCTTTCTTTCTTTCTTTTCCCCTTCCTGTCTTTCTTCATCTCTTAGTTCTCACTTCTGTGAAATTGCCTTCTGTTCCTGTCTCCTGAATACCTAGCACTGTGTGACATCTATACTCCCTCTAGCCAGGCTACATTGCACAGCCTGGGAGCCACTTCTCTGGTCTTCGCAGCGCACTGGTGGGACTTCTGGGGAATTTTCTTTCTTTTTTTTTCCCCCACAAATTTTTATGTAGTTTTTTTCCTTTTTTCTTTATTTTTCCTTTTTGTTTTTCTCCATTTCTTGGTTTCTCATCTCTCCATTCCAAAGGCAAGTTCCCTTTGCACTCTTTTTGTTTGTTTCTTTTTGGCTCCTGTTTCCTTCTCCTCTCTTGACTCTTTCCCATACTCACATTAGTTCCACACATTGCAACCTCCCCTCTTCATTCCTGCCCACCTGCACCGTGCACTGCACATCACACCCCTGAAAAGCACAGGCACAACCTACCAGAACCTGCTCAACACTGGTTCCCAGCCCACCCTGTTGGCCCTAGTACATGCACAAACAACCCATCCCAGCCCCTCCCCTTCAGCTGGACCTTCCCTGCTGCACCATAGCTAAGCAACTGGCCTTGCCCATTGGACAAGGAAGTGAAAAGTATCATGACCACAAACAAGTAAACAACAGAGAACGCACAGCCTGCCTGCTCAGACATAACCAAATAAAGCAAAAAAAGTAGGATGAAACAAACATACCTACAATCAATAAATGAAAAAAAAATAACTGACTATTCCGAGCATTGAAATGATGGAAGACAAGATCAGCAAAATTGAAGACAAACACTTGGAAACAACTCTGTTTGAGGAAAAATCAGGAAAAAGAATGAAGGAAAATGAAGAAACCCTCAGAATTATGTGGGATACGATCAAAAGCAAAAATTTGCTAGTGATCAGAGTTCCAGAACAGGGGGAGAAAGGATCATTGACAAATGGCTTACAGAAAACACTTCCCTAATACCATGACAGATGAAAAGCTGAGCACCCAGGAAGCTCATGGAACCCCATATAGGATAGACTCCAATAGAAAATCACCAAGGCATATCATAATCACACTCACTAAAACCAAAGACAAAGAAAAAATCCTGAGAGCAACATGAGAAAAACAAAAAGTCACATACAGAGGAGAAACAATAAGATTAAGCTCTGATTATTTGGAAGAAACCATGCAGGCAAGAAGGCAATGGGATGGCATATACAAAACCTTGAAAGAAAAAAATTGTCAACCAAGAATAATAGATCATGCAAAACTCTCGTTCAAATATGACGGTGAAATTAGGACATTTCTAGATAAACAGAAAATAAGGGAATATGTAAAAACCAAACCAAACTTATAAGAATTATTAAAGGAAGTCCTTTGGTCTGAGAACAAACAACATCAGACCACAGCCTGAACCTAGGACACAAAATTTTACCAGCCAGATACCAACCTAGGAAATGAACTCTCAAGGGCTATCCAAAACCAAAAGAATCACAACAGGGAACCAGAGAGGTTAATCTGTAAATGACAACAACATCAAAACAATAAAAGAGAAAATAAATGGTGTAGGTATAGAACTTTCTAATGGAGAGGAAGGCAAGACGATACCAAGTAATAAGAGACTGGTTCAAACCTAGGAAGGTAAGGATAAATTTCAAGGTAACCACAAAGAAAGTTAACAAACCTAGTCATCAAAATAAAGAAGAAAAACATAAGGTCTCAATAAAAACAAAAATCTACAAAAGCAAAAGAAATGAAAAAGAAATCCACAATCAAAAGGAATTCAGCACAGGAGAGTAAGAGGAACAAAGAAAGTATCAGCATCACAAAAAAAGCTGTACAAAATGATAGCAATAAACTAACACCTATCAATAATTACACTGAATGTACATGGCCTAAATGCACCCATAAGAAACAGAGAGTGACAGAATGAATTAAAAAAAAAAAAAAAACAGATCCATCGATATGTTTTCTACAAGAGACACACCTTAGAGGATGGAAAAAAATATATCAAGCAAACAACTACCACAAAAGAGCAAGAGTGGCAATACTAATCTCAGATAAAATAGACTTTAAAACAAAATCCACCATACAAGACAAAGCAGGGACAATCCATCATGAAGACTTAACCATAATAAACATCTATGCACCCAATAAGAGGGCTTAAAAATACATAAAACAGACTCTAACAGCACTGAAAACAGAAATTGACTGTTCCACAATAATAGTAGGAGACTTCAAAACATCACTGTCAGTAAAGGACAGAACAACTACAAAGAAACTCAGCAAAGATACAGAAGAGCTAAAGGGCAAAAAAGCCAACTTGACCTCATAGACATATATAGAACACTCTACCCAACAGCAGCAAAGTATACATTCCTTTCCAACGCACAGGGAACGTTCTCCAGAATAGACCACATCTTAGGCCACAGAGAAACCTTCAACAAAATCCAAAACACTGAGACAATACAAAGTATCTTCTCTGACCACAACACCATCAAAGTAGAAATTAACAACAAAAAGAGCAAGGGAAAAAACATCAATTGCATAGAAACTGAATAACACCCTGCTTAAAAACCACTGGGCAATAGAAAAAATCAGAGATGGAATAAAAAAATTCCTAGAATCAAATGAGAATGAAAACACATATACCAAAACCCTTAGGACACAGCAAAGGCAGTGCTCAGAGGTCAATTTATAGCAATAGATGTACACATCAAAAAAGAGGAAAGGGACAAAATCAAAACATTAATGACACAACTTGAACAAATAGAAAGAGAACAGAAAAAAGAAGTCCACAGCCACAAGAAGAAAGGAAATAATAAAGATCAGAGCAGACATAAATGAAATAGAGAATAGAAAAACAATAGAAAGAATCAACAAAACCAAAAGTAGGTTCTTTGAAAGGATCCACAAAATCGACAAACCACTGGCCAAACTAACAAAAGAAAAGCACAAGAGAATGCAAATAACACAAATAAGAAATGAAATGGGGGACATTAAAACAGACCCAACTGAAATAAAAAGGACCATGACAGAATATTATGAAAAACTATACTCCAACAAATTTGAAAACCTAGAAGAAATGGACAAATTTCTAGAAACACACTGCCTACCCAAACTAACACAAAATGATGTTGAAAATCTTGAACAGACCCATAACAAGAGAAGAGATTGAAAAGGTAGTAAAATTAAAAAAAAAAAAATACTCCCAACCAAAAAAAAGCCCCAGCCCAAATGGCTTCACTGGAGCATCCTACCAAACATCCAGAGAAGAGCTTACACGAGTACTACTCAAACAGTTTCAGAACATAGAAAAGAAAATGATACTTCCAAATTCATTCTATGAAGCCAGCATAACCCTGATACCAAAATCAGGCAAAGACACCACAAAAAAAAGAAAATTACAGACCAATGTCTCTCAGGAATATAGATGCAAAAATTCTCAACAAAATTCTAGCCAATAGAATTCAGCATCCCATAAAAAATTTTTAAAAAAATACACCATGACCAAGCAGAATTCATACCAAGTAGGCAAGGATGGTTCAGCATTAGAAAATCAATCAACATAGTCCACCACATAAATAAAAGGAAAGAAAAGAATCACATGATCATCTCAATCAACACAGAAAAGCCATTCGACAAAGTCCAGCACCATTCCTGACTAAAAAAAACTCTCAACAAAATTGATATAGAAGTGAAATTTCTCAACATAAAGGGAATCTATGCAAAGCCAACAGCCAACTTCATTCTTAACTGAAACAAACTGAAAACATTCCCCTTGAGAGCAGGAAAAAGACAAGATGCTTTTTACCACCACTCCTACTTAACATTGTGTTGGAAGTTCTAGCTGGACCAATAAGGCAAGAAACAGAAACAAAGGGCATCCAAAGGGGTAATGAAGAAGTTAAACTGTTCCTATTTGTGGATGATATGATAGTATACACAGAAAACCCAAAAGACTCCAAGATAAAACTACTGGAAATAATAGATTCAGCAAAGCAGCAAGATACAAGATAAACACACAAAAATCGGTTGGATTCCTATATACCAATAAAGAGAATGATGAAAAGGAGATCACGAAAACTATACCATTTATAATAGCCCCTAAAAAAATTAAATATTTAGGAATAAATATAACCAGGGATGTAAAGGACCTATACAAACAAAGCTGCAAAACACTACTGCAAGAAACCAAAACAGATCTACATAAATGGAAAAACATACCATGTTTATGGATAGGTACACTCAAAGTTGCGAAAATGACAATTCTACCCAAAGCGATTTACAAATACAATGCAATCTCGATCCAAATACCAACTACAGTCTTTAAAGAGATGGAAAAACTTATTCTTAACTTTATATGGAAAGGGAAGAAGCCCCAGATAAGATAAGCCCTATTGAAGAAGAAGAAAGTAGGAGGACTCATACTGCCTGAACTCAGAATCCACTATACAGCTACAGTAGTCAAAATAGCCTGGGACTGGTACAAAGACAGATACATTGACCAATGGAACAGAATTGAGAACCCAGATATAAATCCATCCACCTATAGTCACCTCATCTACAACAAGGACCCAAAGTCCATCAAATGGGGAAAAGACAGTCTTTTTAACAAATGGTGCTGGCAAAACTGGATGTCCATCTGCAGAAAAATGAAACAAGACCCATATCACACATCATATAAAAAACTAATTCAAAATGGATCATAGACCCTAATACATAGCATTAACAGAATACAAACCACAACCAACAACACACAAACTCCAGAAGCTAGCTAACCTGGGTCTTCTAAAAATTCAACACTTATGCTCATCAAAAGACTTCAACAAAAGGGTAAAAAGAGAACCTCCAGACTGCAAAAAAATTTTTTGGCTATTACAAATCAAAGGTCTAGTCTCTAAAATCTACAAGACAATCCAACACATCTACAACAAAAACACAATCCAATTAAAAAATGGGCAAAGGAAATGAACAGACACTTCGCCAAAGAAGACATTCAAGTGGCCAACAGACACATGAAAAATGCTCGAGATCACTAGCCATTAGAGAAATGCAAATCAAAACCACAATGAGATAGCATCTCACCCCAGCATTACTGGCACGAATCAACAAAACAGGAAATAACAAATGTTGGAGAGACTGCAGGGAGATTGGAACTCTTATGCACTGCTGGTGGGAATGCAAAATGATACAACCATTTTGGAAAATGATATGGTACTTCCTTAGAAAGCTAGAAATAGAAATACCATATGATTCAGCAATCCCACTCTTAGGAATATATCCTAGAGAAATGAGTCATCACACAAATAGACTTATGCACACCCATGTTCATTGCAGCATTGTCACAATATCAAAAAGATGGAAACAATCTAGATGCCCATCAACAGATTAATGAATAAACACAAACTGTGGTACATACACACAATGGTGGATTATACAATGATGAACAATGACGAATCTGTGAAACATCTCATAACATGGATGAATCTGGAGGGCATTATGCTGAGTGAAGTCAGTCAATCACAACAGGACAAATATTGTATGAGACCACTACCATAAAAACTCATGATAAGGTTCACACACAAAAAGAAACAATCTTTGATGGTTACGAGTGAGGGGAGGGGTGGAGATGGAAAAACACTAAATAGACAGTAGATAAGTGGTAATTTTGGTGAAGGGCAAGACAGTATAAAGCACTAGGGAAGCCACCACAACTTGTACAAGGCAAGGTCATGGAAGCTCCAGAGACACATCCAAACTCCCTGAGGGACTGAATTGCTGGGCTAAGGGCTGTGGGGACCATGATCTTGGGGAACATTTAGTTCAATTGGCATATCATAGTTTATAAAGAAAATACTCTACATTCAACTTTGGTGAGTAGCATCTGAGGTCTTAAAAGCCTGTGAGCAGCCATCTAGGATACTCCACTAGTCTCACCTCTTCGGGAACAAGGAAAAATAAAGAAAACTAAAGACACAAGGGAAAGATTAGTCCAAAGGACTAATGGACCACATCTGCCACGGCCTTCACCAGACTGAGTCCAGCACAACTAGATGGTGCCCAGCTACCACCATTGACTGCTCTGACAGAGATCACAATAGAAGGTCCCAGACAGAGCTGGAGAAAAATGTAGACCAAAATTTTAACTCAAAAAGAAACACCAGACTTGCTGGCCTGAGAGAGACTGGAGAAACCCTGAGAGAATGGCCCTTAGACACCCTTTCAGCTCAGAAATGAAGTCACTCCTGAGGTTCACCCTTCAGGCAAAGATTGGACAGGCCCATAAAACAAAATGAGACTAAAGGGGCACACCAGCCCAGGGGCAAGGACTAGAAGGCAGGAGAGAACCGGAAAGTTGGGGATAGGGAAACGATGGTTGAGAAGCAAGAGTGTTGACATGTTGTGGGGTTGTTAACCAATGTCATAAAATATGTGTGCTAACTGTTTAATGAGAAACAAGTTTGTTCTGTAAACCTTCATCTAAAGTACAATAAAAAAAAAAAAAAAAAAGGAAAAGGAATTAGAAGGGTGTTATGGATTAAATTGTGTCCCCCCAAAAAATGTGTGTCAACTTGGCTAGCCCATGGTTCTCAGTATTGTCTGATCATCCAACATTTTGTCATCTGATGTGATTTTCCTATGTGTTGTAAATCTTACCTCTATTTTAATTAGGTAGGACTAGAGGCAGTTATGTTAATGAGGCAGGACTCAATCTACAAGATTAGGTTGTGCCTTAAATCAATCTCTTTGGAAATATAAAAGAGAGAAGCAAGCAGAGAGACACGGAGACATCATACCAACAAGACAGCGGTGCTGGGGGCAGAGCCCGTATTCGGACCCAGGGTTCCTGCATGGAGAAGTTCCTAGACTAGGGAAAGGTTGAAGACAAGGACCTTCCTCCAGGGCCAACGAAGAGAGAAAGCTTTCCCCTGGAGGTGAGGCCCTGAATTCTGACTTCTAGCTTCCTAGACTGTGAAAGAATAAATTTCTTTTTTTAAAGCCATCCACTTGTGGTATTTGTGTCATAGCAGCACTAGATAACTAATACATAGGGAAATTTCTCAACATAATAATGGGCTTTTATAAAAAACCAATGGCCAACATTATTCTCAACAGGGAGAGACTGAAAGAATTCCCCTTAAGAACAGGAACCAGACAAAGATGCCCTTTATCACTACTCTTATTCAATATTATACTTAAAGTCCTAGCTAGAGCATTAAGGCAAGAAAAGGAAACAAAGGGCATTCGAATCAGTAAGAATTAAAATTATCCCTATTCATGACACAATTCTATACATAGGTAATCCCAAAGATTCCACAAGAGTGCTACTGGAACTAATAGAAGTATTCAGCAAAGTAGGAGGATACAAGATCAACATACAAAAATCAGTTGGATTCCTCTACATCAGCAAAGAGAACTTCTAAAATGAAATCAGGAAAACAATACCATTTACAATAGTCCCCCAAAAGATAAAATATTTATAAAATCAATCAACGTAATTCACCACATAAATAAAAGAATTACATGATCATCTCAATCAAAGCAGAAAAGACGTATGCACACCCATGTTCATTGCAGCATTATTCACAATAGCAAAAAGATGAAAACAACCTAAGTGCCCATCAACAGATGAATGGATAAACTGTGATACAAAAACATGACAGAACACTACGCAACTATAAAGAATAATGATGAATTCTTGAAACATCTCACAACATGGATGTATTTGGAGGACCTTATGCTGAGTGAAAAAAGTCAATCACAATAGGACAAACATTGTATGAGACCACTATTTTAAAAAGCAAAAAAAAACAAGAAAATATTTACACACAGAAAAAAAATTACTCAATGGTTACCATGGATGAGAGGGAAAGGGAGGAAAAATTACTAACTAGATAGAAGGCAAGTGTCAATATTGGTGAAGGCAATAAACAATATGGGGGAAGTCAGCACAACATGACCCAAAAAAAGGAAGACAGTGAGAGGAACACAAGAATAAACGGTGACTACGGAAAATTACTATAACACGGACAATCCCACAACATAGTATTAAAAAAAATAATTTACAAATGGTACATAGGTAGATAGGTATGCTAAAGAGATGTGGGAGGGTGAAAGGGAGCACACCCACCTGCATGTATAGGTTTGGTTGTGGATATTTCTACACACATAATTGTAGGTGCTGCATGTATACTAATATAGACAACAGAACACACAAGGGGCACAGTCATGGACACTTCTTAGACATAAACAAACACCTCAAGGGTTGAAGTTCCTAGGCTAAAAGGTGAAGGAGCATAGATTCAGGGGACATCTACAACAATTGGCACAGCAAAGTTCATAAAGACAATGTTCTGTATCCTGTTTTGGTGAGTAGCGCCTGGGGTCTTAAAAGTTTGCAAGTGGACATCTGAGATACAACTATTGGTCTCTTCCCGTCTGGAGCAAAGGAGAGTGAAGAAGACCAAAGACTCTAAGGAGTAATTAGTCCAAAGGACTAAGGGACCACATGAACCACAGCCTACCCGACCCTGAGACCAGAAGAACTAGATGGCGCCCAAGTACCACTACCAACCACTTGACTGGTATCACAACAGAGAGCCTCAGACGGAGTGGGAAAAAAATGTAGAACAAAAAACCAAAATCACAAAAAATACCAGGCTTACTGGTCTGGCAGAGACTGGAGGAACCCCTGAAACTATGACCCTAAAATACCCTTCTGACTTGTAACTGAAGCCATTCCCGGAGATCACTTTTCAACCAAACAATAGACAGGCCCATAAGCTAAACAATAACACCCGAGTGGAATGTGTTCCTTAGAACAATCAATTATATGAGATCAAAAGGACATGTGCCCAAAAGCAAAGATGAGAAGGCAGGAAGGGATAGAAAATCCAGACAAAAGGAAATGGGGACCCACGGAGGAAATGGGGAGAGTGCGGACACATTGTGGGGAATGCAGCCAACACCATGGAATACTTTATATACAAACTATAAAACGGGAACTAATTTGCGCTCTAAACTTTCACCTAAAGTTCAATTAAAAAAAAAAAAACTATGTAAGTAGTATGCATAGTCGCTGTCAAATTGATTCTGACTCATGGTGACCTCATGAGTGTCAGAGTAGAACTGTGCTCCATAAAGTTTTCATGGCTGTGACATTTCTGAAGCAGACCACCAGGCCTTTCTTCCAAGGCACCCCTGGGTGGGTTCAACACTTGCTGGTTAGTTGCTGAGTGCTTAAACATCTGCACCACCCAGAGACTTCTAAGTAGTATGCAGATGTGCCAAAATTCATGAAGGTGAGACTCAAATCCCTGGGTGTGAAAAACTCCAATGTACACTAACAGAGGATGTCTGGAAGGAGCAATGCTGTTCATGTGTGCTGTGCCCAGGGAGTGCCCAGGAAAATGCCCAGCAAAGTACTGCCTGCCATAGAAGCCAGGGTTGAAAAGCACCCCCTGAAACAGAACACAGGGCAAGATGGAAGATGCTGCTGTCCTTTTAGGTGAGCCTCCTACTTGTTGAGCTTAGGCAGAGGTCAACAGAGGCTGGAGCACTTCCGGAGGGTTCATGGAGGAGGGCAGAGGGCTGCAGAGGGGAGACCTGGATGGACACTTAATCAGCACCTGCCACAATGCCAGGAGTCACAGTGAGAAAAGCAAATTTCATCTCTCACCAAGTGAAAAAAAAAAAAAGTGAAGGTTGGTCAAATGCCTGGAGCGGTTCTCAGGAAACCGGTGTCTCTTGCTTCCCCTACAGCCCAAGCAACTGAGGGCCAGCACTGGAAGAAATACATTTCAGATAGAAAAGAAACCAGCTGGGCCTTTTCAAGTTGTTTTGCAAAACAACTTGGTGGCATCTCTAGGTGACTGGGATGGAGCCCACAGCTCAAGCTATGACCCCGATTTTTGCTTCATTTTTGGCTCATCTGTAATGCTCATTGGAGGGGGACACTGGTAAGTAGATCTAGCTTGCTTTTCAAGCCAGTTGAGTTCCCTTGCCCTGTGACTCATAGGCAGGGCTAACCCACAGGCACAGACAGCTCACTCACTGTCCTTCTGCCTGCCACCAAAATCATGCCCTGGGTATGGATGGGGAGGGGCCTCTCCTCTCCCTCAACCAACATAGCCCAGGTATGTGCAGCCAATGAGGATACACAGATGACAAGGCAGAGTCCAGCCATCCAGGAGCTCCCAGTCTCTTCAGCAAGAGAGTGATGTACATAAACAGCTATAAAACAAGAACAGCTACTGCTTCGAAAGAGCCTGTTCTGTGCTGGCCATGTTATCTCTCATCCTAACAAGAAACTCCCCATTTTAAAGATGTGGGAACTCAGAGAGGCAAAATGACAAACAGGCAAGAAACGACAGAGGCTGTTTTTTGGAACCTAGGTTTCTGTTCCTCAAAACCCATACTTTAATCACTTTGTCCCCCCCCCACCCCCTCATTGCTTTGCAAGGCAAAAGTGTCATGATGGCAGTATCCAGAATGTGTTAGAAGAACACAGATTTAATTCTGCCTAAGGGGATGAGGGAAGGTTTCCCAGAGAAGATATTTGAGGAGAAATTTTAAGGACATTGGTGGCAAAACAAAATAAGCTAGACTATATTCATTCATTCATTCATTTATTCATTCCACACTATGTTTCGGGTACCGTGCTAGGTACTAGGAATATGGTGGTGAATAGACATAGTGCCTATCTCCAAAGTGTGAAGGAGACAGAAAATAAATTAATAAAGTTATTACTAATTAGATGTGATGTGTAAAGACTTATAAGGGACTGAGGCCTAGAATGGCAGGGAAAACATATTTTAATATGATAAGGGAAAGTCTTTTTAAGATGACATTTGTGCTGAGCCTGAGTAATGAGGTAAAAGGGCTATTCATGTAAAATAATGGAGAGTGAGTGTTCCAAACAAACAGAACAGTGCATACAAAGGCTCTGAAGTCAAAAAGGGAATTGTGTGTCTGAGGAACTCTAAGTTGAGAACGTCTAGAAGCAAGTGAGCTCAAAAAATTAAAAAAACGTTAATCAAGGAGGTCCTGGAGAGAGGGGTTGGAGCCAGATGGTGCAAGGTCTTGAAGGCTGCGGAAAAGATTTTGAATTCTAAGCGCAGTGGCAAGTTCCTGAAGGGTTTTCAGCCGGGAAGTTATATGATACAATTTACTCTCTAAAATCGCTCCCATTGATGTGGGATTCTAGTTGTTCTCAGACCCAAGTAAGCGTCAAACTCATCTGGGTGTCTTATTAAACACAGATTTCTGCCCCCACCCAAGATTCTAATGCAGTAGGTGCAGGTGGGAGGCCCAAGAATTTCTAACAAGTTCCCAGGTGCTTCTACCGCTGCTGCTGGATTAAAAAAAGCTGGATTAGAGGGAACAAAAAAGATGTGGGAGGAGTCGTTGCAATGCTGTTACAGTAGATAAAAAATAGGGGAGTAAAATGATGGAGAAAAGTGGTCCAGAGTAGAGTTCTGTTTTAGAGGTAGAATGGGCAGGACTGGCTTATGGGATGGATGTTGGGGATGAGAGAAAGGAAGAAATCAGGCAAGATACTGCTAGGTTTCTGGCTTGAGCAACTAGGCAGGGTAGTGGCCAAAGCTGAAACCCCAACAACTGGAGAAAGAAGAGCAGTGTGATGGTTAAGGCTTTGTCTTAACTTGGCTGGGGCATGATCCTCAGTGGTTTGGTAGTTATGATGTAGCTTGGCAGTCATGTGATGTTGTGATCACTTCCATGATGAGATTTGATATAATGTGATCACCTCCACAATGGGATCTGCTGTGAGTAGCCAATCAGTTGAAAGAGGGTTTCCTTGGGCATGTGGCCTGCATCGAATATAAGTGGACATTCTGGCAAGGTTCATTGGCTTTTGCTTGCTCTGGATCTTGCAGCTGGCTCCTGTTTGTCTGACCTCCAGTTCCTGGGACTTGAGCTAGCAAGTTACCTGTGGTCTTGCTTGCTGATCTTGGGATCCATTGACACTTGCAGCCTGTGATGAGAGCTCTGCTGTCTGACCTGCCGATCTTGGACCCGCCAGCCCCTGTGGCTACATGGAGCATGAGAAGCCTCTATCCTGACCCACAGACTTGGACATCCTAGGCTCTACAACCTCATGAGCCATTTCTTTAATATAAATCTCTCTCTCTCTCTCTCTCTCTCTATATATGTACACATATGCTTTACTGGTTTTGCTTCTCTAGAGAACCCAGCCTAAGACATTTGGTACTGAGAAGGGCTCTAGAGAAACAAAATTGTAAGGATGAGTTTTCTAAATTGGTTCTCAAGTCTGGTTAGTCTTAAAAATGTTGACGACTCTGCTTCCAGTAGTAAAGAGGATACCGCTAATCCATGGTGTGAGGTGGCAATACAAATATGCAAAATATCAGCACCAGTAGATCAGGTATTGGTGAAAGATGAGGCTCTGGGTGATTGCATGTGTGATACCTTTCCACAATTTTGTCATAATGAGAAGTATAAGGAAGCTGGTTGGTTGGCCATATGTTTGCTAGACAAAGTGGTGAAAGAGATGAGCTCAGGCCTTCAAAGTTAAAGCTCAAGTGCTACTGAACAACCTCAAAGTTTCCACTCGTGCCTTGAAAGAAAGCCTCATTTCTGGTAGTAACAGAGCGGATGTTGCCAAAAAGCAAATCCAGAGTCTTACCGTAAGAGTGGCTGAATTACAACGCCAACTCAATTGCCAACCTGAGAGACGTCTGCAGCTAAAGTGAGGTCATTGATTGGGAAGAAATGGAATCCTGAAACTTGGGATGAGAACATATCAGGAAGCTGGAGACACTGAGCCCCTAAATTCCATTGAATCACTCCCACCAACAGAACCAGCCCTCTCACTACTATCTGAAGAGATCACTCCATATTTGTCTGATAAACCAACCTCCCCAGTAAAATCATTAGCCCCTCCACCCTCATCTAATGAAATTAACCCAGGTTAATCCAGCTGTATCTAAAGAGCCTTTGTCTGTGTCATTGCCTAGGGCATTGCCTGAGGCAGATGCTTTACAAGACAATGCTGAATATTCTCAAAACACTTCCCCACCACTGATTTTATCTTCTAGACCTATAAATAGACTTAAGTCCCAGGGAGCCCCAAAAGGTGAAGTACAAAGTGTGACCCAGGAGAAGGTATATTACACTCCAAAAGAACTGCTTGACTTTTACCACAGCGGACAGAATAATCAGAATAGCCTGACTAGTATGTGCTTATGGCGTTGGTTACTTAGTCACAGTGTCCCTAGGAGAGAAATACATAGAAAATCTACTAAATATTTAGTTGATTTGTACAAGTGGAAGAATACTAGGTCAAGTTAACACGAGTTTAACTCAAATAGCCAGAATAGAGAGTCACGGCCCCTCAATCAATTCCCAGACTTGAGTAAGTTCAAAGATCCACAACCCCTTGAATGAAGGGGAGGCTGGGTCTCCTTGAGGAAAGGTTCCAATACACTGCCAAAAGCTTGTACTGTTGATCTTTCTGCCAGCCTTCCCCAAAGGAATCTATGGCCTTTTACAAGGGTGACAGCTCATGGGGGAAAAGGATATAATCAGACATTTCGAGGATTACCGGATACTGGCTCTGAACTGACACTAAGTCCAAGACACCCAAAATGTCACTGTGACCCACCACTCAGAATGGGGTATATGGAGATCAGGTTATTAATGGAGTTTTAGTTCATGTCTGTCTCACAATATGTCCAGTGGGTCCTTCCCCAAACCCATCCTGTAGTGATTTCCACAGTTCAGGAATACATAATTGGAATACGTATACTCAGCAACTGGCAAACCCCACCCCCCAACATTGAATCCTGACAAATGAAACCCATTGCCATTGAGTAAATTCCAACTCATAGCAACCATATAGGACAGAGTAGACCTGCCCCATAGGGTTTCCAAGGAGCAGGTAGTGGATTCGAACTGCTGACATTGTGGTTAACAGCCAAGCTCTTAACCGCTGCACTACCAGGGCTCCAAGGGCTATTATGGTAGGAAAAGCCAAGTGGAAGCCATTAGAACTGCTCCTACCTAGGAAAATAGTAAAGCAAAAGCAATACTGCATTCCTGGGGGGATTGTGGGGATTACTGCCACCATCAAGGATTTGAAGAGCACAGGGACAATGATTCCCACCAAATCCCCATTTAACTCACCTATTTGGCCTGTGCAAAAGACAGATGGATCTTGCAGAATGACAGTGGATTATCAGAAATTTAACCAAGAGGTGATTCCAATTGCAGCTGCTGTTCCAGATGTGGTTTCATTGCTTGAGCAAATTAATACAGCTCCTAGTACCTGGTATGTAGCTATTGACCTGGTTAATGCCTTTTTCTCCATACCTGTTTCAAAGGACCACCAAAAGCAGTTTCCCTTCATCTGGCAAGCCCAGCAATACACCTTCACTTGCCTACCTCAGAGCTACATCAACTCTCCAGCCCTATGTCATAATTTAGTCCACAGGGACCTTGATTGCCGTTCCCTTCTACAAGACGTCACACTGGTTCATTACTTTGAGGACATTATGTTGATAGGACCTAGTAAGGAAGAAATGTCAATGACTCTGTACTTACTGGTGAAATATTTGCATGCTAGAGGGTGGGAAATCAATCCCACAAAAATTCAGGTGCCTTCCACCTCAGTGAAATTTTTAGGGGTTCAATGGTGTGGGGCATGTCAAGATATTCCTTCTAAAGTGAAGGATAAGTTATTGCACCTGGCCTCTCCCACAACTAAAAAGGAGGCACAACACTTAGTGGGCATCTTTGGATTTTGGAGGCAACATACTCCTCATTTGGGTGTGCTACTCTGGCCTATTATCAAACCCTATGGGGCAGGTATACTCTGTCCTATATGGTTGCTATGAGTTGGAATTTACTCAATGGCAATGGGTTTCATTTGTCAGGATTCAATGTTGGGGGGTGGGGTTTGAAAAGCTGCTAGCTTTGAGTGGAGCCCAGAACAAGAGACGGCTCTGCAACAGATTCAGACTGTCATGCAAGCTGCTTTGCCACCTGGGCCATATGATCTGGCTGGTCTAATGGAGCTTGAAGTGCCAGTGGCAGATGGAGATGCTGTTTGGAGTCTTTGGCCAGCCCCTATTTGTGAATTACAGTGCAGACCCTTAGGATTTTGGAGCAAAGCCCTGCCATCCTCTGCAGATAATTACTCTCCTTTTGAAAAAGATTTTGGCTTGTTACTGGGTTTTAGTAGAGACTGAACACTTAACCATGGACCACCAGGTCACCACGTGGCCTGAGCTGCCCATCTGAACTAGGTGTTGTCTGACCCACAGAGTCATAAAGTTGAGCATGCACAGCAGCACTCCATCATTAAATGGAAGTGGTATATATGAGATTGGGTCCGAGCAGGACCTGATGGCACAAGGGAGTTGCATCAGGAAGTGGCCCAAATGCGCATGGTCTCTACTCCAATCACATTATCTTGCCTCTCTTAGTCTGCACCTATGGCCTCATGGGGAGTTCCTTATTATCAGTTGACTGAGGAAGAGAAAACTCATGCCCAATTTACAGATGGTTCTGTGTGATATACAGGCACCACTCAAAAGTGGACAGTGGCAGCACTACAGCCCCCTTCTGGGACCTCCCTAAAGGACAGTGGTAAAGGGAAACCCTCCCAATGGGCAGAACTTGGAGCAGTGCACCTGGTTGTTCACTTTGCTTGGAAGGAGAAATGGCCAGATGTGCAATTGTATACTGATTCATGGGCTGTGGTCAATGGTTTGGCTGGATGGTCAGGGACTTGGAAGGAACAGGATTGGAAAATTGGAAAGAAGTAAATATGGGGAAGAGGTACGTGGATAGGCCTCTCTGAACGGGCCAAAGAAGTGAAGATATTTGTGTCCCATGTGAATGCTCAACAAAGGGTGACCTCAGCAGAGGAGGATTTTAACAATCGAGTGGATAGGATGATGCATTCTGTGGAAACCAGTCATCCCCTTTCCCTAGCCACTCCTGTCATTCTCAATGAGCTCATGAACAAAGTGGTCATGATGGTAAGGATGAAGGTTATGCATGGGCTCAGCAACATGGACTTCCACTCATCAAGGCTGACTTGGCTACAGCCACTGCTAAGTGCCCAATCTGCCAGCAGCAGAGACCAATACTGAGTCCCTGAAATGGCACCACCCCTCAAGGTGATCAGCCAGCAACCTGATGGCAAATTGATTACTGGATCACTTCCGTCATGGAAAGGGCAGTGTTTTGTCCTTGCTAGAATAGACACTTATTCTGGGTATGGATTTGCCTTCCCTGCATGCAAGGCTTCTGCCAAAACTATCATCCGTGGACTTACAGAGTTCCTTGTCCACTGTCATGGTATCCAAAACAGCAACACTTTAGATCAAGGGACTCGCTTCACAGCAAATGAAGTGCAGCAATGGGCCCATGCTCATGAAATTCACTGGTCTTACCATATTCCCCATCAACCTGAAGCAGCTGGTATGATAGAAGGATGGAATGGCCTTGTAAAGACACAATTACAACATCAGCTAGGTGGCAATACCTTTCAGGGTTGAGCAATGTTCTCCAGGAAGCTATATGTGCTCTAAATCAGCATCCAATACATGAAGCTGTTTCTCACATAGACAGGATTCATGGATCCAGGAATCAGGGGTGGAAATGGGAGTGGCACCACTTGCTATTACCCCTAGTGACCCGCTGGCAAAATTTTTGCTTCCTGTATTTTCTGGGAGCCTAGAGGTCTTAGTTCCAAAGGGAAGAATGTTCTCACATGGAGACACATCATTGATTCCATTGAACTGGAAGCTAAAAATGCCACCTGGCAACTTTGGGCTCCTTATGCCTCTGGATCAACAAGCAAAGAAGGGAGTTACCATATTGGTTGGTGTGATGGATCCTGATTACCAAGAAGAAATCGAATTGATACTATATAATGGAGGTAAAGAAGAGTATATCTGGAATGCAAGAAATCCCTTAGTGCTTCTCTTAGTACTACCTTGCCCTGTGATTAAAGTCAATAGAAAATTACAGCAACCCAGTTTCAAAATGACTACTAATGGCCCAGACCCTTCAGGAATGAAGGTTTGGGTCACCCCACCAGGCAAAGAACCACGACCAGGTGAGGCGATTGCTGAGGGCAAAGGACAGAATGGGTGGTGTATGAAAGTAGTTCTAAATACCAGTTACGACCACATGACCAGTTGCAGAACCAAGGACTGTAACTGTAACTGTTACAAGTATTTCTGCTTTGTGCATGTGCAACAAATATTTTGTTTTCTGCACTTATAAAATATAAGATGTAAACAGGGCTAGTGTATTTTTGGTTGTGTTCATCGTATTATGTTAGACACAAGTATTGCTTTATAATTGTCTTTATTCAGAGATTATGTATGGTTTAAGGACATGTGTACAGGTGCCAAGTTGACAAGGTGTGGATTGTGATGGTTAAGGCTGTGTGTCAGCCTGGTTGGGCCATGATTCTCAGTGGTTTGGTAGTTATGATATAGTTTGGCAGTCATATGATGTTGTAATCACATCCATGATGAGATTTGATATAAGGTGATCACCTCCATGATGTGATCTACTGTGAGTAGCCAATCAGTTGAAAGGGAGTTTCCCTGGCTGTGTGGCCTGCATCAAATATAAGTGGACATTCTGGCAAGGCTCATTGGCTTTAGCTTGCTCTGGATTCTGCAGCTGGCTCCTGTTCATCTGACCCCTGGCTCTTGGGACTTGAGCTAGTAGGTTACCTGTGGTCTTGCCTGCTGATCTTGGGATTCATAGATTTTCTCAGCCTGTGACAAGAGCCCTGCTGCCTGACTTGCCAGTCTTGGGTTCACCAGCCCGTGCAACTACGTGAATCAGGAGAAGCCTCTGTACCGACCCTCCGACTTGGGACATTCGAGACACTACAACCATATGAATCATTTTCTTGATATAAATCTCTCTTTATATATATATATATATATATATATATATATATATATTTATCTGCTTTACTGGTTTTGCTTCTCTAGGGAACCCAGCTTAAGACAGGCAGATTTGGAGAGAAGGTCTTGGGCATATCAACTGTGAGATATCCACAACACCAAATGGCAAAGTGGGGTGGCCAAATGGAACCTCCATGATGGCATGGATCATATCTATCTTGCTTTTCATTGTATGCCTAGATTCAGCCCAGGTCCTTCTGGCACATAGTAAATATTCAGAAAACATTCGTTAAAGGTTGATGAATAGACGAAGGCTAAGGAACTAGGATAATCAAAGACACTGACGTACAGATATGCTGCCACATCTTTGTAGTTAACTGCCATCCAGTCGGCTCCAACTACTTCATGTACAACAGAATGAAATATTGCTTGTTCCTATACCATCTTCATGAAGGTTGGTATGCTCTAGTCCATTGTTGTAGCCATTGTGTATTTTCAGTGCCTTCCATCCTAGGGGGCTTATCTTCCAGCACAATATCAAACAGTGTTCTCTTGTGATCTATAATGTTTCCACTGGCTAATTTTCAGAAGTAGATCACCAGGCATTTCTTCCTAGTCTGTCTTAGTCTGGAAGCTCTGCTGAAACCTATCCAACATGGATGACCCTGCTAGTATTTGAAGTATCAACGGCATAGTTTCCAGCATCACAGCAACACTCAAGCCACCGTAGTACAACAAACTGATATGCCATGTTTAAGGGGGCCACAATCTGTTAGGCTGAAGCACTGGACCAGCTAAACCGCAAACCCCATCACTTTCTGAACTTAGCATGTATGATGAAGTGGGAAGTTAGGGGGAGAACAAATAACAGAAGGGCGCTATGCAATTCCCAGTAGGACTCTTCCTTCAGAAGCCAGAGATCTCACATCTGAGCCTTTCTTGGGTGGGTTATGAGATGGAAATGTTTGAACTTTGAGCTTAATGAGCCAAAGGAATCTAGTTAACTTGAGCTTTTTATAAAATAGATCATGGGAAAATCAAGCTGTGCAACTTGGGGAAGTGAGGAGGGAGGGATAGGGAGACAGAGGGAGAGAAAACAGAGGACAGAACAGGAAAACAACTTCACCAAGGCTCCCCACACCAGACCTTGACCTTCCTGGCCAGTCTTGACCCTTGGGTCCTTGCCACATTTTGAGAGGCACGAGGGACCCTCCGCCTCCCACTCACCAAGTTGTAAATTAAAAGGCTGTAATTCCAGCCAGGGGTTCTGGTGACATCATAAACCACAGAACCACAAGCTCAATTCACCAGAAGCCCCAAGATGGAATTACACCCTTTTTTTCCTAATCCAGGCACTCTGCTCACTGCCATTTTTTCATCATATAATAGAAGTGAGCAATAGTTAACCATTTGTGTGTGGCCTTTCCCATCCAGGCCCTCTCTCCAGTCCTCTCTCCTTCTCCTCTCCCACCCCACTGGGTTCCTTTCTCCTAAAAGGTCTCCTTCAGGGATGCCCCGCCCATCAAGGTTCCCCTTTCTTTGGGTCTGCACCTCCTCCCACTTTCCTCCAGATCTCTTCTGCTCTTTTGTCTCTGCTTGTGAGGTATCAGGAATCCCTGGGTGGTGCAAATGGTTAATGTGCTCAGCTGCTAACTGAAAGGTTGGAGGTTTAAGTCCACCCAGAGGCACCACGGAAGAAAGCCCTGGCCATCTACTTCCAAAAAATCAGCCACTGAAAACCCTGTGGAGCACAGTTCTACTCTGACACACATGCGATTACCATGAGTTGGAGCTGACTTGACGACAACTGGTTTGGCTTTGGTTTATGAGCTAGCAGTGTCCTGGCTTCTGCCTTAAAGCTTGGCCCAGTCTCTTCTGGGTCTAGGACAATATCCCCACAGTATGCCTAGGAAACATCCCCCAAGTGACATGAAAATGAAGCCATGTTTTTTTAAAAGAATCAGGAAAGCTTACAGCTTAAAGGAGACTCCTTGACAGCATATGAGTGCTTCTAGTACCTTTTTTTGTTGTTGTTGTTAATTTTCATGAACAATTTAGTTTTGTTAAATGCAAGGTCTACCTGGGCATCACATTACGTTTTAGCCTTGCTTCCCCACCTTAACTCTGAAGTGGATATTTAAGATCCTATGGGTCTCTCACCTAGCGGAAAATTCACCAGAGAGGACAATAATAAAAACAACCATTGTTTTATGAGTACCCTCTATGTCTCAGACAACTACCCTATTCTTCATCACTTTCACAGAGATGCTTTTTTCCTCATTTTACGCAGAAGGGAAACTGAGTCTCAGAGGTGTGGAGTATTTTGCCTAAGGCCCCACAGCCATTAAGAGAAACCCTTAACTTGACCCCAGTTGGTCTGACTCCAAAGCCTATACATACTAAGTTCCCCCCACCCCAAGTAAAATATTTTGAGAATATTGCACGCAATTCCAAAAGGACTTTAACAATTGATCTTCATGTTATGTGATTTTTTTTTTTTAATTTCAGAAGGGAAAAAAAAATTTCTCACTATTTTAGGGTACAATAAGAGTTGAAAAACACATTCCAATACTCTGTGTATTCTTTAAAAAAAAGAGGAAGTAAATTATCTCAAAAGGATTATGACTCACATGAACACACAAAGGTCTAACTTCACATCGATATAATATGGCAGAAATGCAGCAGACCAGTGACTCTTTTTATAAAGTATCAACCAGGAGACACAAGTGTTTGAGATGGTGGCTTTCAAGAGTTCATGTGCAAAAGTCTGTGTGCCCATGCTGTATGAACCCTGGGTATCTTGGAGATGTTCTCCACTGGAAGGAAGAGGAGGGCTTCCTAAGCATCTTGGAGACGTTCTCCATTGGACGGAGGGATGGGCTTCTGGGCATCTTGGAGATGTTCTCAAATGGCAAGAGAAGTAGGCTTCCTGGGTGTCTTGGAGATGTCTTCCAATGGCAAAGGTGGAGGCGCGGGGGGAGTGGTGCATGGGTATCTTAGGCCCTCCAATGGGAGGAAGGAGGTGAGCTTCGGGGAGTCAGTGCTTCAGGGTACAAATAACTTCAGGACTTTGTAAAATATAAGGATCTTACAGTTCAACAGAAAGCTCCAAGTCAAACATTTCTTAAGAGAAGATGAAACTTATTTGGCATCATTTCAGAATGCTATCTGTAAACATTTGAGAACATGGCAGTCTTGGAGAAAAGTTGGGCTAGAACAGAAAAAAAAAAAGTCAGCATTGGTTATACTCATCTCTTTGGCTAATGAAGCATGCACATGTTGTGGGTGGCTTAAGAGAGATGCACGAGGCAGTGACCTAATTTTTTTCCTCTAGCATCAGGGACAGTAAATAACATCTTCCCAGAAAATACAAATGGGGAAATACTGTCAGCATATATTATATGCTACAAAGTGGAAGTGGATGCCACAATGAACAAGCAGGCATCTTGCTTCTCTAACTTCAAAGCGAAATGACAGAACCTTCTAGCGATGGAGAACAAGTTATTTATTCCCAGCAACAAACATTTAATTACCAAATTAATCCCATAGCATTGTACTGCATAATGGAAAACCATTATCATCTTCTAAAAGTAGAAAGACAATGAATTTGAAAACATCTTGTGAGTTTTTTCTCACAGCTTGAATTCCAGGATCCCACGGGCTGTGTTAACATGTATGAACCTGCAGGCAAAGCCAGCTTTCACCAGCTACAGAAAGAAAGTACCAACCTTCATGTCCTACACCCAAGGATTCTGATGAATGGTTACGAGTAATGGATTTGGGGCTAGAATGACTGGGTCCAAACTTGGCTGTGCTGGGTTATGTTGGGCAAGTTTTTTTTAACCACTGTGTGCTTCAGTTTCCTTATCTGTAAAATGACAATGAGAGTGTCCTGCCTCATAGATTTGCTGTGAGGATTAAATGAAGTAATGCATATAAAGTGCTTAGAACAGTGCATAGCAAGCATCGATAAGTGCCAGCTACCCTGTGCCTTTTCTCCCCCATCACTATGCTTGTGTTGGCTAGAGCTCTTTTCAGAGATGGAAAATCTGACTCAAACTTGGCTCACATAACTGAAAAGTTCAGGAGAACACAAGCTTCAGGTACGGCTTCATCCAGAAGTCCCAATGGTGTTATCAGGCCCAGATCTCTCTATCTCTCTCTCTTATTTCTTCTTCCTCTGGCATGGCGCCATTCTCAAAAACACTGTCCCTTCATGGTGGTAAGATGGCAGCAACAACGCCAGCCTATATCCTCCCTGGTTCAAGTTCAGCAGGAAAGAACACAGCACCCCATTTCAGTAGGTCCTGCACAAATTCCAGGATTCAATCTAATTGCACCAGTATGAGTTACTGATAAGTTTCAGCCCCTTTTCATATTCTCATTGGCATTTATATCATTAAAGGGTGTTCTATCATCTCATTTTGAGGTTAGAGAAGCAAGTTACTTGGCCTTCCCCAAAGGAACTCAGGGCAATGACCAAGCCTCCTCATCTCATGAACTTTTCACCCCTCGGGTGTCAAACCTGACACTTTCTTGGCTCTTGGGCTGCTAATTTCCTCTAATTACCACAGAGAAAGTCTAGCTTTACTTGTTCCCAGTTTCTTGAGCATCATGTTACATCAAGTTCTTGCTCTGTTTTAAATGCTTGATGAGAACCTCTTTCCTCGGTTGCCCATAGGCCCATCCACCAACAACAAAGAGCTAGAAGAAGTGGCCTGCTGAGTGCTTACAAATTCTCTGAACAGTGTGGTTCCAGGGGTTTGCTGTTTAATGTACCTGTGGAGCTGGGAATCAAGTGTTCCCCTCACTAGTATGCTCTGCGCCCTTTGCTTTTCTCCCAAGCCATTTTGAACCCAGGTAAAGCCTGCTCTCTTTCAAGACGAGTTTAATGTCACCTGAATCTCCAAAATGGGATTAGTCACTCCCACTTCTCTATACCTGGGCCATCTGGCTCATGCCCTGCATAGTACTTGTCATGGACTGAATTGTGTCCCCGCAAAATATGTGTCAACCTGGTTAGGCTGTGATTCCCAGTATTGTGTGGTTGTCCTCCATTTTGTGATTTTCCATGTGTTATAAATCATAATCTCTGCCTGTGGTTAAAGAGGATTAGGGTGGGACATAACACCCTTGCTCAGGTCACATCCCTGATCCAATGTAAAGGGAGTTTCCCTGGAGTGCACCACTTTTTATCTTACAAGAGATAAAAGGAAAGGGAAGCAAGCCGAGAGGCTGAGGAACACAGGAAGCCGAGCTCCCTCAGTTTCCTGACTTCACTGCAGTGCTTCCCAAAGTGTGGTGTGAAAGAAGCATGATTGGGCTTTCTTTTTCTTCTTCCAGTTTTATCAAATTCTGTGCCACTGAACATGGCCAAAAATGGTATCAGAATATTAGTATGGTGTTTGTAGATTTGAGGAGGAAAATAAATAAGCAAGTTAAACACTTATCAATGCCTCCAATATGCAAAGTGCTGTGCTAATACACTGAAGGGAAAAATGAGTGAAACTAGGGTATATATGTATATCTTTCAGCTTAGGCTAGGTTTTGCTGCAGTAACAAACAATCCCCAAATCCTACTGGCACTTAATAACAACAGAGGTGTATTTCTTGCTCACGCTACATGTCCATTATGGGATGGCAAGGGTGACCAGGCTGATAGAGTAGCCACCATCTCCAGTGTGGTCAGTCACCACCCCAGAGGGGATGAGAGATCTGGAGGGTTATGCAGTGGCAATTAATGACACATGTCACTTCCGCTTACAACTCATTGGCCAGAACTAGGCCCCACCTGACCATAAGGGGACCAGAAAGTACAATCCTCCTATGTGTCAGGTGGAGAACTGGAAATATTTGGTGAGTAGCACTGATGATGGCCATGGTAGGTAAGTTCTAGGCCTTGTATTGATGAAGGGGGAATAAAATGTAAAGAAAGAATAAAAAGGGCACTAATCATAAAAAATTTTTTTTTTTTTTTTTTAATCATAGGGAGGAAAGAAAGCTAGGGGTGGGAGAAGCCAGGGTGGAATGAACAGGCCTCAGGGTTCCATGAGTATATGATTCAATCTGCAAAATTTTGAGTTACCGTTTGTCGACTCAGCACTGCAGGGAACCTGTTGGAAATGCAGAGTCTCAGGCCCTACCCCAGCCCGTCTGAAACAGAATCTGCATTTTAACAAGAACCCTGGGTGATTTGTAGGCACATTAAAGTTTGAGAAGTTCTGATGCATAAGAGTATCTTAGGTGGTATATACCAAAAAAAAAAAAAAAACCTGTTGTTGTGACAAGTCAATTCCAACTCACCAACTCATATCGACCCTATAGGACAGAGTAGAACTGCCCCACAGGGTTTTCAAGGAGTAGCTGGTGGATTTGAACGGCTTACCTTTTGGTTAGCAGCCAAACGCTTAACCACTGAGCCACCAGGGCCTCAGGTGGTATACAGACATCTACTTTAACAATTTTTTTGTCTTATGATTACATTCTCTTTGAGGGGTTGGGGCCAGGCTGACAACCACAAGGCCAGGCAAGTTTAAGGAAAAGATCTGGCCACAGTCACGCTCTCTCCTCCTGGAGGTAAGAAGTCCATTGAAGATGGGATGATGATGAATCCCGGGGAGGGCTTCATGGGGAGTGACGTGAGACAACAGCCTACCCTTTTCTACCAGGCCCCAATCACCGTACCTGCTCTGACAGGCAGCATGGAGGGACGGGAAGAATCATTCGGGATCTGAACTCTGATCTGGTTACCTTTGGACAAGCCAATTAATCTCTTCAATTTACCAATTATTGAATGTCTCCGAATGTCTCCTATGTGCCAAGCATGTTCTAGGTTCTTTCCAAGAGTCAGCTCATGTAATACTGATGTTCATTTTATCAACAGGAAAACTGAGGCTCAGAGATATGCATAACTCACTCAAAGTCACAGAGCAGTGACTGGTGGTGCTGGGGTTTGAACCCAGACAGTGAGATGCCAGAGACACCTGGTCAACACCAACCACCACACCAAGCTTCAAAGAAGCAGGAATGGCCTGCCACCACCAGGCAGGAAGCTGAGGGTGAGTGGCTTAGAAGCTTCAGTACCCAGGGCCCCTTCGTTCTTTTATTTTTAACCCACTTCCACAGGCATCCCCAAATGTGTTTTCAGCTTTCCATTTCACATAAACATTTGCTAACAGTGGTAGCCTCTGGCACTCACCAAGAGGGACACAAGGAGGGATCAGAGCTGAGCTTCCCTGCTGTCATGCTTCCCCAGTCCCATTAACACCATTAAGTAAGACCTAGACACATCCGGGAGGGCAGCGATGGTTCAGTGTAGAATTTTTACCTTTCATGTGGGAGACTCGGGTTTAATTCCTAGCCACTGCACCTCATGTACAGCCTCCACCCATCTGTCAGTGGAGGCTTGTGTGTTGCTATGATGCTGGGACAGGTTTCAGCGGTGCTTCCAGACTAAGATGGACTAGGAAGAAAGGCCTGCGATCTATTTCTGAAAACCCTATGGATCTCAATAGCCTGATCCCATTGTGTATAGGGTCCCCATAAGTCGGATGCCAACTCAACAGCAGCTAACAACAACAACGGACACACTCAGAAAGATTTAGAGAACTCTCTAAAAGCCTCCAGAGATCCCGCTCTCCCATTAGAGGCTCTGAGTTCCCACCCATCTCATGTGGGTCAGTTCCAACTGCAACCCACGCCACCCACTCCAAGAGGACTATAACCTACCACCACCACACTGCAGACCCACAGACTGAGTCCTACACCTGGCAGGGCAGCCCCACAGCCAGGCCATCATCTCAACTGAAAAACAAGACAATGGGAATGTCAGATCAACAGTTTTGAGTTCAAATCCCACCTATATCAATCACCAACCATTTGATCCAAGCTTGCATGTCTTCCTCCAATAAATGGGATGAATGATAAAAGTTCTGCCCACTCATACTGTGAAAACACTCTGTAAGCTATAAAGTGTTTGACAAACAGTAGTGGTCACATTATTAGGAGTAGTGTGGTAATTTCAATTTCCTTCTCCTCATTTTAATGCCTGATGGAAAATGGCAACAAAAAGGTCACCAGATCTGTATGATATGACAGAGCACAAAGGTAAAAACATAGGCTCTGGGGTCTCCCTGAGTCAGGCCCCTGACACTCACCAGCTGTGTGATGATGTTGGGATGTTACTTGGGCTCTGAGGCTCAGCCCCCTCATCTGCAAACATGGGGACAGTGATACTTACATAGTAGATGTGAGGACCCATTTGGATTTAAAGTGCTGTTATGAGCACATTTTGTCTGAGCAGTCATCGGTCACTGCCCCTCCTTCTAGAAGTAGCACCTTGATTTCCCTCTAGAAGATATCCCTGCAGGCAGACTTCATGGGGCTGCCAGCCAAGGAGCCCTGGCCTCCCTTCACCCCGGGTGCACGGGCATTCAAGCCATGTGTCTTAGTCTCCTAGTGCTGCTGTAGCAAAGTACCACAAAGTGAGTGGCTTTAAAAAATTTATCGTCTCACAGTTTTGGAGGCTAGAAGTCCAAATCAGTGCCTCAGCTCTAGGGGAGGATCCTTCCTTGGCGGTGAGGGGGGAAAAAAACATTGCCATAGAGTCAATCCAGACGCGATGCAACCCCACGTATTACAGGGTAGAACGGTTTCATAAGGTTTTATTTGCTTAATCTTTACTGAAACAGGTCACCAGCCCTTTCACAACGACACTGGGTGGGTTTGAAATGCCAACCATTAAGCTAGTTCTGTTAGGTGCTGTTGAGAAGTTTGACTCACTTTGTTGTTAGGTGCCATGGATTCGGTTCTGACTCATAGTGATCCTATGTACAACAGAATGAAACACTGTGGTCCTGCGCCATCCTCACAATCGTTGCTATGTTTGAGCCCACTGTTGCAGCCACTGTGTCAATCCATCTCGTTGAGGGTCTTCCTCTTTCTCATTGACCCTCTATTTTATCAAACATGACGTCCTCCTCCCGGGACTGGTCCCTTCTGATAACATGTCCAAAGTACACGAGATGAATTCTTGCCATCCTTGCGTCTAATAAGTATTCTGGCTGTACTTCTTCCAAGACATCTGTTTGTTCTTCTGGTAGTCCGCGGTATATTCAATATTCTTTGCCAATACCATAATTCAAAAGCATGGATTCTTCTTCAGTCTTCCTTATTCATTGTCCAATTTTCACATGCATATGAGACGATGGAAAACCATGGTTTGGGTCAGGTGGACCTTAGTCCTCAAAGTGACATCTTTGCTTTTTAACACTTTAAGAAGACTTTTTGCAGTAGATTTGCCCAGTACAATGTGTCATTTGATTTCTTGACTGCTGCTTCCATGGGTGTTGATTGTGGATCCAAGTAAAATGAAATCCTTTACAACTTCAATATTTTCTCTGTTTATCATGATGTTGCTTATCAGTCCAGTTGTGAGAATTTGTTTTCTTTATGTTGAGGTATATTCCATACTGAAGGCTGTGTCTTTGATCTTCTTCAGTAAGTGGACTTTTACTGATCGAAACCCCATATGACAAAGTACTACTGCCCCATAGGGTTTTCTTGGCTGTAATTTTTACAGAAGCAGGTCACTTTCTCCCACAGAGCCCATGGTGGGTTCAAACCACCAACTTTTCTGTTACCATTCAAGTGCTTAACTGTTTGTAGCACCTACGGACCTTCCTTGTCGGTAGTACCAGGCAACTTGTAGATGTTCCTCATGTGGTCTCTTTCCCCTGTGTATGCCTGTGTCTATTCTGTTCTTCTCATAAGACATTACTCAGACAGGATTAGGTTTAGGACCCACCCTATTCTGGAATGACCTAATTACCATAACAAAAGAAAACTCCTATTTTAAAGCCGGGTCATATTTACAGGTACAGAGTTAGGACTTCAACATAACTCTTTGGGAGACACAATTCAATCCATAACATCTTTCTCCTAGGAATCTGAGCTTGTGTGACGTGAAGACGGGAAATGACTGGAGCTGACAGAGCTGTGATTTGGTCCTATCATTGAGAGCCCTGGAGCTGATCTAATTCCCATCAGGAGACCTGGTTCTTCTGCTTTCCTGCCAGTTCTGTGAGTTCTCTTGAAGCCTGCTGATATCACCTGTCTTTGCTTGTTGCCCAGAGTGAATTCCTGCCGCTAACCTCCTGAACACTCTAACTCATCCAAGAGCTTAGCACAAAAGCTTACTGGTACATAATAAACACGCAACAAATGGTAACTCAAGAGTCAGCAACAAATAGTAACTCAAGAGTCAGCGGAATAAATCATATACACGAGAGATCCTGAGGCCTGCTGACTCTACCTTCACTCCACTCCCCTTTTTGTGATTCCTCCCTATGTGGCGTAGTGGTTAAGAGCTACAGCTGCTAACCAAAAGGTCAGCAGTTTGAATCCACCAGGAGCTCCTTGGAAACTCTATAGGGCAGTCCTACTCTGTCCTATAGGATTGTTATGACTCGGAATCGACTCGAAGGCAACAGGTTTGTTTTTTTGTTTTTTTTCTTCTTCCCTGTGATTGGTGCCCTCTTTATTCTTCCTCTATATTTCATTCCCTTTCCATCAAAGACAGGAAACCCTGGTGGTGGAGTGGTTAAGAGCTACAGTTGCTAACCAAAATGTTGGCAGTTTGAATCCACCAGGCACTTCTTGGAAACTCTGTGGGGCAATTCTACTCTGTCCTAAACGGTCGCTATGAATTTGAATCGACTTGATGGCAATAGGTTTTTTTTGTTTGTTCACCAAAGACAAGGCCTAGAATTTTCCTACCATGAACATCACCAAATATTTCCAGTTCCCCCCTTCCAACACATAAGGAGATTGTTCTTTCTGGTCCCCTTACGGTCAGGTGGAACCTAGTTCTAGCCAATGAGTTGTGAGTGGAAGTGACATGTGTCATTAATTGCCATTGCACAACCCTCTAGATCTCTCACCTAGAAGTGACCAAGCACATTGTAGATGGTGGCTGCTCTGTCAGCCTGGGCACCCTTGCCAACCCACATGGACATGTCATGTGAGGAAGAAATATGCCTTTGTTTTCAAAAGTCATTGGGACTTTCAGGTTGTTTTTTTTACTGCAGCAAAACCTAGCCTAACCTGACTAATACACACTCCCTAGTTTCACCCACTTTCCCTTCATCACTTTGTATGCTGGAAGCACTTGTAAGTGTTTAAATTGCTGATTTTCCTCCCCAAATCTACAACCAGCATACTAACCTTCTTGTATCATTTTTGGCCATGT
This sequence comes from Elephas maximus indicus, assembly GCF_024166365.1. Classification (NCBI taxonomy): domain Eukaryota; kingdom Metazoa; phylum Chordata; class Mammalia; order Proboscidea; family Elephantidae; genus Elephas; species Elephas maximus. Next base: position 192,546,762 of record NC_064820.1, on the reverse strand, counting down.
TCGGTGCACAACATTTGGCAAAACAGGAAAAGAAAGCCCAATCATGTTTCCTTGCTTTGTGTGAGCCACACGTGAGTTGAAATGAGACCCACATAGCTAATTCCTCTAAACCCTCTTCAAAGACCTACCCTCTCCCGTGCCAATTCTGGGTCCCAATCACCCTCTGCTATGAAGTTCCATTTTAAAGGAATTGTGAGAGACTGCTGAAGGTGAGTGAAATTTGATCCACTCTCCTATGGAATAAATGTTTTCCCAGACTACTTGTTTGGCTGATACAGACAGGGCTCAGTCAGCATAGGTGGCAATTCCTTACACATGCCATCACACCCCCTCTGACTGGGCCACAAATCCAGAAGCAATGCAGGCTGACAGTGAACATGTGACAACAGGAAAGCACCCAAGTGTGATGGAGAATGCAGTGAACTTGGACAAAGAAATGTGGACTCTGATCTCAACTCTGCCATTGTAACAGTCCATCCTTCTTTGATAGCAAATGAAAGAAACTCAGCGCGAACAACTTATACAACAAAAAATAAAAACCTCTCCAGGTTCTCAAAGAATATTGTGAAGAAACTGTCCCTCCATGACAGCATGCTACTGTCTTTGTGTCCAGGCTTGTACTCCTCCAGCTCCAGGTCCAGGCTTACACTCCCCCAGCTCAGCAACCCCAAGACAAAGAAGACCCTCTTTCCCAAAACTTCAGTCAAAAATCACAGAGTGGAATTTCCTTGGCCTGATTGCAGGCACGTGTCCATTCCTGAGTCAATCACTGTGGCCAGGGAGAAGCAAGTGCTCTGACTGGCCAGACATATGGAGTGAGAAGTGGGAGCAGCTTCAGTCAAACTATATGGACTAAGAGTTGGGGAAGAGTGGATAACCTCAAGAAAACCAGGGTGCCATGACCAAAAGGGGGCTTGTAGGAGTCCCTGGGTAGTGCAAATGGTTAACACACTTGGCTACTAAGGTTGGAGGTGTGAGTCTACCCAGAAGCACCTCGGTAGAAAGGCCTGGTGATCTACTTCCAAAAAATCACCCCTGAAAACTCTGTGGAGCACAGTTCTACTCTGACACACACGGGGTCACCATGAGCTGGAATCGACTCCACAACAACTGGCTTAACTGCTTTGTAAGGTCCCTGGGTGGCACAGTTTGCCCTGGGCTCTAACCAAAAGGTTGGCAGTTCCAATCTACCCAGTGGCACCGTGAAAGAAAGGCCTGGCAATCTGCTTCCATAAAGATTACAGCCAAGAAAACCCTATGGAGCTCATTTCTGCTCTGTAACACATGGGTTGTCACAAGTCAGAATCGACTCCATGGCAATAGGTTTACAGGTTATAACCAAGGATGGGGGGGAGATGACTGTGAGACGAAAGCAACCCTGAGTCATTCCAGTCAACGTCCTCTGTGGCTTCAGGCTAGCCATTAAAGAAAGGGAACTGATTAATGCATATATACTACTGCTGCTAAGTGCCTGGTGTCATGCTAGGTGCTGGGATACAGCAGCGAACCAGCCCAACCAGGGTTCCTTGCAGAGCTCACAGTTTAGCCAGGAAGGCACGTGACCCAGGGGTAATAGCAAAGAGAGCCAAGTGCTGCATTAGGAGAAGCGGAAGACGCTCTGAGAACATACAAGTGAGAGGGACCTGACCTCATCCCAAGGTTGCATCCTTGATGGGTCTGATCCTCACAAGTGTTTTGAGGTAAGTACTGTTATCGCATTGTCCTGATTTGGCACTTGAGGCTCAGAGAGGCTGAATGACTTGCCCAGTAACACAGCTAGCAAGTGCTAGAATTTGGATTCAAACTTGTCTGATCCCATCACAAGTTCTGAGTAACACAGTTGCCTTTTTTATAAAATGCTCACAACAATGTTTGTTCTGTCCACAGTTTCAGTTATGAGATGATAAAAAGGTCAGGGGGCAATTCTGGCCTGGCATTTCAGAAATTCAATTTGATCAGGTTTCCCAAGCATTAGAGGCTCAGGAGCATTAATTCACACCAACCAAACTCACAGGGGGGTTATTACAAACCTTAAACCCGACGTACAGATTTATCATAAGTGATGTGAGAAGTCAAAGGACCAGTTATTTGTCTGTCCAGGTAAGTAGAACCACTGTAGAGAACAAATTTGAGGGGCGGGAAGTAGCGGTGGGGGTAATGAATCTAACATTGTATGAATAAACAAATTCTAGGGGCTTCAGGGAGCCCTGGTAGTACAGTGGTTAAGAGCTCAACTGCTAACCAAAGGGTCAGCAGATCAAATCTACCAGCCGCTCCTTGGGAACCCTAGGGGGCAGTTCTATTCTGTCCTACAGGGTCGCTATGAGTCAGAATCGACTCGACGGTAATGGGTTTGTTTGTTTTTGTATATACCACCTAAGAAATCGGAATTGACTGGACAGCAACAGGGTTTAGGGACTTCATAAATGTTACCTCTTTAAATACAGAAGGTTTCTCCACAAGCACTAAAGCAAAAGGAAATGTATGGCTTTTATGTAATTTTTCTATAAAGTTAGAAAAGTTGAATGAATTGCTGTGAATTACAGCCCTCACCAAAGAAGTCCCAGCCTTAAGCCCCAGAACCTCTAACTATGCTATCTTACACGGCCAAAGGGAATTAAATGTTCGCGCTGTGAGTCGGAACCAACTCAATGGCAACGGGCTTGGGGTTTTTTTATCAGCTGACCTTAAAATAAAGAAATTATTCTGGATTATCCCAGTGGGCTAACCAGTTGCATCTTTAGGAATATTGTCAGTGACACTTTGCAATCTATTTGCATTGAAATGACTTTGCGTTGTTGGGAGATTGATTTAGAACTGAAGAGACAGGGGAATGAACGGGAGCTCCTGTTTAAGAAAAGGGGCATTGAACAGGGTCTTGATCGGAATTTCCCTGATCTTATGGTAACCAAGGAAACCCTGGTGGCATAGTGCTTAAGTGCTACAGCTGCTAACCAAAAAAGGTCAGCAGTTCGAATCCACCAGGCACTCCTTGGAAACTCTATGGGGGCAATTCTACTCTGTCCTATAGGACAGCTATGAGTTGGAACCGACTCGACGGCAACAGGTTTGGTTTTGTTTGTTTGTTTGTTTTGTTTTTGGTATAATAACCAAGAATTTGTAACTGATTGGCTTCTTGTGCTTCCTCTTCTGAGAAATATTTGTTCAAGTCTTTTGCCCATTTTTCTATTTTCTTATTGATTTGTAGGCATTCTTTTCATTTTCTTGATACTAATCTTTCGTTGGTTGCATTGTTGCAAATATATTCCCCACTGTTGTTTCACCTCATTTACGATCTTTTAATTAAATGTTTTTCATTTTAATATAGTCAAACATATCAATCTTTTTTTACAGTCAACTTTTTTTATACTTTTTGTGTCTCGTTTAAGAATCCTTCCTTAGCCCAAGAGCAAAAAGATATTCAGATATATTTTCTACAAAAGAGTTTTAAATTTTGTTGCTAACATTAAAGTCTTCAATCCATTCATATATGCTGTACGGCTGGATGCGATTTCATCTTTTTCCTAATAGTTTGCCATTTTTTCAGCTCCTTTTTTTTTTTACCAGTCCTCTTCTCCTTGCTAATCTGATATACCGCCCCTGTCTGCAGCAAAGTCTGATAATACCAAGAGCTGGAGAGAAAGTGTATCTACAAGATCTCTTAGACGTTGCTAGAGGGAGCAAGAACCAGCGCAACAGTTTGTGAAGGACAGGTGGCACTACCTCCTGAAGTTGAACACTCATATACCCTATGAGCCAGCAATTCCGCTCATGGGTAGAGACCCAAGAGAATTTCATGCATGCATACAACTGAAAATATGTATTCCAAAAAAAATGCTTTTAATCTTCATACAAAGGTATCAATCTCTATATAATCTTTGGAGATATACTTTAACGCTCACAGCAATACTCACCAACAGGAGAATGGATAAACAGCAGGGATTATATTCACACCATGGAATCTTTTAATGTAGTCGGGAAGGCTGAACTAGAGCAACATGCAACAATGGGGATGAATTTCGTTAGTATATAAGATTAAGCAGAAAAGTAAGGTATGTATAGCATGACAAACTTTTTTAATTCATAAAGCTAAAAGGAGCTACAATGAAAATGTATTCTTTTTTAGGAATACATAGAGGTGCAATAAAACTACATTGAAAAAAAAAAAGGGAATGATGAACATTCAGGATTATAATTACCTCAGGCTCAGGGAGGCGGAGGATAGGATGGAAACACAGAGTTAAACCCAAACCCGTTGCTGTGGTGTGGACTTCAACTCACGGCGACCCCACATGTATCAGAGTAGAACTGTGCTCCACTGGGTTTTCAACAGCTGATGTTTTGGAAGTAGGTTGCAAGGCCTTTCTTCCAAAGCAAGTCTGGGTGGACTTGAACTTCTAACCTTTCAGTTTTCAGCTGAGAGTATTAACTGCTTGGGCCACCCAGGGATTCCAACATAGAGTTCAAATTCGGTTATTAGCAAAGTCCTAGCTTTTTTTGAGTTGTGGCTTCAAAGGTGCTTATTACATTATCAAAGTTATTTACTTATTTTATTTTAAAGCAGCCCTTGAGAGGACCAACAATGAGAGTGTGTCAAAAACAAAGGATTATGCATACCTATTTTTTCTTTATTGCCCAAAGGAAGCCCTTGGTGGTTCAGGGGTAAAATTCTCGCCTTCCATGGGGGAGACCCTGGTTCCTTTCCTGGCCACTAACGTCAGCACAGCCACCACCTGTCTGTCAGTGGAGGTTTGCACATTACTGTGATGCTGAACAGGTTTCAGCAGAGCTTACAGGCTAATGAACTAGGAGGAAAGGCCTGGCAATCTACTTCTGAAAATCAGCCAATGCAAACCCTAAACGGCCAAGCCCCAACTGATCAGCATTTTCTTCTATTGTACATGGGGTTGCCAGGAGTTGCTGGCCAACTCTATGGCAGTTAACGACAGCCACAACAGTGTCCAAAGGCGGAAGAAAATACATGATTAAAGTAAATAATAAAAAGAAACTTTCTAAAAAAAAAAAACCTTTTTTATATTTCTGTTCAAAGCACTACTTAAGGCTTTTTGCTTCGTTTATTTGTTTGCATGTTTATTTTAGATTCAATAAGAAACTTTAGCCTCTATTTTAAGTGGCTTACTTTAAGGACTGCTGGGTTGTTTCCCAGTACCAATTATCTTTAGATAAGAAAGAACTTCCGTACTTCAAATCAAGCCTCTTTCCTTTGAGACAGTGCAAAATGCTAATAAATTTTTACTCTGAATTTTTTCTTTCAACATTCCTAATCAGTACCAGGAAATTACCAATATGTTTTCTTGGGGTGGATTAAGTCAGAAATACTTTCCAGGATTAGCATTTTCCTTACATTATATACCAAAAAAACCCTTGCTGTCAAGTCAATTCAGACTCATTCGGACTGTACAGAGTTTGTTGTAAAATCAATGCCTCCTGGCAACGATTTTTAAGAGTTACTTCAACTTCCTTGTTGAGAATTACAAAACATTCTAATTTCATCAGTATCACGCTTAAAAAACATCTACTCGGTACGCCATTTTCTAAGAAGACGTCTACAAGAAGATATTCTAGAAGTTTCCATTGTAGCAAATAAGTTGCTATCTTTATGAAAAATTATATAAGTGCATTGACTTTCATTTGCCATCAGGCACTCAAAAGAATTTTATTTCTCCATCTGGAAGAAAACAAAGTTAGACCTCTAACTCACATCGTATAAAAAAATTAATTCCTGATGGAATAAAGATCTAAATGTAGACGTAAAACAAGAGGAAAATACAAGAGAACATTTTCGTAAGATCCACAGGAGACTTTTTTAATAAACAAGGTATGAAAGTCAGAAGCCCCTAAAGAAAGACTGAGCAAATCTAAAAATATAACATCTTTTATTGTTTGAGGGCATGAGCTTCTTTATCAGCCCAATTAAAAGTGATTAAACACTAAGCACATTTACCCACCACAGAGAAAAAAAAAAGAATCAGGCAAGATCCTGGATTGGTTAATTTTGGCTTCATTATGTCATTCAGGACCTTGGCTCTGCCTTTTCACTCTGCCATTCTCAAATGTGGCATTTCGCCTCAGGTTTGTCTCAAGAGGCCATAGCTCCTCCAAGCACTACCTCGTCCCTCAACAATGTTCAGAGGCCAAAAAAAAGGAAAGATCGCACCCCTGAAGTCCCTTTTTAAGAGTCTGAAACCATCCCATAGTCCTGCCTTCTTAGAAACCTCTGGCAGACCCCCGTCACATCTTGTTAACCACAATTGTATCACAGATCGATACTTAAACCACAGAACTAGGAGGAGGTGTGGTGTTATCACTGTTGGCTTAAACTAATCAAGATTCAGCCTCTGGGGCTAGAAGAAGCCCATCCCTCATAACCCTAAAGCTCCTGTTAGCAAGGAAGAAAGGGGAATGGGTATTAGATAAGCAAGGAGTAATATAAAACCTTTCCTTCAAAGAAAATAAAAATATTAATAATTACTGAGTTTAGAGTATGTGGCAAGCCTCGCTTTAGGAGCTTACAGTCAATAGTTGACTAACTTTTTCTGTAAAAGTCCAGATAACAAATATTTTAGGTTTTGAAGGTCATTTGGTCTCCAGTACACTTTTCTGCTGTTTGGGTTTTTTGGGTATAGAGTGAAAGCAGCCATAGATAGATATAAACAAACAGCCATGACTGTGCTCCAAAAAAACTTTATTTACAAAAAGGGTTGGATCCAAATGGGGGGGAGAAAATTGTAGAACAAAACTCAAAATCTTAAAAAAAGGCCAGACTTACTGGACCAGCAGAGACCTGGGGAACCCCTGAGACTATCACCCTAAAATACTCTTTAAACTTTGACCTGAAACTACTCCCGGAGATCACCTTTCAACTAAATAAAAGATTGGCTCATAAAATGAACAATACCACTTGTGAGTACTATGTTTCTTCTATTAAAAAAAAAAATCACCTATTGAGACCAAGCAGTCAACATTTACCCTAAAGCAAAGACAAGAAGGTCAGGGGACGTCAGGGAATCAGAAGAAAGAATAATGTAAACGAAACAACCAGAACAAAAATAATGAGAACGTTGACACAATGTAGAAAGCATAACCAATGTCACTGAACAATATATGTAGGAATTGTTAAACGGGAACCGAATTTGCTGTGTAAACTTTCACCAAATCCCAATAAAATATATATATTTTTAAAGTTGGAGTTTGTGGACCCCTAGTCTAGTAGAAAGACAAGATGCGAACCAAGATCTAACACTGGCCTGCAGAAACGTTTTGTCTGGCAGACCCTGGGTTTAATAAAGTCATACATTGCCCAATCAACCACAGTCCCCACCATTCCCTATTGTCTTATTCCATGCCACTTCACATTTACTGCCATGATTTCTTCATAAGAGTAAAGGCTGTTTCACCCAGGGTATCAGGAACCATTCATTTGCTTATTTGTGGCATCTTTGTTGTTATTGTTAGCTCCTGTCGAGTCAGCCCCCAACTCTTGGCAACCCCATGCACAAGAAAATGAAATGCTGCACAGTCCTGCGCCATCCCCATGGTTGCTTGTGGCTCAGACTGTCCATCTTAGTCTGGTAGCTCCAGTGAAACCTATTCAGGGTAATGGCAACAAGCAAGCCTCCACTGACAGACGGGTGGTGGCTGTGCATGAGACGATTGGCTGGGAATTGAACTAGGGTCTCCTGCATGGAAGGCAAGAATTCTACCACTGAACCACCAATGCCTCCATGACATCTTTAGACACAAATATGTTTTGATACATAAATTCCATTAACAAATACCATGTCATGAAACTGTTCCACTGTGCTCCTTGTTATATTTTGGGGAGACACACACACTCACAATTTAACTAAAGGACACTGATTGCCTCTTCATCCAGTCCAGAGGAACCCTGTGCTAATCCCTTCTCAGGAGTGATCAACGGCGCTGAGCGGTCCCATAGCGGAGCTCCGTGGTAACCCAATCTCTGCATTCTGCTGACGAGCCACACTCCCGCGGTTTATGAGCTCAGTGGAATCCCTCAATGGAATTATACCCTTTTATTGAGTCCTGAACCATATATTATCATGAATACTAAACCAATTCAAATGGTCCATCCCCTCTGCCTTACCATTACACAAAGCCTTCAGCAATTACCCTCCTGTTCAAAGAATGTGTTTTCTTTGGCATTCAGCACCACTGAAACCTGACGGGTTTTGGGCAACTGCACTTCACCTCCAGGCTCCAAGCGCAGCTGCAGCTCACATCGGTGTCTGTGGTCCTTTGGACAGGGATCATAAGAGGTTAAATGTCTTCCTATCCATATAGAAAGGATTCAGCTACTAACTGAAAGATTGGCGGTTTGAATTCACCCAGAGGTGCCTCAGAAGAATGTCCTGGTGATCTGCTTCCAAAAGCTCCCAGACCTGAAAGCCCTATGGAGCTATTCTAATCAGACACACATAGGGTTTCCATGAGGTGTTTTTGGTTTTGTTTTTTACCTTACCTTATCTTGCAAGTTCCCGTCAAGTCAATTCTGACTCATGGCAACCCCATGTGTGTCAAAGTAGAACTGTGTTCCACAGGGTTTTCAGTGGCTGATTTTTCAAAATTAGATCACTGGGCCTTTCTTCTAAGGCATCTCTAAGTGGACTTGAACCCCCAACCTTTCAGTTAGCTGGTGAGGGCATTAGCTTTTTGCACCATCTAGGGAGTCCAAAGGATTAGCAAAGAACATTGAAACTGTGGGCTCACTTTCAGGGGGATGGGCAAGCCGTTTACAAAGAGTATCGCCCTTCAAGGGGAGTCAAGCACTTGAGAAGCACGAGCTCCCTGGCCAACAAGCCAAGGACCTACGGTGCTCCAGGAAGGTGATGCTTTACTAAACTGACTCTAAACAAGAAGACACGTGACAGACTTGGCAGTCATTCAACAAATACTTACCCAGCATCAGTTGCATGTCAGACACTGTGCTGGGCACCAAGGGGTGCCTGCCCCGGTGGGGCTGAGGGTGTGACACGGTGTTGAGGGTGGATTGGTTCAGACAACAAACAGGTCCAAAGTCAGTGGATGTAAGTCATTATAAGTGACATGAAGGAAAAAAACAGGATGTTGCACAGGCTAGCTTCCTGTGGCTACTGTAACAAATGGCCACAAATCTCATGGCTTAAAACAAGAGAAATTTATTCTTACAGTTCTGGAAGCCATAAGTTCAAAATTGAGGTGTCAGCAGGGATGCATTTCCTCCAAAGACTCTCTGGGAAAATCCTCTCTTGTCTTTTCCAGCTTCTAGTGGCTCCAGGCATTCTTGGCTTGTGACTACATCACTCCAATCTCTGCCCTTGAATTTACATGGACTTCTCCTGGTATGTCTTTTTATCTGTCTCTTATGAGGATACGTGTCATTGGGTTTAGGGACCAACCCAATAATCCAGGATGATCTCATCTTAAGATCCTTAACTTAATTACATCTGCAAAGACCCTTTTGCCAAATAAGGGCACAGTCACAGGTTCCAGGACATGGATATATCTTTGATCTTTGGGGGGGGGCCGTTAGGCCCACTACACTGTGAGAGATAATAATGGGGTAACTTACGTTAGAACAGGGGGTCAGAGAAAACCTGTGAGAAGAAACATATCACGCGGCGTTGAGGAGAACTGACAATACTAAGAAAGAGGATTTCTGGCCAAGAGCACAGTCAATGCCAAGGCCCTGAAAGCAGCTGAGTTTATAGAGTGAAACCTGTGTCTGATGGATTTCAACGGGACTGTCTTGTTTTTCCAGGTCTCACAAATTTTCCACCTTTGACAGGGTGCAGCCTTACCACTTTTTTATCACTCATTTTACTGGTAAATATTTGAGTTTTCCTTTTCTGACAGGTTTCCTCCTTACACAGGTCCCGGCTTTCGCAGGTTTTACTGTAGTATTCTGAAAGCTGAAAGAAGGCCAGTGTAAGAACAGCAGAGTGAGTAAAATGGCCTGAGATGTGCTGGGAGGGGTGGTGGAGGCCTATCCTGCAGGCCTTGGAAGCCACAGGACAAAGCTGGAATTTTACTTGCGACCATTGAAGGGTTTTTTGTTTTTTTATTTTGTTGTTGTTGTTGAGAATATACACAGCAAAACATACACCAATTCAACAGTTTCCACATGTCCAATTCAGTGACACTAACTACATTTTTCAAGTTGTAACCCTTTTCTGAGCTGTTCCTCCCCCATTAACATAAAATCTCTGCCCCCTAAATTTCCTATCTAATCTTTCGAGTTGCTATTGTCAATTGGATCCCGTATAGATAAAACCAAAAACCCAACGCAGTCAAGTTGATTCCGACTCATAGCAACCCTATAGGACAGAGTAAAACTGTCCCACAGTTTCCAAGGAGCGCCTGGTGGATTCGAACTGCCAGCCCTTTGGTTAGCAGCCATAGCACTTAACCACTACACCACCAGGGTTTCTGGTTCCCATATAGATAGATCTTAAAAAAGCATACTGATCAAGGCAGACATTTTTTACTAGTTAAGCTAAACCATTGTTTGGTTTTAAGGAGACTTCAGAGGATATTTTTAGTTTAAGGTTTAAAGACCTCAGGGCACCACTGAAGGGTTTAAAACATAAAAATGAGATTACGTTCACATTTTATCTTGAAGATACTTTTAAATAGTGTAGCTGACCCCAGTTTAAACTAGGAGTTATTACTTGTCTTGTAGTTTTAGCAATAAGAAAGTATTACGGATTGTACTGTGTCCTCCCAAAATAATGTGTTAGAATTCTAACCCCTATACCTGTGGAGGTAATCTGGTTTGGAAATAGGGTTTTCTTTGTTATGTTAATGAGGCCAAATCAATGTAGGGTGTGTCCTAAACGTAATCACTTCTGGGTAACAGGAGGAGCAGATGAGATACAGACACATGCACACATGGGGGAAGACAGATGCCATGTGAGGATCTGTCTACATGGCAAGGAACCAAGGAACCAAGGGACACCCAGGACAACCTACAGGGATGGAAATCACACCACCCAGACTCGGATTTGGACTCTGAGCCTCCAGAACTGCGAGAAAATTAATTTCTATTCTTTAAAGCCAGCTACTTGAGGTATTTCTGTTACAGCAGCACTAAGTAACTAAGACACAAAGGTGTACGTTTGATCCTTTACCAAGCCCTGTTATACACATTAACTGATTTAATTTTTTTTTTTTAATTACATATAACCCAAATACAAGCCATGGCAACATGCAGTCCAGTGTTTGCTGTTATCCCATTGTAGGAAGTACTGTCTAGAGACCAAAAATAATTAAAGACAATGCCAATCTTTACCAGCACCTCTTTAGAACATCAAAGCATATCTATCTAATTCATAGCAACGCTTTATCAAGCTCTCTTTCCCCATCGCACTCATTCTTGGCATCTCTTCCAGCCCACAGCTTCCTCAGCAACTTCTTTTCCTCATGCCTCAAGTCTTGACCAACTCCCCATCAAAATTTCTTCCACAACCCTAGCTCAAGGCTCTTGACTCCTTCACCTCCCATATCCCCTTCCTGGATCTGCTCTGTTTTTCTCTCCAGTGATTCTTTATGCCCTGAGATTCTCTACATTGCCCCCTCCCAGTGATGACCCCATCAGCACAGTAGGACCCAAGAACCCAGCCAGCAGACCCAGAGAGAGAAGAGGTATAGTTTGCACACCAAGAGACAAAAGACAGAATCCAATCTCTCTCTCTCTCAGTGGGGAAGGGTGTTGGAGGCAGAAATGGGAACGCAAGTTTATGTTTTGCCTTATTTCCCTTCACATATTAAAAAAAATTTTTTTTCATCATAACCTCCATGAGGATAGAAACTACATCTTGTACGTTTGTACAATAAATGTACATCAATGTCTCGTACATCTTATACATTTATTGTAGATGGAGCCCTGGTGGCACAGTAGTTAAAGCGATTGACCGCTAACCGAAAGGTCGGCAGTTCGAAACCACCAGCGGCTCCATGGGAGAAAGATGTGGCAGTCTGCTTCCATAGAGATTTACAGCTTTGAAAACCCTACGGGGTCACTATGAGTCGGAATCTACTCAACTGCAGTGGTGGGTTTTTTTATTGTAGAGTGAAGGCCCAGGTGGTGAAAACAGTTAACGTGCTTGGCTGCTAACTAAAAAGTTGTAGGTTTAAATCCACCCTGAGGTGCCTTGGAAGAAAAGCCTGGTGATATACTTCCCAAAAAATCAGTCATTGAAAACTCTATGGAGCATAGTTCTGCTTTGACACACATGGGGTCACCCTGAGTTGGAGTGCCTCTACAGCCACTGTTTCTTTTTTATATCGTACAGCAGACCTCTTCGCACAAAAGTGAGAAAAACTGATAACAGAAGTTTGCCTGAGACTGGATCCTGACTCCATGATCAAGCATTCTTCCTACGTCATCTACAAAGCTGAGCCAAAATGGCCTGGTTTTAATTAAGCTTTGGCGACATCTGTCATGCATGATTGGCGACATTTTTCCATCCACTCGTCACTCCTAAAAACAGACTCGTTCCTATTAATATGGAATCACCAGACTAAGGCGGTCTGAAGCACAGGTGAGGGAGGATACCTAAGCCATCCAGGGGTATTGTTACATATATGGGGCAAAAATGACCTCTGCGTCTTGGCTACAAGTTGTTTATTTCTTCATAGCAAATTGAGACCCATTAGTCCCCCATGCCAAACTCAAGTTTGCACACATCCAATTATTCTAAAAATAGCCCAAATAAGCAGAGTTTTAACCACTTAGAGCCAGCCTGCTTTACATACTCCATGAAACTGCACCCAATACCTGCTAGTCCTAGATAAGATAAAATGTGTGGTAATAGAGACCAAAGCTGCCCCCATTCTTTGGACCTCTCTGACCCAGCGACTGCCCACTTTTCTGCAGGAGGACATCAACTAGGAACATGTATGCCACCCTCCTTTTTCCTCTCCTGGGGACCCCCTTGCCCTCTTCACCTTCTGGTTGCTCCTTGCACCCCTTGCCACTGGAAGATCTCTTGTTGTGGGGGATCACCCCCTGGATTCAGCTGTCAGTGCATCGGCCCCAACAAATAACTTGTGCAGCGCTGCTATCTCATGGTCATATCTTTTCCCTCCATCAGCCCCAAATTCTTGAGCTCACTACAGGTATGCACAAAGCAAAGGGGAAGCAGCTGCCACACTGGGGATCCTGTACCCAGCTATAGCTAGTGTGAACAGCAAAATCCTCTTCTACCAAAAGCATGTTTTATCAGTTAGATATAGACCAAAAGGTGATGAATGAAAGCAGAGAGGGTCTCCAGGAGAAGCCTGGAAAGGCCAAGAGGCTGTGGACTTGACCACGGACTGTATGGTCCTCAGAGGAAGAAACTGTGTTTTATTCAACTGTATTTTTGCCTCGCCTCTGACCCCCTCTTCCAGGCTCCTAGCCTAGGACCTAGAACTCTGCAAACTTGGTTGGCTGGCTGGCCGGCTGGGTGGCTGGCTGGCTGGCTGGCTGGCTGGCCGGCTGACTGGCTGGCTGGCCGGCTGGCTGGGTGGCTGGCCGGCTGGCCGGCTGGCTGGCTGGCTGGCTGGCTGGTTGAATGAACGAGCAATCAAAATGTCTAAGAAGAGTGCAATACTCCCCTCTTAAGTGTTATTCCTCAAGAGGTTGGCAAAGGCCATAAGGTCACATTGCCTCAGCTCCCTTAAGCCAACCCTCAACTTCCCAGTCCAAGAAAGGAGGTTAATGATTTCTTTGAATCCCAGAGTCCCCAGAGGTGGTCACGATGGCACAAGCTGTCAAGAGCACACATTTAAGCCATACATCAGAGATTCTTACTTGTTAAAGCTTTCTAATTGAAAGCCTGTGTAACCACCTTGGTTTTTTCCTTGCTAATGTTTTACAAACTTCACTTAATTGCCTCCTCAAGTACCAACATTTTTAAGTAGCACCTGTAAGTTGCCATAGGGCAGGTAGTCTTCAAACTTTTAAGCTTACATAGCCCCCTAAAATATTTATATATATTCTATGTAGCCCCTTGAGTGCTTTTAAGTTGACATCTAACAATTTTATCATATATTTAAATAGTCAAAGGATGCTATTCCCACTGTATTGTAAATATTGATATTTTGTAAATAACATTGTTACATCACTCTTTTAAATGTTTCCAACTGAATCTAAATACCATAGTAATTTGATACTCACCATCACCTGTTTAAAAAAACAAATTCTTCTCTATAAGTCAGAAAACTTATGTCTTTCTTTTTCCTCCTTGAAATCATATTTCCATTTTACTTTCCTCCCAGAATTTTATTCTAATCTGATTTTACGCTAGAAAGCCTTTATTAACCACTATCATAATTCTATGCAAGAAAAAATGTATATAAATTGAAATTCTTTTTTTGTTTTGTTTTGTTTTAATTTCCTGTGATCCATTGGGCTCTGACTATTACAAAATTTTCCTCTGAGTTGAGCTATCATTGCAATTTATTATTCACACACATTTGATCAAAGTAAGACATTACAAATTTTGGTGTATAAATAATAAATAAACCAAACCAAACTTGTTGCCAGAGTAGAACTACTCCATAGGGTTTTTCTGGCTGTGACCTTTCAGAAGTAGATCTTCAGGCCTTTCTTCCAAGGTACCTCTGGGTAGATTCGAACCATCAACCTCTTAGTTGTCAAGAGCTTAACCATTTGCACCACCAAGCACTCCTAAATAATAAATATCTCATATAATTTATTGGAAATATATGTCTTAATCTGATGGCTGAAGGTGGGATATGCAGGCTTCACAGACTCCAGTTTTTTGAGTGTTACTGTTTGGTACTTCAGAGTGAGACAGGGCTTAGTCTTTCTTTGTGAAAGTGAGAGAAAAGCACCTGGAAAGAGCAGGAAGAAAAGGAGAACCAGGCTCCACAGCAGGCATGTCCTCTGCCAGATGCATTTTAGGAAAGGACACATAAATGGATTCTTTTGAAACTACCTTGGCCCACATAGCCCTTGAAAATTTCTCCAAACCTCCAGGGGTAAGGGTAGTCTGGGTTGGTAAATCGAGCCATGGGGAATTCGAATAAGTGCAAGACACAATTTCGGTCTTCCAAGAGTCTGCATCTGGGTAGAGAGATGGGATACAAGCACTTCACCTGAGATTAATAATGACCAAAGGTCTAAAGAAGAGTTCAAAACAATAAATATCGTTAGCAGAATAATGGCCCCCAAAGATGTCCATTTCCTAATTCCTCGAAACTGTAAATAGGTTACCTTACATGGCAAAAGGAAATTAAAGTTGTAGATGGAATTAAGGTTGCTCATCAGTGGTCCTTAAGATAGGAAGATCATCCTGTATTGTAATCACAGTCATGCCTCAGTATTCTGTGGGGATTGGCTCCAAGAATACCACCCCGCATACCAAAATCCGAGGGTGCTCAAATTCCTTATATAAAATGGCACTGTATTCGCCTATAACCTTGGCACAACCACCACAGACTTTAAATCATCTCTAGATTACTTATAATACCTAATACAATGTAAATGCTACTTAAATACTTGTTCATGCTTACACTTAACACTTAACGGTTTCTCAGTCTTTGCAAGCACTTTATCATGAACCAGAGACCCTTTTTTGTTGTTGCAGGGCCAACACTAACACTCCCATGAATTTCAGCTTCTTTCTCCTTTATTGTGCGAATGCTCCATTCCTTCTTACTGACCTTACAGCCCACTTCGCCAAGCAACATGCCACTTTTCAAAAGATCTACGATTTTTACCTTCTTGTCAAGAGATAGCACTATATGCTCCCTCTTAGCCTTCGAGAAATTGTTTTGACCACTTTGCTGCTTTTTAGGAGCCTTTTTTTTTCTCAGAAACAAAAGGTGCTATACAAGTAGTGAACAAACGAGACGCAAAGGGAACAATGCTCTAACAAGGAGGGCTGGAGAGAGACTCAGGATCTGTGAAACAGTGGGAGGCTACAGCAGGGTGTGCCTGCACATCACTTCATTCGTGTGGGTTCAGCGTAGTGCTCGGTGCATGGCAAACTCAAGTTTTGCTTTTTGGAACTTTCTTTTTTTTCCAAATATTTTCAATCCATGATTGATTGAATCTGCAGACACAGAACCAGCAAATATGGAGGGCCCGCTGTACAAGGGTCCTTGCAAGTGGAAGGAGATAGAAGAGGAAGTCAGAGTGGTGTGACATAAGAAGGACCAACCCACAATGGCTGGCTTTGAAGATGGAGGATGGGTCTATGAGCCAAGAAATGTGGGCAGCCACTAAAAGCTGGAAAAGGCAAGAAACCAGAGTCTCCTCTAGAACCTCCAGAAGGAATGCAGCCCTGTGGACACCTTGACTTCAGCCAGTGAGGCTGATTTTGGGCTTCTGACCTCCAGAACCATTAGATGATAAATTTGTGTGTTTTTACATAAGGATATGCTCACAATCACTAGCCATCAGAGAAATGCAAATCAAAACTACATTGAGATACCATCTCAACCCAACAAGGTTAGCATTAATCCAAAAAACACAAAATAATAAATGTTGGAGAGGTTGTAGAGAGATTGGAACACTTATACACTGCTGGTGGGGATGTCAAATGGTACAATCCCTTTGTAAATCAATTTGGCACTTCCTTAAAAAGCTAGAAATAGAACTACCATACAATCCAGCAATCCCACTCCTTGGAATAGATCCTAGAGAAATAAAAGCCCTCACACGAATAAATATAATGCACATCCATGTTCACTGGAGCACTGTTCACAATAGCAAAAAGATGGAAATAGCTTAGGTGCCCATCAACAGAAAACTGGATAAATAAATTATGGTGTATTCACACAATGGAATACTACACAATGATAAAGAACAACAATTAATCTGCAAAACATCTCGTAAGATGGGTGAATCTGGAAGGCATTACATTGAGTGAAATTAGTCAGTCAAAAAAGGACAAACATTCTATGAGATCACTATTATAAGAACTCAAGAAAAGGTTTAAACACAGAAGAAAACATTTTTTGATGGTTACAAGGGTGGGGAGGGAGGGAGAGGGGTATTCACTAACTAGATAGGAGAAAAAAAATATCTTAGGTGAAGGGAAGGACAACATACAATACAGGGGAAGTCAGCACGACTGAATTAAACCAAAAGCTAACAAGTGGCCTGAACACAACCAAACACTTCAAGGGACAGAACAGCAGGGGTGGAGGTCTGGGGACCATGGTTTCAGGGGACATCTAGCTCAATTGGGATTAAAAAAAAGTTTATTAAGAAAATGTTCTGCATCCCACTTTGATGAGTGACATCTGGGGTCTTAAGAGCTAGCAAGTGGCCATCTAAGATGCATCAATTGGTCCCAACCCACCTGGAGCAACGAAGAATGAAGAACAACAAAGACACAAGGAAAATATGAGCCCAAGAGACAGAAAGGGCCACATAAACCAGAGATTCCATCAGCCTGAGATGAGAAGAACTAGATGGTGTCCAGCTATCACCGATGACCTCCCAGACAGGGAACACAGCAGAGAGTCCCTGCTGGGGCAGGAGAAAAGTGGGGTGCAGAACTGAAATTCTAGTAAAAATACCAGACTTATTGGTCTGACTGATACTGGAGGAACCCCATAAGACATGGCCCTGATTCTCTGTTAACCCAGAACTAAAACCATTCCCGAAGCCAGCTCTTCAGACAAAGATTAGACTGGACCATAAGACATAAAATGATACTCATGAAGAGAGTGCTTCTTAGTTCAAGTAGATACATGAGACTAAATCGGCAGCTCCTATCCAGAGGTAAGATGAGAAGGCAGAAAGGGACAGGAGCAGGTTGAATGGACACAGGAAATACAGGATGGAAAGGAAGAACGTGCTGTCACATTATAGGGAGAACAACTAGGGTTACATAACAATGTGTGTATAAGTTTTTGTATGAGAAACTGACTTGAACTGTAAACTTTCACTTAAAGCACAATAAAAAGAAAAAAAACAATTTGTATGTTTTAAGCCCTAAGTTTATGGCCATTTGTTACAGCAGCAACAGAAAACTAATACAATAGAGAAACCGTTCCCCATGCAAAAACACAGCAGCCCTGTGAGCTCAGAAAAAAGGCATCCACTCCTGCTGGGGGCTTAAGGATGTTGGGGTCAAACACTGGCCAACTAGAGGCAGCTTACACGTAGGTTCAAATCCCCACCCTCCCAGCTCAGCCAGTCTGAGAACACAGGTGTGAGGCCCACTCAGTTACCTGCCACCAGTGTTGCCTTGTCTCCCTGTCTGCTGTGTGGCCCACACCTCTCATGCTGTCTTCATTTCTTCATGTCTTCTTCCTGTCAGGCACAGGGTAGGTCTGAATCAAGGCCTAACACTTTTATATAATACCTCCAATCCCCACAACAACATGGTAAGTTGTTGTTGTTAGGTGCTGTTGAGTCGGTTCCAACTCATAGCAACCCTACAGGACAGGTAGAACTAGCCCATAGGGTTTCCAAGGAGCAGATGATGAATTTGAACTGCCAAACTCTGGGTTAGCAACCGAGCTCTTAACTACCACGCCAGCACTGCAAGGAGGGTACCCATTTTACAGCTGAGGAAACTGAGGCTCAGAGAGGCAAACTAGCAATGGCTGCTCCAACCACTATAGTGGGAGCTCTTCGAAATCTAGATTCCTGGGCCCCATTGCAGACTCACGGAATAAGAATCTCCAGGAATCAACCCAAGAATCTTTCCTTTTTTCTAGGCTCCTCAGGTGGCCCCAGCACTCCAGCAGGTTTAGGGAGCACTGCACAGTGTAGCTGTGGGCTGCCAGGGTAGATCCTCATTTCTCCATAGATAACTCCCAGGTGACTATTACCTGTCTTCAAAGGCTGGGCTAAGGAACTAAGCTCCCCATCTATTATCTAGAAATAGTTCTCGACCTTGGCTGCATATTAGAATCGCCTAGCAGGGTGGGGGGACTTTAAAAAATACTGCTGCCTGTCCCCCCTCCTCCAGAGGTACTGGTTCAGTTGGTCTGGGTTGGGGCCCAGCCACCAGTATCTTTTTAAACTCTCCCAGGTAATTCTAATGTGCAGCCAATGGTTGACAATCACTGCCCTAAAACAATAATAACTGCAATTAAAGCTCACGTAATACTCATTATCATCCAGACACTGTTCCAAGGGTTTTATATGTGCATATTCATGTACTCCACACCTACATTATGAGACTGACACAATTAGAATCTCCATTTTGTAGATGAGGAAACTGAGGCAGAGAGAAAGAATAAGCAACTTGTCTGGCATCACAAAGCTAACAAGCAGCAGTAGTGGGATTTGAACCCAGATCATTTAGCTTCAGTGTCTGTGTGCTTCACTACCACTGGCCTCTCCGACAGGCAGACCTCTCATCCCCTGCCCCATGCCCAGGTCCCAACTAATCCACGTGTCTCTGTAACTGGCCTGGGGTCTGGGAATGCCAGTAGCAGCAGGCTGTCCATCCATCCCTCTGTGCCCAGGCCTAAAGCCATCTCTGGTTACAAGAGAAAAATCAGGTTGGGGAGATGATTTTCCCACCCACATTCCAACTGCATCCTCCCTACTCCCTTCTCCAGCTGGGGCTTGGGCTCCAAGCGCCCACAGGTGTGCCCTTCTGGGCTGCCCCTTCACCCAGGTGCCAGCCAGCCCAGCTCCTTACCATTCATGTCCTCATTCTCTCCACTGGGACGGTATACACCTTGAGCCAGGTATTGTGTCTTTCCTGGAGAAGCCACATATTACCTGATTAGAAACTTAGATTCTTCTAA
Organism: Elephas maximus indicus; assembly: GCF_024166365.1. Lineage (NCBI taxonomy): Eukaryota > Metazoa > Chordata > Mammalia > Proboscidea > Elephantidae > Elephas > Elephas maximus. The sequence continues at coordinate 192,527,010 of NC_064820.1, read as the reverse complement.
AAAATATTTTATCACTTCATGCACAGATAGACATTGTGAAATGGAGAAAAAGCTATTTACAAAATGAACGGGTAGTACAATTCCAATTTTGTATCAAATATACATATATTTGTATTTTAAAAACTGGAAGAATATACCCCAAAATGCTTAGAGAGGGGTGATTTTCTAGTCTTCTTTCTGATCATCTGTGTATTCTATATACTTTACGATAAATCTGTAATACTTTTGAAATGGGGGAGAGATCAAAGTAATTATGTTTTAAAGCTATAGTCTATAATAAATTAAGATATTTGAAATTCTAACCAAAAGTATTTTTGTACCTAATTCTAGATTAATGAGGGTTGCTAAGGAACCATGTGATGCAAATTAGGAATAATCCCAATTATAGCTCAAAAGGGTGAAAACTGAGGCAGAGAGTCAGGTAGATGGAAGCCTTTGGATTACAGAAAGGAGCCATGGGACTGGTGTGTAATCTTGCTGGCTCCCCCTTCTCCAGCACCACATGGAATAGAAAGATGGTTTCTTCCTCAAGCACGAAGGCCAGTAGTTGAATACAAGAAGATGAAAGCTGAGACAGCTAAAAGATTCTCTCCAGAGAATAGTCAGGGCCAGGGGTGAACTAATAATCATTAGTATTTATCAGGTGGTAAAAAAAAAAAAAGTGTTTTTTTTTTTTTTTTTTACTATATACCAGGAACTGGGCTCAGCATTTATTTAGCTCTCACAACACCTTGAAAAGGTGGTGCTATTATTATCTCCATTTTACAGACAAGGAAACAGAAGCACAAAGAGATCGGTGACTTGCCCCAGGCCACGCAGCTGACAAGTGTCAGAGTAGGGCTATGAACCCAGATAGCCTGATTCCAGATGCCACATGTTGACCATTAAACTACACTGCCTCCCAGAGAAGGCAGACTGAGAGAGCCTTCGTTGCCCTCAGACAGCCAGGTGGAAGACTCAACGGGCTATGTTTTCCTCATCAACCTGGCCTAATTGCCAGCAACATTCCTCAGAGAAAATAAACAGCCTCCAGGGCAGGAGCGGCCCTCAAACCCGGGCTCGAAGTGAAGGCGGCTGTCTCCTCCTCTGTCTCCTCGTGCACCCAAAGAGCCCAGCAGACAGAAGGGCTCAGTCCCAAGTGTTGACAAACGGACAGCAAGCAGACCTGTGGCCAGGCCAGTGGCGAAATGGCCAGAAGAGCAGTTAGTGGTCATTCTTGTCTGGTCTGACGACTCGCCTTTCCCACATACCTCAAAGACTTGAAAGGATAAAGAAGCCTGCTTTTTCCCCACTCCCTTTGCAGGTGCTCAGACTGTCCACAACTGCTGTCTAACAGCAGGGGCCGAATGCGAGGTAGGACTGTGGCAGAGCCCCGTCCCCTGGGCACCAAGAGGGAGGCTAGGCCACCTCTCAAACTCTAACTTCAAAGGTGGGCCTCCTCCTTCTGATTGGGTACACAATTTAACCCACACACTTCTGAGTTGGAAACTCTGGTGGCATGGTGGCTAAGTGTTACGGCTGCTGACCAAAGGGTAGGCAATTCAGATTCACCAGGCGCTCCTTGGAAACTGTGGGGCAGTTCTACTCTGTCCTATAGGGTCGCTATGAGTCGGAATCGACTCGACTCAACGGCACTGGGTTTGGTTTTTGTTTTCGTTTTTTTTACTCATGAGCTGGATCTCCCTGCCATGACAATAGCCACACTCTCTCTCAAGTCTGTCCCTCAAGATAGTATCTATCATTCATGACCCGCAAGAGGGAGCCTCTCTTTTTGAGCTTTTCTTAGAACCAGACAAACAGCAGAACAGCCAGACTCCTTGGGAACCTTGCAACACACAGATACCTTCTGTGCCTAATTCTAATGTCGATAGCCATGGAACACATGGCAAGTACTAAAGAAAATAGCTTTTGCAGCCTGACCTCAAAAAAAGGCAACTTGGGCAGCTTGCGGGACTCTCCGCCTCAGTGTAAAAGTGGGAATCACATGGAAAGCAAGTCCAAAGGGAAAGAGCTAGAAAGAGTAGCCTCTCCACAGATCTGGGGGCCAGGGGATGGCTGCATTGGAGTTATGCCCCTCCAGGGAGATCCTGGTCCAATCTTTAAAGCCAGAAAACTCTGGGATCACTTCCAACACAATGGAGCCAAGTGTAAGGAGCAGAGAGCAAATTGCAGGAACAGAGCCTATGTGGCACTTGCGTTTTGTTTTTTTTTTTTTCAAATTGTGGTAAAAATCTGTATAACAAGCCATTTACCAATTCAACCACTTTTACAGGTGCAACTGAGTGACACTGATTATTGTTATCATGTGCAACCATCACCACTATCTTCCAAACTACTCCACCATCATTAACAGAAAGTCAGTGCCCCCCCCACCACTCCCAGGCAGTGCCCACCCCTTCCCACTTTGGTCTCTACACGTTTGCGTACTTCATATAAGTGGGATCATACAATATTTGTTCTTTTATATCTGGCTTATTTCACTCAGCATAATGTTTTCAAGGTTCATCCATGTATCAGAACTTCATCTCTCTTTATGGCTAAGAAATATTCCATTGCATGTATATCATTGTTATTTTTCGGTGCCATCATGTCAATTTTCAACTCACAGCAACCCCATGTGACAGAGTAGAACTGCCCCATAGGATTTTCTTGGATGTAATCTTTATGGAAGTACAAACCTTTTGGTTAGTAGCCAAGAGCAAACCCTTCGCGCCACTCTTTGGTCTCTATACATTTGCCTATTTCATATAAGTGGGATCAGACAATATTTGTCCTTTGGTAACCGACTTAGTTCACTGAGTTGTTTTTTAAAGCATCCAGAAGAAAGGTGTTGATTCCCCCAAAAGAGTTAAATTGCAGAGTAAGAACAGGGCCATGGAGAGCTAACACAAGGCATGATGGGAGATGGTGGGAGGGAATCTCCACCTCTGGGTGGAACACTTTCCTGCAGTTCACAGAGAGCCCAGAGGGGTTTTCTGGGTTGAGCATGGGGGCAAGGGGAAGGCATGGGGATGATTATTAGAACCAGACGAAAGAAAGCAAGGTTCACAGGTGTATGTCTGTCAAACACGACACTGAGAGCCAGAATCGTCTACTTATTCCACAGACACCTAATTGGCATCTGCTTTGGGCCAGGCAGAGGCCTCTGGAGGGCACAAGAGGTTTGTTCTCTGCTACTAAGGGAAAAGTTGGTGGTTGAACCCATGCAGTAGCACTGAGGGAGAAACAGCCAAGAAAACCCTATGGGGCACTTCTACTCTAACACGTAGGGTCACTATGAGTTGGAAGTGACTTGATGGCAATGGGTTAGGTTTTTGGTTTGGGGCTAAGCACTAGACTGCACGTTTTCTGGACTCCAGCAGGTGATAGGAGCTGGTTAGCTCACCAACCAAACGCAGGGAATAAACAGTCCTTTCCGCCTCCTCTCTCTAACAATCTCATCCACCCTTCTAGGGAAGCCAGCACTCTTCAGCCTCCTCCCGGACCTCATCCACTCCCCAGTTCCATCACTGGCTTGTGCCTGGAAGGACACCTTCACCTGCACCCAGCAGGCAAGCCCACCCATACCCCTCCCTTCCAAGACTTCTCTAGAGAGCTGCTTAAGATATTCTCCTGCCTGGAAGTATCGCCTTTCAGGGGCAACTGCAAGAATTTCCAACTCATGGGCTTTCCAGGCTAGAAAGGCCCACAGAGACCAACGTGGCCCAGAATTCTCCTTTGAAGATGAAAGACTCAGAAGGGTCAGGCCCCAAACAAACAAGAGACAGCCAGGACTAGAACCCAGGTCTCCTACAGCCCTATTAGTTGGTAGTTTCATTTCACATCACCAACCCCAGCAAGTATTTAGAAGCAGGGAACATTGCCTGGCACCTGGGGCCCCTCAAATTGAGCACAATACGGCAGACCCCACGAAGCACTCAATCATAAGTGGGGTGGCACCCAGCACTAGAGCTGACTTCACTTCTCATCTGTAAAATGGGCATGATTCCTGGATCCCTTATACCTCAGGCACCACATATTCAGAGATCTCATGCACTTCTTGAGGCCCTGAGGTGTGACGGATTAATTGCCTTAGATGCCATGCTAAAGAGCCCAGGCCGCATCTGTAGAGACGGTATATGGGGCAGGGGGTGGGGAATATGTGGAATGCGTCTAAAGGACTAACGGAGATCAGATTTGCATTTTAGAAGGACCGACCTAGAAAGAGAGCCACATCTGGATTAGCATAAAGCAGAAAGACCAGTCCACGGGCCACTGTAATAGTCCAGGTGAGAGAAGATGAAGGCCAGACTGAGGCCATGGACAGCCAGCCATGGACTTGAGAGATATTTTTATATTAAAAATAAATTCTCGGAGCAGAGCTATGGAAACTTCTTAAACATATCCAAACACCTCATGGGGCTGAAGTTACTGGGCTTGAAGGCTAAAAACCATAGTCTCAGGGGACATCTAGGTCAATTGCCATAATAGAGTTCATAAAGATAATGTTCTACAACCTTGTGTGGCACATAGTGTCTGGGGTCTTAAAAGCTTGTGAGTGACTAAGATATAACTATTGTTCTCTTCCTATCTGGAGCAAAGGAGAGTGAAGGAAACCAAAGACACAAAGAAGAAATTAGTTCAAAAGACTAATGGCCCGCATGAAGCACAGCCTTCTTTAGCCCTGAGACCTGAAGAGCTAGATGGTGCCCAGCTAACACTACCAGCCGCTCTGACCAGGGATGCAATATAGAAGTCCTGGTTGGAATGGGAGAAAAATGTAGAAAAAGCTCAAATCCATAAAAAAAGACCAGACTTAACTGTACTGATAGAGGCTGGAGGAACCCTCAAGACTATTCACCCTAAGACAGACGCCCTTTTAACCTGAAACTGAAGCCATTCCCTGAGGTCACCTTTCAGCCAAATAACTGATTGGCCTATAAAATAATAACACCCATGAGGAATGTGCTCCTTAGAACAATCAGCTATATGAGACCAAATGGGCAACGTCTGCCCAAAACCAAAGATGAGAAGGCAAGGAGGGGTAAGGAAACCGGGGAGATGGAAATAGGAAGGCAGGGTGGAAATGGGGAGAGTGCTGACACTGACAACCAGTGCCATGGAACAATTTGTGTGTGAATTGTTGAATGGGAAACTAATTTGCTGTGTAAACGTTCACCTGAAGCACAATAAAAAGTTAAAAAATAAATTCTCAGCAATCACACTTCTAGGCATCTACCCAAATGGGTTGAAAAATTATGTCCACACAAAAACCTGCACACACCTGATGGAGCAGGAGAACAGTGGGATGCAGACCTCAAATTCTCATAAAAAGACCAGACTTAATGGTCTGACTGAGACTAGAAGGGCCCTGGAGGTCATGTTCCTCAGACCTTCTGTTAGCCCAAGGCTGAAACCATTCCCAAAGCCAACTATTCAGACAGGGTTTGGACTGGACTATAAGACAGAAAATGATACTGGTGAGGAGTGAGCTTCTTGGCTCAAGTAGACACATGAGGCTATGCGGGCAGGCCTGTCTGGAGGCGAGATGAGAAGGCAGAGGGGGACAGAAGCTGGCTGAACGGACACAGGAAATACAGGGTGGAGGGAAGGAGTGGGCTGTCTCATTAGGGGGAGAGCAGCTAGGAGAACATAGCAAGGTGTGTATGAGTTTTTGCATGAGACTGACTTGATTTGTAAACTTTCACTTAAAGCACAATTAAAAGAAAAACCTGTACATAAATGTTTAAAGCAGCTTTCTTCATAACTGCCCCAAACTGGAAACAACCCAGATGGCCTTCAGTAGTGAATGGATGGTACATACAATGAAATATTACTCAGCAATAAAAAGAAATGAGTTATCAAACTACACAAAGACATGGAGAAACTATAAATGCATAGAGCTAAGTGAAAGAAACCAGACTGAAAGGCTACATACTGTATGATTCCAACTATATGATATCCTAGGAAAGGTAAAACTACAGGGGGTAGGAAGAGAGGGTTGGAGCACTGGGCATATTAAGGGCAGTGAAACTATTCCGCATGATGCTGTAATGGTGGACACACGACATTACGAATTTGTCAAAACCTGTAACACTATATAACACAAAGAGTGAACCCTAATGTAAGCTATGGCTTTAGTTAATAATAGTGTATCAATGCCGAATCATCAATTATAACAAATGTACCACCTTAACACAAGATGTTAATAACAGGGTGTCTTAGTTACCTAGTGCTGCTATCACAGAAATACCACAACTGGGTGGCTTTAACAAACAGAAGTTTATTTTCTCACAGTTTAGGAGGCCAGAAGTCCAAATTCAGGGTGCTAGCTCTAGCAGAAGGTGTTCTCTTGTCAGCTCTGGAGGAAGGTCCTTGTCTTTTCTGAGCTAACGCTCCTGGGCAATCTTCACGTGGCTTGGTATCTCTGCTTCCTTAATCTGCTCCTTTTGTGTCTTATAAGGATTCACTCAAGACACACCCTACATTACTCCTATCTCATTAACATAACAAAGACAGCCCATTTCCAAACGGGATTATAACCACAGGCATTAAAAAAAAAAAAAAAAATCGCTGTCTAGCTGATTCAGACTCATAGCGACCCTATATGACAGAGTAGAACTGCCCCATCAGGTTTCCAAGGAGTGCCTGGTGGATTCGAACTGTGGACCTTTTGGCTAGCAGCCGAATGCTTAAGCACTGCACCACCAGGGCTACAAAACAGAGGTTAGGATTTACAGCACATATTTTGGGGGGCCAAAATTCAATCCATGACAAGGAGAAACTGTGCAGGGAGGGGATGAAATATACAGGAACTCTGTACTTTCCATGTAATTTCTCTGTAAGCCTAAAACTAGTCTAAAAAATAAAGGGTATAAAAAATAAACCACCACCCATCTGTCTGGTGGTTGTATTGTGGAGGCTTGCTGGAAGCTAAGCCACCAGTACTTCAGATATCAGCAGGGTCACCCATGGTGGACAGGTTTCAGTGGAGCTTCCATGCTAAGACAGACTAGGAAGAAAGGCCTGGAGATCTACTTCTGAAAATTAGTGAAAACCCTATGGATCACAACAGAATACGGACTGATATACTGCTGAAAGATGAGCTCCTTAGGTTAGAAGGCACTCAAAACACACAGTGGCTGCAAAAATGGACTGAGGCATATCGATGATCGTGAAGATGGCAGAGGACCAGGCAACTGACAGTAACAACAAATAAAAAATAAAAAATTGTCTCCCTCCCCAAGTAACACTTCCCATTTGCCAAAGAACAAAAGGTAGAAATTTAGTGTCCGCTCTCCCCTAGGTCTTAAAAAACTTAAATAATATTAATCACAAAATGAGTAACATTTGAGAGCATTTTGTTTTCACATATTGTACTAAGTGCTACACTCATATTAACTTATTTAACCCTCACAACAACTCTACAAGGTAGATGTTGTTATTAAACTCATTTTACAGATGAGAAGGCTAAGCATGGAGAACTTAAGTAACTACGCCCAACATCACATTGCTAGTATGTGGTCAAGCTAGGATTTGAACCCAGGCAGTACTGACTTCAGAGCCTGCATCCTTACCCACTACACTAGATTGCCTCTCTCTAGTTAAACCAGAAAAAAAAAAAAAAAAACCAAACTCACTGCTGTCGAGTAGATTACAATTCATAATGCTGAAAATCGAAAATAAGAACAGAAAAATGTCTACTGACCAGCTCATCGCACTATTCAATTATTTAGCTTTATAGAGAACAGAACTCCAGAGCTGACTAAATTTTTTTTTTCCACTTTCATCCAGATGTTTGGCATCACATAAACTACATGATGCACCCATGAGTGGGAACCACTTAGGAATTAGAATTCTGTCACCAGTAGAGACACTGTCTTAATACAACGTTGTCATTCCATGAATTAACGTTCTACCCAACGTTTTTTGTTGTTGTTTGTTTGTTTACCTTCCTGGGGCATTGTACATTTGGAGGCTCCATTTGGTTAACCCAGCACGCGTTGGAGCCGGAGTTAACAAACCTCCTGCCCATGTCTACTTCTCCATTCTGCATTAGCTGAAGTCACTCGGATTTTTTTTTTTTTTTTTGCATCAGAAATAACAAAAATCATGCATATTTTAACTCCATCTCTGAGATTAAAGTAAATACATAATTTTGGCAAATTACTCGGAATTACGGGCTAGCAGCATCTGGTTCAGATATTCTCAAGTAAATTATTGGCATGGTGTCTCCCACATTTTTAATTTTAACCAAAGTGTTCTCAGAAACATGTGTTTTCTGTCCAGTTTGCATGTAATCGGTTCGAGTGGGCCTCGGAGTTTGAAACAGGGATTTTAGAAATTCGTTGAGATACCTGGACACTGCCCACAGACCTGGGAGGGGTGCCCTGCCAGTGCTAGGGGAGGCGACTGGGTCGGGCCAGCAGCCTGTTCCGTTCCTGCCTCCAGCAATTCAGAAGGACAGAGCTCCGCAGGTACTGTGTGTCCGTGTTCCTCTCTCTCCGTTCTGTTCCCAAATTACATACCTCGCTTTTATGTCAAGTCCAATATAGCTTCCTTAGCAGCTTTTTTTTTCCTCCTTACTCCACATCAAGAGTGCCCAATTACTTTTATAAATACTTGTTTTAAAAATATCACAGTGGTTTCCTGCTGCTTTGAATTCTGAAGGGCTATGCAGGATTTTAGACATTTATAAATCTTTCAAACAGTTCATATTTTATCAACAAAGTGTGCTTTTTTGTAAACCCTGAGTCTCACTCCTCGTTGAAGACATTTTTTCAATTATTTGACCTTTCTATAAAAATGACAAATAAAAGGCATTTTTGCCATTTCCAAAGTCATTTGCAATGCCCTCCTTGTGTCTATTAATTCCGCCTCGCTCACAACAAGGGCGGCGTTTTTGGTTAAAAGAGAAAGCATGAAGGGTTGTTAATTCCAAACCATCCCAGCAGAGGTAAAGCAGGGTTATGTATTGGGGCTTTAAAAGAAAATTCCAGGAAGGCCTTGGCTCTTGTTAAAACTGAAAACTTCCCTAGCTCAAGACAGGGCCCTCTCGTGCAAATTTTAACTGGTTGCCTGGCCAAGTGGTGAAATATTGCTGGGGACACAGAAGGAGTCAGCCCTGGGTGCCTGGGTTCTCTGGTTGCCACTGCTCTGCACTGGCCTTCTCAGCTACCTGGATTTACATGGCGTGTCTGTGGCTTTCCACTGGAGCTTCTCAGAGATGCCCGAGGGATGGCCACTTAGGAGACAAATCCCAGAATGTTACTCAGCCACCAGCAAGACACAGTTCTCAGCAAGACAGCAGTCAAGCTGCTTCTACCAATGAAATGAATGTCCGGAAGCCTGGGAGTATGATGTCCTAGTCTTCTCTGATATGTCCGAACTTTCTTTAAAAAAAACTTCCGGAAACCACACTGGTCAGGGAAGCAGGGAGAAGGAGAACAAGGGCAACGAAATGTAGGTATATCTTAGAGCTTAGGCCTCAAACACAGAAAGAACAAACCAACTTTCTAAGTTAGTTGACTCTGAGGTATGGCCTCGCGTATGCTTGATTCTCCCTCTGAAAATCACAGGAAGTGTTTCTAATCAGATAAGAGTCACCACCACCAACTCACCACCCAGTCCTGCCAGATGCATTCACTCAGCAAATATTTGATGACCATCTACTACGCACTGAGCTGAGGAAGATCTAAAGAAGTACGAAATGGGTACCTTTCTTCAAGAACCAGATTGGGGGTGGGAGGGAGGGAGAAAGAGGGGCTCATTGCTTCAGGGGCACTGAGCTTCCATTAAGGGTGATGGAAAAATCTGGAACCGGATATTGGTGATGTTTGCACAACACAGTGAATGTGATTAACGTCACGGAGTTGTACATGTAAAAAATCTTGAAATGGCAAATGTTTTGTTTTTAGTTGTTATTTGTTGTTGTTAGTTGCCACCAAGTCAATTCTGATTCATGGAAACCCCATGTGTATCACAGTAGAACTGCTCCATAGGGTTTTCAATGGCTGAATTTTTGGAAGCAGATCACCACACTTTTCTGACGCACCTCTTAGTGGGTTTGAACCACCAACCTTTCTGCTAGTAGACAAGCACTTAACCATTTGCACCACTCAGGGTGCAAACAGGATAATGTATATATGTGTGTGTGTGTGTATATATATATATATATATATATATATATATATATATATATATATATATGAGCCCTGCTGTGCAGTGATTAAGAGCTATGGCTGCTAACCAAAAGGTTGGCAGTTTGAATCTACCAGTTGCTCCTTGGAAAACCTGGGGGGCAGTTCTACTCTGTCCTATAGGGTTGCTATGAGTCAGAATCAACTCGATGTCAACAGGTTTGGTTGATTATATATATGAGTGTGTGTGTGTGTATGTGTGTGTGTGCGTGTACATAAAACACAAAATTTTTTTCTAAAAACAACAAATCAATCCAGCACAACTAGATGGTGCCCAGATACCACCACTGACTACTCTGACACAACAGAGGGTCCCAGACAGAGCTGGAGAAAAATGTAGAACAAAATTCTAACTCACAAAAAAAGACCAGACTTACTGGCCTGACAGACACTGGAGAAACCCTGAGAGTATGGTCCCCAGATACCCTCTTAGCTCAGTAATGAGGCCACTCCTGAGGTTCACCCTTTAGCCAGAGATTAGACAGGCTCGTAAAACAAAATGAAACTGAAGGGGCACACCAGCCCAGGGGCAAGGACTAGAAGACAGGAGGAGACAGGAAAGCTGGTAATGGGGAACCCAAGGTCAAGAAGGGGAGAGTATTGACATGTCGTGGAGTTGGTAACCAATGTCACAAAACAATATGTGTACTAATTGTTTAATGAGAAGCTAGTTTGTTCTGTAAACCTCCACCTAAAGTACAATAAAAAAGGAAAAAAAAAAGATTGGGTGCATGACCTCCAAGCTACATAATCCCACCGGGCACCGTATGAGCAGTGTCCTAAGAAGGGAATCAGTGCAGTAGGAATGGGCTGGAAGGTACAACTCCCGGAGGCTGGATACTTGGAGAAGCCTTCAAGAGAGTGAGAGTCGGGCCAGGCCTCGAAACAGGGTGGGGATTTGGACAGGCACAAAGGAGAGAGGAGGTATCCAGATGAGGAGTAAGAAGGGGCATGCTACACACGGTGGGGTAGGTGGGCCTAGGAGAAAATGATAGGACGGGGCACAGCAGGCAGTGACAGGATAATAGAGGCCACCAGGCAGGCGAGAAACACTGTCTGGGAATCAGTGTGGATGAACTGGAACCCTGCTAAGGAGTTTGTGGTCCATGTTAAGTTTAAGGTTTCCCATGATACAGTCAATACCACAATCCACCAAAAGTATGAGAATGGACTGAAAAGAAAGTCCACTCTGAAATGTGCAGTCATAACCTGAGGAAAGAACCACAACCCAGGCTGGGTGGAGAGAAGGGCTTGAAGAGGCAGGCTGGCTGGAGCGGGGCAGGGAGAAGGCAGGGATGGTTCTGAGGGACCGAACTGGGGAAGGACAATCCCCAAGGGCAGAGACGGGAAGATCAGGAGGAGGGCCTGACTTTGAGGGCAGGGTGCAGAAGCTGACATTCAAGGTTCTGAGGGTACAATGATTGCAGACCACTGGGGACACATGGCCAGACGCAGAGCAGAGGTGAGGGCCAAGGAGGATATCTGGCAATCAGTGACACAGAGATAATCACTGATGCTGTAGTAATGGGTGGATTTTCCAAGAAACTGAAAAGGGAAACAGCCAAGGGTTGAGGTTTGGACAGTAGCTTAAAGAGGGCAAGAAACCAGCCATGGGGACAAAGAATGAACGGTAAATGGATCGATCATCCACAGACGCCAGCCAGGCCACAGAGGGAAATAAAAGATCATTTATGATTTACCTACGGCTCCTTGGTTGGCACAAACAGTTAAGTGCTCAGCTATTAACTGAAAGGTTGGTGGTTCGAACCCACCCAGAGGTGCTCAGAAGAAAGGCCTGGCAATCTCCTTCCAAAATCACAGTCCTTGAAAACCCTATGGAGCACAGTTCTACTCTGACACACATGGGGTCACCATGAGTCAGAATCAACTCCGTGGCAACCAGTTTGGGTTTTTTGTTCGTTTGTTTGTTTTTTAATGATTAAGAACCAGGGTATAACAAAAGGGCTGGCCTTCAAAATAGGAGGGGGGATTGGGAGTGGCCCCAGGAATAAATAGGAGATGGCTGCTCCAGGCTTCTCCCAGGTCTAAGAGAACATGAGAGAAGAGTTCACAGCCAAGGGCATGAGGGGATGTGGCTGTTTAGAGGGGCTGAGGCAGAGGCACAGCCAGGGAGAGCTTCTCCGCCTGCAGCCAGCCCCCCTGGAGCCCTGGGGGAGCGATTGGAAGGCCCCAGGGAGGAAATGGGTGGATTTGAATCAGATTTACAGGGAAGTCCCTGGACACTTTGTAGGGTTTTGGGGGATTTTACTGAAAGCCAAGGAGTGAATAACAGGGATGAAGACGACAGTAAACTGGTAAAAAAAAAAAAAAAAAAGGGTGATGTACACAATCATGGTGGAGTCCCCAGGTGGTGCAAATCATTAATGCACTTGGCTGCTAACTGAAAAGTTAGAGGTCTGAGCCCACTCAGAGGCACCTCAGGAGAAAGGCCTGGCAATCTACTTCCAAAATATCAGCCACCGAAAACTCTATGGAGCACGATTCTACTTTGACACACATGGGGTCACCATGAGTTGGAGTTGACTTGACAGCAACTGTTTTTTGTTTTTTTTTTTAAACATGATGATGGGGTTGGGGGAAGGGGCAGGCCTTATGGAGTGCGAGGCAGAGCCTTGTTACGTGAGGGAGTTAAAGGGGAACTTAGGTGGGGTAGATGTGAATTAGATACATAACACACACACACACAACCTGGATACAGAAGACCCAGGCCCAAACTAAGAATGGAGGGTCAGTGCAGCAGTACTATCAGCAGGAAGGGTAGCGGGAGGGACGGAGCGAGGAGGAGTGAGGGGAGGGCTGGAGGGAGGCTACTGCTGACAGAGCTCTGGACTTTACAGACTTGCATAGTGCAAAAGGGTGGTGGGGACAGCAGCCTGCAAACAAAGTCGGTAGGTCTCACTTGTACGTAGTGCTTACTACCCACCAGACACTGCTCTGAGGGCCCTACGCACTAGCATAGGTTAAGTCTCTTACTCATCACAACAACCCTAAGATACCATAGTTTTCGATCCTTTTACAAACAAAGACACTGAGGAACAGAGAGGTTAATAACTTGCTTAAGGTCACACAGCTAGGATGTGGCAGGGCTGGGATTCAAACTAGGCAGTCAGCTTAAGTGTGAGAGGGTAAGTGATTTGTCTAAAGTCATAAGGCAAAAAAGGGGAGAAATTCGGGACTCAGGCCGAGGCCCCAGGCATATTGTAGATGGTCTACCTACCTAGAAGCAAACCAGCCAGGGTCGCCCTGTGAACAAGCTGATCTGGTGGCAGAAGGAAAGAGGCCCACCAGGAGATGGCAAATGCCTTCTCCAGGTCCTCATCCAGACACATTGTTTCCAGCACCCTTTGCAAAGACTTGGCCCAAACCAGGAGATGTCTGCACAGAAGCCCGAGCCTGCAGTCCAGAAGGCCAGGGCTGTAGCATCAGGTATAAGCAACCTGAACATGCCACAGGTGCCCTGAGAAGCTAGGGGTCACCTGCCAGGAGGACCCTCCACCAGGGTTGTGTTCAGATTCCGGGGATGCCGGATATGTTGGAAGTGTCAGTGGAGAACAGTTCGACCAAGGGGCTTTGCAGATGTTTCACACCAAAGCCCCTGGTAGCGCTGAGTCTCTGCATATTCATTAAGGCATGACACAAGAGATTTGGAATTCGGAGGTTTATTGATGATCCACTATGTCATTGGATCTTTTAATGTGCTGAAATCCAAACCGGTAATTAAGCCAAGTCCAAACAATGTAAGCCAACAGAGAGTCTTTACCTTAATAACAACCATGTTGCTTTTACATTTGCACCTTGCCTTTTACTCTTAAGTTCTTTCATCGTACAGAATGTTATCCTTTGCAATCTAAGAACCAACTGTGCTTTGTCCTCGTCCATCCAGTCAGCACCTTGTGGCTCAACAGACAAATACACAGTTGTTTGTCTTCTCATTCTCGGCCAAAACCATATTCTTTGCTGCAAGGTCAACCCTCAGCACCTCTCAGTGCACCCCCACCCGCTCCTCACTATTCAGTTCCTCATCCTGTTCTCTGAGCTCCAAGACACCTGCTCAGCCTTTGTTTCTCTTCCGGTTCCACTTGGCCTCCTCCTCCTCAGCGGTTCCCAGGATGGGCAGCTAAAGGGGGAAGAAGACTGAGTTGTACTCTCAACAGGAGGAGTCTGGAGCAGGGCAGGAGGGTAAGGAGTGGGGAATCCCGAAGATGAGAGCATGGGACCAGATTGCTTGGGCTTGATTACCAAACACTAGTTTTCCTCTGTCCCTGGGTGGTGCAAATGATTAACATTATTGGCTGCTAACCAAACCCACTCAGATGCACCTCAGAAGAAAGGTCTGGCAATCTGCTTTCAAAAGGTCACACAGTCTTAAAAGCCCTGTGGAGTACAGTTCTACTGTGACACACATGGTGTCTCCATGAGATGGAGTGGAATGAACGGCAACTAGTTACAGGTGGTTTTCTTTTGGCCCTCTCACTGGTCACTCCCGCTGCCCCCTTAGTGCAGCCCACGGGTGTGACAGCCCTGGCTACCATGTCACAGTTCACAGAATAGGAAGTGGCCCAGGATCCAGAAGCTTGTCTAGGGATGGATGCCATTTTACTAAGCACATCCTCGCCCATGATATAAACCAGGGTTCCCCGAAGTGTGATGTGCATATTATTGAGCCCTCAAGATGCTCCAGTACTTTCTATTTGTCGTTGTTGTTAGGTACTGTTGATTCGGTTCCAGCTCACAGCGACCCTATGTACAACAGAAGGAAACACTGCCCAGTCCTGCGCCATCCTCACAATCGTTGCTATGCTTGAGCCCATTGTTGCACCCACTGTGTCACCATCTCATTGAAGGTCTCGCTCTTCTTCACGGACCCTT
This sequence comes from Elephas maximus indicus, assembly GCF_024166365.1. Taxonomy (NCBI): domain Eukaryota; kingdom Metazoa; phylum Chordata; class Mammalia; order Proboscidea; family Elephantidae; genus Elephas; species Elephas maximus. The sequence continues at coordinate 192,511,942 of NC_064820.1, read as the reverse complement.
CACTATGCCAAGCATGATGTCCTTCTCCAGGGACTGGACACCCCTGATAACATGTCCAAAGTATGTGAGACAAAGTCTTGCCATCCTGGCTTATAAGGAGCAGCTGGCTGTATTTATTCCAAGGCAGATTTGTTCAGTCTTCTGGCAGTCCCTGGTATATTCAATATTCTTCACCAACACCATAGTTCAAAGGCATCAATTCTTCTTCGGTCTTCTTTATTCATTGTTCAGCTTTTGCACTCAATGAGGCGATTGAAAACAGGGCTTGAGCCAGGTATACCTTAGTCCTCAAAGTGACTTCCTTGCTTTCTATTTAATAGGGCTTTTTTAAATTATTATTGTGATAAAGTATGTATAACATAAAATTTATCATTTTAACCATCTTTGAGGGTACGATTCAGTGGTGTTAAGTACATTTACAAAGTTGTATAGCCATCACTACTATCTATTTCCATATCTTTTTTAACAGAAACTCTATACCCATAAGACAATATCTATTTAATGGTTTTGTATCTATTTTTACAAGCACCTCCTATTTACAGGAGTACTGGTTTTCACGAGCTGTTATGGTATAAAGTATCCTGTTTAAAATAGATTTTCTAAGTGAAAAAAGTGATACAATTTAAAGAAAAGCAGAGAGTAAGTAACGGCTCAGGTAGAATGCAGGTTTGGCAAAAACCACAAAGGGGATAAGCAAATGGCTGTTGTTTGGGTGAGTCAGACATAAATCCATAAACACAGACCCATCACAGAGACCTACCTTGGTCCTTTCTTAAGGAGAACAGGTAAAATCACAAGCCAGTAATTCAATGGACAAATATCGCCAAGAGCTCTTTCTCCTGTGAGGGAACAGAAGCAAGCATACAGGACGGCGTTTTCCTCTAGATCTTGAGAGTTGCCACCTTTAGGCACCCAGCTTACAATGAGGTCCCTTCTTAGGGAATTTCTCTCCCCACCCTACCCCCAGGGCTCCAGAGGTGGGCACTAGCTGCCAAGTTCACATCACATGGCCCTGCTCCCCTGACCACAAGAGACTCTGAGCCAGTGCTATTCTCCCTCTGAATTAGCAACTATTGGTGGAAATGGTTAATGCACTTGACTGCTAACCAAAAGCTTGGTGGTTTGAATCCACCCAAAGGTGTCTCAGAAGACAGACCTGATGCTCACAAGCCTGGTAATCTACTTCTGAAAACAATCAGCCACCGAAAACTCTATGGAGCACAGTTCTACTCTGACACACATGGGTTCACTATGAGTTGGAATCTACGCGACATCAACTGGTCGGTTAGTTGGTTGTTTTTAGGAATTTGCATTAGAACTAAGAGTCTCTAGCTAATGCTGAGCTGGTCTCCTGTACAGTGGAAGCACAAAACTCCAGTTAAAAACCAAACCAAACCCATTGCCATCGAGTCGGTTCTGACTCATAGCAACCCTATAAGGACAGAGTAGAACTGTCCCATAGGGTTTCCAAGGAGCAGCTGGTAGATTTGAACTTCTGACCTTTTGGTTAGCAGCTGTAGCTCTTAACCACTATGCTACCAGGGCTTAAACTCTAGTTACCCATTGCCGTCGAGTCGATTCCAACTCCTAGAGACCCTACAGGACAGAGCAGAACTGCCCCATAGAGTTTCCAAGGAGTGCCTGGTGGATTTGAATTGCCGACCTTTTGGTTAGCAGCTGTAGCACTTAACCACTACATCACCAGGGTTTAGGGGAGGTCATTTTCTGCCACGTGGCCTGAGACACACCAAGAGGATCTGTAGGTAGAAAGATGGATGTGAGACAAAGGGAAATAAGCACTACCCAACCCATGTTAACCCATGTTCTACAAACCACGCTATCGGTCAGTCTTTGACCAAGCTGTTCAATCTGCCTAGCATACTGTTCTGCCCTTCCTCTCCAAGATGACTCCTGTGAGACCCATGGGTTCCCATCACTTTTAACAATGAAGTCTGTGCTCCTCACCATGGCCATTTCTAAAATTATTCATCTCTTGCCACTCCACATCACTGACTTTCAACGAACTTTCAGTTCCTTGATCAAGCCAAGCTTATTCCAACCTGAGGGCCTTTGCACATGGCTGATTCTTTGCGTCATTCAGGGGTCTGCGGAAATGGCCCCTGTTCAGAGTGGCCTCCCCTAACCATCCTAGATAGGATAGGTGCTACCTTGCTCTCTATTTTCTCTTTCTTTATTTGCTGCATGAGACCAGCTACCTTGTCCATCTTATCCACCATCATATCCCCCAAAGTCCAGCACAGAGCCTGCTACATCCAAGATGCTCATCAAATATTGCTGAATTAATGGCTGAGATATGAGGGCCCTGCCCACACTAGTCCAGACAGAGCCAAGCTGTCGAAGGTAAAGGGGATGGGGTGACACACGGCAGAGATACCGTCATTATCTTGACCTGTGTCTAGAAGTTTCCCAGTCAAGCAAGTCCTCTAAGGAAATGCAAGTCAGTGAAGAACTTGGCAAATGGAGCCCAAGGCTGGTCAAAAGACGGTCATGCTCTGAAATATGCATGACCAGATTTTGTGCACTGTGCAAGTTTTATCTTTGACCGTACTTACGGAAACATTATTCAAGAACACTGTGAGCGCACAAAAATAAATCTTTAAAAATACCATTTGGAAGGCATACACATACAAGTGAAAATTTTTCTCTTTCTACTAGAGCAGTCCATTAAGGCATATTTTAAAAGCAAATATGCTAAGTTACTGCACACAGTAACCTGCGAATAAAAACGTACCCAGTGACTGCCCACACAGCTTCCTCACGAATGAAACCCACACTGATTTCACCATTGAGACAAAGCCACCAGATCAGGGTGGGAGCAAGGGAGGGGGCAGCTTGCTAACTCTGCTTCCTGCCTTCTGAGGACCTGAGGGTACCCAGAGCAGAAGGTCACGGTTCTCACTCAGGCCTGAATGCTGGTCAGAGTGGCCACAACCACCACCAGCACTGAGCAAAGCAATTCTCATTTAATCCTACTACGACCCTATGAAGCAGGTAGTATTAACCCTGGGCTTGCGTTGAGCAGACTGAAGCTCAGAGGCTAAGTCACCTGGCCTTGGAATCACAGCTAATCAGTATCAAGGCTGAAATTTGAACCCCACGTGTCCAGATTCTAAGCCTCTACCCTCCCCATCCACCCAGAAGCTGTCCCCACCTGTACGCTCCCTAGATTCTCTCTCTTTACCCTCAAAGTTTCCCCTGTGTGGCTGCCTGCTTAAGCCCGCTGTCAGCAAACTGCAATCAATGGTACACAACTTTCTGTTTTCTGTCTCCCCTAGTCACCTATCACAGGTTGCCTAGGTGGTGCAAATAGTTAACACTCAGCTGCTAACCAAAATGTTGGTAATTCGAGTCTACCCAAAGGTGCCTCAGAAGAAAAGCCTGGTGATTACTTCCAAAAAATCATCCGCTGAAAATCCTACGGAGCACATTTCTACTCTGACACACATGGGGTCGCCATGAGTTGGAGTCAACTTGATGGCAACTGGTTTTTTTTTTTAAAAACACCCACCACATGCTGGACCTGCAGTAAACATCATATGGATGACGGCTTGCCCTTGGTGCTCCCTGGTTAGCGCCTCTGGCCAGCCTCTCCTTTCCTCTGCCATCCCTTGGTGGCTGCTCTCTTCTTTTTTTTCTCACCAGTTATTAGCTTTCTTGTTTAAGTTTTATGTGCCTAATTTGTCTTGTTACCCACTTCTTTTCATTGGTAGGCTTGTGAAAAAAACAAGAAGAATCTAGAAATATTCTTTGGCTTTCTTTTAGATTATAATCTTACCATTGCTTGTTTCCATTTCTTTCTTCTGGAAGGCTTCTTTTAGTTTTTTTTTTTTTTTTTCCCTCTCTCTCTCTCTCTAGTTCTTTTGCCTTTCTCAAGTTTTTAGGAAAAAAAAAAACATACAGATAGATATTTCCACCACCAGTCTGTCAGTTTGTCATATTGTGATAGCTCACATGTTGCTACAATGCTGGAAGCTATGCCACTGGTATTTCAAATACTCGCAGTGTTGCCATGGTAGACAGGTTTCAGCAAAGCTTCCAGACTAGGAAGAAAGGCCTGTTGATCTACTTCCAAAAATTACTCAATGAAAACCCTACTGAACAGAATACTGTTCAATGTACTGCTGGAAGACGAACTCTCCAGGTTGGAAGGCACTCAAAATACATCGTGGCTGCAGTAATGGACTCAGACATACCAATGATCATGAAGATGGCACAGGACCAGGCAACATTTTGTTCTGTTGTACACGGGGTCTCCATGAGCTGGAGCTGGCTCAATGGCAGGTAACAACACAACATATATAGATATATATACACATATATACATACATGTCGTTCTAACTAAGCATCAAAAAGAGTTTTGCAACAGTTAACTGGTAGAGATGGAAGAGTAAGTTCTGATTTCTAGAACCATGATAGAATACAAAGAGGTAGGAATTTGAATATTCAGGTTCAAATCTGGACTTAGATCCTTCCAGCTGCATGAAACTCAGACAAGAATATCTGAGACTGAGGTTTTCATCTGTAAAATGAGGATAATGATTTTATTCCCTCCCAAGGTCATAGAGATCTAAAGGGACATTTTCTAAAAGAAAGCACTTTCGACCTATACATAATATCAGTGTAAAGTACATATGGGGTCGCCATGTTGGTGCAAATGGTTAATAAGCTCAGCTGCTAACCAACAGGTTCAAGGTTTGAGTCTACCCAGGGGTGCTTCAAAGGAAACTCCTGGTGATCTACTTCCAAAAAATCAGCCATTAAAAACCCTATGGAGCACAGTTCTACTCTGATACACATGGAGTCACCATGAGCTGGAGCTATCTTGGTGGCAACTGACAGTGGAAACTAGTATGTGATCCGGGCCTTGAGTGAACTATGAGTGTCGTAAGAGTTGGAAGGATTCCAATTAATTGCCCATTGGAATCCCATTAACACTTTACATCCATCCCCTCCCCCAAGGGGGACTTCCTCTGTGTAAGTCCCAGTTCTGCTAATAGAACTAGTAGTCATTTTGTCATTCAACACACAGATATGCACAGTCAATTCTCATTATTCATGGTAGTTATGTTCTATAACATCACTGTGAACACTGAATTAGTGAATACTGAATCACTCTTCCAGGGGAAATACAGGCTTAGGTTCCTGCAAGCCTCTGGTCACAACATTTTCATGAGTCGACTAATACATAGCCTTATTTTATGTGTGCTTCTGTTTAAAGCAACCTTATTTAATACATATTTCCTACAAATAATTATTTAAAGTATCTCTTTATAATAAAAACACTAGCCAAGAAGAGTGTAACATTTTCCTGACCCTGGGTAACCTATGAATTTATTTGGCTTTCATCCTCATAACATTGCTGTCCACAAGACATTTTTTTTTAACAGTCGTCATCTCACGAAGCTACAAATTTAACCACTTTTCCATCACTTCATCATGCACTATAGGTGTTACTTTAGCATTTTCCATAGCGGTCTCACATACAGTTCAGTAAATTTCCTCTTCCTTTTTCCAAATGCACCTTATTGTTGATTCATTAACATTGAACTCACTACCAGTATTACTACAACTCACATCTGAACAAAGCTTATCTAATACACATGTTTTTCTCCATAAGGTGCATCACAGCCTTCTCACACTTAGCAACACTAGACAGCACTATGCTTGAAGACCTTTTTAAACAGCAAAATCACCAAGAAAAAGCACAAAAATGCAAAAAAATATGGCCCTCAGAAACCATGAAAAGAACACTTGTTTGCAGGATGGGAACTAAAATGAGAAGGCTGAGCATCACCTTGTTCGACCTCAGACAGGAAGACGCACGTCAGGTAACTCATATTTTTCACCATCCGCACATGCCCACGAATGACCACAAAAGCCTGGGACTATTGATTGTGGGGTTACAAATAAATTTTTGCAAGTAGGTGAATTCGCAGGTACGGAATCTGCAAATATGAGGACCCACCATATGTATTTAACCTGCTGCGTGCCAGGGACTATATTGGGTGCTGGGAATTGAACAGTGAGCAGGGTGAGCAATATCCTTGCCTCTAGAGAGCATATAATTCATTCTGGGCTGAGAGAAAGGAGAAACAGACAACAACCAAAACAAATAAAGAAACAAGAAAATAACTGAGCAAGATTCCTGATTTTCATCAAGGCCTAAGGCGGGAAAGAGCTTGGCCTTTTTGCAGTACTGAAAGAAGGCACTAGAATCAGTGAGGGGGAGAGCAGTTCCCATGAGGTCTGTGAAACAGGTAGGGCCAGATCTTGCAGGGCCTTGTGAACTGTGGTCAGGACTGTGGGTTTTATTCTAAAGAGGCCTCTGCAGGTTTTAAGCAACTGAGTTTTTGTTTTTTTATTGGTTTGGTTTAGTCTGGTTTTTCGTTTGCTTTTGTTTTTTATCAATCTGGCTACAGTGCAGAGAATTTGGATTGGGGGAGAATCTTGGTGAGCAAACATGGAAGCTGGAGACCAACTGGTCAATTCTGCAAAAGTCCAAGACTGAGGCAGCTGGGGTTTGGAGGGTGGCCATGGAAATGGAGAGAGGTGAAGAACTGACACAGATCTTAGAGTCAGAAACAACAAGAATTGGTGATGGGTTTCTCACAAAAGAGTGAAAGGAAAATATCAAAGACAACTTTCAGGTTCTGCTGGAGCCACCAGAGGAGCAGTGATAACTTTTGTGGAGATTAGGGGGTATGGGCGAGCAGGGGAGGAACCGGGGCAGCTAAAGGCAGGGTGGGTAAAAGAGAGGTTTAAACTTGGGTCATTTTTCTACCTACCTCACATGCAAAAGTTGGTCATCTCACCAGTTTGTCTCCCACAGTCTTCTCAAAATCCCCTCTTCCTTTCCATCTCCACGTTGCCACCCAACTTCTCCACGTGTCTCTGCCTCAAGGTCTCCCCCTCAAATCCCTCTGCTGTACCCCCACTAGAAAAACATACTCAGAACTTCCTAGAAGAGGGGAATAAAGCATTTTCCTTTATTGTTCAAGCCACTTTTGCACTGGATTCTCTGTTACTTGCGGATGAATTCAGACAAACCAAGCCCATAAGGTCTAACCCCAGCCAACGCTCCAACCACCAGCCCTCCCCTCCCTAATCCCCTTCATTCCCAGCCACACAGAACCATCCAGCTTTTCCAACCAGCCCGCTCTCTCGCTCCTCTGCATATGAGGGCTCAATGCTTGGGATGGTCTATCTTCTCTTCCTCTCTCTAAATGCCTCCCAACCATCCTTCAAGATCCAATTTCTATTTTTTAAAAAATTCACCTAAAAACTAAAATTTTTCATCTTCGACACCTTACAAGTCCTCTCATCGTTCTCCTGACTCCCAAGGAAATCTGTCCTTATCTATATCATAATCCCTGCCACACGATGCTTCCTGCCGTCTAGATTGCTACCTCTATAGGGCAGAGATGTGTCCGTCCCTTCCTTTTTGCCCAGTATGCAATATTGGGTCGTAATATATAGGCATGCATAAGAATTTGTTGAATGAATAATTGAATGAATGAATGTCAGGGTAGGTTAGGTTGTAAAATCTTTATGTAAAGTAAAAATCATGAATGGTCAGAATTAATCTTAAAAATTTCATCACCCATTAAAAATACAGTATTCATGTTATCCACCACCCATCTGTCAGTCTGTCGTACTGTCATGGCTTATGTGTTACTATGATGCTGGAAACTATGGTACCAGTATTTCAAATACCAGCAAGATCATCCATGGTGGACAGGGTTCAACAGACCTTCCAGACTAAGACAGATTAGGAAGAAAGGCCTGGTGATCTACTTCTGAAACAGCCAAAGAAAATCTTACAGATCACAAAAGAATATTGCCCACACAAAATAATAAATGTTGGAGAGGCTGCAGAGAGATTGGAACTCTTATACACTGCTGGTGGGAATGTAAAATGGTACAACCACTTTGGAAATCTATCTGGCGTTTTCTTAAACAGTTAGAAATAGAACTACCATACAATCCAGAAATCCCACTCCTCGGAATATACCCTAGAGAAACAAGAGCCTTCACACAAACAGATACATGCACACCCGTGTTTATTGCAGCTCTGTTTACAATAGCAAAAAGCTGGAAGCAACCAAGGTGTCCATCAATGGATGAATGGGTAAATAAATTGTGGTATATTCACACAATGGAATACTACGCATCGATAAAGAACAGTGACGAATCTGTGAAACATTTCATAACATGGAGGAACCTGGAAGGCATTATGCTGAGCGAAATTAGTCAGAGGCAAAAGGACAAATATTGTATAAGACCACTATTATAAGATCTTGAGAAATAGTATAAACTGAGAAGAACACATACTTTTGTGGTTACGAGGGTGGGAGGGAGGGAGGGTGGGAGAGGGTTTTTTACTGATTAATTAGTAGCTAAGAACTGCTTTATTTATTTTTTTTTTTTTAAGAACTGCTTTAGGTGAAGGGAAGGACAATACTCAATACATGGAAGGTCAGCTCAACTGGACTGGACCAAAAGCAAAGAAGTTTCCGGGATAAAATGAATGCTTCAAAGGTCAGCAGAACAAGGGCAGGGGTTTGGAGACCATGGTTTAAGGGGACTTCTAAGTCAATTGGCAAAATAATTCCATTATGAAAACATTCTGCATCCCACTTTGAAATGTGGCGTCTGGGGTCTTAAATGCTAACAAGCAGCCATCTAAGATGCATCAATTGGTCTCAACCCACCTGGAGCAAAGGAGAATGAAGAACACCAAGGTCACATGATAACTAAGAGCCCAAGAGACAGAAAGGGCCACATGAACCAGAGACCTACATCATCCTGAGACCAGAAGAACTAGTTGGTGCCCAGCCACAATCGATGACTGCCCTGACAGGGAGCACAACAGAGAACCCCTGAGGGAGCAGGAGATCAGTGGATGCAGACCCCAAATTCTCATAAAAAGACCATACTTAATGGTCTGACTGAGACTAGAAGAATCCCGGCGGTCATGGTCCCCAAACCTTCTTTTGGCACAGGACAGGAACCATTCCCGAAGACAACTCATCAGACATGAAAGGGACTGGACAGTGGGTAGGAGAGAGATGCTGATGAAGAGTGAGCTAATTATATCAGGTGGACACTTCAGACTGTTGGCATCTCCTGTCTGGAGGGGGGATGGGAGGATAGAGAGAGTCGGAAGCTGGCAAAATTGTCACGAAAGGAGAGACTGGAAGGGCTGACTCATTAGGGGGATAGCAAGTGGGAGTATGGAGTAAGGTGTATATAAACTTATATGTGACAGTCTGACTTGATTTGTTAACGTTCACTTGAAGCTCAATAAAAGTTAATAAAAAAAAAAAAGAATATTGTCCAATACAATGCTAGCAGATGAACTTCCTAGGTTGGAAGGCTCTCAAAATACACAGTGGCTGCAACAATGGACTGGAGCCTACCAATGATGGTGATGATGGGGGACACAACAACATTTCATTCTGTTGTACATGGGTTCGCCATGAGTTAGAACCAACTCTACAGTAGCAACAACAATCCATGTTACGGGTATACAGCCCTGTAATTTTTATCCTCACTGGAGATTGGGAAGCACTGAGTTACACTAAAGGGGGGAATAATCAAGAGAAGTTACATGAAAATGTCTCTCATTCAAACCACCCAGTTTTAACATAATCACCAATGTTTAAATGGTAACCGCGTGTGTGAGAATGAGGTGTGGGGAAAGGGCAGAGATTGGACCCAGAATTCTACAGTGAGTCCCACTTCCCTGAGGCATTCACTTCATTTTTAACATTTTGTCTCTATAACCTTAACCCCCAGTAAACCAGAAAAAAAGTTGTCATCATCATTTATCATCGTGATCCAATGGATCTTTTTTATTCTTAAGAATAATTTTCAGAAGTAAGAATAAAGGGATAGTTTTTTTTTAACACTTTGTTAGAAGATTTAATAAGTATTTAAACATAAACCCACTGCCATCAAGTTGATTCCGACTAATAGCAACCCTATAGGACAGAGTAGAACTGCCCCCTAGGGTTTCCAAGGAGCAGCTGGTGGATTCAAACTGCTAACCTTTTGGTTAGCAGGCAAACGCTTAATCGCTGCACCACCAGTGCTCCATAATTTAAACATAGCAAACGTAAATTTTCATCCCATAATTTACTGGTTTTGAAAGTATATAAAGCCCAAATGGGCAACATCCTTTGAATGCAACTAACTGCTCATTAATTCAAAAATGGTTACAGGAGTACATCGACAAGGAACTGCCATAAATTCAAGCCAGATCCAGAAGAGGACATGGAACAAGAGATATCTTTTCTGATGTCACATGGATCTTGGCTGAAAGTAGAGAATACCAGAAAGATGTTTACCTGTGTTTTATTGACTATGCAAAGGCATTCGACTGTGTGGATCATAACAAATTATGGATAACAAGGTGAAGAATGGGAATTCCAGAACACTTAATCGTGTTCATGCAGAACCTGTATATGCACCAAGAGGCAGTCATTCAAAATGAACAAGGGAATACTGCGTGGTTTAAAATCCGAAACGGTATGCATCAGGGTTGTATCCTTTCAGCATACTTGTTCAATGTGTATGCAGAGCAAATAATCCAAGAAGGCAGACTATAAGAAGAACTCAGCATCAGGACTGAAGCAGGACTCATTAACAGCCTGTTATATGCCGATGACATAACCTTGCTTGCTAAAAGCAAGGAGGAAGAGGACTTGAAGCACTTACTGATGAAGATCAAAGACTACATGCAGCTTTCAGTATGGATACACCTCAATATAAAGAAAACAAAAATCTTCACAACTGGGCCAAGAAGCAACACCATGATAAAGAAATTGTCAAGGATTTCATTTTACTTGGATCCACAATCAACACCCATGCACGCAGCAGTAATCAAATGACACATTGCATTGGACAAATATGCTGCAAAAGACCTCTTTAAAGTGTTCAAAAGCAAAGATGTCATTTTGAGGACTAAGGTGCGCCTGACCCAAGCCAATCGTCTTATATGCATGAGAAAGCTGGCCAATGAATAAGGAAGACTGAAGAAGAATTGATGACTTTGAACTATGGTGTTGGCAAAAAATATGGAATATACTATGGACTGCTACAAGAACAAACCAATCTGTGTTGGAAAAAGTACAACTAGAATGTTCCTTAGAAGTGAGGATGGCAAGATTTCATCTCAAGTACTTTGGACATGTTATCAGGAAGAACCAGTCCCTGGAAAAGGACATCATGTTTGGTAAAGCAGGGGGTCATCCTTCCAATTACCTCTGTAAACACACCTGACTTCATCATTTGTGCCCTTCAAACTGTATCAAGTAAATTTTGGTAAACAAACATCATGGAAGGTAAAAGAATATTGGCTCTCAGATTCTTGCTGCAAAATACTGCGTGATGAAGTCATTCCTGTTGTATGATTGTTATCCTTAGAAACACATTGTTCACTCATCAATTCTTGAGTTGGGCGAAATTCATCCAGAATATTATCAGGCAAGATTCTTACTTGGAGACTTTGCCTGTACAGTCAGTTAAGGGCCTACAGAGCTGCTGCCGCTGTCTCTTTGCGTTCACCTTCTGATTTGTCTGATAATTGTAAAATGTTTTTCTCTGTCAGTTTTCTTCTCTTTGCCATATGTGCAGAGAATAAAAAACTCAGTATTTTCAACTGTATTCAATGAAAGCCCCCCCCCAAAAAATGCTAAGACTAAGACTACAAAGACGGTGTTCTCTTTCTTCTTTTATACTTTCTTGAAAGAGGATGTAATACTTTGAGCAATGTAATAAGAAACCTGAAGGATGACGTAATAGTGATGAATTATTTCACTGTTGCATCACCCTTGTAGGTAATTCCATCAAGTCCTTACTATTTTAGTCGCTTTTTTTTTTTGGCCCATTTGGGCAATAATTCATAATTAATGAAGAAATAATTCCTAAGAGGAGAAAATGAGTGTTTCAAGATATAAGAAAAATAAGATCTCATGATGTTATCTTAGACCTTTCAAAGCTTCCTATAGCCCTATATGGTAACTTCAGGATTAAAGCAAACCAAACCAAACCCAGTGCCGTCGAGTCGATTCCGACTCATAGTGGCCCTATACGACAAAGTAGAACTGCCCCATAGAGTTTCCAAGGAGCACCTGGAGGATTCAAACTGCTGACCCTTTGGTTAGCAGCTGTAGCACTTAACCACTACACCACCAGGATTTCCAACTTCAAGATAGAATGAGTTTAATTTTTTTTTTAAGGTAAGTATTTTTCCGATCTTTGGAAGACTGCTAAGAAAGAACAAAAGTCATGAAATAGCAATCCTTACAAAGAGAACTGCTCAGAAAAGAAACTCAAAAATTTAAATTGGGTCCCATGGACCCCGATGGTATGTTGTTAGCTGCTATCGTGTCAGCTCGAGTCACGATGAACCCATGTGCAATGGAATCGGACTGTTGTGATCCACAAGGTTTTCACTGGCTGATTTTCAGAAGTAGATTGCCAGGCCTTTCTTCCTAGTCCATCTTCGTCTGCCTCCACTGAAACCTGTTCAGCATCACGGCACCGCACAAGCCTCCACTGAAAGATGGGTGATGGCTGAGCACGAGGCACATCAGCCAGAAATCAAACCTGGGTCTCTCACATGGTATACTGAGGGGTAAATCCATTAATAGATTTGGTCTTTTGGTGAAGACTTTCAAAATCTGGTTCTCTGGAAAACTTTCCCACAAAAGGACTCTTCCTTCACCTAGATAAAATCCCAAAGTTCTGAGACCAAGGGAGCACTATAACATTCCAACACCAAAATGCTCACTTCCAGGGACTCAGCCAGCACTCACCTTGGAAACAAGGCAGCCCCTTGCCCAGAGTTTTACCTCCCACAGTTTGTCTCATCATACAATGAGGAAGCAAAAATTATGGCCCAAGGAAAACAGAAAGGGCTTCTGGGAGACCACTCAGGCTTCAGAGCAAGGCACTAACAAAATTCAGACCACAATCAGACCTCGATGTTTATTGCTTTGTATTCTTTCCAGGAAATGATTTATTGTAAGGGATACAGTGTTCCTATTCTCTGTGGGGTTTTTTTAATTATTTTTTATCTTTTTTGTTTCCAGTCAATCCATGAGCACGGTTTGACTATTGATCTATGACATGGAGGAAACGCCCAATTCATGAAAGCACTGGATTC